>NC_044342.1:6867569-7467569 GCF_007399415.2 Gopherus evgoodei | reverse complement strand
TCTATCTAATATCTCCATCTCTCTGCATATGTACCCTTCTATCTGATTTCTTCATTGCTCTATATACTCATTTATCTAGTGCAGGAGTCAGCAACCTTTCAGAAGTGGTGTGCTGAGTCTTCATTTATTCACTCAAATTTAAGGTGCCACATGCCAGTAGTACATTTTACCCTTTTTAGAAGGTCTCTTTCTATAAGTCTATAATATATAATTAAACTCTTGTTGTATGTAAAGTAAATAAGGTTTCAAAATGTTTAAGAAGCTTCATTTAAAATTAAATTAAAATGCAGAGCCCCCTGGCCTGGTGTCCAGGACCTGGGCAGTGTGAGTGTCACTGAAAATCAGCTCATGTGCTGCCTTTGGCATGTGTGCCATAGGTTGCCTACCCTTGATCTAGTGTCTCTATCTGCATGTATACTCATCTAGCTAGTCTCTCTGGTAAGAGCCAGTGTCTCCCCACCTTTACATTAGTGATTTTTGAGGGCATAGAGAACGCAAAACTAAGCCCTAAGAAAGTTCCGAAACATAGCGGGAACAGTGGAAAGTTCTGTTCCTGTCACCTGAGAAGCAGAGAGCAGCAGCTGAGGGTTGTTCCCATCTTCCAGTTCATAGATAAAGCCTTCTCCTTTCATTCTCTTAGCAAGACAAAGCCAGACAGATTCTGAACTGCTGCACATAGGGACAACTGCATTGATGCTGATGAATTTGGACCAGTTTCCACCAGGCGGGAAGAAGATGCTCAGAAAACTCTCCTCTACATCCCCTGGGATTTAATTAGAGAAACATCCCCCAGAGCCTCCTATCACTGGTTACACATCTATGTATGACTTATTGAAAGGACTTTGGCTGGGATTTTCAAAGGCACTGTGGATGGAGCACTGTGCTGAAACTCAGGCAAGCTGGGTTCAATTCCTATTGCTGTCACCGGCCCACTGAACGGCTTTAGCCAAGCCACTCCCCACCCATGCCTCACTTTCCTCCAACTGTAAAATTGAGATAATGATGCTAGCTCCTTTGTAAAGCATTTGGAGCCATAGTGGTTGGGACACTAACTTGGGTGAGTCCCTGCACCAACTCATGCAGTGCAAGGACTTGACCCTGGGTTTCCTACATTCCAGATGAGTGCCCCTCCTCACTGTGCTTTTAGCTATTTGGGCCTGGAGAAGAACACATTCCCTATTTTGTAATTTTTTCCAAAAATGTTTGAATCACCTTATTTTCACATTGATGTGGAGAAAAAACAAATTTAGACACCTCAACATTTGTTATGACACAGAATTCATTTTCCAGCCAGCCCTAGCCAGTGGGTCTCCATGTAGGAGCAGGGATTGGCCCCTGGAGTCAACCTGGAGAACCAGTGTCATGGTTTACACCCATACCCAACTCGGTTATCAGCCATGGCCCTTCACAAGCCCCTCCTCCTTTTTGGGTGGTCTAGCCTGCCTCATAGCTAGTCTCTCTTGTAACTGGCCTGGCACACGGAATGTACTTCTGTATAAATAGTACCTGTCATGATGTGAATCAGGATGGCTCTCCTGAAGTCAATGTAATCAGACTGCTCTAAAACCTGGGTAAGTGAGAGGTGTATCATAACTGTAATTTTCAGCTGAGTTTTCTTTTATTTTAGATTGATGGAAAATAAAAATGAAGGAAGGAAGAACAAAGCTGTCCACGAGAGAAAGTTCAGTATGTTTGTCTCTCTCTCTATCATATGCTTGGATTGACTGCTTCACAGAATATTCACTGTTGACTGGGAGGCTCCTTAGAAATTTGAAGGTGAAACTATAGTCTTAACAGTGAGCAGTTTCATAGCCCCTACACACTTGAAGCAACATGTTCTAGTAGATAAGGACTTGGATACCACTCCTGACTCTGTCACTGGCCCATTGGGTGACCATGTCCAGATCATTAGCACTCTCTGGGTTGTGTTTCCCCTCTCACCCTTCATCTGTCTTGTCTAGTTAAATGGAAGCTCTTCGAGTCAGGATTCACCTCTAGCCATGTGTCTGTACAGTGCTGTGATGTTCCCCTCTGGTGTTATCTAGACTGGTAATCTGCTAGGTCACTCCAATCCTTGACTCTGGGAGCTAGCCTTACCCTGCTCTGCTGTGAGAACTCCCACTCCAGGGCTGTTCACACACAGCCTCTGGTATGCAAGCTTCTCCTTGGATTGTGCTACTGAATGACACTAGCCAATATCTCCGGTCCCAGACACAACCCCAGGAACCTCTGTCTTGCAGTGCCCAATTACGCCTACTGGATGCTGCAAGCTTATATTAATTGGCTAATTTAAAAAAGAAACTGATATGCACCATGCTTGTTATCCTAAGGGGAGCCTCTGACACACTTCAGACCAAATGTACTGCTTCAGGTAGAATAAACAAACAAATTTATTAACTAAAAAGATAGATTTTAAGTGATTATAAGTCAAAATGTAACAGGTCAGATTTGGTCAAATGAAATAAAAGCAAGATGCATTCTAAGCTGATCTTAACACTTTCAATGCCCTTACAAACTTAGATGCTTCTCACCACAGGCTGCCTGGTTGCCCTTCATACAGGCTATAATAAATTTCAAGGCTAGACGAGATCACCACAGCCAGCCAGTCTGACTCCTGCATGCACAGGCCAAGGAATTTCCCCATTCTGTTTTTTTTTTAAATTCTAATCTATCTCCCAGCTACAATCCTCCAAGGTTTAGACACTCTAGTTGCCAGCAAATTGTGTCTTATTTTATGGTTATATTAATCTGATTCACATCAGTTAGGGATCCGACCCTACTGATTACAGCGGAGCCCTGATGATTTCTATCAGCTGAGGATCTGCCAGCACTGGTCTGGCTATCAAGATTCACTGGTTTAGGCTGTGGAGTCCAGAGTTAACATGGAGGCTGGAATTTTCAGAAGAGCTTAAGGGAGGTACATAGTCAGGTCCTGCTGAAAGTCAATGGATGTTGGATATCTAGCACCCACTGGTGTCTCTGAGAATCTTCCCCAGACACAAACTGTGCTGGGTGAGATTTCTGCCCTTTGGGCAAAGCGTACAGCTATTATTGAGGAGTCAGCGAGAAGCCAGCTCAGCACTTGGTGCTATGGTTATGGCTGCATACAGCAGAAACCATGGCTAACAGTGAGGACGAAGCACTGTCCTTCAGTAGGATTGCATAAGCCCTTATGACTTGAGGGACTCACTAGTTACCTCTGGGTCAATAGCAGGCCACTACATTGTTAAATCAGACCTCTAGAGGTGACTTCATGGGGGCACCACCAGTGCTCATTCTTGGTCAGGCTGAGACTCTTTGCTCCCTGACACATCCAATCCCTGTCTTTCGCTGGGCTAGAGTTTTTCTCATGAGAGGGAGGATTCAGTCCAATCACTGTCTATCTATGCATATGGAGAGCTCTACATCTAGGGGCTACTGCCAACATTCCCACCCTGTCTCATAGTGTAGTGAGGATAGGGTATTAGCAGCAAAGCTCCATCCATACACACAGAAGGTTTTCAGATAGGTTGGGATTGGCAATGCTTTTCAGAGTAACACCCTACTGAGATGAACGGGGCACTTCCCTTATTTCCAAGTTATAGTTTCAGGCTCTCTGCAGATTCAAGCACTGTTGCTGCATTGATTACACTTGGGGCAAATTCCCTTCTCTCAGATCTCTCATGTCACGTGCTCTGCAGACTCAGGCAGATGTTGTTGCTCTGCATACAATTTGTGTCTTCCCAACCACAAGGCCCTTTGACTGGCAGCTGCTCGGAGGAGATACTACCCTTTTTGAATGTCTGGAAAGCACCTGGCCACTGCAAACAACCAGAATGGTCAATTTATTTAATTACTACAAGAAAAGTAGGTGTTCACCATTCTTTCCACTTTTAAAAGGAAATGTAGTCTATCTTCAACTATGGTGTAATAGCCAGTACCACCATACTGAGATCCAGTCAGTCAGGTAGCCCCCATCAGCATATGTACATTGGGGTCATTTATACTAGCTGATTGATTGCCTGGCTCTCCAGATTTCCCATCTGACCTGCCATTCTTTCAAAGCAGAAGCTTATCTCATGCATCTTTCATCTGTTTTCCACCTTAGGTAATGAAACAGAAAATCACTTAGTGGGATTAGCTCAAGAGAACATACAACTTACTAGAAAAGAAATAGGATTGAGAGATGCAACAAGAGAGAAGATACAGACACTGTGTTTGGCATCTGATTTTCTACAAGAAAGAGAACAGAACAAATATCGTTCTGCAAGGCAAACATTATCATTTGGGTTTGTTTCTGATAAATTTAAATATGTGTGCATGGATGAGCTGAACACTGGAGGAACAATGTTCTAAGTTATTGAGAAACATATAGGTCTGCTCCACTGGAGCCTATGTGCCAGATCCCAGTTGGTGTAAATCCACCCTAGCTCTGTAGGCGACAGTGGGTCAGATCCCCAGCTGGTATAAATTGGCTTAGCTCTATTTGACTATAGGTAACAGATCACTATCTTGTGTAAATCTACCAGTTGCGCTGATGTCAGTTGGAGATCTGGCCCTTTTTCTCCAGTGACACAGATGGCGAGCATAGTTAGAAGAGTGATTGTCTACCCTAAGAGCAAAGTCCTTTACTCATTGCAGGCTTCTCTTGCCAAACAAAATTTCCTCTGACCTCAATAGTAGTTTTCCTTCCATCTTGTGTGCTTGACCTGCAGCTTCACAATCCTAGATACCAAAGAGAGGATGGATTTATGTCCTGTAACAAAGCTAATGTCACATACAAATGCAAAACTGGGAATAACTGGGTACAGTGGTGCTGGAATTAGGAGTGCTGGGGGTGCTGAAGTAGTAATAACAAACACCAAATACATGGTTTCTATGGTTTCCATCAGGCATAGATCCACTATAAAAATTGTTCCAGCACCCCTAACTGGAAAGGCAGTAGTACTTCAAAAAAGGATCTGGGGGTTATAGTGAATCACAAATTGAATATGAGCCAACAATGTCATGCAGTTGCAAAAGAGAGTGTTAACTGAAGCATTGTATATAAGACAATGGAGATAGGTGTCCGACTTTGCTCAGCACTGTTGAGGATTTAGCTGAAGTAGCTGATAAAGGCTTCCTGACAGCAATTATGGGACCTAGGGTAGAACAATCAATGGGCCCCACGCACACACAAGCTGTGCCTGTGCTGACACGGTCTGCCTGACATTTGGGCAGTTCTGCACCTGTGCTGACTGGTGCCCAGTGAGCTGCCGGCTGGTTGCTGAGAACGCTCTTCTGGCATGGCCAGAGCTTCCACATCCCACCTGGTAGGGTTGCTAACTGTCTAATTGTTTAAACTAAAAAATGCTTGCCACACCCCCTGCCTTGTCCCTGCTCACTCCATCCGCCCCCTCGCATCGCGCACTCTCCCACACCCTCACTCACTTTCACCAGGCTGGGACAGGGGTGTGCAGTGTGGAAGGGGGTGCAGGGTACAGTCTGCGGGAGGGAGTTTGGGTGCGGGAGGGAGAGTGGGGACGGTCTCTAGGAGGGAGTTTGTATGCAGTGTGTGGGCTCTAGGCTGGGGCAGGAGGGGGTCAGGGTGGTGGCGCTTACCTCAGGTGGCTCCTGAAAGCAACTGGAACACCCCTCTGGCAGCGGCTTCTGGGCAAGGTGCTCCAGGCACCACCCCTGAAGCTGCAGAGTTGGCACTCGGGGCAAGGCGGCATGTGGAGATCCCCTCCCCAGGGGTCGAAGGGACATGACGGCTACTTGCAGGAGCGCCATGGAGTGAGGATGGGCGGGAAGCTTGCCTTAGGCCTGCTGCACTGCCAACAGTAGCAGCCACAGAGCCACAGACCCTTTTATGCCCCTCCCCCATCCTCCATTGGCCGGCCTGGGAGTACTGTGTCCAAGTCTGGGTCCCACACTTTAAGAAAGATGTGGACAAATTGGAGAGAGCCCAAAGCAGAGCAATAAAAATAATAAAAGGTTTGGAAAACCTGGCCTAGGAGGAAAGATTGAAAAGAACTGAGTATGTTTAGTCTTGAGAAAAGAAGGCTGAAGAAGGACCTGATAAGGATGGTGATCAGTTGTTTTCATATCCATCAAGAGTAATCCACAGCAAGGGAGATTTAGGTTAGATATTAGGAAAAGCTTTGACTCTAAGGACAGTTAAGTACTGGAATAATTTACTAAGAGAAGTTGTGGAATCCTCGTTATTGGAGGGTTTTTTTAACAACAGGTTGGACAAACACCTATCAGAGATGGTCTAGATATACTTGGTCCTGCCTCAGCCTGGGGGCCTGAACTAGATGACCTCTTAAGATCCCTTCCAGCTGCATATTTCCATGATTCTGTGATTTCTCTGTTGTGAGATGACAAATTAGATTCATAAAGTAACTATGTTGAAGCTCTTTTGAAACTATATTAAGGAATCTGTCACAGTCATTTAAAAAAGAGCACTATATAAAATCATTGTAGCCCATATTAAATAGTTTTAAAACTGGCTGTTAGTACATAGCTCTGTTTGTAAGCCTGGGATAGAATTTTGAGTTTGACTTTTTGATACTGTTATACTAATTGCTTCTGCCTAGTCAGCTGGATTTGTTAGTACAATGGGAAAAGATAAGATTGGTTAAAGTGTAATTCAGAGCACATTTTAAGACTGCCTCAATCCCTATCTCAAGCCAAAGTTAAGCAACCAGTTGAGAGGGGTAAAGGGGCTTGCGGGGAACATATAAAACATTAAAAAAACAAAGAAATGACCATCCCTGACCGCAACATAACCTCACTGCTTACCTCTCCCATGGGGTACAAGAGAGGTGGGACAGAGACCCCAGACCCAAAATGACCCTAAGTTGTAAGGGGTGGGACTGTGAGTGTGCATTTCAGGTACAATAACTCCTCACTTAAAGTCATCCTGATGAATGTTGTTTTGTTGTTACGTTGCTGATCAATTAGAGAACATGCTCGTTTAAAGATGTGCAATGCTCCCTTGTAACGTTGTTTGGAAGCCACCTTCTTTGTCCATGGCTTGCAGAAAGAGCAGCCCGTTGGAGCTGGCTTGCGGGGGCTTGGAACCAGGGAGGATCAGCAGCCCCCCTAACCCGTCAGTTCCCTGTGCAGCAGTTGCCCCGCAGCTGCCCAGCAGGCTATCAATTACCAGGCAGTTCACCTGTCCCTCCCCCCACTGCCATATGCTGCTCCTGCTCTCTGCCTTGGAGCTGCTCCCGGAGCCTCCTGCTTGCAGTGTAAGTGGGTGTGGGAAGAGGGGTGCTGATGTCAGGATGTCCCCCCCCCGCTCCTGTTTCCCCTCCTGTACCCTATCTCCACGGAGCAGGGGAAACACAACACTGGTAAGGACGGGAGGAGCTTGCTGGAAGCAGCTTCTGTCTCAACTTGGTCTGTGATGGGATGTTAGATGGGATGGGATTGGAGTTACTACAGAGAATTCTTTCCTGAGTGCTGGCTGGTGAGTCTTGCCCACATGCTCAGGGTTTAACTGATCGCCGTATTTGGGGTCGGAAAGGAATTTTCCTCCAGAGCAGTTTGGCAGAAGCCCTGGAGGTTTTTTGCCTTCCTCTGCAGCATGGGGCATGGGTCACTTGCTGGAGGATTCTCTGCAGCTTGAGTTCTTCAAACCACAATTTTAGGAGTTCAATAACTCAGACATAGGTTAGGAGTTTGTTATAGAAGTGGATGGGTGAGATTGTGTGGCCTGCATTGTGCAGAAGTTCAGACTAGATGATCATAATGGTCCCTTCTGACCTTAAAGTCTATGAGACAACTTGCTGATCTACTTAAAAAAGCAGTCTACTTAGAGTGGGGTCAGTGTACTTAAAGAGGCAATGGACATCTCTCTCTCGCACAGAGTATGTGTCTCTGCCTCTCTCTGCCATGCTGTCTCCCCTCCCTCCATTTGAGCTGCCTTGTAGAGTATGAGGCTACATCAACAGCAATGTGTTAACCCTTGAGGGCTCAGCTGAGTGCTAATTCATCCACCCTCTGACTTCACCCCACAACCAAGCTTCACAATCAACATTGCTGAGTACAGTATTAAATTGTTTGTTTGAAACAACCCCCCCATTTACATTAATTCTTATGGGGAAATTGGATTCACTTAACATCATTTCTCTTAAAGCAGCATTTTTCATGGTTATGGAACACATGTTTGCTGGAAACTAACCCCAGTAAACATCGCCTTGTCTACCCATCAGACTTCTGGTGTCCTGCTTTCTGTCTGCATGACAAGAACCAGCGTAGAGGGTGAAGAGAGAGCCCTATAACAGTGGTGAACTGTAAAAAGTAATTGTAAATGGTGAATCATTTAATAGATGTGTGTCTAGTGGGGTGTTGCAGGTGTCTGTGCTTGGTGCTGCCAAAAAAAACATGATGAGGTGGCAAATAACAATGACATGTCAGTTATCCAGGCTGATTTAGGTTCCTTGATGAATTGGATTCATTTGAACATGTGTATCAATACAGCCCCATTCATAGATTCATAGGATCATAGAAGATTAGGGTTGGAAGCGGCCTCAGGAGATCTACTTATCCAACTCCCTACTTAAAGGTGGACCAACCCCAACTAAATCATCCCAGCCAGCGCTTTGTCCAGCCAGGCCTGAAAAACCTCTAAGAATGGAGATTTCACCGCCTAAGTAACCCATTCCAGTGCTTCATCCTCCACCCTAGTGAAATAGTTTTCCCTAATATCCAACCTAGACCTCCTCCACTGCAACTTGAGACCATTGCTCCTTGTTCTGTCATCCTCCGCCACTGAGAACAGCCTCACTTCATCATCTTTGGAATCCCCCTTCAGGTAGTTGAAGGCTGCTATCAAATCCCCCTCACTCTTCTCTTCTGCAAACTAAATAAGCCCAGTTCACTCAGCCTCTCCTCATAAGTCAAGTGTCCCAGCCCCCTAATCATTTTTGTTGCCCTCCGTTGGACTCTCTCCAATTTGTCTACATCCTTTCTGTAGGGCAGGGCCCAAAAATGGATTTAGTGCTCCAGATGTGGCCTCACTAGTGCCAAGTAGAGGTTATATATCTATGACAAGGAAAACTGGTCATACTTGCAGAATGAGGGACTTATACTGGAAAGCAGGACTCTACTTAGCACAAAAACCTGAAAATCCTCTCTTTTAGCTCCCTCCCCAAAAAAATGTTTTTGTCAAAATAAAATATATTCAGGGTTTTCAGATGAAAATGTTAGATGTTTGGATGAAAACTGAGAAATTTCAGTTGAAAACAAAAGATGTATTTGGACTGAAAATTTTTGGTTTTCAGATTTTCCACTTAGAGGGGTTTTTTTGTTTCTTTGTTGCTAGTTATGGTTTTTTGTAAGCAAAAAAGGGACAACATTTTTATGTTTTTTGTCATTCAATATTTTGCATGTCAATATGGCTTGATAAAATTATAAATGCTGAGTTTCATGTCATTTTAAATGTAGAGATTTTAGCTGATATTTTCAAACTGCCGTGGTGATAAGGATACTCAAATCCCATTAAATCTAATAGGAGCTGGGGCCCATTCTCCTAGGCAGCTTGGAAAACCTCAACCTTTAAGTATCAAAGGTTTGCACTGTACTTTTAGGATTGCTGCTTTAATATATATTAGTAGACGCCTGGTCCTAAATATTCCAACCACCCTTGTGGCTGGCACATCAGGACCTGAACAGGGGGGTTTGAGGGCTAAATATATGAACCAGTACAAAATGAGATAAAAAGCCAAACCTTTGTAAGTGTGGGCTGTAAAAGTCATGTGGATCAGCATGGAGCTTCAGGGTTATGGACAGGGGCTGGTAACATACAGTCATGAGTGGGTCATACCAACACTTATCCATATGAGTAACTTTTCTCAGGTACATAGTCTACTGAAAGTGCTTGTAAGCCTGAGTCCGTAGGCTATAAAGAATCTCTGCAGAGATAGATATAGATGATGATGATAACTTAACAGCACCTTGACATTTAAATTGAGATCCACAAAATTCACTACATGAGCTCTAAAAATGTTTGTGATTTTGGTCAGTCTGAGTTTGCATGTTCCTATAACTAAATAAAGTCACAAATACTGAGTTTCCTGGGGTTTAAATGTACAGATTGTAGCTGGGATTTTTAGAGACCCCCACTGTATGTTCGTATCTCCCAGGAAACTTCAAAAATATGAGCCTTTGAATGACTTGATAATGCCAAAAGTTTGTAGAAGTAGTGCTGTGCACACTTCATAGAGCCTGGGACAAGGAGTCAGAAAACCTGGGTTCCTTTTCTAGTGCTACCACTGACTTCTAGCACTGTCACTTCCCTGCTATGTGCCTCAGTATCAACTCCCACCTTTAAACCATTTAGATTGTGCTCTCAGCATGGCAGGGTCTCTTTCTTACTATGTATATGCACAGGTCTTAGCATAATGGGACTCTGGTCTCAGCTGAGATCTCTTGGCATTAAACCAATAATAACAGAAATGTAAAAACCTTAGTGACATAACAATACTTGGCCTTTGGTCAGTGCACACGGGTAGTATGAGAGAGATTCATAGCCCTTTAAAGGATGAGATGTCCATTCCCCTTCCTTCTAATGGAAATTAGGCAACTAAATCCCTTGGGCAACTCTGAAAATCTCAACCTGAATGTTGTTGTGAACAGATAATCCCCCCGCCCCACAAAATTGGGATTGGGTTGGCTGACGTGCTCTACTCCCATAATTTCAAGATGTTTCATTTCAATTTTGACCTTTATTTTTTACTAGAAGTTAAAATAAATGTCAACGTGAAATGCAAAAATGCAATGTGGATGCAAAAATAATTGGAAGATTTTAATTTAGAAAATGTTGAGACAAGGTGTTTAGACAAGCTCAATCATTTTGGATTCCCAACACAAGAAAAAGTGTCAAAACGTTTTCTTCTGAAAGAACAGTGTCAGTGCTGATAAACTGGCATTTTAGAGTGGAAAACAAAAGTTTGGTTTTTTGTTTTTTTTAAAGAGTCCTGACCATCTCTATGTCTAACTATAAATAAAATGGCTGATTTTTTCAAAAGGGAGAATGGTGTTCAAATACCACAAGGAAACCCCTGCCGTTGTTATTGCTGCCATCAGCTAAAACGTCAAGGGAGGTTTCCCCTTCTCCCACAAAGAATAAATAAGGAATTAGGAGAGATGCTGACATTCAGTAGATTGATAGAAGGCAAAATTAATGCAGCTGGGTAGCAGAACTAACACATATAGTTAAGCATAGGCAGGTCTTCTTATTGAAAGATTTCACCTGAACATAGGTGCCGACTCCATGGGTGCACCTTGGGGCCTGGAGGAAGCCGGCATCCATGCATAGTAATGATGAGGAGGATGGAAGATAGATGGCAGAACCCATATCTTGGTGTCAATACTAAGAGTGAAAAGTTCACATCAGAGATTTTGGCTGGAAATACCTATTCCTTAAGGTAAACCAATTTACAGATTTATGGAATTTAAGGGCAGAAAGAACCATTATGGTCATCTAGTCTGACCTCCTGCATAATACAGGCAAGGTAATTTCAGCCAGTGATTCTGGTTGAAATTAAGGCATACCTTTAAGAAACATATTCAGTCATGACTTTTATAACTTTAAGTGACAGATACTATATCATATCCCTTTGTAAGTAGTTCCTCAGTTTTCTATCCTTTTTAGGGAAGATAAAAGATGTGATAGATCATTCTGCCGAATCCTTTGTTTCCACCACAACATTTGTCCCTCTAAGTTGGAAAACACTATAGACTCTGATTTAGAAAGATACTTAAACATATACATAACTTTAAGCTTGTGAGCAATCCCATGTAAGTTAATCGGACTGCGCCTGTGCTAAAAGCTAAGTGCAAGTTGAGTATCTTCTTGAATTGGGGTCATAATGCATTAGACAGAAAGGAGACATACTCTGTCTTAGACATTTCCTTCACCGGGGAGTAGCAGATGTATGTTGATGGATTGATTTAGAGTTATATGAGCCTGAGAGAAAGTAGAAGGAGTTTCATAGGAATGTCTCCCTCCATTCATTGATTATGAAACATTGGTTTGGAACTGAATTCCACTGAGTGTTTGAAGTCAGGATGAAGACAGAGTCAGAGGTTAGAAAGCTGGGTAGAAAAGGAGAAAAAAAAATTCAGCCTGGGAATATACAGCTAGTTCAGAGAGGGAAAGCCAATATAAACATATACTGAATTGGAGGGCAAAACCTGGAAAGCTGTAATAATGAAAGGTATCTATCAATGTTCATCTGCCTCTCTATACTTCATTTCCAACAATTACTCACTCTCTCTCTGCTCATTCAAGCTTAAGTGTGTCACTCTGAAAAAGGGAAACAGTCTACCTATCCATTCTTCTGTTCATCGATTTCAATCTATCCCTGTTTGTCTGACTTTCCATTCTTTGATTCAAACAATCTTTCTCGCTGTTACGCTCTCTCTATCACATGATTATTGCTGTGGTGTCTGAGTGCCTTATCAAAGGACAAAAAAGTGGACATGCATTTTCAATGTAATAGAATTACCAATAAAGCTAATAAAGGTTTTTGTAGAGACACGGAGCCACCATATGATTGCCACTAGGAGAGATACGAGTGAAAACTCCACAAGAAAAAAGAAAAATAGAAGTTGGAACACATATAAACCAATTTTGCATAAAACTGATCTCCTTGCAATACTAGCTGATACTTAGTTAATACTAAGCATACTATAAAATTTCTTTTCTTCCCTCAGGTTCACTTCCAAGCCCATGCAGAAGCTGGAAATCAAATGTCCATCACAAAATTCATCCTGCTGGGATTCAGGGATCTCCCTGAACTACAGATCCTTCTCTTCTCTTTGTTCCTAGTGATCTATGTTGTGACCGTGGCTGGGAACATCCTCATCTTTGTTCTAATTGTGACTGATCAACACCTGCACACCCCCATGTACTTCTTCCTGGGGAACTTGGCCTGCTTGGAGATCTACTACACCTCCACCATCCTGCCCAGGATGCTGGCCAGTCTCCTGACAGGGGACAGAACTATTTCTATTAACAGCTGCATCATGCAGTTTAATTTGTTCAGCTCCCTGGCAGCTGTAGAATGTGCTCTCCTAGCAGTGATGTCTTATGATCGATACTTAGCAATATGTAACCCCCTGCACTATGCAGTGCAGATGAATGGCAGCTTGTGCCTCCAGATGGCATCTTTGTCTTGGATTAGTGGATTCCTGGCTAGCACTGTCACAACAGCTTTGTTAGCACAGTTCACTTTCTGCGGCATGAACTAAATTGATCATTTCTTCTATGATTTCACCCCTTTGATCAAACTCTCCTGTAGTGACACCAGCCAGATGGAACTTGTGACCTTCATACTTTCCTCCATCTTCACTCTTCCCACATTCCTATTAACTGTGATGTCCAGCATTTCTATCATTGCCTCCATCCTGAGAGTCCCTTCCACAATGGGGAGGCAAAAGACCTTTTCGACCTGCTCCTCTCACCTCATTGTGGTGACAATATTCTATGGGACCTTAATGATTGTCTACATGCTACCAGACAGTGCTACAGTGGGAAACCTGAACAAAGTGTTCTCTATCTTCTACACAGTCCTGACTCCCATGGTCGACTCCCTCATCTACAGCCTGAGAAACAAGGAGCTGAACAGGGTCCTGAGGAAAGCTCTTGTGAAATGTGTGGCTTTCCCACAAAAATCAGTAAAGACAAACTCAATTGGCTAACGTAAGCATGAAATGGAGGTACATAAGAACATAAGAAAGGCCATATTGGGTCAGACGCAAGGTCCATCTAACCCAATATCCTGTTTTATGACAGTGGCCAAAGCCAGGTGCCCCAGAGGAAATGAACAGAACAGGTAATCATCAAGTGATCCATCCATTGTGTCACCTATTCCCAGCTTTAGGCAAATAGAGGCTAGGGAAACCATCCCTGCCCACTCAAATCTAAGCATGCTGTGCCCCATCTCTTAACACCTACCCCTCTGGTAAAAGCTAGTTCATATGTGTGATCCTTAGATGTGTTTTTTTTCCTATGAAAGTAATAAATAAAATCATTTTCTGCAAAAAAATATGGCACTTTTAATATTTTTTGTAATAAAATCACATTTAAAGGATTCTTAAAATGTTTCATTTACCCACTGTTTGGTAAATGAAAAAAATTTATAGCCATTTCAATAATATATTCAATATAATGAAAAAAATGATAGAAAAAATTCTACAAAAACTATTGAAATAAACTTGTTTTTAACCCCTTGAAATGAAAATACTCCCAATTTCTTTATTTTGTTTTAACACAACATTTTCTCTAAATGGTGCAAATTCAGCAGGGAAGAAAACCTTGTTCTCACTATGTCTTTGGGTCAGGAAATCACTCTTTTCCTTGAACAATTTACCTTGCAGGTCAGTTCTAATATAATGAAGTATTGTCTATCTATCTTTCTATAGATTTTAAGAGCAAATGGGGCCATTACCATCATCTAGTCCTCATACTATATGGAATATAATTTCTCTCAGTACTTCCTATATTAAGTCTTGCTTTAAAGACTTCAGGTGATGGAAATCCATTACATCCCTGGATAAGTAGTTCCAATTGTTACTTAATCTCACTGTTAAGTATATATTACTTATTTACAGTCTGAATTTCTCTAGCCTAAGCTTCCATCCATTGGATCTTTTGACACATTGTGCGCAAGATTAGCCATTTAATCAATGTATCTATCTGTCTGACAAACCTGGTTGATTTTTTCCTCCCTCAATATGGAAAATCATCATCAGTAAATTTTTACTTTATTTTTTTTAAAGGGCAAAAAACTACTGAAGTGAAAATATTTCAGCACTAAAACAAAAAAAATATTCTTTTGATTTTCTGATGAAAATTTAATTATCTGGAAAAAATAGTTTTAGCTGAAACTCCAATTTTTTATTTTTTGAAAAGATCTATCTATTAAATAAAATTGTACAATGCTAATTCAACATTAATATATAGATTAAAATGTCACTGAAACTTTGGTGGAAAATGGAAACATTTCAAAGTTGGGGACAGCTTTTCATGGAAAGCTGAATTTTCATGAAAAACTCTTTTTCACTAGAAAAACATTCTCCTCAAAAATTTTGATCATCTTCATTTTAATTTAAGATTTCATGACATAATGCTCCCTGAGCCACTGTAATTTTGAATGGGGTGATGGGAATATTTTTTTTCTGTGAGAAGTTGATTTTAAATGAAAATATGATGGTTATTTCTAGTTTCTGAGGTATGTGAAATTATACAAGAAGTCCTAGTGTGGGGAAGGGGCATGGCAGAAGTTGGGACAGAGTATAAGTGAAGAGATAAAAAGTGTCTGATTGAGCTTCTGACACTGAAATTTTGCACATCAGTGAAATAAATAAAGCAAAAACATAAATAATGCCAATTCCAAAATGTGTGCACTAGTATGTGTAGTTGTATAAAGATAAAGGTTGTATAAAGATACATACATGTTCGTGTGTGTATGTATAGATAGAAAACAGATCCTTAAAAATATATTGAAATCAAATGTTATGTAGCTATGTTAGGTGAATATTTTTATTCATGGATATGTAATATTTTAGCACTGGTGATAATACTAATAATAAATATTTAATATTTCCCTTCAAAAAAAATCATATTTGAAATGAAAAACAATCCCTAAAATACGGTCAAGATTTTCAAAAATATTCATTCTCTACAAAAATATCATGACTTTTTTTATCATTTTTAAGATAAAATACCATTTAAAGGATTATCAAAATGTTTCATTTACATGGTATTTAGTAATGACAAAAGTTCAACAGTTATTTCAATATTGTTTAAAAAACATTAAGAAAATTGTGTTTAAAAAATCTAGAAAAACTATTGAAATAATCTCTTTTAATCCTTTGAAAATGTGCAAATTTTTGCAATTTTGAATTTTTTCCTAAAACAAATTTTTCTCTTAATGGTCATAAGTAGGTCCCTACCAAATTCACGATCCATTTTGGTCAATTTCATAGTCACAGGATTTTAAAAATCGTAAATTTCATTATTTCAGCTATTTAAATCTGATGTCATGCTGTTGTAACTGAAGGGTTCCTGACCCAAAACGGAGTTGTGGGGTGGTCACAAGGTTATTGTAGAGGGGATTGTGGTACTGAGACCCTTACTTCGGCACTGCTGCTGACAGCAGAGCTTCCTTCAAAGCTGGGCAGCTGGAGAGCGGTGGCTGCTGGTTGGGAGCCCAGCTCTAAAGGCAGGGCCACAACCAGCACAGAAATAAGGATGGCATGGTATGGTATTGCCACCCTTACTTCTGTGCTGCTGATGGGACACTACCTTCATATTTGGGTGCCCAGCTAAAAGTTGCTGCTTTCTGCCCGCTCAGCTCTGAAAGCAGTGCAGAAGTAAGGGTGGCAATACTGCAACCCCCCTAAAAAAACCTTGCAGCCCATTGCAATTCCCTTTTGGGTCAGGCCCCCAATTTGAGAAAAGCTGGTCTCCCCTATGAAATCTGTATAGTATAGCATAAAAGCACCCAAAATACCAGATTTCACGGGGGAATACCAGATTTCACAATCCATGATGCATTTTTCATGACTATGAATTTGTTAGGGCCCTACTCATAGGAAGATAAGAATGGCCATACTGGGTCAGACCAAAGGTCCATCTAACCCAGTATCCTGTCTTCCGACAGTGGACAATTGTCAGTTGCCCCAGAGGGAAAGAGAACAGATAATCAAAATGATTTTGAAAATTAATTGAGGAAAAAAATGTCTCAGTATGTCTTTGCATCAGGAAAACTCTTTTCTTCTACTGTAAATTTCCTTGCATAACAATAATAACACAATAAAGAATGACCTATCTATCGATCTATCTGCCTATCTAACAGTCTGTCTGTCATCATAATCTACTCTCTTTAAAATAAAATATTCCCTCTCCCTTATTCCTTGTTGTTTCATAGATACAAACCTATTGAATTTTAGACACTAATAAATTTAGTAAAATTAATAATTTTAGACACAATAAAACAATATTTTTCTTTCACTATAGTCTTCTGAAATGGACTTGGTATTGAGAGAACAGGGATCCAAATACACCACCATGTATCACAGACCTCAGTGTAAATCTAAGTCCCTATCAGAACTGGACAAAGACACCTTGCTAACCGTCTTTGGTCTGAAAGGATAGTATCCATTACATCACCACACAACAAACAGGTTGCATTACAAAAGAGGAAGTTTGAGATTCCTTCATGTTTCTTTCCTGCCAGGGAGTTTAGCAGGCATATAGCATGAGTTATGGATGGTCAAAGTTTGTAAGAGGAATGTGATGGGGTTACCTGGTTAAAATTCACATTGGACTTTGAACACAGGGTATGAAGTTCTGCACATGTAAATGAAGTAGGAGCTGTCAAACATAGACATTATTTTACTAGCCATTACTACTCTTGTTGCTACTACTACATTTATTTGGCCAACTCACACTGGAAGTTATTCAGTGGTACTAAAGGGGGCAAACGTTTCTATAGTTTCATAAGGCTTCAGGCCAGAAGGAACCATTAGCTTATCCATTCTGCCCTTCTGTTCATCACAGGTCATTATATTTCACCCACATACTAAGCCCAATGATTTCAGTTAAACTAACGGTATTTCAGCCCTCAGAAGACTAAGCTGTGGTATGCCACAGCTACAGAACAGGAACATAAGAACAGCTATGCTTGATCAGACCATTGTTCAGTCTAGTCCACTATCCTGTCTTCTGACAGTGGCCAATGCCAAGTGCTTCAGAGGGAATGAACAGAACAGGGCAATCAGTGAATGCTCTATCCCCTGTCATCCAGTCCCAGTTCCTGGCAGTTGGAGGTTTAGGGACACCTAAATTATGGGGTTAAGGCCCTGATTGTTTTGACTAATAGCCATTGATGGATCTATCATCCATGAACTTATCTAAATCCATTTTGAATCCAGTTATATTTTGGCCTGAAAACATCCTCCAACAATGAGTTCCATGGGTTGACTGTACGTTATGTGAAAACATACTTCCTTTTGTTTGTTTTAAACCTACTGCCTTTTAATATCATTGGGTGACCCCTAGTTCTTGTGTTATGTGAAGGGGTAAATAGGCTGAGGTGCTATGAGTGGTTGAGGTCCCTGCTGTGACAGGGAATTGATCCTCTGTGGTGTGACCATTTGAGCCTAGCAGATCACGCTGAAGAGAAAGATGAAATCCCATGAGGTCCCAGCATATCTGACCTGGAGGAAAGGCTTTCCCAATCCCAAATGTGGTGACCAGTTAGCCACAGGCAAGCACCTACAGCAAGCATTCAGACCACTGTTCCAACCCTGAATGTGGAAAGGTTGCAGGGCACCCCTATACACTTCTGCACTGGATACAGGAGGATGGTATGGGCCCAGGAGGAGATCAATCATAACCCCTTACCAGAGGAGCAGTGCATCAGTCAGAATCGCCCTCTTGGTCTACTCCAGGAGCTGAGCTCATGGTGAGGACACGATTAAGCCACTTACCAATTATACTACTACTGCTTCTGTGATTTTTTCCACCACCATCACAACAACTTGTATCGATGTTTCTGAAACTTTGCAACTATCCAGATCCATTCATCTAGTTTTGGGTCATCATTCTGTTACCCTCCTCTTCTAAGATCAACAATCTGTTTCCCATCTGTTCTTCCAATTTTCCTTTCACAAGTTCAAGTGATCTAAGACTGAAATCCTTTAGCTTTTCTTTGTTCGGTACCGCCTTCACATTTCCTCTAATTTGTTCATTCCAAGCATGGCCCATCTTTATAACTCCAAGCTTAACTCCTTAACAATATCATTTCTGCTTTATTCAAGATCTGCTTTGGTTTCTAGTAACTTGTGTCACTACTATTGTTAATTAAACAAGAGTTTTGGCTTTTACTTTAATGGGGCCCAAATTTCTTGCCAACACTCTCCATGTAAGTTGGACAGTTGCTCTGCCCTGACTCCTCTTCCATGTCCCCAGCCCACACCTTCTTCTTTTCTCTTTGGCAGAGCTTTATGAGACCTCTGCAGCATGTGGTGTGTAAGCTGAGATACATGAAAGCCTATTATTTGCACATATCCTAGCAAGGAATCTTTGATCATATAGCCTAATGCAGAAAAGCTACAGCAACATGTGGCCATAAAAACAAATATCGCCTTGTTCTGAGGCTGTGATGGACTTTCTGTCACCTCTAACCTCTGGGCCTCTGGGTATTTCTCTAGTAGGAATAAAAAGAATCAACTACACATGTTCAATGTGCATGAGGACCCACTAAACAGTGGCAGCAGATTCGACAGTGTGACATTGGTGACACTGGTGTTTCGTGATGCCACCGCAGTCACAATCACTGCAAAGCGATGACCTGGAGTCCAGCATGACATCACTCACAGCTTGGTTCAAACACAAACCAACTCACCAGATCTCCGAGCCTGAACCAGACTGATCTAAGCTATACATTTTTTGATAGCTCGCTATATAAGGTGTAGCCAGCTGTACAAGTTTGGAAGCCCCCGCTCTTCATCTGTGATAACTAAGGGTAGTTCTGGTTGCTTGGCAACATCACAGCAGAGGCTTTTTCAGTGTACCTCCCTAGTGAGCACCAAAATGTGTATACATGAAGGCCTTTTGTTACCTGGAGAATTGCGCTGAAGCAGAAGCAATTTGCTCCCAAGCAGGTAAGTTAGAGAGGAATGGATGAGATTTAAAAAAACAAAAATCAGGTTTTGATTCTTGAGTAAATGGAAAGTGTCTGCTTTCTTTTAACATTGATTATATATATATATATATATATATATATATATATATAGTGACAAAGTTCCTACCTTAGTGGGTCCTGTGCCTATTGGTGGATTTGTGATCTTCCCCTCTTGTGGAACCCACAGTCTGGGTCAGCTCCTCCTGTGTCTGATCAGGAGTTGGAAGGTTTGGGCGGAACCCGGGCCCGCGCTCTACTCCGGGTTCCAGCCCATGGCCCTGTAGATCGCAGCTGTCTATAGTGCTTCCTGTACCAGCTGCATGACAGCTACAACTGCCTGGGCTACTTCCCTATGGCCTCCTCCAAACACCTTCTTTATCCTCACCACAGGACTTTCCTCCTGGTGTCTGATAACGCTGGTCCTCCTCAATCCTCCAGCAGTACACTTTCTCACTCTCAGCTCCTTGCCTTCTTGCTCCCAGCTCCACACACATGCTCGTTCTCCTCTGGCTCCTCCCTGCCTGACTGGAGTGAGCTCCTTTTTAAACCCAGGTGCCCTGATTAGCCTGCCTTGATTGGCTCCAGGTGTTCTAATTAAAGTAGCTATCTCTACTGCCTTCTAGAAAGATCTTAATTGGCCCCAGGTGCCTTGATTAACCTGGAGCAACTGCCATTTGGTTACCAGGGTACTAGAGATTTGTTTAGCTGGGTGGAAATTTTGGAGGTTTGATTGCAAAACTACCCCCCCCCAAAAAAAAATGCTTTAGGAGATTTCTTTGTTTTTCCATGAACAGTTGAAATTTTCCACAAGGGAAAAATACAACACCCCCTCACCCCGCCAACTTGAAAGGTTTACATTTCTACTGGAATGTCTGAAAAAAATCATCCATGCTTTCAATTGCCAATGGGAAATAAGTATCTAAACCCCCTAGATGGCTTAAAAATTATAGCCAGCATGTTTTATCTATTTCCATATTTTTGGGGCACGTCCTTGCATATATACATCTGTGTATATATGTGAATATAATTGTGCTAGTGCATTTGATTGATTTTTTGGTGATTATGGTTATATGCCTGTGTGCATCATTGTTTTTATGTTCACATGTATATAAACTGGTCTATTGGATATGGGAGAAGCAATAGATATGATATATCTTGATTTTAGTAAGCCGTTTGATGCAGTCCTTCATGACTTTTTCATCAGCAAACCAGGGAAATGTGATCTAGATTAAATTACTATAAAATGAGTAAAAAACTTGCTGAAAGGCCGTACTCAAAGGGTACATCACATCCACTGTGTCTGCAAGTCTCAGAGCCCATATCTATAGACTTAGGTTTGTGGGGATTATGGTATGGCATTAAAAATAGCCAGTTTGAAGCCCAGAGAGAGGAATGGGTTTCAGAGCTTGACCTCCAGCCCAAGCCAGAACATCTACATAGCTATTTTTAGTGTTGCAGCATGAATCCTACAAGACCAAGTCTGCAGACCCCGGTTCTGAGACTCACTGCTGCTGAGTAGTTTTTTGTGTGTTTTTGTTTTGTTTTGTTATTTGCTGTATAGATTTATCCAAAGAGTAGTTATCAATGGTTCTCTGTTGAACTGGAAGGACGTATCTAGTGGGGTCCCAGCGGTTCTGTCCTGGGTCTGGTACTAATTTCATTAATGATTTGGATAATGGAGTGGAGTGTATGCTTATAAAATCTGCAGATGACAACAAGCTGGAAGGCTTTGCAAGCACTTTGGAGGACAGGCTAAGAATTCAAAATGACTTTGACAAATTGGAGATTTCATCTGAAATCAGCAAGATGAAATTCAATAAAGGCAAATGTAAAGTTAGGAAGAAAAAGTGCAGTGGAGAGCAATGAAATTATCAAAGGTTTTAGCAAACCTGAGCTATGAGGAAAGGTTAAAAAAATGCACATGTTCACTTTCGAAAAAAGGAGACTGAGGGGCAACCTTATGACAGTCTTCAAATATGTTAAGGGCTGATACAAAGTGGATGAACATAAAAAGATATGCTTCAGAAATATGCATTGACGCTAGTTACATTTATAATACGGTTTGACAAGTTACAAAACTCTCTATACCTCATGAAAACCCAACCCACCAGTTTGTAACAGCTCCATAACTTGTTCCTTTGTTCTATACTTTTCTCATCTCTGTTTTGGATACTACATTACAAACCAGGTGCTCAAAGGATGGCCACCTGAAAGGCGATTGCCCAGCAACTTTGATGACACGTGGCTAGAGGCATCAGCTTGTCCTTTGTCTTTGAGAAACCAGTCTACCCGCTTTTGCTGTCCAGAGAGCCCAGTTTACTACTTATATGAAAAATGAGGTATACAGTGAAGTACGTGCTGCGCTAGGCAGTCATCCAATGAAGAGTAGAGGAAACACCATCAGTAAAATGTAACAGAACAGCACTGTGTACATTTTGAATAACATTTCTGAGAATGATCTGGAGACAAAATATTCTTCACTGATGAACTCTATGAGCACTTTTTTATCAAGAATGTATTGAAGAATTTTTCTGTCTTTTCTCAGACAATTCAACAAAAAAAGTAATAGAAATGCCGAAAAGCTACAATTCATCAGTTCTCTTGAGAAATGCCAGTGGTGGAGAATTGGCCAAGAGATCATACAAGTGGGCATTGATTTAAAAAAATGTAAGTTAGGGGGCCATTGTTACCTCACATTTCATTTAACATCTGCGTTAATTATCTGAAATGCCCAAAGTATTTTCAAATACCTCTCTGAATGACACACAGGACAGAAGGAAACAGATAGAGCTAGAAGTTGCAACATGGACAGAAAAATCCATCAATCAATCAATCAATCAATCTATCTATCTATCTATCTATCTGTCCACATCACTGTGGTATCACACTGATTAGTCAATTAAGGCCCTGCTCCTACGAAGATTGGCCATATGCTTAATTTTGCACACTAGAATCAGTCCCATTGATTTCAGTTTGTTCCATGATTGGACTCCAAGTATGATATGGTGAAAAACTAAAAATAAATGAGTGATTGTAAAGTGATATGGTTACCGAAAAGTACAGTGTAGAGAAATCAACCCACCCCTTCATCTGTCCTCTGTTAGGAATGATCACATTGAAATGGATATAAAACAAATCTATACTGATGGGCATAAATATAAACAGCAAACATGATGATGAGAGGAAGTTGTTTCTATATTTCTGAATGCAGAAATTTGTGCATGGTCTCTCAGCTGAGCAGTGAAATGACTGACCAAAGGTTGGAAACAAAACCCAGGTCTTCTGAGTTCCATGCTATAATGCAGCCCACCCACAGTGCATTGGAGAGGTGCCACCCCAGCAATGGATCTTGTGATAAGAGATATATACAAGCAATATTGTTGATGCCTCCAGCAACAGTGATAGCTGATGCTAAACACCCCAGCCCAGGTTCTTCAAGTAAGACTAGGGCTGGTAATCATCAGAGGGGTGTGTGTGAGCAATAATTGAATTATAATGTTGGCACTGTACTACAAAAGCAAATGTCTCTTTATTATCATTGCAGCGTTCTCTTTCCCCCTCCCCCCATCCCATGGATACTCCCTGTGGCACACATGAAAGCAGAAATCAAACGTCCATCATGGAACTTATCCTCCTGCAATTTGGGAATGTCCCAGAATTGCAGGTTCTCCTCTTCCTGCTGTTCCTAGTGATCTACATTATGGCCATGGCTGGGAACATCCTCATTGTTGCGATAGTTGTGGTTGATCATCACCTTCACACCCCCATGTACTTCTTCCTGGGGAAACTGTCCTGCTTGGAGACCTGCTACACCTCCACCGTCCTGCCCAGGATACTGGCCAGTCTCCTGACTGGGGACAGAACCATTTCTATGAGTGGCTGCTTCATGCAGCTTTATTTTTTTGGTGTCTTGGCAAGTTCAGAATGCTATCTTCTGGTAGCGATGTCTTATGATCGATATTTAGTGATATGTAAACCACTGCATTATGTGTCCATTATGAATGATAGGTTCTGCTTCCAGCTAGTGGCTGGGTCTTGGATTAGTGGATTTGTAGATGCTTCCATAATAGTTTCTTGGATATCAATGTTAATGTTCTGCAGTCCCAATGAAATTAACCATTTCCTTTGTGAATTCAACGTAGTGATAAAACTCTCCTGCCGTGACACCCAGAGCATGGTACTTGTAGCTTTCCTGCTGTCCTCCTTATTCACACTACCACCATTTCTATTAACCCTGACTTCCTACATTTCAATCATCACCACCATCCTGAGAATCCCTTCCACTACTGACAGAAAAAAGGCATTTTCCACCTGCTCCTCTCACCTCATCATGGTGACCATTTTCTATTGGACCCTAATCATTGTTTACTTGCTTCCAGACATCAACACACTTCAAAGCATAACCAAAGTCTTCTCGGATTTCTACACCATTCTCACATCACTGGTCAATCCCCTCATCTACAGCCTCAGAAACAAAGAGGTAAAGGAGGCCTGAGGAAAGTGGTCAGGAAACTTGGTTCTTTCATAGCAGTTCAGAGAATTCAAGCTAATAATGCCTTTAGACCAAAATGAACGTGGAGACTGTGTGATGCAGTTCATGTGATCTGAACTCCAAGTCCAATCCTGGACTCTCTGTCTCAAATCAGTCCTTAATTAATATCATCCCATTGAAACAAACCATATGGAATGTGAATCCTACTGAAATCAATGTGATTTACAGGTGTTCGCTGAATGTGCCATGTGGTGTATTGGAAACTGTATTAAAATCACAAGCTATCATTCCAAGTTTGGAACGGGTTTACTGGTCCTGCATCCAGGCAAAGGACTCTGTAGGGAAGCTTGCAATCTAGGACTAGGAGTCAATCTGCACAGAGCCATTCTAGAGCAAGGTGGGGTGAATTATGCCTAAGGGAGAAGCCTGCTTTGTCTCTCACTGGTTTGGGAGTTTTGTGAACTTATTGTTCTGTAGTCCAAGAAATAAAGTCATGTTATGTTGCAGCCTTCCAGCAAGAGTGTTTTATGTTTGCATCTAATTTCTCTGTGTTTATGCTGTGACCATGAAATTCAAGTGCCCATCAGGCTGCAGTTTCTTCTCAGTAGAACTAGTCAGTAATTCCATCTACCCTCCCCCTGAAAACATTTGGGAGGGAATCCATTTTCAGCTACATTTTTTGATGATTATTTTTGTTGCTGAGGTTTTCAACAACAAAAATTAACCACCATGTTTTGTTTTTAATTGAAAAAAGACATTTCCTGAGGAAAAGTCAATTTTGATGAAATAGTCACTTTCTGCCCAAATTCCTCCCCTCTGCCCCTCTCCCACATGTTTCTAATGGAAAATCTCCAACCATCTCTACTACTGAGCTAGATTTCTCATTAACTTTCTGAACTGATATTTTTCATATATTACGATTATTTATGGACGGGTGGATGAGTGGATGGCATGCTTGTCATTTGGTGAAACATGCAGGTTAAATTCCTGCGACCTTGGTGATGCTTCCCAGAGGATCCTGGGATTTGGAGGCACTTTGTCACCCTCTGCCCAGGGAGACTTGTCTGTGCCTGATGTGGATCAGCTCCCCGAAACTACGAGCTCTGGCCACACAAGCTTGTCCTTCCAAGATTCTACAGGCCTACACATTGATCACAATATATGGTATACCTCATCCAAAGCACCAACTGCCCCAACAACAACAATATGGGTGAAACTAGACAATCACTACGCTCACAAATGAACTCACACAGAAAAATGATAAAAGACAAAAGAACGCTATCACTCATGGGCAAACACTTTTCACAAAAAGAACACTCCATATCTGACATCTCAGTCCTCATCCTCAAAGGAAACCATTAAAAAGACAAGCTTGGGAGCTTAAATTCATCACTCTGCTAGACATCAAAATTCATCAATGCCTCCTGAGCCCTGTAGGAAACAGCTGAAAAATTCAAGATCACTCCCCTTCCAAATCTCAGCCACATCCTCTGGGAAGCATTGATCCTTTGAGCAGGCTAATCAGAAAGAAGAATTATTTTAGAAGAGATGGTGACCATGTCAGGGCCTTCCATTGAACAAAACATTCACAAACCAGCAGCATACAAACACATATTGCTTCCAGAGTTCAAATCATGGCTTATTGGTAAGAAATGTTCCACATTTGCCATGATGCATGTCAAAAGCTCCATAATTCTGTGTAGTTTTACTGGTATTATTCTTTTTTATTTGTTTTCAGGTTACTCAATAAGATTATAGACTTTATGAACTATGACTGGGGATTTTCAGAAGAGACTAAGAAAATTAGATGTTCAAATCCCATTGACTTTCAATGACAATATATTAATCACATGGTTTTATTGCTTTAAACAGTAAAAAAAGAGTGTGAAAAAAGAATTTCTTCCAGATTTTCTTATACATTACCAACTTTACTCCAGTTGGAAATCCGTAAAAATAGTCATGTTTGCCCTCATATTTCATTTGAAAAATTAAGCTGGAGAACATTCCTTTTTCAACCAACTAATTGATAAGGCACCAGCATGGAACTCAGAAGGCCTGGTAATATTCCTGGCTCAGCCACAGACTCCCTGGATGAACTTTGCTGAGTCACTTAATCTTCTTCATTTTCAGTGGTCATCCATAAGAAGAGAGAGCATGAAACCAAATCCCTGTCTGTATGGGGATAACATAGGCCACCCTCAAAGAGGTGCTGCTAGTGTAAACACCTGTGAAGGGGCTTATATTAAAGTGATGCAGATCACATAAATACCTAGATATACAGAAATACTATTATTCAAATTTGGTAAATAAAGTGGGTGCTAAATTTTAAGCATGAGTAGCCTCACTGAAACCAATGAGGTGTAAAATGATGCTTATGTGGGATTAAATGAGCATGTGTTAAAGTCCCATTGACTTCCACGTGACTATGCACAGGTTTCAAGTGAAGCATATGCTTAAGTGCTTCACTATAATGAGATAAAATTTAGTAGCAAGTCCTTACTTGACATGGAGAATACACTATTGAATAGGGTTGTGGTGGATTCTCTGTCACTGACAATCTTTCAATCAACATTGGTTGCTTCATTTTGATTTAATGTATACAGTCTAGTTCAAACACAAATTACTTTGCGGTAATTCTCTGGCTTGGTTTATACAGAAGTTCAGACTAAATGATCACAGCAGACCCTTCTGACCCTGGAATCCATGGATTTATGACAATGACCTACCTACCCTATCCAAAGCAAACTGATCTATCCAGGGGAGTTCTGCTTTTAACATGACAGGAACAAATTTGGATTAGCTGCATGGAAGTTCATACAGTTTTAACATGATTCCAGGATCAGTTACTACCCACTGTAATGTTTCCCACTCTAAGTAGTCACAATGAGGTAAATGTCACTATTTGAAACAGGACTGCTTGTGCTCTCCTTTGAGGGTAAGATCTGAAGCCAACAGGTTTCTTTCATTGAATCATGCTCATGGGTTTGCAATATGGATCCCTTAACTCAGTTTCACACTGGTGTAATTTAGGGTATATCTACGCTTGGAACTAGGGGTGTGATTAGCAGCTCATGTAGATTACCTGTGTTCGCGGTCATTGAGATGGTGTGCTAAAATAGTAGAGCAGCCGTAGTAGCACAGGCAGCAGAAAGCAGCAGTACCATGAGCTCATCACTTTGATTTACAAACCCATTCAGACACCATCAGCACAGGCTTGAGTGTATGTACCTCTGCTCCTCCAGCTCCAAGTGTAGATATAGTCTTAAAAGAGAATTTGACTCAGTAGGTCTGAATTTCATTGAAGCTGCTTTGGGCCACATTAACTATATAAAAATGGATATAAATGGCTTTCACACCCACTACAAGGCTCTCCGACATAGAGAGCACCATATGAATTGGCCTTAATGCTGAATGAGAATAGGTCCAGGAACAAGACATAAGTTTCCATTGAAAAACCGAATGCTGCAGCCTTTTGCAGCCTAATCAGAGAGAAGCAGTGGGAACACATGGGTATAAAATTCTCTGGTGTGCGGAGTGCAGGGGTTTCAGCATAATCACTCCCCAAGGTTTATGTAGCTATTGGGTTCCGGGAGCCAGGCGGGCCCAAGGTTTATGTAAGAAGACTGAAGTAGACCACAGAAATCAGCACTTTCTTCCAGCAGATAGCTGAGCACAAGGAGCTGGAGGTAGGGGGAACTTATTTTGGATCTGACTGAATTTAGTTAGCATTCACTTTTGCATGGACTGAAAACATAGCTGAGGATATGTTGCTTTTGCCCTTGTGACTTGAACAATCTTAGTATAGAATCCAGGGGCAGATTCTCATTTCTAACAATGAATTTTCATCTGCGGAGTATCAGCCCTTTAGTACTTCTTTTTCTTTCTTTCCCAAAGAAATTTAAAACTGCAATTAAATAAGTGCCTATCCTCAGATGTTCCTGACACTAGCCATCCCCAGGGCTCCATATACTAATGTAAAATCTTCCAAAAGATTGGGAAATGATATAATTAGGCTGTAACTTTTTGGTGGAAGGGCTGACTTTTTATTCAGGGTTTATCCAGAGCATAGCGCAATGGAGTCCTATTCCATGACTGGGGCTCCTAGGTATTACCTCAATTCAAATAAATAACTGTAACGTGCTTGGATGCTCTGCAAGAACGAGGCCCACACACACTGTGAGTTATTTGGCTTTAATGAAGGTAAAGTGACACATTCGCAACGGGGACCCCGGGCATTGCTGTCACTTTGGCAGGGAACCCAGCACCGAAGCTCAGCTCAGCCTGGGTCAGAGTCCAAAGGCGGGTCCGGGAGCATACAGCTATATAGACACAATACAAAAGCAACTCATACTTATGCAAAAAGGGACTTTCCACAGGCTATGTCCGCCTCTTGGCCAAAGGCCAGGGACTGTCCATGGGCGGTGTACGCCCTTTGGCCTAAGGCCACACAAGCTAGTTTCAACCAGTTAAAAGCAAGTTATAACTGACATGCCGTGTCCTACAATGACCAGCCACTTAGCAAGCAGGGGCTTTCCACAAGGCCGCCAAGAAAGCGGAAATACCCTAGCTAGGCTGTGACACAGTCTTCCGCAGTCCCCTACAATAACTAAAGAAAATATGTCCAATAAGTAACACAAACCAGAACATATCCCTCTAGTAAATCAGACCCAGATCATTCGGGATCCGGCAGAATCTGGCAATTGTGAAGTTAAGTTGAAGGTAAAGGGGAGTTTGGATCAAGTTATCTTACTATTTTTCTGGAAAAGATTAGGTAGAATCAACACTAATGAAGTGTTTTCTCTCTTTTTATTGAATTACTTTCAACTCCCCTTATCTAAATGACAGTGATTTCCAGAGATCTCAGGGTATGTCTACATCTAAAATTTTGCAGTGCTGGTTGTTACAGCTGTATTAGTACAGCTGTATAGGGCCAGCGCTGCAGAGTGGCCACACTTACAGCAACCAGCGCTGCAAGTGGTGTTAGATGTGGCCATACTGCAGCGCTGTTGGGCGGCTTCAAGGGGGGTTCGGGGAACGCGAGAGCAAACCGGGGAAGGAGACCAGCTTCGCCGCGGTTTGCTCTCGCGTTCCCCGAACCCCCCTGCAAACCGCAGGGAAGGAGACCTGCTTGCACGGAGGTTCGGGGAACGCGAGAGCAAACCGGGGAAGGAGACCAGCTTGATTACCAGAGGCTTCCTCAGGTATGCTGGGATACCTGCTTATTCCACGGAGGTCAAGAAAAGTGCTGGTAAGTGTCTACACTTGATTACCAGCGCTGGATCACCAGCGCTGGATCCTCTACACCCGAGACAAAACGGGAGTATGGCCAGCGCTGCAAACAGGGAGTTGCAGCGCTGGTGATGCCCTGCAGATGTGTACACCTCCTAAGTTGCAGCGCTGTAACCCCCTCACCAGCGCTGCAACTTTGTGATGTAGACAAGCCCTCAGACACTGAGGTCACTGCCCATAACATTTTAATTTTGACTGATCATTAACATAAACATAGAACTTCCTGATTCTGTAACTTCAGTGGTGTTTAGCAACCTAATAGGACTGTCTGCTTTATCAGACAAGTATCCAGGGCTCAATTTTGTAAAGGCACAAGAATGAGATTCCTCATGTGGCAAAGTTTGCTAGATTGTAAAGGTTGACTTTAAACGATCCCTTATAGATGTTGTTTTTTTCCTGATATCCAAGCTGTCCAGGCTGTGGGCTTTGCAGCCTCTGTATTCATGCAGCCTTTACTTGTGTCTTTAGAATGGAGCATCTTGAGAACCAACAAAAGGCACTGGATTGATGGCTGTGGAAGTGAGTGCATGAAATGAATTCTTTGTCTGTCTCACTATATAGACATGGCATCCATCTGTGCAGTTTGATCAGTCATATCACTGGGTTTCTGCAGCGATGTATACTCTCATATCTACAGGGAAGGGACGGAAGAGGATAATGTAAGGGCTGGATCAGATGATAAACAGTCACATAAAAAAGAATCTGGCACATCAGAAAAGGGCAGACAAATAAACAAGGACAAGTTTTTAAAGTGCTTGTACTCAAATGCTGGAAGTCTAAATAATAAGATGGGTGAACTAGAGTGCCTTGTGATAAAGGAGGAAATTGATATAAGAGGCATCACAGAAACCTGGTGGACTGAGAGCAATCAATGGGACACAATCATTGCGGGGTACAAAATATATCGGAAGGACAGAACAGGTCATGCAGGGGGAAGAGTGGCACTATATGTGAAAGAAAATGTAAATTCAAATGAAGTAAAAATCTTAAGCGAATCCACATGTTCCATTGAATTGCTATGGATAGAGATTTCATGCTCTAATAAAAATATAACATTAGGGATCTATTATCGACCACCTGACCAGGACAGTGATAGTGATGATGAAATGCTAAGGGAAATTAGAGAGGCTATCAAAATTAAGAACCCAATAATAGTGGGGGATTTCAATTATCCCCATATTGACTGGGAACATTTCACTTCAGGATGAAATGCAGAGATGAAATTTCTCGATACTTTTGTAAGCAGAGTCAGGATAAGCTCTACACTGACATCTGGTGGAAAGAAGTTCAGAGAGTGTATTTGCATAGGTACGCCCACCCTATCCCAGACTCCCAAGCTGTGGGATTGCTTGGTGACAAATTGCTCACCCTCAGTTGGGTGGTACTGGCTAGACATGGGACATGAGTTCCAAAACCCAGAGAATTGAGAGAGGCTGGGGGTAGGTATCTGTGTCTGGTGGTGCAGTCTCCCTGTGGAGCTAGAAGCACCAGTTGCACCCCCTCCTCTCTCCACTGTGGAATGTCAGAGTTGATTTTTTTTATTCTCTCAAGAATCTAAATACAGGTTACTGAGCTGAACGCCCTTTGGGCTAATGGTGCACTAGCACTGGGGCTCCCTCACTAAGAGCTGAGATCACTAAGAGTTGAAATCACAAAACAGCTGAAATGACTGAGCTGAGAGCACTGAGCATTGTGCTAATTAGTGGGGGAGCCTGAAGACATGCTGTGGAACAGAGCAGCTGGTGGAGTGGAGCAGTTGCGGGGACGGCTGGTGGCAGCAGAGTGGAGTAGCTGTGGGACGGGTGGAGCGGCCCACAGAGTGAGCAGAGCTGAGCAGTTTTGCAGAGCAGTTCATGGAGCAGAGCAGCTGGTGGAGCAGAGCAGTTCCTGAGGATGGCTGGGGGAGCAGAATGGAGCAGCTGGTAAAGCGGAGCAGTTCGTGGAGAAGGTGGAAGCAGAACCCACGGAGAGGCAGGGCAGTTGGCCCCGGACCACGTAAGGTGCCCCTTTCTACCCAGGCTGGGGGGGCGGGGCCTCTACAGATAGACTCTCGAACTCTGGGGTGGCATTGACCAGAGACTTTTGGGTTGTTGGACTTTGGGGTGATTGGACTTAAAACCCTAAGCGGAAAAAGGACAGTGGCAAACGTACTTGGAGGTGGGTTTTTGTTTATGGTTTGTGTTATAACCCTGTTTGTGGTATTTCTCCAATGGGATGCCGCATTGATTCCTTCCTTTATTAAAAAAGATTTTGCTACACTCAGACTCCGTGCTTGCGAGAGGGGAAGTATTGCCTCCTAGAGGCGCCCAGGGGGGTGTGGTATGTGAGTGTCCCAGGTCACTGGGTGGGGGCTCGAGCCGGTTATGCATTGTGTTACTGAAACGGAACCCCTGGATACTGAACCCGGCCCTTGTTGCTGCCAACTAGAGGGGCAGAAGGGTTACATTTTTGGGGGCTCGTCCGGGATACCTGGGTCAGTACCCCTCGCAAGCACTTGTTGAGTGTTCCACTGTATTGGGAAATAATTATGTTTATATTTTGAGGAAACTACTGTTTGTATAATGGCTAATATGTCGGGTTTGTTGGGCCCCAGTCCTGCAGCCTCTAGCTCAGGGGCGGCAGACTCAGCCTATGATTGGGCAAAAGCACTGGGGCATATATTGGAAAAGATTGTGTTGGCCTATGCTACGTCAAACTCTTGTCGTAAGTTAAGGTTATTTGATGGGGAAGAGGAGTTTGAACTCTGGTCGGAGCATACTACTGAAATGCTGCGGGAGTGGGCCGTACCCGATGTAGAAAAGCGACGATGTCTAATAGAGAGCCTTAGTGGCCCAGCATTAGATGTAATTCGCACCCTGAAGCTCACTGACCCTGAGGTCAGTGTGAAGGACTGCCTAGAGGCCCTTGATAATACCTTTGGGAGCGTAGAGGGCCCTGAGGACAGTTACTGTAAATTCATTAATTCCCGACAGCAAAGGGGTGAGAAAATTTCAGCCTATATACAGAGGCTGGAGAGACTACTTCAGAGAGCTGTTATGAGGGGAGCAGTGACTGCTGAGCAGATGGATCAGACCAGACTGGCTCAAGTTGTAAGAGGGACTCAGTATTGGAACCCAATCCTACTTCATCTCCGACTAAGAGAACGGCAGGAACATCCCCCAAGTTACTCCCAGCTGATAAAGGAGGTCAGGGAAGAAGAAGAAAGGCAGGCAGCCAGCGAGTGTTGGGAAGCCCAAACATTGGAACCAGCCAGCACGACGCCACCGCCAATGGCCAGCGTACTGATGGTGAGCACCACAGAGGAACTTGCCCAACAAATGCAGGTCCTGACAGAACGGATAGCTGAGCTGCAAAGCATCATTGACCAAGCTAAGACTTCCAGGAATAAGGAGCCTCAGACTGTGATGATAGAGAAGTCAGTATCTAGAGTCACCGTCCCACCTCGCCGAATGGAGAAAGGACACTTCTTTTGCTACCGGTGTGGTCAGGATGGGCACAGTGCTGCTAACTGCCATAAGGAAGAGAACCCCTCCTTAGTGTATGAAAAGCTGAGGATCAGTTGGGAGAGATCCAGTAGCTGCCAGACGATCCGGGGACGGAGACCACCTAGGCCTAGAGGATTTGAAGATTCCCCCAGAAGAGACCAACCAGCTGGGATCCCTGCAGGACTGATAGGGCCTCGAGCAGAGGTCATGGTGAGGATTGAAGGGGCGGAGTGTAAAGCCGTGCTTGACACTGGATCTCAAGTGACTATTATATTTCAGTCATTCTACCAACAGATGCTTAGGCACCTGCCCATACAGCCACTGACTGGCATTGGTCTGTGTGGCCTCAGCATGGATGAATACCCTTATCAGGGCTATGTCATAGTACACCTGGAATTCCCAGAAGAGATTGCTGGGGTAAGACAGGAGGTGGACACTGCAGCTTTAATATGCCCTGACCCCAAAGGAGCCTCTGATGTGTCTGTGCTAATAGGGACCAACTCCAGCCTCTTTAGGATACTGGCCGATTACTACAGACAGCGAGCAGGAGACCAATATCTGAATACCTTGGTGATACACACACACTGTGCCGAGGCTTACAGAAAAATTGAGGACACGAGAAAAGTGATGCCTGATTTGCCAGTCGGAGCACTGAGGTATGCGGGCCCGGTCCCTTTAGTGGTGCCTGCCATGTCAGAAAAGGAAGTGATTGTCAGGAGTACCTGCCTAAAAGGCAGTAAGGGAACATTAGCTGTGGTAGAGCAGCCAACCAAGGGAGGGCTCCCAGAAGGAGTGCTGGTTCTCAGCGGAGTCATAACCCTACCTGCTGAAGCCCAGGAGGAGGTGACGATACTGGTTGCTAATGAAACACGCCGTGATGTGTTTGTAAAACCAGGGCAGAAGATTGCAGACATTTTTGAGCCTGAAAGCGTTGTGAGACCCCAGTGTGAAGCTGAAGTTCCAATGATAGATCCTGCGAAGTTTGACTTCGGGGACTCACCGCTGTCTGAGGAGTGGAAGGATCGCCTGAGGAAGAAGCTTTGCGAGAGATCCAAAGTGTTCTCACTACATGAGTGGGACGTGGGATGTGCAAAGGGAGTGGAACACCATATCAGGCTACAAGATCCCCGACCCTTCAGGGAGAGGTCTAGGAGGATTGCCCTCTCTGAGATGGAAGACGTGCGCCATCATCTTCAAGAGCTGATCGCGAATGGTATCATCACAGAGTCACGAAGCCCCTATGCCTCACCCATTGTGGTCGTTCGTAAGAACAGTGGAAAAATCCGGATGTGTATTGACTACCGCACCCTAAACAGGCGCACTACAGTTGATCAGTACACCATGCCTCGAGTACAAGATGCCTTGGACTGTTTGCTGGGTAGTCAGTGGTTCTCTGTGTTGGATCTTCGGAGTGGATACTACCAGATCCCTCTAGGTGAAGAAGATAAGGAGAAGACAGCCTTCATCTGCCCATTAGGGTTTTATCAGTTCGAACGCATGCCCCAAGGGATTTCTGGAGCACCTGCCACATTTCAACGTCTTATGGAAAAAGTCGTGGGAGACATGAATTTACTGCAGGTGTTAGTTTACTTGGATGACCTGATTGTGTTTGAAAGAACCCTGGAGGAACATGAAGAAAGACTTCTTAAAGTGCTCGACAGGTTGGAGGCATATGGTTTGAAGCTTTCAATTGATAAATGCCAGTTCTGCCAAACCTCAGTGAAGTATGTAGGTCACATCGTGTCCCAAGAGGGTGTGAGTACTGACCCCGATAAAATAGAAGCACTCACTAACTGGCCACGTCCCATTAACTACAGAGAACTCAAGACGTTTCTTGGATTTAGTGGTTACTACCACAGATTTGTGAAGAACTATGCTACGATTGTAAAACCTCTGAATGATCTTACCAGGGGATACCAGTCCAACAAGAACAAATCTAAGACCCAGAATAAGCGGAGGCCTCCAAAGCCGCCTTTGCAGAGACACTATGGGCCCTTCGAACCATTTGGGCCGCGGTGGGATGAAAGATGTGAGAGAGCTTTTCGGGAAATCATTTCTCGCTTAATTCATGCTCCCGTCCTAGTCTTTGCTGACCCAAGCAAACCGTTTATCCTGCATACTGATGCCAGTTTGGAGGGTCTGGGAGCAGTACTGTATCAGGAAGTGGAAGGCAAACGCAAACCGGTAGCCTTTGCCAGCCGAGGACTGTCTGACAGTGAAACTCGCTACCCCATCCACAAGCTGGAGTTCTTGGCCTTGAAATGGGCCATCACTGAGAAATTCCGAGACTACTTGTACGGTGCTCAGTTCCAGGTGTGGACAGACAACAACCCACTGACCTATGTGTTAACAAGTGCTAAATTGGATGCTACAGGCCAGAGATGGGTGGCCGCCTTGGCTGGCTATGAGTTCAGCATTCAATACCGATCAGGGAGGAGCAATGTAGATGCAGATGCCTTGTCCAGACGTCCGCAGGCACCTGATGTTGCTGTGATACCCACGGATGGCGTGAGAGCTATTTGCAGTGTGAGTCGCCGAGAGCCGGAGTCCCCTGAGAGCCTTCATGGATGTGTTGCTGAAGCTTTGGGCCTACCCCCTGAAGGCGTGCCTTCTGCTTCAGTGAACTATATTGCTTTGGACCAATCTCCCTTGCCCATGCTCAATACGGCTGACTGGCAAGAGGCCCAACTACAAGATGCTGACATTCGTGATACACTACTTGCCAAAAGAGAGGGGCGAGGCCCAGCTGAGGTTGTCCCACCTACCCCAGAGGGCAAACTACTATTGAGAGAATGGACCAAACTAAAACTGATTCAGGGAGTGCTACACCGCACGACCACAGACCCTCTACAAAAGCAACGGAATCAACTAGTGCTGCCAAAAGATTACAGAGCCCTGGCCATGAGGGCCCTGCATGATGACTTTGGACATTTAGGGATGGAGAGGACCCTGGAACTTATCCGCAGTAGATTCTATTGGCCACGGATGGCTGAAGATGTTCGCCGGAAATGTGAGACCTGCACGCGATGTGTGCAAAGGAAAACTCTGCCCACGAGGGCTGCATATCTGAAGAACATCACCAGCAACAAACCTCTGGAGCTGGTTTGCATTGATTTTTTGTCTTTAGAAGTGGACAAGAGGAATATTGGGAACATCCTAGTAGTGACCGACCATTACACGCGATATGCGCAGGCATATCCCACACGTGATCAGAAGGCCACTACTGTCGCTCGAGTACTATGGGAAAAATATTTCTCAGTTTATGGATTCCCAGCCCGGATACACTCAGATCAGGGACGAGACTTTGAGAGTCACCTTCTGAAGGAGGTGCTGAGGATAGCAGGAATTAAAAAGTCAAGGACAACGCCTTATCACCCACAGAGTGACCCTCAGCCAGAGAGGTTCAACCGAACCCTTTTAGATATGTTAGGGACTTTGCGGCCAGAGCAGAAGGCAACCTGGAGCCAACATGTCGCATTTCTAGTGCACGCCTACAACGCCACAAAGAACGACGCTACGGGAGTCACCCCATATCTCTTAATGTTTGGGCGAGAACCAAGATTACCCATAGACCTGTGCTTTGGTGTATCCGAGGATGGAGATAGCTATGAAACTCACCAGCAATATCTATCCCGTCTACGAGAAAAGCTGCGGGATGCTTATCACTTAGCTACATCTGCAGCTCAGAAGAATGCAGGCCGCAACAAACATCGATATGATGCTAGGGTACGTCTGCAAGAGCTCCAGCCAGGGGACAGAGTCCTGCTGCGAAATTTGGGTATTGCTGGCAAACACAAGATAGCTGACAGATGGAAGGCAATACCTTACTTAGTGATGGAAAAGCTAGGAGACCTGCCGGTCTACAAGATAAAACCTGAAGAGGGTCCAGGGCAGACCAAAACCGTGCATAGAAACCTTTTGCTCCCTGTGGGAGAATTGGTAGGCAGCCCTTATGAGATGGGCCACAACAGGGCAACTGGGCAGAACGAAGGTGCTGTACCAAACTGCCTTCCAATGTGGACAGCCGGCCTCCTGCAGCTAACCTACCCCTACTCGGCACATCTGACAGTGAGTCTGAGGAGGAAGACACAACCATGGTGTATCCTGGGATGAAGACAAGATTTCAGTCTCGATCCGCTGAATCAGAAGAGAGCACATCCTCTTCCGCCCTAAACCCTATGGCAGAAGTATTTAGGCCCATTCCTGACATCCCTGAGCCACTGGTGGGACCCCAGTGTAATGACTTACACAGGCTATTGGACAATGGTGACATACAGATGGAGGATGTCCAGAGCACCTGCGACCCTCCACTGTTAGAACTAGAAATGCAGGAGCCTATGCCAGTATCTGAGGGGAACTCACAGGAAACCTTCCCATCCGGCATTCAAGAGGATGTCCCCCCTACCATAGCAACAGAGATTCTTAATAGGCGAGACAGGGTAATAAGACCAGTGAAACAATTAACTTACGATGCACCTGGGGTGATTAGTGAGGAGCCTATACATTTAGCACACAGGTTTGTGAAAGCTAAAGTGGGCTATCTAATGCCTTTTGGAGGGGACCAATAAGTTGGTATAGTAGGGAATGTGATTTGTCGGGACGACAAATTCTTGGCTGGGGGGAGGATGTAAGCAGAGGCAGGATAAGCTCTACACTGACATCTGGTGGAAAGAAGTTCAGAGAGTGTATTTGCATAGGTACGCCCACCCTATCCCAGACTCCCAAGCTGTGGGATTGCTTGGTGACAAATTGCTCACCCTCAGTTGGGTGGTACTGGCTAGACATGGGACATGAGTTCCAAAACCCAGAGAATTGAGAGAGGCTGGAGATAGGTATCTGTGTCTGGTGGGGCAGTCTCCTTGTGGAGCTAGAAACACCAGTTGCACCCCCTCCTCTCTCCACTGTGGAATGTCAGAGTTGATTTTTTTATTCTCTCAAGAATCTAAATACAGGTTACTGAGCTGAACGCCCTTTGGGCTAATGGTGCACTAGCACTGGGGCTCCCTCACTAAGAGCTGAGATCACTAAGAGTTGAAATCACAAAAAAGCTGAAATGACTGAGCTGAGAGCACTGAGCATTGTGCTAATTAGTGGGGGAGCCTGAAGACATGCTGTGGAACAGAGCAGCTGGTGGAGTGGAGCAGTTGCGGGGACGGCTGGTGGCAGCAGAGTGGAGTAGCTGTGGGACGGGTGGAGCGGCCCACAGAGTGAGCAGAGCTGAGCAGTTTTGCAGAGCAGTTCATGGAGCAGAGCAGCTGGTGGAGCAGAGCAGTTCCTGAGGATGGCTGGGGGAGCAGAGTGGAGCAGCTGGTAAAGCGGAGCAGTTCGTGGAGAAGGTGGAAGCAGAACCCACGGAGAGGCAGGGCAGTTGGCCCCGGACCACGTAAGGTGCCCCTTTCTACCCAGGCTGGGGGGGCGGGACCTCTACAGATAGACTCTCGAACTCTGGGGTGGCATTGACCAGAGACTTTTGGGTTGTTGGACTTTGGGGTGATTGGACTTAAAACCCTAAGCGGAAAAAGGACAGTGGCAAACGTACTTGGAGGTGGGTTTTTGTTTATGGTTTGTGTTATAACCCTGTTTGTGGTATTTCTCCAATGGGATGCCGCATTGATTCCTTCCTTTATTAAAAAAGATTTTGCTACACTCAGACTCCGTGCTTGCGAGAGGGGAAGTATTGCCTCCTAGAGGCGCCCAGGGGGGTGTGGTATGTGAGTGTCCCAGGTCACTGGGTGGGGGCTCGAGCCGGTTATGCATTGTGTTACTGAAACGGAACCCCTGGATACTGAACCCGGCCCTTGTTGCTGCCAACTAGAGGGGCAGAAGGGTTACACTTTAAAGGACTGCTTTATGGAGCAGCTGGTATGGGAATCCACAAGGGAGAGGCAACTCTAGATTTAATCCTGAGTGGAGCACAGGAGCTGGTCCAAGAGGTAACTATAGCAGGACCGCTTGGAAATAGTGACCATAATACAATAACTTTCAACATTCCTGTGGTGGGAAGAACACCTCAACAGCCCAACACTGTGGCATTTAATTTCAAAAGGGGGAACTATACAAAAATGAGGGGGTTAGTTAAACAAAAGTTAAAAGGTACAGTGACTAAAGTGAAATCTCTGCAAGTTGCATGGGTTCTTTTTAAAGACATCATAATAGAGGCCCAACTTCAATGTATGCCCCAAATTAAGAAACACAGTAAAAGAACTAAAAAAGAGCCACCGTGGCTTAACAACCATGTAAAAGAAGCAGTGAGAGATAAAAAGACTTCTTTTTAAAAGTGGAAGTCAAATCCTAGTGAGGCAAATAGAAAGGAGCACAAACACTGCCAGCTTAAGTGCAAGAGTATAATAAGAAAAGCCGAAGAGGAGTTTGAAGAACGGCTAGCCAAAAACTCCAAAGGTAATAACAAAATGTTTTTTAAGTACATCAGAATCAGGAAGCCTGCTAAAAAACCAGTGGGGCCCCTTGACGATCAAAATACAAAAGATGCACTTAAAGACAATAAAGTCATTGCGGAGAAGCTAAATGGATTCTTTGCTTCAGTCTTCACGGTTGAGGATGTTAGGGAGATTCCCAAACCTGACCTGGCTTTTGTAGGTGACAAATCTGAGGAACTGTCACAGATTGAAGTGTCACTAGAGGAGGTTTTGGAATTAATTGATAAACTCAACATTAACAGGTCACTGGGACCCGATGACATTCACTCAAGAGTTCTGAAAGAACTCAAATGTGAAGTTGCGGAACTATTAACTAAGGTTTGCAACCTGTCCTTTAAATCAGCTTTGGTACCCAATGACTCGAAGTTAGCTAATGTAACGCCAATATTTAAAAAGGGCTCTAGAGGTGATCCCGGCAATTATAGACCGGTAAGTCTAATATCGGTACCAGGCAAATTAGTCAAAACAATAGTTAAGAATAAAATTGTCAGACACATAGAAAAACATAAACTATTGAGCAATAGTCAACATGGTTTCTGTAAAGGGAAATTGTGTCTTACTAATCTATTAGAGCTCTTTGAAGGAGTCAACAAACATGTGGACAAGGGGGATCCAGTGGACATAGTGTACTTAGATTTCCAGAAAGCCTTTGACAAGGTCCCTCACCAAAGGCTCTTACATAAATTAGGCTGTCATGGGATGAAAGGGAAGGTCCTTTCATGGATTGAGAACTGGCTAAAAGACAGGGAACAAAGGATAGGAATTAATGGTAAATTCTCCGAATGGAGAGGGGTAACTAGTGGTGTTTCCAAAGGGTCAGTCCTAGGACCAATCCTATTCAATTTATTCATTAATGCTCTGGAAAAAGGGGTAAACAGTGAGGTGGCAAAGTTTGCAGATGATACTAAACTACTCAAGATAGTTAAGACCAAAGCAGATTGTGAAGAACTTCAAAAAGATCTCACAAAACTAAGTGATTGAGCAACAAAATGACAAATGAAATTTAATGTGGATAAATGTAAAGTGATGCACTTTGGAAAAAATAACCCCAACTATACATACAATATGATGGGGGCTAATTTAGCTACAATGAGTCACGAAAAAGATCTTGGCATCATCGTGGATAGTTCTGTGAAGATATCCATGCAGTGTGCAGAGGCGACCAAAAAAGCAAACAAGATGTTAGGAATCATTAAAAAGGTGATAGGAAATAAGACTGAGAATATATTATTGCCCTTATATAAATCCATGGTAAGCCCACATCTGGAATACTGTGTACAGATGTGGTCTCCTCACCTCAAAAAAGATATTCTAGCACTAGAAAAGGTTCAGAAAAGGGCAACTAAAATGATTAGGGGGTTGGAGAGGGTCCCATACGAGGAAAGATTAAAGAGGCTAGGCCTCTTCAGCTTGGAAAAGAGGAGACTCAGGGGGGATATGATAGAGGTACATAAAATCATCAGTGATGTTGAGAAAGTGGATAAGGAAAAGTTATTTACTTATTCCCATAGTACAAGAACTAGGGGTCACCAAATGAAATTAATAGGTAGCAGGTTAAAAACAAAAAGGAAGTTCTTCTTCACACAGCGCACAGTCAACTTGTGGAACTCCTTACCTGAGGAGGTTGTGAAGGCTGGGACTGTAACAATGTTTAAAAGAGAACTGGATAAATTCATAGTGGCTAAGTCCATAAATGGCTATTAGCCAGGAAGGGTAAAGAATGGTGTCCCTAGCCTCTGTTCATCAGAGGATGGAGATGGATGGCAGGAGAGAGATCACTTGATCATTGCCTGTTAGCTTCACTCCCTCTGGGGCACCTGGCATTGGCCACTGTCGGTAGACAGATACTGGGCTAGATGGACCTTTGGTCTGATCCTGTATGGCCGTTCTTATGTTCTTATGTATATTCAGGGGCTGTTCTGTGCTTAGACTAGGATGACTCATGAGCTCCGGAATCTCTTTCTCTCCCTCCACAGACTAGCTGTGTGACCTTGGCAGAAAATGGCTTCCTACATCCCTGTCCCTTGTTTTTCCATCGGAAAAATTGGGGTAATACTGACCTGCCACAGCCAGAGGTTGTGTGACTGGCACACTAATGTCAGTTATTCAGAGGTATTTGGTGGATGATCCTATGTAAATTGTAGGGGACATATTGTGTTAGCTTCACATTGAATGGGACCTTGTTCCATAAATGATGACACTGGTTTCTGTGGAATTGCTTAGGGAACAATTCAAATGCCAATCAGTAAGGGCTCAAAGAACTGGCTAACTCCTGATCATTATTGTTATTAGAAATAAATATAAGAACAATGCCCTCTCTCTTTTTTCATAGCTGTCCTACCATGAAATAATAGTTTTCAAAATTAGGTTTAATCCAAAATCATGCCAAAAATCGCTGCTAAAATTGGTTTAAATGAGTAGTGTAGACCAGGCCATAGTTACAGTTGAACTAGTGTCCAAAAACTGCAGAATGAAACACGTTTGTCAATTTTTTGTTTGAGTTTAATTTAGAAATTTTGGCTAAAGAACGTCATCAAAGTTTCAGAAATGGTTATCACATTTGTAGCTGTTTGAAACAAAAAGAGGAAAATCACAAAAAACGCATTGACATTTCACATGGCAAAGCATGGGCTATTCAATTCAGCTCAAAATTGCAATGAAAATTCTGTTTAAAAATCTTATTTTGGAAAACTGTTTATGTGTTGTATGCTAACCATTTTGAGAATGATTTTGAATAAAAGTTCATGTAAAATTGTTGAAAATAAATGTAAATAATAGATAATAAAGTAATATACAAAGTTTCACTAAAAATGAAAAAAAAATGAGAACATCTGAAGGTACCAAAGGATGCTAATTTCTTTTTTTTAGTTGTTGTTGTTGTTGTAATGTTTTTCACCATTTCTACTAAACAGAGTAGAAAACCAAACAAGAAAAGGAGAGCCCGTTAGTTCCCAGGTGATATTCGCAGAGCCTTCAGAAAAGCATTGGCAATTTCATCGCAAATACAATTTCCCCATCAAGACTTTTCTCAATGCCACTTTCACATCCTGGTTCTTCTGGGTGTAGCTATATGGGTTCAGCATGAGGCGTCAGTGTGTCATAAAACATGGACAACACCCTGTAGAATCAAGGAAGAAGCTGGAGATATGCCCAGCATAGGTGATGCAGGACAGGAGGATGGTCAAGTGAGATGTGTAGGGGGAAAAAGTTTCAGTGTCCACTTCGTAGAGCATATCTCAGGATGGTGGAGAAGATGTACATATAGGACCGGACTATACACAGGAATGGTGTCCACCCTATGAAGATCCTAATGGCAAACAAGATTATCTTCTAGAAGCAGATGTAACTCCAGCTTCCTTGATTTCATTGACTACCCTGAAGAATAACATATTGTTCAACGTAAATAAGGCTGGCAATATCTTGACCTTCCTCTGTTTCTGTTCAGTGGTGCTCAATCAGCAAAGTGTGTATCCAGGCACTGAAGATAACAGAAACAGTTATTGTTGCATTAGGAAGAGAACCTGAGACATAAGCCCTTGTATCAGAGGCCTGGTATGAGGCTGGAGGCCTGGGCTAAAGTAGATGTCAAAGCTTTACTGGTATAAAGCAAAGACAAACTGTGAGCAAGAGGCAGGACCTGCTCACAGAATCTGTACGAACAGGGCTGTTATTGTTGCAATATACATTACACATTCTTAAGAAGTGCTAGGCACAGAATACTCACAAATACATCCCAATATCAAGTGGTACTAGAACATCCCAATATAGAGGATAGTACAAAAACATTCCCCAAGGATAACAGGAAAACACTGACTCTTCCTTAAAGATAAGGTCAGTTGTAAATAATAGAGATATTTTGTTTGAACCAACATGCACAAAGTAATGGGTGATAACTAACCACATCAAAGGGCAGTAACTATGCCAGAGGGGCAGTATGAAACTTGTTTGTATCGTGGAATAAAGATGTATCTCAGAGGGAGTATCATTGTCTGGCCTAGGGAGGAACAGAAAGTCCCACCATTCACTGAGCTGGTCCTTTGTTATGGCCATACACGTGCTAGTGGTCTGGTAGAGTCTGTGGGATACTAGTACCATGCTTCATAGATAATAAAACTGGCTGGGTGCCTTCATCCCTTAACGGATGTTGTCATCACTGAGCAGATTGCTCAAGGTCTGCCATGCCAGCTGTCTGCACCGGACTGGGGTGGCACACAGAGAGAACACACACATGCAGATAAACATCTATCAACATGTAACGACAATTGTGTGAATCAAATACACCAAGGGATACAGGAAGTATGCAGTGAAACCTGATTTCTTTTCTTCCAAGAGAACAGGTGTCTTCTAAATAAGATTAAGGAGTCATCCACTGGGACTAGTCCACAAGAGATAGTTGCACGCATTTTTGACCTCAGCTGTGAATTCAGACTGATTTGGGTAAACTAATATAGATACTTGTGGGTACTTTTATTTTGGTTTAAGCCAGACTTATTTCATTTTAGCCAAAGGCTTAATTTAAACTTAAATACACAATTTTTAACCTGAAATAAGAGTTTCCATAGAGGCTTATGCACAAGTTTTAGGCAAGAAAATGATTGAAGTTCAACCAATGGAACTTTCTTGTGTCAACAAAGCCATAGTTTGGAGCAATGCTCAGAGTATAAGCATAGAATATAAGCAAAAGTGTTCACATTGGCCTACCTCTGTTCCCACCAAAGTTAGATTCCTGGTAAAGAAGATAACAAAGGTGAAACTGAAGCTGTGTGGAAATCTGTTTGCCTATAGCTTGTAGCTGCTCTCTTTAATCAATACCTTCCCCTCCTGAGCCACTAGGGCATAGCACTCAAACTCAGGATCACCTACCTCCCAAAATCTCATTGATCCTTCAGGATAGGATGAGCAGAAGCAACACTTATTTTAAGAGAAATTACACCCGGATCAGAGCTCCTCATGGAACTCAACATTTCACATGAGAGCAGCATGCACATGCCTAGTGCTTCCAGAATTCGAATCACAGCTGTAACAGAAAGGAATGTTCCACCTTTGCCATAGTGGGTGTCAACTGGTCCATAATTTGACAGACGTTTGCGTATGATGTTTGTTTTACTTTTCCAATTTAGCTAATAACATTCTACAGTGTATCAATTGTGGCTCAGCTTCCAAAGGAGCTTGAGGCATTTAGGTGTTCAAATCGCATTGACGTTCAATGGCAATATGCTAATCACATACTTTGATTGCTTTAAACTATAAAAAGAGTATGCATAAGAGATTTTATCCAACATTTTGTTCTCCTTTGCCAACTTTTCTCCAGTTGGAAAACGATTAAAATATTCATATTCCTCCCTATCTTTCATTTAATAAGTTATGGTAGAGAACCCTCATATTTCAGTCAACAGAAAGGCAAGGGAGTGAAATTCAGAAGACCTGGTTACATTCCAGGTTCAGCCACAGACTCCCTGGGTGACCCTGGCTGCATCACTTATTCTCCCTCATTGTTCAGTGGTCATGCATAATAAGAGAAAGCAGCAAACTGAAGCACACTCCCCTACTATACCACCGCCTGTTTCAAGCAATATATCATCACAAACATCTTGTTTTTCACCTATGTCTGGCAATAATATTGACTTCCCTCACAGGGGTGTGGTTAGCATAAAATCTGTTCATTATTCTGAAGGTGCTTATATTACAATGGTGAAGACCATAGAATTACCTAGATATACAGGAGGACTATTACCCAGAGTTGGTAAATTGTGTGTTGAGCTTTAAGCATGAGTAGCCTCATTGATGTCAATGACCCTTCAGCTGATGCTTCAGTGGCATATTTTGAGCATGTGTTAAACTCCCATTGATTTTAAAGCAACTACTTACAGGTTTAAAGTGAGACGTGTGCTAAAATGCTTTGCTATAGTGAGGTCAAAGTTTGGTAAGAAGTGTTTGCAGGACAAGGGCACTGACCATATTGAAAATAAGTCTGGATGCTTTGATTTGCTTTGCTTTGTTTTAAAGTACACTGTTGTTCAAAGATGAATCACTTTGGAAGAATTCTCTGGTCCAGGTTCTACAGAAGCTCAGACTAAATGATCATAACAGCCCCCGCTGGCCTTGGAATCCACAAATCTACGACACTTACCTCCCTAGTGTAATGTTTCCCACTATGTGTAGTCACTACCAAGTAAATGGCACTCCACATAGCTTTTATACTTGAGCTCTCCATTGAAGGCCAGCTCTGAAGCCCTGTGAAGCCAACAGGTGTCTCTCATTGGATCACACTCATGGGTTTGCAATACGAGGCCCTAATCTAGATTCAAACCTGTGTAATTTAGGCTACGTCTGCCCTTGGAGCAACAGGTGTGATTCCCAGCCCATGGACACATATTTGTGCTAAGCTGTCATTGAGTTAGCATTCTAAAAATAGCAGTGTAGTCGCAGTAGCATGGGCAGTGGCAAGTGACCGTGTGCTAGTCACCTCAAGTACAAAGCCACTCAGACCCCAAGGGCACATACTTCATTCAGCTAGACTGTGCTGCCACCACTCCCTCAGCTTCTAGTGTAGCTGAAGCCTTGAGTAGAATTCAGCTCGCTGACCAGAGGCTGCTTTGTACCATTTTAGCAGTATGAAAACGGCCTGAAAATCGACTTAAATGACATTGACATCCACCCCAAGACTCTGTTACATTCACAGAGCCACTTGAAGTCCATATAATGTGAAGGAGAATCAACTCTAGGAACTCTCAAGCAAAAAAAAGACAAAAGTTTCCACTGAAAATCCTTTCACTGCAGAGTTTTTCCTCCAAATTAAAGAGACACAGTGGGAATACACAGGTGTAAATCCCCCAGTGTATTGGGCACAGTGGCTGCAGCATAATTCCACCCCAAAGGTCATATAAGGGGACTGAAATAGACCATAGATATCAGCACATTCATTCTGCAGAGAGCTGAGCAGAAAGAGCTGGAGGTAGGAGGAAATTATTTTCAATCTAGCTACATTCTGGTTGGCATTCACTATTGCATAGACTGAAAACATATCTGAGGGCATGTTGCTTTTGCTCCCATGACTTGAACTGTCTCTGTATAGAAAACTGGGGGAGGTTCTCAAATAGTGTCATTTCAAAGAAAGAAGTTTCACCTGCTGGGGATTGGTCCCTTCAGTATTTATTTTTCTGGCTTTCCTACAGAAATTTAAAACTGCAATTAAATAGGTGCCCGTCTTTGGAAGTTCTTGACATTAGCCATCCCTAGGGCTCTGTATAGTAATGTAAAATCTTCCATCAAGTATACAGATTGGGAAATTATGTAATTAGACTGCAAGTTCCTTGGAGCAAGGGCTGTCTTTTTTAGTTCAGGCTTTGTCAGGAGCATAACATAATGGAGTCCTGGTCCATGCTCGGGGCTCCTACGCATTAATGCATTTCAAATAAATAAATAAATAAAACATGTCCCACAAGCAATGCAAACCAGAACATACAACTCGAGAAAATGAGACAGAGATAGTTCTGTATCAGCAGAATGTGGTAATTGCAAAGAGATATACTAGTACCTGATAATTAACTTTAAGCAACTAGGAGTTTGTATTAAATTTTATTACTTTATTTGTAGAACAGGGTTTCTCAAACAGGGGTTGCCACTTCTTTAGGGAAAGCCCCTGGTGGGCTCGGCTGGTGCGTTTACCTGCCCCAACCACAGGTCCAGCCAATCACGGCGCCCACTGGCCATGGATCGCTGCTCCGGGCCAATGGGAGGTACTGGAAGTGGCGCAGGCTGAGGGACTTACTGGCTGCCACTTCCAGAAACTCCCATTGTCCCAGAGTAGCAATCTGCGGTCAGTGGGAGCCACGATTGGCCAGACCTGCTGATGGAGCAGGTAAACACACTGGCCCAGCCCACCAGGGGCTTTCCCTACAGAAGTGGCGACTCTTGTTTGAGAAACCCTGCTCTACTTCTCTATACACAGTAGTCACATTTCCTTACAATCCTGCAGTCACATACTCCAGGTCTTTGGAAAGTTCATAGTTTAGATCTTTTAATTCCCTTCCCAAACAAAAAACAATCAGATTTTTACCTCTCTTTGTACTCTTTCAGGTTTTATATTACCCTTTCTTTAACACACACCCCGAAAAAATCAAAATGTGCTTTAGTCTATATATTATTCAACCATAATCAATTCTGTTTGAATTTGAATGATCAACAGTTATTTGAGAACATCTTTGATTCAATGATAAGAATGTCATTTTGAATTTCCATAGGAACAGTCATCTCAGAAACTCAAAGGGTACTATAAACATTAATGAAATTAACCCCACAACTCTACTGAGGGATAAGTAAAAATCATCATCCCTTTTTATAGATGGAGACACAAAGGCAAAAAGAAGTGAAGCAGCATGTCCATCTTCTCTGACATTTTAGTATAAAGCCTATAGGTGCATTAAAATTCCACCAGTCATGCTGAAACGGAAGTTTGTTTTTTTCAGGCTCTCAGTATTATTCTTTCGGATTCACTGAGAAGAGGGAAAATACTTATCGTGCAAATCAGTGTAGCTCCATCTACTTCAAAGTTGCTTTTCTGTGTCCCCTGGAAGTCTATGCAGTGTGCCAATTAGAATATTGTGTAGTCAATCATTTCTTACTATTACCAACAGGAGCAGCGCCAGGGTTTCTGGCACCCTAGGCAGAATTAGTGGGAAAGGAACGGGCGGCATATTGCGGGAGCTTCCGATTCTGCTCACGTTGCACCTCCGAAGAAGGACCCTCCTCTAAAATGCTGCAGGTGACAGCGGCAGTCATTCTCGAAACGTTGGCGATAGCTCAATTGTCTGCTGCTGTTTTCCATGGCTCATCAGGCGGAGGGTCCTTCTTCAGTGGCACGACTGGGAACAGAACACAAAGCTCCCATACGCCCTGTGGGGAGCAAACAAAATGCCGCCCCCCAAATCCTGGCCCTTAGGTGATCGCCTAAGGTTGCCTAATGGAAGCACCGGCCCTGATTACCAACAATCAACCACTGTGCATACTTAATGTAGCAGGAAAGAAGATGGGATGGTTAAAGGAATTTGAAAGATGAAAAAATCAAAATAGTTCAGTGAAATGTATCCATCTACCTATTAGTCTATTGGTCAATCTACCTATTGACTTATCTGGCTTTCTATTGATCTTCCTCTGAGTCTATCTGACTTTCTATTGGTCTGTCTGTGAGTAATTTTGGCAATTCATTTGGCAAATGATCTTTAATTATCAGCAATTAAGTATGCCCAGTGGTCTGTGATGGGATGTTAGATGGGATGGGATCGGAGTTACTACAGAGAATTCTTTCCTGAGTGCTGGCTGGTGAGTCTTGCCCACATGCTCAGGGTTTAGCTGATCACCATATTTGGGGTCGGGAAGGAATTTTCCTCCAGGGCAGATTAGTAGAGGCCCTTGAGATTTTTCACCTTCCTCTGCAGCATGGGGCACGGGTCACTTGCTGGGGGATTCTCTGCAGCTTGAGGTCTTCAAACCACAATTTGAGGACTTCCATAACTCAGACATAGGTTAGGGGTTTGTTATAGAAGTGGATGGGTGAGATTGTGTGGCCTGCATTGTGCAGAAGGTCAGACTAGATGATCATAATGGTCCCTTCTGACCTTAAAGTCTATGAATCTATGAGTCTGTCTGTCTGAAAAGCACATTCCAGGCAGTCCTGATTTTTTACACAGAAACAATGAACTTTGTGAAGGTGATTCTTTCCCTTGAGACATTTTCTCTTATTTTCTGGCCACATCTAGAATACAGAAATTGCAGCCAGCATAGACTGGGTTTTTGGAAGGAGCCTAAAGGAGATTTGCACTTGGTGAAGTGAAGGAAGAATTTGCCTCAATGACTTTGGGGGAAAGTTTTCAGAAGTATTAGGGCTTCCCCTCATCCTCCCTTGGCTCTTGTCATGCAGACAGAAAGCAGAAGGCCAGAGTCCAAAGTGCAGGCACTGAAGTATACCGGGGTTGTCAAGCAAGCATAATCCACATCTCTGAACACCTGTAGAGCTTTTATTTGATCTTTTTCCCACCTCCTCCTTCTAAGCAGGCTTAATTATACCTCTAGTGCACACCCCTGCTCCCACCCCTTCCAATGGTGGTCCCCAATGCGGTGCGCGATTCTGCTGTCCCAAGAATGGAGGAAATGCCGCCTCGTAGCATGTGCTGCCCCAGGAACGTGCTTGCTGCACTGGTGCCTGGAGCTGGTCCTGTATGTGTGTTTTCTTCTGATGCACTGATACTGCTGTTTTCTTGTGCTTTGCGATTTATTTATTTTTTAACATTTTGCCACAAAATGAGTGGTTCAAATAAAAGACAATGTGCATATTATTTCAATGCAGAGTGGGAAGAATCCCATTGTTTTATTGAAAATAAAGGGAAATGTGTTTGCTTATTGTGTGGGGGTGCTGTTGCAGTGCCAAAAAAACATAATGTTGAATACCATTTCCAAACTAATTATGGTCTTTTGATATTAGACAACCACTTAAATCTGAGTTGAGAAAGGTTTGATTTGAGTTGATTAATTTTCTTCTATCTGCCCAGCAATCTGTTTTCACTAGACAAGTGGTAAAGTCTAAATGTGCTACTATTGCTTCCTTTAAAATTGCTCATCTGTTCGCAAAGAAGAAAAAAAGCTTTCAAGATGGTGAATTGTTGAAGGAAGCATTTTTGACTGGCGCTGATTGTCTGTTTCAGAAACTATCACAAGCCTGCATCCCAAGAAAGGGGAGAAAAACCATAGGTAGCAGTTGTATACCAAGCTGGATGAGCAAGCATCTCAGAGAGGTGATTAAGAAAATGCAGAAAGCCTACAAGGAGTGGAAGAAGGGTGGGATTAGCAAGGAAAGCTACCTTAGTGAGGTCAGAACATGTAGGAGGATAAAGTGAGAAAGGCTAAAAGCCAAGTAGAGTTGAACCTTGCAAAGGGAATTAAAACCAATAATAAAAGTTTCTATAGCCATATAAATAAGAAGAAAACAAAGAAAGAAAAAGTGGGACCGCTAAACACTGAGGATGGAAAGGAGGTTAAGGATAACCTAAGCATGGTCCAATATCTAAATAAGTACTTTGCCTCAGTATTTAATAAGGCTAATGGGGAGCTTAGAGGTAATGGAAGGATGACAAACGAGAATGAGGATATGGAGGTGGATATTACCACATCTGAGGTAGAAGCCAAACTTGAACAGCTTACTGGGACAAAATCGCAGGGCCCAGACAATCTTCATCCAAGAATATTAAAGGAACTGGCGCATGAAATTGCAAGCCCGTTAACGAGAATTTTTAATGAATCAGTAATCTCAGGGATTGTACCGTACTACTGGAGAATTACTAACGTAGTTCCTATCTTTAAGAAAGGGAGAAAGAGTGATCCGAGTAACTATAGACCGGTTAGTTTGACATCTGTAGTATGTAAGGTCTTGGAAAAAATTTTGAAGGAGAAAGTAGTTAAGGATATTGAGGTCAATGGTAATTGGGACAAATTACAACATAGTTTTACTAAAGGTAGGTCATGCCAAACCAGCCTGATCTCCTTCTTTGAGGAGGTGGCAGATTATTTAGACAAAGGAACTGCGGTAGACCTAATTTACCTTGATTTCAGTAAGGCATTTGACACAGTTCCACATGCAGAATTATTAGTCAAATTGGAAAAGATGGGGATCAATATGAAAATTGAAAGGTGGATAAGGAACTGGTTAAAGGGGAGACTACAATGGGTCATACTGAAGGGTGAACTGTCAGGCTGGAAGGAGATAACTAGTGGAATTCCTCAAGGATCGGTTCTGGGACCAATCTTATTTAACTTTTTTATTACTGATCTTGGCACAAAAAGCTGGGGAGTATTGCTAACACGGAGAAGGACCAGGATATTATACAGGAAGATCTGGATGACCTTGTAAACTGGAGTAATAGTAATAGGATGAAATTTAATAGTGAAAAGTGCAAGGTCATGCACTTAGGGATTAATAATAAGAACTTTAGATATACATTGGGGATGCATCAGTTGGAAGCAACAGAGGAGGAGAAGGACCTTGGGGTATTGGTAGATCACAGGATAAGTATGAGCTGCCAATGTGATATGGCCGTTAAAAAAGCTAATGCGGTTTTAGGATGCATCAGGCGAGGTTTTTCCAGCAAATATAAGGATGTGTTAGTACCGTTATATAAGGCACTGGTGAGACCCCACCTGGAATACTGTGTGCAGTTCTGGTCTCCCATGTTTAAGAAGGATGAATTCAAACTGGAAGAGGTTCACAGATGGGCTACTAGGATGATCCGAGGAATGGAAAACCTGACATATGAAAGGAGACTCAAAGAGCTTGGTTTGTTTAGTCTAGCCAAAAGAAGGCTGAGGGGGGATATGCTTGCTCTTTATAAATATATCGGAGGGATTAATATTAGGGAGGGAGAGGAATTATTTAAGCTTAGTACCAATGTAGATACAAGAACAAATGGGTATAAACTGGACACTAGGAAATTTAGACTTGAAATTAGACAAAGGTTTCTAACCATTAGAGGAAAGAAGTTCTGGAACAGCCTTCCAAGGGGAGTAGTGGGGGCAAAAGACACATCTGGTTTTAAGACTAAGTTTGATACGTTTATGAAAGGGATGGTATGATGGGATAGCCTAATTTTGGCAATTGATCTTTGATTATCAGCAGATAAGTATGCCCAGTGGTCGGTGATGGGATGTTGGATGGGATGGGATCTGAGTTAACTGCAGAGAATTCTTTTCTGAGTGCTGGCTGGTGAGTCTTGCCCACATGCTCAGGGTTTAGCTGATCGCCATATTTGGGGTTGGGAAGGAATTTTCCTCCAGGGCAGATTGGCAGAGGCCCTGGAGGTTTTTCGCCTTCCTCTGCAGCATGGGGTATGGGTCACTTGCTGGTGGATTCTCTGCAGCTTGAGGTCTTCAAACCACAATTTGAAGACTTCAATAACTCAGACATAGGTTAGGGGGTTGTTATAGACGTGGATGGGTAGGGTTCTGTGGCCTGCTTTGTGCAGGGGGTTGGACTAGATGATCATATTGGTCCCTTCTGACCCTAGAATCTATGAGTCTATGAGTCTATTTCCTAACAAGGGTGAGATTTTGTCTGCAATACAAGACTTGCAGTTATCAGACAACACAGTTACGAAGAGGATACATGCAATTTCAAGAGACATGCAAACTCAGCTAAAGGATGACTTGGAAATATGTGACTGGTTTTCACTGCAATTCAATGAGTCGACAGATATATCGGATACAGCACAGTTGGCAGTTATGGTGAGGATGATATTTAGTAACTTCACCATAAAAGAAGAGTTACTAAAAGTATTGCCTATGAAAGGGCAAACAAAGGGTGAGGAAATCTATACTTTATTCAAATCATACGCAACATCAATTAGTATGCCACTACACAAGCTGTCTGCGATCACCACTGATGGGGCACTAGCAATGATGGCCAGCGCCAATGGATTCATTGCACTCTGCAAGATGAATGAATCCTTTCCAAACTTTATGTCTTATCATTGCATTGTCCACCAAGAAGCTTTGTGCATCAAAGTTCTTTCTTTTCAACACATCATGAATGTTGTTATTAAAATTATTAACTCTCTTTGAGCAAAACCTTTGCAACACTGACTTTTTAAGTCCCTGTTGGAAGATGTTGATGATAAACAATCTGTTCCTATCTTGCACACAGAAGTGCAATGACTGAGCAAAGGTAAAGTCCTTGCAAGTTTTTTAAGCCTAATTGAAGAAATCAAAGAATTTCTGAAGTCCACAAATCAGAACTTTGAGCAACTAGAAGACTCCAGCTGGTTAATGGACTTGGCTTTTCTTGCCGACACCACTGACAAATTGAACATTTTAAATCTTGAGCTCCAGAGAAAAGGCAAACATGTGGCTCAAATGATAGGTTCTGTAAAATCATACAAAGCAAAACTGATCTTGTGGATGTCACATATGAAGACGAAGTCTCTTGTCCATTTCCCAAGTGTGAAGAAAATGGTATGTGATGGAGATTTTAACCTGTCACCATTTGTTATCCACATTCAAACACTTCTGGAACAATTTGAAAGGATATTTCAACAGTTCATCATCACTGAACCTGTAGTTGCCTTTCTTGTGAATCCTTTTACTTGCCAAATAGAGGTAACAGGAATGGCTACATCATTTGTGAGTCTCATTCAAGTGAGAACAGAAGACGTGGAACTGGAGATTTTGGACCTTCCAAATGATATTATTCTAAAATCCTGTGCAACAGATGAAAACTTTTGGAAACTGGTTAACCAAAAAAAGTTTCCTGTCTTAAAAAATGTAGTATATAAAATAAAATCTTATTTTGGTTCCACTTATCTATGCGAAGTTCTGTTTTCAACAATGTACATCATAAAATCAAAATACAGATCTCGGCTTACAGATGCCCATCCTGACAATTGCTTATGAACAGGAATATCATCCTACTCTCCCAACTAAGAAAAATTGGCTGAAGAAATGCAGTGCCAAAAATAACACTGATTCTATTAGAAAAAACACATGACTTAATTAAACCTATTTTCCACTAAGTGCTGATGAGCGCGTATGATTAACTTCTGTTTAACTTTTTTTCATATTTGTTTGTTTGTTTATTGAAATCCAGATACCAGTAACAATATAAAGAATATTTTTAATTAACCATAACTGGCTATCTATGTTAAAGTACAAATAATAAATATATTTGGACCAGCAGATCAACAATGTTTTAAAATAATGTTTTTAAAAATAAATAAGAGGAAAACTCTTTATGATATTTATTTTGTAAAAACTACTTAATTTTTTCTTACAGGTAGATAAAAAAGAGCAAATTCACATGGTAAGATGAAAGAGTAATTGCCAAATAATTTAATTAATACCTTTTACATGTAAAATTACCTTTTTTATCTTATGGATTCATATGTAATATCGTTTATCTTATGGATTCATTATGTAATATTAAATATGATGTTTTTCATATTATTTAATGTACAAATACAAAATAAGCCTTGAAAAATTGTTGGCGCTTGCCACACTCTTCTGAAAACATGAACATGCTACTAGCCACATAATGATTGGAAACCACTGCCTTACAATTTATGGTCATGTTCTTTTTTGGAGGGTGGTGAGTCTGGAGGCTTCAGTACCACCTCTTTTTTATCCCATGGAAGGGGTAAAGAGTGAGGTTGTGTTTCAGCCAGGGTCACCATTTCTTTGGCTTTTAGTGTTTCTTATACCTCCGCCCATCCACCTCACCCCTCCAAACCGGTTGTTTGATCTTGTCTTGGGAAAGGAATTCTACATTTGTATATCAACCTCCCACCATGCCCAGCAACACTTTAACTCTATTCCTTATATTTTCTTATTGGGCTGTAACACCAACTGGCTAGGCAAAAGCAACATATGGTGTCTTTGTTCTTTGCTCACACATGGTAGAAAGACACAAACAATTGTGTTTTAAAGACCTCAACTTTCAAATGGCTAAACAAAACCTAAAAGTCTACCTCAGGCAAATATACAGATCTGAATGTTGTATTACCATCACCAACAAAATGCACATGGGGCAGTAAAGTACCTTTAAGGTACAGATCCTTAAAGGTATTTAGGTGCCTAACTCCCATAGAAATCAATGGGAGTGAGCCACTGAAATATCTTTGAGGACATAGGCCCCAACTCTCATAGAATGTCCATTGGAGAATGTGTGCCTTTGACTGTTTCTCCTTATTTCCCACAGTAGGTCATTTCTTCACATGTATCTAGGTATTTATTATCTCCCATAAATGAAATATGCAAAGGAATCAAGAAGGGGGAACCTCACCACTGTGACTGAATTCACTCTACTGGGATTTTCCAACCACCGTAACCTGCAGGTGCCTTTGTTCTCCATCTATCTGTTCATTTACATTATTATCTTGATGGGGAACATCCTCATCATCCTCGTCACCATAGACACAGCCCTTCAAACCCCAATGTATTTCTTTCTCCAAGTCTTATCCTTCCTGGAGATCTGCTACACCTCGGTCACCATCCCCAAGATGCTGGTGGACTTCCTTTCAGACAACAGGAGCATTTCTTTTGTGGGCTGTGCTGCACAAATGTACTTCCTGCTCTTCCTTGGAATCTCTGAGTGCTTCCTTCTGGCTGCAATGGCATATGACCGCTATGTGGCCATATGCAACCCACTGAGGTACAGGCTCATCATGAAGAGGAGGGTCTGCCTTTCATTGGTAGTTCTCTCTTGGTTCAGTGGTAACATGGTATCCCTAGTACAGACAGTCTGGGTTTTCACCTTGCTATTTTGTGAGTCCAATCAGATTAACTATTTCTTCTGTGACGTTCTCCCATTAATTAAGCTTTCTTGCACTGACATCACTTCATATGAAATGCAGTTGTTTACAGCTACTATACTGGTCAACTTCACTCCATTTTCTCTCATCCTTGTGTCCTACGTTGTTATTATCTCCACCATCTTAAAGATGGCTTCGACTGATGGCAGACACAAAGCTTTCTCCACCTGCTCCTCACACCTCATTGTGGTGACACTGTATTACGGGAGCAGTGGCCTGATCTATTTAAGACCTAAGTCCATTAATTCACTGGACAGCAACAAAGTGCTGGCTCTGATGTACACAACCATCACCCCCATCTTGAACCCTATAGTCTGCAGCCTGAGGAACAGTGAGGTGAAAGGGGCTGTGTGGAGATTGTTGTTGGATGGGCTGAAAGGAAAAATATTTTCTCAAAGAAAATAATTGGGATACAGGTCTTGTTCTGAGATCAGTTATCCAACTGTACAAATCTTGAGTAGTTACTTTGATGTCAATGCCAGTCACTGTTACAGGTGAAGTAGTGTCCGAAAACTGCAAAATGAAACACACAAAAATGTTGAAAACATTTTGTCAATTTTCTGGAGGCGGGGGTTGAAATTTGAAATTTTGGCCAGGAAAGGCATCAAAGTTTCAGAAATGTTGATTATAGATACTGCTGCTTGAAACATACAAAACTCATCGACATTTAATGTGAATATGCATGGATTTTTTTCATCTTAAATAAAAATTGCAATGAAATATGTTGTTGAAAAAGCTAATTTTGGAAAACAATGTTCATGTGCTGCACATTAACCATTTTGAGAATTATTTTGAATAAAATTTCACGAAAATTGTAGAAAATGAGCATGAATAATAAACAATGAAGTACAATAGAAAATTTCTCAACAAAAGACAAAAATAGGTCCATTTGAAGTTACCAAATGAAAGTCAGGGCCGGTGCTTCCTTTAGGCGACCCTAGGCAGCTGCCTAAGGCGCCAGGATTCGGGGGGCGGCATTTTGCGCACTCCCCACAGGCTGCACAGGAGCTTCTGGTTCTGCTCCCGTCGCGCTGCTGAAGAAGGACCTTCCGCCGACATTTCGGTGGCAGCTCAATGACTGCCGCTGTCACCTGCAGCATTTCGGCGGAGGGTCCTTCTTCAGCAGTGCGATGGGAGTGGAACTGGAAGCTCCCGAACGCCCCATGGGGAGCGCACAAAATCCTCCCCCCCTCAAATTCTGCTTAGGGCACCAGAAACCCTGGCGCTGCTCCTGATGAAAGTAACTTCATTTGTTTTGTAGTTTTTTCACCATTTCTAATAAACACAGAGCAGAAAATGAAATGAAAAAAAGGAGAGTTCTTTAGCACCGAAAAGATATTCACAAGCCTGTCAGAAAAACATTTCCAATTTCATTGCAAATATAATTTCCCCATCAAGACTTCTCACTGCCACTTTCACATCCTGGTCTTCAGGGTGTAGCTCAACGGCTTCAGCATGAGAGGTGACTGTGTTGCAAAGCACAGAAAACACCCTGTCATTATTCTGTGAGTAGCTGGAGATGGGCCCAACATGAGTGCCAAAGAATAGGAGGAGGAGGGTCAACTGAGACATACAGGTGGAAAAAATTTCAGAGTCCACTTCCTAGAGCATATCTCAGATTGGTGGAAATGAGATACACATAAGAGATGATTATACATAGGAATATTACTCACCCTATGAAGATCTTGAAAACAAACAAGCTGATCTTGAAGTAGGTGTTACTCCATGCAAGAAACTTACTTGATTTCATTGGGCTACCATGGACAGTACTGTACATAAATAATGTAGAGAGAATCAGGACTTTTCTCTGAATTCTGGTGGTGCTCAATTAGTGAAGTGTGTACCAAGGCATTACAAACAACACACACAGTTACTGTTTGAATCAAATAAAACCAGGAACATGGAGAGAATAGTGAGGAAACTTATTTCTTCACTTCCAAAAGCACAAGTCTCTTCTAAATGAGAGCAATGAGCCCTCCTTTGGGACTAGAATACAGAAACCCAACATAAATCCTAAACTGTAGCAGAGAATGTACACAGGCTGAGGATCGGTCCTGAGTATTTTTCTTGCTTTCCTGAAGAAATAAAAAACTGCAATTACATAGGTGCCCCTCTGTGGAAATGACATTAGCCATCCCCAGGACTCCATATAATTATGTAAAATCTTCCCACAGCCACACAGATTGGGATATGATATAATTATACTGGAAGTTGGATGGGACAAGGGTTGTCTTTTTGCTCCGGTTTTGTCCAGAGAATAGAACAATGTGGTCCTGATGCATGATCAGGACTCTTAGATATTACCTCAGATCAAGCAAAGAAAGAAAGAAAGAAAGAAAGAAAAGATGTCCTGTAAGCAATGCAAACCAGAACCTACCACTCTTGTAAATCAAACAGACATAGTTCCATGTCTGGCAGAATCTGGCAATCAATAAAGGGAGAAACCAGTATCTTATAATTAACTTGAAGGCAACTGAGAGTTTGTATTGTGTTTTATTACTTTATTTGTAGAAAGCGATTATGTAGCATTAATGCTAGTGATGAAGCATTTGTCCTCTTTTTATTTGTTATCTTTATTTAATTATTTTTAATTCTCCATGATTTTCAGAGATCTCAGACACTGAATTAAGTCATTGCCAATTACATTTCAATTTTAGACATATCTTCCTGATTCTGGAAATCTAGAAGTGTTAACAATAGGACTGTCTACTTTATCAGACATTTATCCAGGGCTCAATTCTGCAAAGGCACGTGAATAAGCCACCTCAAGTGGCAAAGTTTTCTAGATTGTAGTGGTTGGCTTTAAGTGACTCCTCATGGGTGTTGTTTTTTTTCCTGAAACCCAAGGTGTCCGGGCTGTGGGCTCTGCTTCCTCTTTATTCATGAAGACTTTACATCTGTCTTTAGAATGGAAGTGGGTGCATGAATTAAAAAGCTTGTCTGTCTCTGCATAGAGACATGTCCCCCATCTGTGTAGTATGATTGGTCATATCACTGGGTTTCTGCTGAGGCTTACACTCTCATATCTATAGGATATATTCAGGGGTAATTCATGAGACCCAGAATCTCTTACTGCTCCCACTACAAGCTAGCTGTGGGACCTTGATGGAGAATCGCTTCTTGCTTCTCTGTGCCTCAGTTTCTCCATCTGCAAAAGTGGGGTAAATACTGACCTGCCACAGCCAGAGGTTGTGAAGCTGGCACAACTGATGTTAGTTGCTCAGAGAACCTGAGTTGGAAGGTGCTGTATAAATATTAGGGGACATATTTTAATACTTTCAGCCTGAATGGGACCTTGTTCCATAAATAATCACACTGGTTTCTGTGGAATTGCTCAAGGAACAATTCAGATAGTAATCAGTAAGGGCTCAAAGAACTGGCTAGTTATTCATCATTACTATTATCACAAATAAGAACAGGAACGATGCCTTATATCTTTTTCAGGGCTAGTCTAACAAATTAATTTCTATCCTGGAAGAAATGAATAATTTCAGAATTTGGTTTTACCCCAAATCAGGCCAAAAAGTCAACACTGCAGATTTTTCAATTAAATATTCTGAAATATAGCATTTCAATAAGGTAAAAATGTCAGGAGGGTTTAATAAGTTGAAAATTATATGATATGATATGATATATTATAGTTAAAATGATAAATATTAAATCATTTTCCCCCACAATATGAATTTCCCAAACAGATAAAAATAAAACATTCCAGGTGAACATTCAGATTTTGTTTAATCAGCATTTTCTTACCAAAAACATTTATCTGAAATGTTTCAATCAGCTCTACTCTCCTTTACAACCCTCTACGTCTATCCATAGTTGTTATATTGTCTGTCTGTCATATAGTCACATATTCCAAGTCTCTGGAAGTTTCTTCATATTTTAGATTGTTTAATTCCTTTCCCCGACAACAATATTCATATTTTCCCCTCTCCTTCTTTACTATCTCCATTTTTCTATGAGCCTTTATTTAAAAAAAAAAGCAATCAATTTCAACTCTTGTCCATATATAATGAAAAAATAATTAATTCATTTTTACTTGAATTGTCAACAGTTATTTAGGAATGTCTTTGATTCAATAATAAGAATATACATTTCCATATCCATACCACCCGCTACTTGAGGATCTCAATGTGGTCTATACATGAGTTAGGATCTGAGGCTAAAATAAGGAAAGAGCAAGTTAAAAATTGCTTACACAAGTAAGAGGTGTTCAAGTGAGCAGGTACTGATGAAATACATGCTAGAATACTTAAGGAACTGACTGAGGAGATATCTGAGCCATTAGTGATTATCTTTGAAAAGTCGTAAAAGATGGGAGATTCCACAAGATTGGAAGAGGGCAAATACAGTGCTCAACTATAAACAGAGGAGTAAGGAAAACCTGGGGAACTACAAACCAGTCAGCATAACTTCAGTATTTGGAAAGATAAAGGAGCAAATAATCCAGCAATCAATCTTCAAACACCTGGAAGATGATAAGTTACTGTCACTACCAAGAACAAATCATGTCAAACTAAATGACAGAGTAACAAGGCTTGTGGATGGGGGGAATCAGTAAATGTAGTATGTCCTGACTTTAGCAAAGCTTTTGATACTGTCTCACATGACCTTCTCATAAACAAATTAGGGAAATACAATTTAGATGGAGCTACTATGAGGTGGATGCACAACTGTTTGGAAGACCATTCCCAAAGAATAGTTATCAGTAGCTGAGATCATGCTAGAAGGGCATAATGAGTGGGGTCCTGCAGGGATCAGTACTGGGTCCAGTTTTGTTCAATATCTTCATCAATTATTTAGATAATGACAAAGAGAGTACACTGATGATATCAAAATTTGGGGTGAGGAAACCCAGAGAAAGACAGTGGGGTACTGTAGTAGGTAGAATCCTGAGATAAGGGCACTGGAAGGGAAATGGGGGCCAATGGCAAGCGGATCACCAGCCTGCAGAGGGTGCTCTGGGCTCTAAGAGGTAATTCCCGAGGACATCCCCAGCAGGAGGCGTGTCATAAACAGATAGCTAAGGGTTAATGTCTCTTTCACCTGGAAAGAAGTAACCTGAAACACCTGACCAGAGGACCAATCAGGAAACATGACTTTTTTTCAAATCTGGGTGGAGGGAAGTTTGTGTGTGAGTCCTTTGTTCTGGTCTTGAATCTGTTTCTCTCTCGGCTATGAGAGGATTTCTGTCTCTTGCTTTCTAATCTTCTGTTTCCCAGTTGTAAGTACAAAAAACATAAGACAGTGATTTATATGTTTTTTTTTATTTTGTATTTACATGTGTATAGTTGCTGGAGTGCTTTGAATTGTATTCTTTTTGAATAAGGCTGTTTATTCATATTTCTTTTAAGCAATTGACCCTGTATTTGTCACCTTAATACAGAGAGACCATTTTTATGTTTTTTTTTTCTTTTTACATAAAGTTTTCTCTTTAAGACCTGTCTCAGGGGTTAGAGCAGGCTGTAGACAATGTATAGTGTGATGTGTCCGGGATAGAAGCTGGAGGCATGAAGGTAGGCATAGCGGTCGGTGGGTTTTCGACATAGGGTGGTGTTAATGTGACCATCACTTATTTGCACCGTGGTGTCAAGAAAGTGGACCTCCCGTGTAGATTGGTCCAGGCTGAGGTTGATGGTGGGGTGGAAGCTGTTGAAATCGTGGTGGAATTTTTCCAGAGTCTCCTTCCCATGGGTCCAGATGATGAAGATGTCATCAATGTAGCATAGGTAGAGAAGGGGCGTGAGTGGACGAGAGCTGAGGAAGCGTTGTTCCAGGTCGGCCATAAAGATATTGGCATATTGTGGGGCCATGCGGGTGCCCATAGCAGTGCCGCTGATCTGGAGATATATATTGTCATCAAATTTGAAATAGTTGTGTGTAAGTATAAAGGCACAGAGCTCAGCAGCCAGTTGTGCTGTGGCATCATCAGAGATAGTGTTCCTGACAGCTACCTTCATGCCTCCAGCTTCCATCCCGAACACATCACACGATCCATTGTCTACAGCCAAGCACTGAGGTACAACCGCATCTACTCTAACCCCTCAGACAGAGACCAACACCTACAAAATCTCCACCAAGCATTGTCAAAACTACAATACCCGCACGAGGAAATAAGGAAACAGATCAACAGAGCCAGACATGTACCCAGAAGCCTCCTACTTCAAGACCAACCCAAGAAAGAAACAACAGGACTGCACTGGCTATCACATACAGCCCCCAGCTAAAACCCCTCCAACACATCATCAAGGATCTACAACCCATCCTGGACAATGATTCCACACTTTCACAGGCCTTGGGTAGCAGGCCAGTCCTTGCCCACAGACAACCTGCCAACCTGAAACATATTCTCACCAGTAACTGCACACCGCACCATAGGAACTCTAGCTCAGGAACCAATCCATGCAACAAACCTCGATGCCAACTCTGCCCACAAATCTACACCAGCGACACCATCACAGGACCTAACCAAATCAGCCACACCATCACTGGCTCATTCACCTGCACATCCACCAATGTAATATACACCATCATATGCCAGCAATGCCCCTCTGCTATGTACATCGGCCAAACTGGACAGTCTCTATGGAAAAGGATAAATGGACACAAATCAGACATTAGGAATGGCAATATACAGAAACCTGTAGGAGAGCACTTCGACCTCCCTGGCCACACTATAGCAGACCTTAAGGTGGCCATCCTGCAGCAAAAAAACTTCAGGACCAGACTTCAAAGAGAAACTGCTGAGCTTCAGTTCATCTGCAAATTTGACACCATCAGCTCAGGATTGAACAAAGACTGTGAATGGCTTGCCAACTATAGAACCAGTTTCTCCTCTCTTGGTTTTCACACCTCAACTGCTAGAACAGGACCTCATCCTCCCTGATTGAACTGACCTCGTTATCTCTAGCTTGCTTGCTAGCATATATATACCTGCCCCTGGAAATTTCCACTACATGCATCTGAGGAAGTGGGTATTCACCCACGAAAGCTCATGCTCCAAAACGTCTGTTAGTCTATAAGGTGCCACAGGATTCTTTGCTGCTTTTACAGATCCAGGCTAACATGGCTAGCCCTCTGATACTTGCCTAGATCTGGGACAGAGATATGAACAGCATTACCTCTAGGCTGATTGCAAATTTAAGGTCAATGCTGACCAGCAGCTATTAATTTCATCATGAGTGGTTGGTTGACTGTGACAAAGTAAACTGGTAGTTCAGTCATTCCTTTCTGGGAGAAGTGTCCACATGTGAGGAAACTTCCTTCTGAATTCTCATTCATCACTGCCTTGTTTTGCGAAGGTTTGAAATAAATCACAGTATATGTGGGCATGGTTTTCCATGACCTTGTGTCTTCTGTAATGGATTACACCTGTACAGAAGAATGACAGAGCAGATGTAAAAAGCTACCAGAATAGAATGATAGGTCCTGGTTCTTCTCTAAAAGACTCTGGTGTAAATCAGAAATGACTGCATTGACATCAGAGGCATAAATCAGAGGAGAAATAGGACCTAAGCATTTATAGTCTCATTCAGAGGTGTGAATGAGTATGCAAGGTGCAAGGCAGTGGATATTCATATTCTACTCTCCTTTGTAGAATTGGTCCCTATACAGTAGATCATTTGGCTGATTGTTTTCCAATTTCTTCATTCTAGGTCCACTTTTCATGAGAAAAAATACTTGAAACTTCTGAAATTAAAACCATTGCACTGGCATGAAGGAAGGGGCTGAATCATGACAAGGATGTTGAACGTGGAGTAACACACTGATTGTCTCAGACACATTGTATAAGGCTCTCAATAAAATAATAGGACTGGTAGCAGCAGAGCAGGTGAAAATGATGTCTGGTCACCAGAGGTAAAAGTAAGTCAAGACACTTACTGGTATGGGGCCAGGGTGGCTCTTGCCCCCAGAAGGGGCGGGGCCTAAGGCAGAAGGGCGGGGCTTGGGGTCAGCCACCTGGGAACTAGTGGACCATCCTTTTCTATGGCAGTGCTTTAAGGTCCCTGCCTCTCCCCCCGATGAGCGTAGTGGGGCGGGGGCAGAGGGAGCAGCTGCCAGAACCCCAGACCCTTTTAAATTGCTGGCCTCAGGGCAGCTGCTCCCTCTGCCCCCGCCCCACTACGTTCGTCGGGGGGAGGGGGAGGGACCTTAAAGTACTGCCATAGAAAAAAAAAGACGGTCCTTAAAGTGTTGTCATGGCAGCACTTTAATGTCCCTGCCCCTTTTGCCTCCCCTGTAGGCCACCCTACTGGTAAGGACCCTACCAGCAGCGCCACCTACAGAGGAGGCAAAAGGGGCAGGGACATTCAGGTGCTGCTGTGACAGTGCTTTAATGTGGGCTAGGTATGGGCCAGCGCAGTTCTTACCGGTGTGCCGTACTGCCCCCTACTGGTTCACTTTCACCCCTGCTGGTCACCAAGGCCCAGATCCACAAAGGGACTTAGCATCTCAAGATGAGATTTAGGCAGCTTTAGGCACCACTGCAATCCACAAATACCTGTTCTGCTGCCACTAAACTCTATAGGCTCCTAAACTAACTAAGGGCCAGATTTTTAAAGTATTTAGGTGCCTACTGGGATTTTCAAAAGCATCTAAAAATCCACTGAAATCCATACCTTTAAAAATCTGGCCCTAGGCACCTACCTTTGTACTGTCAACATTTCCTTACTGCCTAAACTTCTGCCTCTAGGCATGGAATGCCAATTTGACACCAAGGCTGCAGTGTGATCAAAACACCTGTGAAGATTGGTGTCCCCAGCCTGTCTCACCTGAGGAGCCTTATCCACGAGGCAGGCTCTGCATGAATATAATGGCCCGAGGGAGACATGGGATAAAATGAAGTAATAGCAGTCTCTTCCATTATAAAATTTAGCCTGGCAGTTAAAGAACCACTTGGGCTGTCAGACCCCAAATTCAATTCCCCTCTTGGGTCAGTCAGGAGAAGGAATCTTCCAGCTCTGAAGGGACTGCCTTGACCACTGGGGTACAGAGTCATTTTCATTTGCTGTGAGGCCCAATGCATATTTAATTGCTTGTACAAAGTGGAACAGATTCAACAGGAGAGACTGGAAGAGCACAGTATCAGGATTTCCTTTAATTAGGCTTGGTAAAATTCAATTTTTATTTTTTTATAATTTTGATGCATAATATTGATGTTTGTTTATAACAGGGTTTCTCAAACTGGGGTCGCCGCTTATGTAGGGAAAGCCCCTAGCGGGCCAGGTCGGTGTGTTTACCTGCCCCGTCTGCAGGTCCGGCTGATCACGGCTCCCACTGGCTGTGGATCATTGCTCCAGGCCAATGGGAGCCATGATCGTCCAGACCTGCAGACGGGGCAGGTAAACAAATTGTCCTGGCCCACTGGGGGCTTTCACTACACAAGCAGTGACCCCTGTTTGACAAACCCTGGTTTATAAGCATTTTTCTATTTTTATCAATTTACATTATCACAGTTGTGTAACATCATAGGATTTAAGTATTTTTTCTGATTGTTATCAGTTTATATGTTCATAGTTGTGGGAAATAATGGGGGGACAAAGACAAGAGGGTGGGTCATTATTTAATGACAAGAGACATTAATTGCAAAAAGTTAAAGCTTTATAATCACTAAAACAGAAAATGAAATCACATGACAAAATATACAAGGTAAGTATCATTCAATCAAATTCTAATAAGTTCCCAAGCAGCATTTATCTTACTTTGCCTATCCATAATTTTCTTTTCTTTTCAAAGGAAATATTTTTGCTGTTTCGTGTGTGTAGGGTGAAATTGATGCTTGCCGTCATTTACCAATAAAAATCTCATCCTTCAAACCTACCCTTAAGTCAGTGGTTACAGCATGTAGCCAAAACATTGAAAACCCATCTTTGAATCCCTTCTACTTCTCGGGCAGAGAGGGGAACTAATCTGAGGGCATCTCCCATATATTTGGTGAGTGCCCTGAACAGTGGGCTAAAGCTTATCAGAGAAGTTGCCTCCTCTCTGTGACATTTTGTGTGCAGTCAGGCTTGCTCTAAGAATGCCTACTGGATGAAGTACAGCACATGTTGGGCCCATGGATCTTTAAAGGTGCCTTGTGAGGACATTGACCATTGTAGCAGTGGAGATATGTCTCCAAGTTTTGCATCTGTTGTTATGGCAGGGGCTGGTGCTGCTTTGTTTTGGTGGATCCTGGTGGGGAGTTTCTGATGATGAGCTTGGTGATGTTGAGGGGTTGTTTTGAAGGCCAAAAGAAGGAGTTTGGGAAAGATTTCTTTCAGGATGTGGCCCCCAGTGAGTATGCATTGTAATTTTTTAAATTATACTTACATTCATAAATCTGCTAGACAACAAAAAACATGTTTTTAATAAAGACAGTGGATATCTGGCTCATTATAACCATTTGTAACTCACTAACCCCACTTTGTCCAATTATTGTAGAAGTGTTAACTGCCTACCTCACCTTCAGTGATTTTTGTGACATGTATTAATGTCTTATCTATTTCACCCTTGTATTTAGCTGTGATTCTCTGAGTACCTTTCTCCGACCTGAAGAAAAGCTCCATGTAAACACAAAAGCTTGTCTCTCTCACCAGCAGAAGTTGGTCTACTAAAAAATATCACCTCACCCAACTTGCGTCTTTAATATCCTGGGACAAACATGGCTACAACAGCACTGCAAACAAGGTATACCTCATGTAGACCATCTGAACTGTGGAGAAATTCATCGCTACTTAAATCCCTAAAATCACTTCCCATCTTGCAGTGCAGCTCATTTCACTCACATTACCCCAGGAAGATTCAGGGTCCATCCAGACTATATCTTATGAGTCAACCTATACCTGCCCCGCAGTCCATACTTCTAAACTTGCCCTTTCTCACACTTAGGGTCTTACTACTGGTAATAGAACAGCTCTAATAATTAAGGATGCCCTCATGAGCCATGGTTTGCTACACTGCATCGCATGATGAGCTCCATTTCTACATGTTTGATTGCAACTCACAATAAATGCCTACCACATAGTTGGTGATTGGTTATAGAAGTCATAGTCTTACTTAGAGCTTTTCTCAGGGCCTCCTTGACCTCTTTGTTTCTCAAGCTGTAGATGAGGGGATTGGCCAGGGGAGTCAGGATGGTGTAGAAGACAGGGAGCACTTTGTTCAGGTCTCGAAGGACAGCAGTGTCTGGGAGCATGTACACAATAGTTAGGGTCCCATAGAAAATTGTGACCATGATGAGGTGAGAGGAGCAGGTAGAAAAAGCCTTTTGCCTCCCCATGGTGGAAGGGATTCTCAGGATGGTGCTGATGATACACACGTAGGATGTCAGCGTAAAGAGAAATGGAAGAAGAATCATTATGAAGGAGAGAAGGAAGATCACAAGAACCATCTTGCTGGTGTCACTGCAGGACAATTTGAGCAATGCGATGTAATCACAAAAGAAATGTTCAATTTCATTGGGCCCACAGAAAATCATTTGTGACATCCAGCATTCTGCATTGGTACTGACTGTGAAGCCACTTAGCCAAGACCCAACTCCTAGCTGGAGGGAAAACTGATCATTCATAAGGGCTGAATAATGCAGGGGTTTGCATATGGCTAAATAACGATCATAAGACATCACTGCTAGGAGACAACCTTCTGTAGCTACCAGACAAACAAAGCAATGCAATTGTACAATACAGCCCTCAACAGAAATGGTTCTGTCCCCAGTCAGGAGACTGGCCAACACCCTGGGCAGAATGTTTGAGGTGTAGCAGGTCTCCAAGCAGGACAAGTTTCCCAGGAAGAAGTACATGGGAGTGTGGAGGTGCTGATCAGCCACAACTAGCACAATAATGAGGATGTTCCCAGCCACAGTCACAATGTAGATCACTAGGAACAGCAGGAAGAGAAGAATCTGTAGTTCGAGGAGATTCCCAAATCCCAGGAGGATGAATTCTGTGACACCTGTTTGATTTCCCCATTCAATATCTTCCATGGGTTGTATCTACAGAAAATAACTCCCAATAATAATTAAATGAATTCTGTCACTGTTTGATTTCCCCTTACTCTGTTTCCCATGACCAGTCCCTAAAAGATAGTTAAACACAACCTTTGCAATGTTATTAGATGAAGTTAGAAATTTAATACAGAGTCAATAATTTAAGCCTATAAAGATTATAATTTAAACTCCGATTTTCCCGGTGATTACTAATATTATTTTTTACCTGATACTCCAGACAGTGAACATTCATTTCTTCATATCTCTGATGCTTGAGGCATCTGATATCAGCTTAAAAGTAACTTGACATTTCATTAGCCACAAACCTTGTTAATACAACCAATGCAGTCTCCATTTCTTCCAACTTGAACTCTGGTCTCTTTTGTGAGCTAGAACCCACTTCTTCATATCTGATGAATGCCTGAGAGTTTAGGCCCAATTGCATTTGTTAGTCTCTAAGTTGCCACAAGGACTCCTCATTTTTTTTTGATCATACAGACTAACACGGGTACCACTAAAACGTGTTCTCTATCAGTAGAATTTCAATAACTTTCAAGAGCTACACTGATTTAAACCAGATGGGGATCTGACCCATTGACTGCAGTAGCATTGAATATCTGGGCCAGTGCATTCAAAAAATGAGACAGTCAAGATTTAAACCATTCTTTACAGTGGAAGATACCCCTCTCACATCTACGAAGTCTCCTTCTATAATATTTACTGATTTTCCAATTCCTCATTCAGCCTACAAGTAAAATATATATAATAGTATAGCTGTGAAGCTAACAAAAGTATATAAGTGCCTCTGTTATCCTTCTTAAAGGTCAAGCGACATATATTTGAATCCCACCCTTCTAGTTGAATACTTCCGAATTTCTAAACAGTTTTCTTAGCGCACTCACCTAGGATATATGGGACCATGGATCTAGAAGCTGGCTTCTTCCTCACATTGTTCTCAGATCTGTTAATCTGGATGGTATATACTGCCTTGTATTTTTTTTAAGAATGAGCAAAAGACTCTTGATTCAATATTTATCTGGGAGAAATTATCCTTTCTGTGAGAGGGTGAGATCTCCCTGGGCATTTCTGCTGTTGGGAATTTTAAACAGGTGAGAAGGTATCATTTATGAGAAACCCATCAAAGAGTCTACAAACAACAAGTTTAATGATGGAGAACATCTAACCTCAAAGGAAAATCATGCAGACAGTAAAACTCTTGACTTCAGTCTCTTCACAAATTTGATGAGATACACACCATTGTCCTGTCTATGCAATTTACCTGTCCCCCTTCAACAAAATTTCTGAGCACTTCACAATATTAAAAGTATTTATCCTTTGAGCTGCTGTGAGACATAGAGAAGAGTATTATCCTCAATTTAAACACAGAGAATTCAAGTAGAAAGAGAAAAGGAGCAGATTTACAAAGGTATTAGGCACTGACAGATGGACATTGGTATCTCGGGGGAGTTACAAAAGTGTGTAAGTGAGTTAGGTGCCTAAGTCACATTGACTTCCAATGAGTGTTATGGGACAAATATTTAAAGATATTTGGGCGTCTACAGATGCAAATAGGAATCTAGTGGGATTTTCAAAAGGCCGAGGTACTTAATATGCAATGAATCCCAAACACTTTGCTGCCCCTAGAGTATAGCCACTCCTTCCCCATCTGCCACCCACTGTTGTCGGGGAGGGATAGCTTAGCAATTTGATCATTGGCCTGCTAAACCCAGGGTTGTGAGCTCAGTGAGGAGGGAGAAACAGTAACAGGAATCTTGGAAATGGCAGCGATGCTTAATGACTTCTTTGTTTCGGTCTTGACCAAGAAGTCTGAAGGAATGCCTAACATAGTGGACAAGGGAGAAGCGGTGGATGTGGTATACCTAGACTTTAATTAGGCATTTGATATGCATGATATTCTTATCGATAAACTAGGCAAATACAATTTAGATGGGACTACTATAAGGTGGATGCATAACTGGCTGGATAACCGTACTCAGAGAGTAGTTATTAATGGTTCTCTATCCTGCTGGAAAGGTATAACAGGTGGGGCTCTGCAGGGGTCTGTTTTGGGACCAGTTCTGTTCAATATCTTCATCAACGACTTAGATGTTGGCATAGAAAGTACGCTTATTAAGTTTGCAGATGATACCAAACTGGGAGGGATTGCAACTGCTTTGGAGGACAGGGTCATAATTCAAAATGATCTGGACAAATTGGAGAAATGGTCTGAGGTAAACCGGATTAAGTTTAATAAAGACAAATGCAAAGTGCTCCACTTAGGAAGGAACAATCAGTTTCACACATACAGAATGGGAAGAGATTGTCTAAGAAGGAGTACGACAGAAAGAGAACTAGCAGTTATAGTGGACCACAAGCTAAATATGAGTCAATAGTGTGATGCTGTTGCAAAAAAAGCAAACATGATTCTGAGATGCATTAACGGGTGTGTTGTGAGCAAGACATGAGAAGTGACTCTTCCGCTCTACTCTGCGCTGGTTAGGCCTCAACTGGAGTATTGTGTCCAGTTCTGGACACCGCATTTCAAGAAAGATGTGGAGAAACTGGAGAGGGTCCAGAGAAGAGCAACAAGAATGATTAAAGGTCTTGAGAACATGACCTATGAAGGAAGCCTGAAAGAATTGTGTTTCTTTAGTTTGGAAAAGAGAATACTGAGAGGGGACATGATAACAGTTTTCAGGTATCTAAAAGGGTGTCATCAGGAGGAGGGAGAAAATTTGTTCACCTTAGCCTTTAATGATAGAACAAGAAGCAATGGGCTTAAACTGCAGCAAGGGAGATTTAGGTTGGACATTAGGAAAAAGTTCCTAACTGTCAGGGTGGTTAAACACTGGAATAAATTGCCTAGGGAGGCTGTGGAATCTTCATCTCTGGAGATATTTAAGAGTAGGTTAGATAAATGTCTATCCGGGATGGTCTAGACAGTATTTGGTCCTGCCATGAGTGCGGGGGACTGGATTTGATGACCTCTCGAGGTCCCTTCCAGTCCTAGAGTCTATGAATCTATGAATCCTTGAGGGGGCCATTTAGGGAACTGAGATAAATATCTGTCTGGGGATTGGTCCTGCTTTGAACAGGGGGTTGGACTAGATGACTTCCTAAGATTGCTTCCAACCCTGATATTCTATGTTTCTATGCTGCCCCACCTCAACACACTGCTGTCCCTAGTGCCCATTATACAGAATAGCTGTCACTTGCCTATCTCTCAACCTCTGCTGCCCCAATGTCCATTATACAGTATAGCCACCCTTTCCCTACCCAATTCCTCTTTTACTCCCAGTTTCCATTACATAGTCCAACTGCCCCTTCATCACCTCTCATTGTCTCCAGGAACCAGCTGACATCTGGGCACATTTGCCTCTATTTATGATAGTCCTCTAAAGCAGAGAGTGGCAAATTAACAGATATACACCAATGCTGTATGAGAAGAAAGAAGATTCCATTCTGTAGCAACAAAAGAGGCAACTGTAAAGTCTTCGGCAACTCATCCAGAGAAAGAGATCAATCTGCTGTTGATTAAAGTATTATCCATGGATTTGAGGATGGTGACAGAGGTGAAACGGACCTAAGAAGGATCAGTTAACCTGAAGAAGTACACTGGGGTGTGAACATGGTGTTCAAGTACTAGGCCCATGATGGTAAGAATATTTCTCGTCATAGGTGCCAGGTAAACCACTAGAAAGGCCATGAAATGTAAAATCTGCAACTCTCAATATACAGGGAATCCCAGCAGGACAAACTCGGTCACTATGATTTGACTAGACATTTCCTGCATTGGATACAGTCTGTGGAGGGATGACGTGGGACAGAAAGAAGGAAACAAACTGCTTATACTTATTATGCCACCAGAGAAAAAGCAAAGGACATGATACATTCTAGATATAATGTCCTAAATAATCACATGGACATAGAATGGAGCAAGGGAAAAGTATCTTGTTCAATTGAAAACCTTGACCCAACTTTCACTACAGTCTCTGTACTGCTCCACTACACATATATAATTGGAGGGTAACATGTTTGTCATCTCTACCCTATTTTAGCTTTCTAGAAACCAACTAATGAAAAACAGATATATAAAGGTTAGAAGAATGTTCACAACATTTCAAAGATATTATAATTCCATTCATTTCATGAGGAACACAAAGGCAATATAATTTCATAATGAAAACAAGATGGCTGACACAGAGGGGAGATTTTTACTGAAATAATCCAATTACTTGACTGAAGACTGTGTACTGGACCTGAAAACCTGATGGAAGGGCTGACATCAGAGACTCCAGCTTGCAAGTCACCTGTCCAAAAGGTAAGTCTACCTTCATCTCTACTTGAAATGAAAGCAAGAAGGGCTAGATTCACAACGGGACTTAGGTGGCTAAATGCCAGAATCAGGTCCCACTGGTATTCAAGAAATCCCCACTCAACTGACGCTGAATCCTGTAGACACCAAACACACTTGGCACTAGCATTTTATGGTTGTCCATAGCCTTCAAAGAGACAGCAAAGGAGACACTGGCCTTTCACATGGCCTGGCTTGCTGAGGTTATCACACCATAGGAAGGGAACTGTGCAAAACCCTGTTCAGGAGAGAGTCTGCCATAGGGATATGATGGCTGATGAGTTGAGCAGCTAGCATGAGTGCACTTCTCAGGAATGTGTGTGTTTTTGTAATACCAGCCTTGTTTTTGCCTGGTGCTCTGAGCTTAAAAGCAGGCAGAGCCTGACTTCTGCTAACTTTGGTTCTTTGCTTTATATCAGCAAAGCTTGACTACTATTTTAGTTCAGACCTTAGGCCTCACAGCAGGCCTCTGATACAAGGCCTTATGTCTCGGGCTCTCTTTCTACTACACTAATTATCATCTACATACAACACGTATCCTGCTGTCAGGACAGGACATTTCATGTTACAATCAAGTGTCTCGTAATCTTGAGCAATACGTTGTGGTCTATTGCAATCTATTTTTCTGTAACATCACCTATTGGCAGATCTTTTACAGTAATCTTGTGACCTTACTGGCATAGGGCTATTCCTATGCCATCCATTCATATCAACCATTCTTAAGCCTATGGTCTAGTCTCACTCAGCTAAAATCTTACAGACCTTAGCCTGTGGGCCTTGTGTTCCACCCATGCTTTACTTATATACTTAATACACACTCATCGCTCTGAAATACTTTTCAGTTTTTTACTGCTATTATCCTACAATTTAAATCTATTTAACACACTTTGACTATAATATATGAAATAGCACATGAAATGAGCATAACACCAAATAACACAATGATAAAATAAGTCTACAGTCTGGTAACACCTAAGGGGAGATTTTAGAGGGCTTATTTCTTTACCCATTTACTTCCCTGGTTCTTGCATAAACAGAGAGCAACAATACTCAAAGTTCAAAGGTGCAAACAATTTAATGTTTATTGAGGTGAACTTTCAGCAAGCAATGATTTCAATTTTCTTCCTCAGTGTCCCGCTTCTCAGCTCTAAAACCACAGAGACTTGCCTGTGTCCCTGTTCCCAATTCCTGTTCCCATCCCCCCCTTAGCAAAATATGATTCCAATCCCGCCCCTTACTTTCTGATTGACTGCAGACTATATAGTAAAACTTGAGTTCTTAACCAATCATTTTACTGAAATTTAACTAACCAATTCTAACATATTTTAACATAATTATTTAACCAATTATATCCCACCACCTTAATTGGTTTACACCTAACAAAATTAATTATACAGCAGATGGAAACAATCACAGAAGCAGACAGAGATTATACAGACAAACAATAGGGAAGTGGAGACTACAGTGACAGAACAAGAAAGAAGTGAGGATTTTACATCCCAGCTACTGATAACTGATTTCTTGCCAGACAGGATGGTATCAAACTAAGTTTTCTTTACATTTTTTAGGCTCTTCCCTTTCTCTGGAGGGGATAGATCGGATCACCTTTCTAAAAGCCCAAGATTCCCTTATTTCAATGTGGCTGGTTTGGGATGTGAGGATGTAACCATTCGCTTTCCAGCTTATGGCTGCCCCTGCTGCTTAGCCAAAGGCCTTAGCTTAAGATCAGGGCCTCAGACTGTCACAGTGGGAGAAGGCCCTTATACAGGCAGACAATGATTTTGATTCTTTTATACCTCTATAACTACCTAAGTGATAAACATGTACCTAAATTCTTAAAATATAGGCCTTTAAAGACAGGCATTAATATCTATATCCTAACAGTAGATGTTAAATTTGTGGGATAAAATTCAAAGCCATATGATCAGTTAATTTAACATGCCCCATTGGCTTCCCCCTCTGCACTCTGCCTCCTAATCCATCACCTCTACAGGTTTGTGTTTGTGGATGCTGGGACTTGTAAGGATGTCTAGAGATAAAAAATCCCATTGAACTTCCTTTGAAACAACCCATTGACCTACCTTTCAGAAATTCCAGTTACAACCTATATTCATATGCCTAGTATATGGACCACTCACCTGAATAAGTAATATTCAGATTACAAGTGACAATCCCATATAACAATTATTTCAAATTTTATTTTACCTTAAAAACATTAACTTGGACTATATGAATTTTAGGAAGGCTGTGAACAAAATGCAGAGTCCAAAGGAAAGCAACAAAAATGATGAAAAGTTTAGCAAACCTGATGTGTGAGGAAAGGTTAAAAAAAAACTAGGTATATTTAGTATTGAGAAAAAAGACTGAAGGGGGAATCTGATAACTGTCCACAAATATGTTAAGGTCTCATCTAAAAAGATGTGTGATCAATTGTTCTCCATGTGCACAGAAGGTAGGACAGAAAGGAATCAGCTTAATTTGCAGCAAGGGACTTATGTTAGATAGAAGAAAAAAATTCTACCTATGATAGTTAAGGTCTGGAACAAACTTCCAACAGATGTTGTGGAATCCCAGTCACTGGAGATTTTTAACAACAGACTGGTCAGCACGTCTCAGGGATGGTCTAGGTTTACTTGTTCCTGCCTCAGTGCACGTGGTTGGACGAGATGACCTCTCAAGTTCCCTTCCAACTCTACATTTCCATGATTCTTGCAAAAGCCACACATTTACTTAGAGCTTTTCTCAGGGCCTCTTTGACCTCTTTGTTTCGCAGGCTGTAGATGAGAGGGTTGAGCAGAGGTGTAACGACAGTGTAGAAGACAGAGAATATTTTATTCAGGTTTCTCAGTGTATCAGTTTTTGGTAACATATAGGCAATGATTAGTGTTCCATAGTATATGGTAACAACAATGAGGTGTGAAGAGCAAGTGGAAAATGCCTTTTGCTTCCCAGTGGTGGAAGGGATTCTGAGGATAGTGATGATGATGCAAATGTAGGATGTCAGAGTTAAAATGAACGGAATCACTGAGAATACTGAAGAGCATATGAATGCAACCACCTTCAGCACATGGAGATCACTGCAGGAGAGTTTTATTACTGGGATGAAATCACAAAAGAAACTGTTTATTTCTGTGGGACCACAAAAAATTAACTGTGACATCAATATTATTATTATGATCATAGCCAGAAAGCCAGTTATCCAAGATCCAACTGTTAGCTGGAGACAGAACCTATCATTCATGAGGACAGCATAATGCAGTGGTTTGCATATCGCTAAATACCGATCATATGACATCATGGATAAGAGGAAACATTCTGTAGCCACCAGAGCACTAAAGAAATAAAATTGTGTGATGCAGATGCTAACAGAAATGGTTCTGTCCCCAGTCAGGAGACTGGCCAGCATTCTAGGCAGGACAGTGGAGCTGTAGCAGGTCTCTAAACAAGACAAGTTCCCTAGGAAAAAGTACATGGGAGTATGAAGATGCTGATCAGCCACAACTAGTGCTGCAATGAGGATGTTCCCGGCCATGGTCACAATGTAGATCACTAGAAACACCAGGAAGAGAAGGGTCTGCAGCTCAGGGAGATTCCCGAATCCCAGAAGGATGAGTTCCGTCACTGATTGATTTCCTCTGTCTCTGTTTTCCATGAACAGTCCCTACAGAAAATTAAACAAAACCTCTACAATTGTACTTGATGAAGTTAGAAAATTAATACAGAGTCAATCATTATAATTTATAAAGATAATGTAAACTCCCCTTGTCCTGCTGATTACTGGTGGTATGTTTCAGCTGATACTTGAGACAATGGACATGCATGTTTTTGGTATCGCTGATACTTGAGGCATCTGATGGTAGCATAAAAGTGATTTGACATTTCATTAGCCACAAACCTGGTTGATACAACTGGTGCAATCTCCATTTCTTCCAACTCTAATTCTGATCTCATTGGTACCATGCAGACACCATGTTTTTCCAACTATTCCCATACACTTGTTTGGAAAGAATCCTTCTGAGTTACTGAAAACTGACAGGCAACTTTCTTTCTTAAGCAACCTGGGCCTGATTTTCAAAGTTATTTAGGTAGCTGCCTAGGACTGGAGTCACAACAGGATTCAGCTGCCTAACTGCCACTTTACACACCTAAACCCCAGAATCAGGCCCCACTGGAATTCACAAAATTGCCACTCAAAAGGTCCCAAAACCCAAAGATGCCTAAACTTGTTCAGCGCCTAAATTTTGGTTGTAAAAGTCCCCCAGGTGTCTACATTTCTGCCCCACATCAGAGCAGACGATCCCAGTGGTTTTCTAGGCACCTAAAATTTGCGCACAGTGACAATATCAACAAGCCTTTGTGATTCTTGCCCTTTAGTGGAGCTTTCAAAGCTAGATGAGCTTTCTTGTGCCCAGCCTACTCGGGAGCTTTTGAAAATTGCACTATGCACCTGTATGCATCTTAAGGAGCCCATAAACTCTTTTGAAAATCTGACCCCATATCTTCATACTGTTTTATATCAGCAGAGCTGCAATAACTTTCCAGAGCTACACTGGTTTACACCAGGTGGGAATCTGACCCCTGGACTGCACTTGCATTGGGTATCTGGCCCAGTGAATTGAAAAATGTGACAGTCAAGATTTAAGTCATTCTCTATAGTGGAAGATACCTCCCTCACTTCTACTTAGTCTACTTTTATAAGATTTCCTGACCTTCCAATTCCTCATTCAGCCTACAAGTAAAGATATATAATAGTATACTTGTGAAGCTAACAAAAGTATAAAAACATCCTTCTTAAAGGTTAAGATTCCGACGTTTGAATCCAATACTTCTAGCTGAATACTTCTGAATCTGGAAACAGTTTCATTATAACTGAAGCTCACCAGCTGGCATCAAGATGATACACACTTCAAATGAGAAAAATGCTTTCTTGCTGCCTTATTTTTCATTGAGCATGAGATTTTTCTGTGAGAGTCCTATGGACCAAGGAGATAAATCCCACTTGCTGACTTAGTCTGGGATTTTCTAAGAGGCATAAGAGATTTAGGCAGAAAGGGTAAAATTTACAAAAGTCTAATGGCCTGATTTTGAAAGGTACTTAGGCACCTAGTGTGATTTTTAAAAGCACGTGTGTGCCTTAATGTGACTTGTTTCATAGTACTCCCAACTCAGAAAGACACAAAGGTGAGTTCTCCCATTAAATCCTCTAGCCCACAGACATTCCAAATCTTCTAAAATAACATGTCTAAAACCCTGTGTAAATTCCTGGTTGCCAGGTTGCTCTGAATTTCATCATAGATTCTAACAGGTGTATTAAATGTAACTATGATTAGGGAAACTAAAAAGTTTTGCTGAACTTCTTGTGTTTCTTCGTTCTGTTTTGTGATGAATAATGGCTTCCTGCCTAAATGGAGAATATTGATTATCATTGAACTTGTTAAAATTTCCTTTGAAAAATTAAAACAAATACCAATTTTTGCCATCTTTCTGAAAATATAAAATGATGTTTAGGGTTTATTGAGAACCACAAATATTCCTTTATTGGATATTCATTCTGTTTTGGGGGAAAAAAAGAAGGAGAAAAGAAAAATTCAGGGAAAGGTGTTGACAAAAACAATATTCATTTCCTTTGACAATTTTGGCAGAAATTAAAATATTTTTCACATGATCTAATGTTCAGTATGTTAACTTCTTGCAAAAAGAAATGACCCCAAATCACAAAAAGAAGCTATCCGAGGATTAAAATGTTGAGCAAGAAACAGGACTTTTTCAGAGCCTATAACTAACCAATCTCAAGTCAAAACTTCTAGATCTTCCCATGTCTACGGGACTCCATCCCAGGAATGGATGTCAAAACCTCTTCATCTTGAATATTAGTTTTCCAGGTTCGCATCTTCCAAACATTTCAATTAAATTAACAAGAAGGCAGTGAGAGGAGACTCAATATTCACTCATTCTCCCTCAACTACATTCATCTATCAGTACATACATCCAATTTTCCCAGGTCAGCAGAGGATCTAAGTGAGAAACAGACAGACTATATGAGAAGAAAGAGAGACAGAGAGTGTCTGTAATATACCTCAATAAATATAGCTGATAACATTCCATGAGGGAAAATCCTGAAGTTGGGGAGAGAATGAAGATGGAATGGTCTGTGTTTCATCTTCTCTAATGCTTCAGACCAGAAAACCACAAAGGGACTTAGACACCTAGTAAATCACTGGGATTCACAAAACCTGAATTTAGCATCCAGGCATCCTATAGAATGAATGGTGGGAGAGACAGACACCTCAAAATGGGATTCACAAAAGCCAGCTCACTCAGCAGGGACTCACTTAAGCTGTCAAGGAGAGGTGTAGTCTGTTCCTAGCACTCTTAGGGAGTTTGATGCCTGAGTCTGTGCTGGAGGGAAACATCGATGTGGGCTTTGCATTCTCAGCTGTGATCCCTCTTTAGGATCAGGGGTTTCTTCTGATCAGAAGTAGCTACCTCATAAGTTTTATCCTAGTAGTGAGAGCACTCACCTAGGATATACAAGATCACAGATCTAGAGGCTGGCTTGTTCTCACGGTGTTCTCAGATCAGTTGATTTGGATGGTATATTCTGCCTTGTGGTTTTTTTATGAAAGCGCAAAAGACTTTCTTGATTCAATATTTATATGATTCAATATTTAATTATCCTTTCTGTGAGAAGATGAGATCTCCCTGGGCATTTCTGCCGTTGGGAATTTTAAACAGGTGGGAAGGGACCATTTATGAGAAATCCATCAAAGAGTCTACAAACAACAAGTTTAATGATGGAGAACATCTAACCTCAAAGGAAAATCATGCAGACAGTAAAACTTTTCACTTCAGTCTCTTCACAGATTTGATGAGATACACATCATTGTCCTGTCTATGTCACCATTACTTGTCCCCTATCAACAAAATCTCTGAGCACCCCACAATATTAAGAGTATTTATCCTCTGAGCTGCTGTGAGAGGTAGAAAAGAGTATTATCCTCAATTTAAACACAGATAATTCAGGTAGAAAGAGAAAAAGGGCAGATTTACAAAGGTATTAGGCACCAACAGATGGACTTTGGTGTCTCGGGGGATTTACAAAAGTGTGTAAGTGAGTTAGATGCCTAAGTCACATTGACTTTTAATGAGTGTTATGGGACAAATGTTTAAATATGCAAATAGGCATTTAGTGATATTTTCAAAAGGCCTAGGCACTTAATGTGCAGTGAATACCAAACCCTCTGCTGCCCCTACAGTATAGCCACCCTTCCGTACCTGTCATCCTCTGCTGCCTCTAGTGCCCATTATACAGTACAGCCACCCTTTCCTCTCCCCTCACTGTTTCCAAGAACCAGCTGACCTCTAGGCATATTTGTCCCATTCATGATAGCCCTCTAAGGCAGAGGGTTGGATATGGCAACATAGCAGACGTATGCCATTGCTGTATGAGAAGAAAGAATATTCCTCTTTGTTGCAGCAAAAGTGGCAACTATATAGTTTTGTTCAGCACATCCAGAGAAATAGATCAATCTGGTGTTGATGAAATTGTTAGCCATGGGTTTGGGGATGGTGACAGAGGACTAACAAGTGTCTAAGAAGGATCAGTTAACCAGGAAGAAGTACAATGGGGTGTGAAGATGGTGTTCAAGTACTAGGCCCATGATGGTAAGAATATTTCTCATCTCAGCTGCCAAGTAAACCACTAGAAAGGCCATGAAATGTAAAATCTGCAACTCTCAATATACAGGGAATCCCAGCAGAATGAACTCGGTCACTGTGGTTTGACTAGACATTTCTCGCATTGGATACAGTCTGTGGAGGGATGATGTTGGAAAGAAAGAAGAAGGAAACAAACTGCTTATATTTATTATGCACGAGACAGAAAGCAAAGGACATGATACGTTATAGATATAATGTCCTAGATAATCACATGGACATAGAATGAAGCAAAGGAAATGTATCTTATTTAACTGAAAACCTTGACCCAACCTTCACTACAGTCTCTGTACTGCTCCACCACATATATATATAAGTAGAGGGTAACCTGTTTGTCATCTCTACCCTATTTTAGCTTTCTAGAAAGCAACTAGTGAATCCATTTATTGAAAAGCAGATGTATAAAGATTAGAAGAATATTCCCAAAATTTTAAAGGTGTTATATTTCCTTTCATTTCATGTGGAACTCAAAGGTGATACAAGTTCACAATTAAAACAAGATGGGTGACACAGAAGGGAGACCTTTACTGAAATAATTCAATTATTTTACTGAAGACCATCTCCTGGGCCTGAAATCCTGATGGAAGGGCTGACATCAGAGACTCAAAGGGCTTGTCTACATCAGAAAGTTGCAGCGCTGGTGAGGGAGTTACAGCGCTGCAACTTTGAAGGTGTACACATCTGCAGGGCATCACCAGCGCTGCAACTCCCTGTTTGCAGCGCTGGCCGTACTCCCGTTTTGTCTCGGGTGTAGAGGATCCAGCGCTGGTGATCCAGCGCTGGTAATCCAATGTAGACACTTACCAGCGCTTTTCTTGACCTCCGTGGAAGGAGGAAGCCTCTGGTAATCAAGCTGGTCTCCTTTCCCGGTTTGCGCTCTCGTTCCCGGAACCCCGAGCAAGCAGGTCTCCTTCCCTGCGGTTTGCAGGGTGGCTCCGGGAACGCGAGAGCAAACCGCGGCGAAGCTGGTCTCCTTTCCCGGTTTGCTCTCTCGTTCCCCGAACCGCCGAGCAAGCGGTTCTCCTTCCCTGCGGTTTGCAGGGTGGCTCCGGGAACGCGAGAGCAAACCGCGGCGAAGCTGGTCTCCTTTCCCGGTTTGCGCTCTCGTTCCCGGAACCCTGAGCAAGCAGGTCTCCTTCCCTGCGGTTTGCAGGGTGGCTCCGGGAACGCGAGAGCAAACCGCGGCGAAGCTGGTCTCCTTTCCCGGTTTGCTCTCTCGTTCCCCGAACCGCCGAGCAAGCGGTTCTCCTTCCCTGCGGTTTGCAGGGTGGCTCCGGGAACGCGAGAGCAAACCGCGGCGAAGCTAGTCTCCTTTCCCGGTTTGCTCTCTCGTTCCCCGAACCGCCGAGCAAGCGGTTCTCCTTCCCTGCGGTTTGCAGGGTGGCTCCGGGAACGCGAGAGCAAACCGCGGCGAAGCTGGTCTCCTTTCCCGGTTTGCGCTCTCGTTCCCGGAACCCCGAGCAAGCAGGTCTCCTTCCCTGCGGTTTGCAGGGTGGCTCCGGGAACGTGAGAGCAAACCGCGGCGAAGCTGGTCTCCTTTCCCGGTTTGCTCTCTCGTTCCCCGAACCGCCGAGCAAGCGGTTCTCCTTCCCTGCGGTTTGCAGGATGGCTCCGGGAACGCGAGAGCAAACCGTGGCGAAGCTGGTCTCCTTTCCCGGTTTGCTCTCGCGTTCCCCGAACCGCCGAGCAAGCGGTTCTCCTTCCCTGCGGTTTGCAGGGTGGCTCCGGGAACGCGAGAGCAAACCGCGGCGAAGCTGGTCTCCTTTCCCGGTTTGCTCTCGCGTTCCCGGAACCCCCCTTGAAGCCGCCCAACAGCGCTGCAGTGTGGCCACATCTAACACCACTTGCAGCGCTGGTTGCTGTAAGTGTGGCCACTCTGCAGCGCTGGCCCTATACAGCTGTACTAATACAGCTGTAACAACCAGCGCTGCAAAATTTTAGATGTAGACATGGCCAAAGTTGCAATTCTCCTCTCTGCAAGGTAAGAGTACCTTTGTCTCTACCTGAAATGAAAGCAAGAAGGGCTAGATTCACAAAGGGACTTTAGTGCTTAAATGCCAGACTCAGGTTCCCACTGGCATTCAAGAAATTCCTGCTCAGCTACTGCTGAATCCTGTAGACACCAAACTAACCTGGCACTAGCATTTTACAGTTGTCCATAGTGTTAGGGGCTTATTCCTTCATCCTTTCAGTGTCCTGGTCCTTCTTGCATGAACAGAGAGCAACAATACCCAAAGTCCGAAGGTGCAAACAATGTGATGTTTTTTTGGGGTGAATTTCCAGCAAGCATCATTCCAGTTTCCTTCCTTAGTGTCCCCCTTCCCAGTCTGACATGTGTCCCTCTTCCTGTTCTCATCCCCTTTTCTCATTCTCCCCCTTAGCAAAACATATTCCCAATTCCCCCACCCCCCCCCCAGTCCCTGTTCCCATTCCCCTTTTACTTCCTAGTTGACTGTAGACTATATAGTAAAACTTGTGTTCTGCTTAGCTATACCTTAACCAATCATTTTACTGAAATTTAACTAACCAATCCTAACATACTGTAACATGGTTATTTAACCAATTATATCCCATCACCTTAATTGATTTACACCCGAGAAAATTAATTATACAGCAGACCAAAACAATTACAAAACCAAACAAAAATTATACAGACAAACAATAGAAAAGTGAAGACTACAGGAATAAAACAATACAAAAATAAGAATTTCACACCCGAGCTATTAAATAGTGAGTTCTTGCCAAACAGAATGCTGTCAGGGACTTTAACCCCCAGACGGCAAAGTTCGTTGTCTGACTGCGAGAGAGACAGGCAACACCAGCAAGGTCCGATCAAAAGCTCTTTATCGACAAGTGCACGCATCAATAGAGAGCAGCTCGTCTTCAGAGAGAACCAGCCTGCTCTTTACATCTTAGTATGAGCCTATATAGACAGTTCCGTCGCATTATAAATTATTCACTGGAGCAATCCACCCCCTTTTTTTAATAACTAAAAACTAAACACTTTTAGTATACATGTTTTACAGCATTAGGTAATTAACAATATCTTAGCAAGCACCAAAAGTTAAAAATGTAGAAAAGTTAAAACAAACAAAAAAACTAAACCAAAAAGTAAAAACAAAAAGGCTGAAATTTCTTATCAGTTTTTCAAAGAAACTGTTTCTAACACAGCACAGTTGGTACTATACCAGAAATGCAGCCTCTCCCTTATTTTACTTTTTCCCAGCGCTTCGTAAAACATGCTGCTTCTCAGTTCTTTTCCACTCAGGGATTACCCACAAACCTCTGTTAGCCTAACTTTGGTCAGGATGGCATACCTGGTTTTGTCTGCAATATCTTTATTCAGGCCTAACAATGCTATCAAACTAAGTTTTCTTTCACATCTTCTAGGCTCTTCCCTTTCTCTGGAACACCAGGACAAAATTGAGTTTCTAACAGCCCGATAGCACCTTATTTCAGTGTAACTAGTTTGAAATGTAAAAATGTAACCATACACTTCCTAGTTTATGACTGGCCTTTTCTGCTTAGCTGAAGGCCTTAGCCTAAGAACCAGGCCTCAGACTGTCACAGTAAAAAAAGGCCCTTATACCAACAGACAGTAATTTTAATTCTTTCTTTTATACTTCTATGACTAGCTAAGAAATTAGAATACACCTAAATTCTTAAGTATAGGCCTTTGCAGACAGGCCTGACTATCTATATCCTAACACATAGCCTTCAAAGACACAGCAAAGGAGACACTGGCCTTTCACATGGCCTGACTTTCTGTGGTTGTCATACCACAGGCAGGGAACTGTGCAAAAATCCGTTCAGGAGGGAGAAAGACACAGGTTTCTGCCAAAGAGAGATGATGGCTGATGAGTTGAGAACCTAGCATGGCTGCCCTTGGTGGACCACAGAGAGGGAACACAGGTGTCCTGAACCACGAGAGGTGCATTATTCACAGAGAAGCCAATGGCTTAGATGGAAACTGAATCACCTGCTTGGAGATTGTGTTTCTAGGTTGGGGATGGGCCTTCAGTCCTCCAAAGAAGCCAATTATCTCAGATAATTGGATGAGGTGTGTGTGCTGTTGTTCCTTGTCCAGGACCTTGAGAAATGTCGGACACTCTTTTCTCAGGTGTCAGAAAGGGAACAGCTGCTGCAGGCTACTCACTTACTTAAGTAGGTCCCTAAAGATGAAGGGATCTACCTCATTCCCTGTACCCTGAGCCAGCTACATCCCGTGTACACTGAGCTCTCTATAATAGTCCCATGTGACCGTGATGTGAAATGAGATCTCATTCGCTACCCATTGCCCAGTGTTGAACTGATAACAGGACATTTTGTTTATTCTTGGGATACCTTGGGGCACTGTCTATTCACAGTCCTTGCTTCTGCTTCTGCATAGCATACAAGGAACATTCCTTCAGCTCAGGAAAGCAGGTATCAATAGCTCCTAAAAGAAACAGGCCATGTGGAAATTCCCTGAGGAGTCACCTATGAGGATATGATACTCTGATTATCCATAGTGAGTACGAGAGTAGATCTGGGAGGAAATAACTCAACTGAAAGGCCTGGACTCATCCATGTTGTGAGTTTGTTTATTTCTGTGGAGTTACAGAAGGGGTGCATTTGACTCCCTTGCCCTACGGAGAAAAATGTGATTGACTCTGCCATGTCCTGGCCTTGAACTCTATGAAATTGTATTTAATCTAATCTAAATGAAAGCTTCTCTACAAGCCAATCTTGATGGTCATACATCTTCAGTTATAGGATAAGACCTGAACCAAACTCACATCCTCTTAGGAAGTCAAGAAGTTCCTGGTATCCAGCCTAGCCTCAGTTTCTCTCCATGACTCTGTCTTCCTCTTGCAGGGAAATCCAGGTTTTTTGAAAGCCCTCACCCTGCTTGTGTATGTCTTGACACAGCTACCATATTGCTCAATGATGTTTTTGATAGAGGGCCCAGGCGTAAAATCTTCTCTCTGCTCCAACTGGCTTTTCCCACTTGACTGGAGCATCCAGATAGGCCATCTATGATTATACCTTCAACATGCATAAAACCCATGCCTTGTGTAAGACTGTAGTCCTACTCACATCCTCAAAAGTATTGTAGGGTCTGATGTGTCTTATCTTGAGGAGGTTCCAGTGTGTTCTTATTACCTGGGGTTGATGTTTGTACCATACTTGGTATTATGGTGTTCCGGTACCACCCTTCTGGAGTGCATTTGCTGGATTGTCCTGTGCCTAGCACTTCTCAGAAATGTGTGTGTTTTTTGCAATACCAGCCCCGTTCTTGCCAGGTTCTGTGAGCTTGCAAGGAGGCAGAGCCTGACTTCTGCGAGCTTTGCTTCTTTGCTTTATATCAGCAAAGCAGGACTACTACTTTAGTTCAGGCCTTAGGCCTCACACTGAGCCTCTGATACAAGGCCTTATGTCTCGGGGTCTCCTTCTACTACTCTTATTATAATCTACATACAACAGGTATCCTGCTGTCAGGACAAGACATTTCATTTTGCAATCAATTGTCTCGTAATCTTGGGCAGTATGTTGTGGTCTATCGCAATCTGTTTTTCCATAACATTACCTATTGGCAGATCTTTTACAGTAATCTTGTGACTTTATTGGCATAGAGCTACTCCTATGTCATCCACCTATATCAAGCATGGTTAAGCCAATTACCTAGTCTGGCTCAGCTAAAATCTTCTACCCATGCTTTACTTATATACCTAATACACATTCATCACTCCGAAATACTTTGCAATATTATACTGCTATAGTATGACAATTTAAATCTAGTTAACATACATTGACTATATATGAAATAGCATATGAATTAACTATAATACCAAATAACACAATGATAAAATGCACTACAGCCTATATTTGAATGAGAATACGGCTCGACACTAAGGGCAGAATTATAAAAATATTTAGGGGCTTAGTTGGAAATTCACAAGCACCTAGTTGCCTAAAACCTCTTGATTTCAGTGGTTGTTAGGCAACTAGGCACTATTGAATATCCCACTGGGCACCTCAATAGCTTTAAAATCTTTCCCTAAGGCTGAAAGTCTCCCTCATAGGCAGATATAAGGCCAAATCCTATTTGCTACATTAAAGTCAATAGCCTCATAGGGCTCAGTTGGACAGCTCATGGAAGGAGTCAATTCTTTGGCTTATAGTACACCGGAGCTCAGACCAGAAGATGATCACAATGACCCCTTCTGGCCTTGGAATCTATGGACGGATGGATGGATAGATAGATGGATAGATAGATAGATATGATTTTTAAGCCAATGTGAATACTTTTGGGGAGGAGAGATTTTTGAACATTTGGCACTGGCAATGCTGCCTTATCTTCTAACAAGAAAAGATTTAATTTGATTTTTTTTGGGACCAGTCCTAGTTATCCAATTGTTTTTATTCTTGATTACAAGGCAGATTCCTCCTGTGTACTTGTTTATGAGCTCTGCAGGCCTCCAGGGAATAACAGCCTTAGTACATGTCAGAGAAATCGCCTGAATAAATCTCCTTAGCAAGGCATCTGTGGCTCACTGTTAGGAAGGTTCGGCTTGGGTACCCACCACATCAAAAGCAGATCTTGTCTTAATATATTTCCATGATACCTGATGGTGATTCCAGAGCACTGGTAGGTTAGGAATTGCTTGTTATCATCAACATTATTCACCAATTCTAAGCAGCTTAATTAAGAGTGGGTCTCCCTTTCCCAGCCCCAAATGGTAACAATAATCAGTAATTCTTTGGTTGCAGACTTAGGGGGGCAGGGAGATATAGGAATGCATGTATTTCAGTGTCCTATTTTCATTATATTGTTTTATAGCATCTGAAACAATATCTGGTGTTCTAACTCAGGATTCTGGCAGGTAAGCTTCCTATCATGCAACTGAACATGATTCTGATTTCTGCACCAGACAATGTAAATCTTGAATTTATTTCTCCACTGACATTCATAGCTGTCTTTCTATCAATTTTCCTTTTGTGGGATAATTTACCATGATACATGTTGGTGTCCTGTTCTGTCTGATTCAAGAAGCTGGTGCTGATTTATATAAAAGTCAAAGCAGATTAGAGAGAGAGAGAGAGAGAGAGAGAGAGAGAGAGAGAGAGAGAGAGAGAGAGAGAGAGAGAGAGAATGATGGAAATGGATGAATTGCTGTTGCTTGATAGGTATATACTTACAAAAATGGGTGGATTGTTATATAGATAGCTGCTTATAGGGATGGGTAGATGGATAAAATGTGGGTTGGATGGATGACAGAATAAATTTTCCTTATAGTTAATTCCCTCCAACCAATAAAAACTCTGTTCCTCCCACTTCTGCATTCATTTATCATTGTCTTTCTTTTTGATGCCCAGCACTGAGTATACTGTTCCAGGTGTCCCGTGGAATCAGATAGAATCAGACTCCCACCTGTTGCTTTTGTTTATCTCATCAAAAGCATCATCGGCTCTTTTGAACACCATAAGTATGTCTATACCGAGGAAAAATATCCCATGGCAGCAAGCTTCAAAGATTCAGTCAAGTGACTCGAGCTCACGGGGCTCAGGCTATGAGGCTGAAAACAGCAGTGCAGACATTCCCATTCAGGTTGGAGCCAGACTCTGAGATCCTTTCACTTCACCGGGTTTTAAAACTGGTCCTCCAACCCAACCGAGCATGTCTACACTGCTACTTTTAGCCCAGTCGCATGAGCGCAAATCACTTGACCTAGGCGCTGAGACTCGTCGCTAATGGGAGGTTTTTTTGCAATGTAGACATACTCCATATACCATTGTAAATACATGTCCATTGACTGTGCCAATATACTGTGGATTGACTTATAAGTAGGCTTGGAAGAATTAGAGATATGTCTTTAAAAGTCAGTAAATATTAATTTCACCATACACACAAAAAACAGCAAAAATATTTCGACTGAGAATAATCAAAATATGCAGCTAGGCAAAGTAAGAAAAATGGTACTTGAAAACTTAGTCAAGCTTCGATTTAAGGCTATTTACTTTGTATATTTTGAGGCAATATTGACAATTTACATTTTAACAGTTACAAACCCTTAATTTTTTTCATTCTCAATGTCATGAAACAAGTATTGTCTATCCCCCCCATTATGTAATCCCCTCCCAATAATTTCCTGCAAATGTGAAAATTTAAATAGATAAAATGTAAGGGGAAAATGCTGAAAACATAATTTTTTGGAATTTTTAAAATATAAATTAGTAATACTAATGTTTAAAAAATAACATTGATATTCTCTGGTGAAGTTATAAAAAAATAAAAATTGAATTCTGTGACATCTGAAGATAAGGATTCTATTTCCCATAATTGAGGGCGTAATGTGAAAACAGCCCAACAAATTCTCCACCGACGTAAGCTGACAATGTTTCATAGAAGGTAAAAATTTACAATAGCAGAGAATTTGATCCAATGGGTTTCTCTAGCTGTAAATGAGGCTGAATCATTTTGAAGAGCAGTTAGGTTTGGGAAAATGTCAATCAACTCCAGGGCATAGCATGAACATTAAATTTTCAAAATGTATCTGAATAAATTGAGAATAATTTGTCACTAACACTTTCTCCTTGTATCTGAATGATCTTAGAAAAGCCCTATTCTACGCACTAGTTTCTAGAATCCAGAATCTTTTCTGAAGAAGAATAAGCACATATATTGTTCACTTTTCTTCTTTTCTACCCTCACTCTGGTTTTATCTTGCATTTCTCTCCACACAGCAGGAAATGTCCAAGCAAAGCACCGTGACCGAGCTCCTTCTCCTGAGATTCTCTGATGTTCGGGATCTGCAGATTTTGCACTTTGTGGTGTTCCTGGTGATCTACCTGGCCGCCATAATGGGCAATCTTCTCATCATCACAGCCATAGCCATTGACCATCATCTTCACAGCCCCATGTACTTCTTCCTGGGCAACTTGTCGTTCCTAGATGTCTGCTACATCTTCATCACCGTTCTCAAGTCCATGGTGAACTCCCTAACCAATCTCTTTTTCTGGCTGTGTCGCTCAAGTCTATTTTGGTATCTTCTTTGCCTTTTCAGAGTTGGTCCTTCTCGCAGTGATGGCATATGATCGCTACGTTGCAATCTGTCATCATCTGCGTTACAGGGTCATCATGACCAGAGGGGCATGTGCACAGATGGCAACTGGTTCCTGGCTCAGCAGCTGTATCTATTCATTGCTCCACATTACTAATACCTTCCTATTACCTTTCTGTGTGTCCAGTGTTGTTGATCAGTTCTTCTGCGATATCCCACAGCTACTGAAAATCTCTTGTGCTGATACAAGTGCTAATGAAATAGTGGATATTCTATGTAGTGCTGTTATGGGTTTATTTTTCTTATTTTCCATATTGGTGTCCTATATTCACATCCTTTCTGCTGTGCTGAGAATCCCCTTTGCAAAGGGCAGGTATAAAGCCTTCTCCACTTGTCTGCCACACCTAGTTGTGTTTTTGTTGTTTATCAGCACTGGCATATATACGTACCTAAGGCCGGGATCAGAATCCTCCCCGTATCAGGGCATGCTGGCTACTATGTTGTATTCTGTAGTGACCCCAGTAATAAATCCACTCATTTACAGCCTGAGAAACAAGGAGATAAAAGAAGCTCTGGGCAAAATTTCAAGCCAGATATTTTTCACCAAGAGCCTTTTTACTTCTTAATATGTATATAGGTTACTATTCCCTCCCCACTCCAGGTTCTCATATTCATAAATGAATGAGGGGATTCCTTTTAGCTGCAGAGATGCTCATAAATTCACTATTGCAGTGGTTTTCAAACTGTGGGTCAGGAATGTAAAGTGGGTTGTGATCCCAATTTAATGGGGTCACTAGGGCTGACTTAGACTTGCTGGGACCCAAGGCTGAAGCCCAAGCTCCATCGCCTGAGGCTGCAGTAGAAGCTCTGGGCAGAGGGGCTCAGGTTATTGGTCCCTGACTGGGGCTGAAACCCTAGGGATTTGCCCCCCTGCCCTGGGTGGAGGGGCTTGGGCAGGCTCAGGCTTTGTTCCCCTCTCTGGGGTTGTGTAGTAAATGTTGTCATAAGGGGGTCATGGTGCAATGAAGTTTTAGAATCTCTGCATTACAGGACAGTGCTAAGATACTATGAAGGTGGGTGTATTATGAAAACTCATGTACTGCAGAACACAATTCTGAGAGTTTTCACTAGATGGTCAAATTAGTAATGTGTCTCTAAGCAGTGTTTAAACATGGTGCGTGGGACAGATATGGCCAGTCCCGGAATATCCCTGGGGAAAAAAACCTGACAGGATTATTTTTTAAAGACTTTGGAGTCCATTGTAATGAATGCAAAGTTTGCTTATATTTGTATGTATCCTAGCTAGCAAGGAGATGGGATTTGAGCCCTGGGAAGGGTTATGAATTTCAAAGGACTCTAGTGAACAATGAGCCAGACAAAAATGGATTTTGGGACAAACAGTGTCAAGTGGTTTGCAGAGGGAATTTCTAGGGCAAGGTGAACACAAATTCCTATCTCTGCTTATGCAAAAACCCAGCCTTTTCAAGCTACAGATGCAAATACAAAATGATGCACATTGGAAAACAGAATACCAAGTAAAATGATCGAGTCAAAAGTAGCTGTTACTACTCAAGATCTCAGAGTCATTGCAAATAGCTCTCAGAAAATATCCACTCAATACGCAGCAGCAGTCAAAAAAAGCTAAAAGAATGTTGTGAATATTTATGAAAGTGATAGATAAAAAGACAGAAAATATCATATTGCCTCTACAGAAAGCCTTAATACTGCGTGCAGATGTGGTCACCTCATCTTAAAAAATATATTGGAATTGGAAAAGGTACAGAAAGGGAAAAGAAAAAAGATTAGGAGTATGGAACAGTTTCTATAGGAGGAGAGATTAATGAGACTTTTCAGCTTGGACAAGAGATAACGAAGGAGGGATATGATAGAGGTCTATTAAATCATGCCTGGTGTTGAGAAAGAAAATAAGGAAGTGCTATTTATGCCTTCTCATAACTAAGAACTAGGGAGTCAACAAATGAATTAATAGGCAGCAGGTTTTAAAAAATAATAAATGAAGTATTTCTTCACACAATGCAGGCAACCTGTGGAACTCCTTGCCAGAGGATACTATAATGGCCAAGACTATAATAGCATTTAAAAAAGAACTAGAGGATAGGTCCATCAAGGTCTATTAGTCAGGATGGGCGAGGATGGTGTCCCTAGCCTCTGTTTGTCAGAAGGTGGGAATGGGTGACAGGGGATAAATCACTCAATGATTGCTTGTTTTGCTCATTCCCTCTGAATGTCCTGGCATTGGCCACTGTGGGAAGACAGCATACTGGGCTAGATGGACCATTGGCCTGACCCAGTAGGTCCGTTCTTATGTTCTTATGTATGTATACCCTGAGGAGGGGACCATTGTTTGTTGATCACCTGTTACATGACACTTAGTTTAAAAGCCAAGGCTGTCTAAATAAAAGTTTAAACTATTCATGGTGGTTCTGGTTCTGAATCGGAAATAATTATGAACATGTAACCAAAGGGAAAAACCAGCTGTGGGTTTGAAGGACTCATCCCTACCAGAGCCTGAGGTGGAGGTAGGATCGGCTTTGCTAAGGTTTGCATGTGTGTAAATTCTTTTATTGTTTTTGAAATGTTTTCAATGCAATGCTTTCATCTTAAAAATAAATGTGCTTGCTTAGAAAGACTTGGTGGTAACTTATAACTGTAGGTTATTGTGCTGTTCACAGCCTTAAAACAGAAATCAAAGTCCAGACACTGGCCAGTTTCAGTTTTCTGGGAATATCCCAGTGTAGTCAAGGAGCTGTGCAGCCTGGAAAAACTCCAGTCAGGAGGGAGAGAGAGCATCTGCTCAAGAAAGGTGATGGCTAGGAGCTGGGAGTAGCTGCCCTCGAGGAACTGTGGAGGGGGAACACAGAATCAATTACCCTAAACTCAGAGGGGTAGCAATGTTAGTCTGGCTCTATAAAAATCAACAGAGAGTCCTGTGGCAATTTTAAGACTAAGAGATGTCTGACGAAGTGGGTATTCACCCACAAAAGCTTATGCTCCAATACATCTGTTAGTCTTAAAGGTGCCACGGGACTCTCTGTTGCTTTTTACCCTAAACTGTGACATATATCTATCCTGTAAAGACTTGGTGAAACTAGGCTGAGGACAAGCACCTTCGTTAACCCATTGATTGGTTTTCTGGACAGGTTTATTCCCTGGAGGACTTTTTTGCCATGACATTCCATTATGTAACATTTCCACTATCCAGATAATATACGTTCTACTAGCAGTCCACCAGATAGCAGAAATCCATACAACATCATTTGACAGCCGCCGTCTTTAATTTTTATGTCTAGTGCTTGTAGAGTGAAGACTTCATGACCCCATCTTACTTCAAAACTTGTTGGTGTAAATATGCAACCTGATCCTCCCCTTCCCATCTCTCATGCAGTTTGAAGGCTTGTATATGATGTCCTACTGTCCCCCATGGGGATGGCTGCCCCTAAATTAGTTGAACTTCTCCCCACCCTGGAAATATTACACATAGCAATTATCTCAACCAAAAGCAGAAATAAGGCTGAGATGTGTCCCTGTGAAGTGCCTCTCCACAATGCACTGCTTGTAACAACAGAGAGGTTTAGCAAAGGAGATTATTCAAGCCTCCCCATAGGCTAAATTCCTCTCTCTGCCCCAACTCCCTGGCCATCAGGGCCCAGGAACTCCGATAGCCTGAACTGAGGCAAACAGGAGGGTTATTGATTCCTCACTCCACTGGGGTGGCCTGTTGTTCCCCCCACACTGAGGCAAGGAGAGCAGATTTCCTCTCCCACCCAGCTCAGGGTCCTTTACCTTCTGCAGGACATCAGGGAGTCACAAACTGTGGGAAGAAGTCTCACCTGCTTCCTGTCTGTAGGTACCTTTGTCATCCCAAGCAGCTCTCGTACACTTTACAAGGACATTTCCCACTCGGGTGGCCAGATGCCCCGATTTTATAGGGACAGTCCTGATTTTTGGGTCTTTTTCTTATAGAGCAGGGACCTGCTCACAGAATCTGTCAAGAACCAGGCTAATATTGCAGAAATACACATTCTATGAAGTGTTAGTCACAGAGTACTTATGCAAACACATTTTGATATGAAGTGGTACCAGAACATTCCGATATTAAGGATGGTACAAAAACATTCCCCAAGGATACCAGGAATGTACTGACCCCTCCTGAAAGATAAAGTTAGGATAACAGTATGTAATAAAAATGTTTTAATTAAATCAACATGTACAAGATAATGAAAAATAACTAGCCATGTTAGGGGGAAGTAACTACAGTAATTATGTCACAGGGGCAGTACTATCATGTTTGTATCAAGATATAAAGATATATTTCAGAGAGTATCTTTGTTTGGCCTTAGGGAGGAATGGAATGTCCTAGCTTTCACTGTTGTTACGAGTATACATGTATACTCCAATGGATTCCACTGAATACTAGTACTGTGCTTTGTTGACAATAAACCTGGCTTAATGCCTCTGTCCCTTAACGGATCTTGTGGTCATTAGGTGGTTCACTCAAGATCTGACATGCCAGCTGTTTGCACTGGGCTGTGCAGACACACAAAGGAAACACACACATGCAGCCAAACACCTATTAACATCTAATCAGACTGGTGACCCTCACATGCAGCCAAAAACATGCACAGAGACAAACATCTATTAACATTTAACCACAGCCATGACCTATAACATTAGGCAGTGATGCTTCTGTTACTTGTCTCACTCTGGACACACTCAGGAGCCATCATGCTGTATTGTAGGGAAGCCTCTGCACTGGCTGTGCATAGATTTGTAGATTTTAAGGCAAGAAGGAACCATTACATTAAGTAGACACACCTCCCATGTAATACAGGCCTACCTATATTGTGTATAGAGAACTCAGGACTCAATCTAATTGACATACAAATCAAAGAGAGTTTTACCATCAACCCCATCTGCAACAAAGCTGGCCCAGAGGAAGGGAATAGACCCCTTTTATTCTGTGACCTGTGATCACAATGGTCCTTTCTGGCCTTAGAATAGATTAGATTAGATCAGATTTTTATGTCAATGTGAATATTTTGGGGAGGAGACATTTTTGAACATTTGGCACTGGCAATGCTGCCTTATTTTCCAACAAGAAAAGGTTTCATTCGAATTTTTTGGGACCAGTCCTAGTGATCTAATTGTTTTTATTCTTGATTACAAGGCAGATTCCTCCTGTGTCCTTGTTTCTGAGCTCTGCAGGCCTCCAGGGAATAACAACCCTGATACATGTCAGAGAAATCTCCTGGACAAATCTCCTTGGCAAGGCATCAGTGGCTCACTGCTATGAAGGTTTGGCTTGCGTACCCACCATATCAAAAGCAGATCTTGTCTTAATATATTTCCATGATACCTGATGGTGACTCCAGAGCACTGGTAGGGTGGGAATTGCTTGCTTTGATTAAGAAACAGGTGAACTATAATCAACATTATTAACCAATTCTAAGCAGCTGCATTATGAGTCAGTCTCCCTTTCCCAGTCATCAGTAATTCTTTGGTCGCAGACTTAGGGGGGCAGGAAGATACAGAAATGCATGTATTTCAGTGTTTTATTTTCATTTTACAGTTTTATACAATCTTAAAAAATACAGGCATCTCACCTTGGGATTCCAGCAGGTAAGCTTCCTACCATGTAACTGAACATGATTCTGATTTCAGCACCAGCCAATGTATATCTTGAATATATTTCTGCACTGACATCCAGATCTGTCTTTCTATCAATATTCTTTTAGTGGGATAATTTACCAAGGTATATGTTGATATCCTGTGCTGCCTGATTCAAGAAGATGGTGTTGTGTCATGTAAAAGACAAAGCAGATTTAGATAGATAGATAGATAGATAGATAGATAGATAGATAGATAGATAATTATGGAGATGGATGGATTGCTATATAGATAGCTTCTTATGAGGATGGATAGATGATTTATAAATGGCATAGAGCATACACAAAATTTGCAGATGATATGAGGCTGAGAAGGGTTGCAAGTGAAGGATAGGATTATAATTCACAATTATCTGGACAAATTGTAGAAATGGTCTGAAGTAAATAGGATGACATTCTACTCCACTTAGGAAGGAACAATCAATTGAACTCATACAAAATGGGAAATGACTGTCTAGGAAAGAGTACTGCGGAAAGGGAATTGGGGGTCATGGTGCACCAGAAGCTAAATATGAGTCAACAGTGTAACACTGTAGCTCACGAAAGCTTATGCTGAAATAAATTTGTTAGTCTCTAAGGTGCCACAAGTACTCCTGTTCTTTTTGCAGCGTAACACTCTTTCAAAAAAAGCGAACATCATTCTGGGATGTGTTATAAGTAAGACATGAGAAGTAATTCTTCCACTCTACTCTGAGCTTATTAGGCCTCAACTGAATTATTGTGTCCAGTTGTGGACACCACATTTCAGGAAGGATGTGGACAAATTGGAGAAAGTCCATAAAAGAGCAACAAAAAATGATTAAAGGCCTAGAAAACATGACCTATGAGGGAAAATTAAAAAAACTGGGTTTGTTTAGTCTGGAAAAAAAGAAGACTGAAAGGGGACATGATAACAGTCTTCAAGTACATAAAAGGTTGTTACAAGGAGGAGAGTGAAAAATTATTCTTCTACAACCTCTGAGGATAGGACAAGAAGAAAATGACTTAAATTGCAGAAAGGGAGCTTTAGGCTGGACATTAGGAAAAACCTCCTAATTGTCAGAGTGGTTCAGCACTGGAATAAATTTCCTAGAGAGGTTGTGGAATCTCCATCATTGGAGATTTTTAAGAGCAAGTTAGACAAACACCTGTCAGGGATGGTATAGATAATAATTAGTCCTGCCATGAGTCCAGGGGACTTCTCAAGGTCCTTTCCAGTCCTATGATTCTATGACAGAATAAACTTTCCTCAAAATTAAGTCCCTCCAACCTATAAAAATTATGTTCCTCCTCACTTCTGCCTTCATTTATTTTTCTGTTTGATGCCTAGCACTGGGTGTTGTGTTCCAGGTGCCCCATAGAATTAGATAGAATGGGACTCGAATCACCACCATCTTTTTCTCATGTTTATTCCACCAAAAACAGCACTGGCTTTTTTGGACACTAGGAGTATGTCTATACAGAAAACAAAGAAAAAAAAATCCCATAGCAGCAAGCTTCAAAGATTCAGTCAACTGATTTGGTCTTATGGGTCTCAGGCTATGGGCCTAAAAATAGCAAGGTTGACATTCCCGTTCAGGCTGGAGCCAGGCTCTGAGAACATTTCACTTCACTGGGTTATATAATTGGTCCTCCAGGCCATCCGGGAATGTCTACACTGCTCTTTTTAGCACAAGCAGTTGATGTAGGCTCTGAGACTCGCAGCTAATGGGTGCTCTTTGGCAGTATAGACAAACAACAAATAACATTGTAAATACATGTGCACTGACTGCAATTTTACCAGAGAATAACAAGTGAATTGAATTTTTTTTGGCAGAGGAAAGAAGGTTTCTTATATTCTGGGCATGTCATTTTCTAGCACAGGATAAGGAGCTCCTATCTTGGTTGTTTATGGAATAGGAAGTGAGTTTGGATGTGATATGTATTGAAGAAATAAAGAGAGCATTAAACGTTTCATGAAATACATTTCAAAGGGACACAAGGAGTTAAACACCTTGAAGTCAATGGGAGTTGAGTCCCTAACTCTTTTAGGCAACTTTGAAAACCCCAGTTGAAGTTGTTAAGGATGCGTACAGGTGAAGATGGATCGACAGGGGGCTGATGAATGGGAGGGGAAGCATAGAAAAGTTTATCCTCATTTGACAGATTCAGTATATCAGTAAATTCTTCCTCGGGATTAAGGCTAAAATGTTCAAGGATACCTAAAGGATTTGCACATCCAGCTCCCACTCATTTAATGCGAATTGGGCATCAAGGTCCCTTAGGCAGCTTTAAAAAATCTCAGCCTAAGTGTCCAGATGCTGAGCAGGGAACAGAATGAGAGATTATTCAATTCACATTTGACTGCTTTCTTCAGGGCACATCCAAGTCTATTTCTGCCTGGCCGACAGAACAATTCCAGTTTTCATTAACAGTAAATCTTAAAGCACAAATTTATTAGGAGATCCAATAAATTCAATAGAAATTGCATCTACAAGAGCCAATTCTCATGCCAATTCTCTTTCATGGGTATCATTGATGGCACAATCACAAGACAGTATTCCTTTCCAGATCTCAGTGAACAGAGAACTATAAAGAAATGTAGTTCCACGAGTACTGTATATAAAAATTATGATTCTTTTTTTCCCCATGTCCTCTGTATTGAATTATAAGCATGCCTGGAGGAGTTAGAGATTTCCTGGTAAATATCAGTAAATATTAATTTTACCATAAACACACAAACTAGCTAAACATATTTCCATTGATAACAATCAAAACATAGAGCTAGGCAAAATAAGAAAAATGCTGCTTGAGAACTTAGTAGAGTTTTAATTAAAAGCTAGTTAATTTGCATATTTTGACATGATGTTAACAATTTGTATTTTAATGGTTACAGACCTTCAATTTTTTGAATCTCAATATAATTAAATAAGCATTGTCTGTCCCCCCATTGTATAACACCCTCCCGATAATTTCCCACAACTGTGAAAATTTAAATAGATAAAATGCAAAGGAATGCTTAAAACTCATACATTTTTGCAACTGTGAAAATATAAATCGGTAATACTAATGTTTAAAAATTAACATTGATATTGCCTGGTTAAGTTACAACAATAAATATTGAAAACAGCCAAGAAAAATTCTCTGCTGATGTAAGCTGACACAGTTTTATAGAAAGTAAAAATTTACACTAGCAGAGAATTTGACTCAATGGGTTTCTCTAGATGTAAATGAGGCTGAAGCATTTTGAAGAGCAAATAAGTTTGGGAAAATTGCAAGTCATTGAAGGATGTATCATGAACATTAAATACACAAAAAAGTATCTGAATAAAAGTTACATTGAGAATAATTTGTTGCTAGTACTTTCTTCTTGGATCTGTCTGACCTTAGAGAAGGAAACCCTCCACATTAGTTCTAGGAACCAGATTTTTTTCTACAGAAGAATAAGTACATATATTGTCCTCTTTTCTTCTTTTCTACTCTGACCCTGGTTTTTGCTGCTGAATTTCTCTCCAAACAGCAGGAAATGGTCAACCAAAGCACTATGACCGAGTTCCTTCTCCAGGGATTCTCTGACGTTCAGGAGTTGCAGATTTTACACTTCTTGGTGTTTCTAGTGATTTATCTGGCAGCCCTGGTGGGCAATCTTCTCATCATCATAGCCATTGCCACTGACCACCACCTTCACACCCCCATGTACTTCTTCCTGGGCAACTTATCCTTCCTAGATGTCTGCTACATCTCCGTCACTGTCCCCAAGTCCATGGTGAACTCCTTAAACAACACCAGGCTGATCTCTTTCTTTGGCTGTGCTGCCCAACTCTATTTTGGCATCACCTTTGCCTTTGCAGAGGTGACCCTTCTCACTGCAATGGCATATGACCGCTACATTGCAATCTGCCATCCTTTGCATTATAGGGTCATTATGACCAGAGGGGTATGTGCACAGATGGCAGCTGTTTCCTGGATCAGCAGCTGTATCTATTCATTGTGCCACACTGCTAATACCTTCCTATTACCTTTCTGTGGGCCCAGTGTTGTTGATCAGTTCTTCTGTGATATCCCACAGCTACTGAAACTCTCTTGTGCTGATACAAGCGCTAATGAAATTGTGGTTATTGTATTAAGTGCTTTGGTGGGTTTATTTTTCTTCATTTCAATATTAGTGTCCTACATTCACATCTTTTCTGCTGTGCTAAGAATTCCCTCTGCACAGGGCAGGTATAAAGCCTTCTCCACTTGTTTGCGTCACTTACTTGTATTTTCATTGTTTATCAGCACATGCATATATACGTACCTAAGGCCAGGATCAGCATCTTCCCCGTATCAGGGCATGTTGGCTGCTGTGTTGTATACTGTGGTTTCCCCAATAATAAATCCACTCATTTACAGCCTGAGAAACCAGGAGATAAAAGAAGCTCTGGGCAAAATTTTAAGCAAGACGTTCTTCACCAAGAGCCTTTTTATCTCTTAATATAGGTTAATATTCTCTCCCCATTCCAGGGGTTCATATTCCTAAGTGAACAGGAGGATTCCAGTTAACTGCAGAGATGTTCATTAATGAACTACAGGGTAGCACTAAGGTACTGTGATGATGGGTGCATTATGAAAACTCATGTAAACGGAACACAGTTCTGGGAGGGTTCACTACAGGCCAAGTAAATTATGTGTTTCTAAGTGGTCTTTAAGCATTGTGCATGCGACAGATATGGTAAGTCCCTGCACCATCCTTGAAAAAACCTAAATGGATTAAGTTTAAAAGTCTTTGGAGTCCATTGTGCTAATTCAAAGTTTGTATATTATTTTGGGCTGTGTTTGTACATACCCTCATCAGGGAGGAGATGGGATGTGAACTGTGGGAAGGGTTATGAACTTCAAAGGACTCTAGTGAACAATGGGCCAGACAATAATGGACTTTAGAGGCAAACTGTGTCAAGTGGTTTGCCTGAGGAATTTCTAGGAAGAGGTGAATGTAAATTCCTACCTCTGGTTATGCACTAACTCAGCCTTTTTAAGCTATGCTCTGAGAAGTGGAGAATTCTCTGGCCCTACTGTGGAGTCTTAAAAAGCAGCACCAATTGAAAGGGGCTAATGCCAAGATGCTGAGGTGGAGTTTGACGCTCCAGGATTATGATATAGAAGTGGTCCATGTTAACGGGAGTGCCAAAATGTTATAGCCCAGGCTTTGTCATGGGGGGCAGAGGTTGAACTTTGCCAGGTCACTGGATAAAGTGACCCGCTCAGTTTGGTCTTGAAAGTGGGAGAGATGTGAAGAAATAGGAATATTCTTAATGTTTTTTTTTCTGAATACTGTATGTGTGCCTCGGTTTCCCATATGTATTACTCAAGTATCTAGGTGGTGGAGTAAGGGTGTGTGATCATTGTAGGTACCCCTAGAGGGTAGGTATGACTACCAACTGGCTGCCTGGGGCCAACACTCTGCAGCCTCACAGCTGATGGCCAGGCCCCATCCTATACAAGAATCAGTTGGAGGCATTGGAGAGCAAGGTGAGAGGTGCAAGCCAGGTAATCCCATTTGCCAGGAAAGAGACAAAGGATGGAGGGGCAACAGGTGAGACTGAGCCCAGACAGCTGGAAACTGACCAGTCTCCTGGTTTGGGACTTGGGGGGGGAGGGCCAGGGCTCTAGAGCTCTGGGTCCCCCAAGATGGACTTTTCTGAAAGTTCATGATTTCTGTGCTAACAATCTCTGTTCTACGCTTTGTTCCCTTCGACTAATAAAACCTTCTGTTTTACAATGTTGGCTGAGAGTCACTTCTGACTGCGAAGTTGGTGGGATGGGTCCGTTGGGGGTATATAAGGCTTCTCCAGGTGTGACATGCAAGTAGACTTGCTGCAGGGAGTTCACAGAGTGAACAGGGGGTGGAACACTCCAAGATCGGACCCAGGAAGCACCGAAGCCGTGTGGGCTTCTTGCCATGGTGAAAGAATGCCCTGAGAGGAGACACGCTGCACCAGAGTCCTAGCTGAACTTCATTCTGAGCTTTTTCAGAGCACCGAGATTGTGATTCCATGGTATTGTCTGCTGATCATCTATTATGTGATGCTAAGATTAAAGGCACAAGCTATCTAAAGGAAAGAATGAACTATTCATGGTTGCTCTTGTTCTGAATCTAATTATGAACTTGTAATCAAAGGGAAAAAACAGCTATGGGCTTTGAAGGACTGTCACATACCATAGCCTGAGATTGGAGTTGAGGTGATCTCTAGTAAACTTTTTAGCATGTGTTTAAATTCTTTCATTGTTTTCCCTATGAGTTCCCTGTAATGCTTTCACCTTAAGAATAAATGTGCTTGCTCAGAAGGACCCGTATGGTAACTTATCACTGCAGGCTATTACACTATTCATTGCCTTAGAAGAGAAAGCAAAGTGCAGACATTGGCCTGTTGAAGCTTTCTGGGAACATGACAGTGGACAAATTTATTCCCTAGATGACCCTTTTGCTATGACCCTAGAGAATTTCACTTTTCAACTATTCAGAAAATAAACATTCTGCTAGCAGGCCACCATGCATCTGGTGTCCTGTTTAATTTTTCTCCCTAGTATTTATGGGAAGGCAATTTCATGCACCCTTCTTACCTCAAAGCCTTTGAGTGTAAACATGCAATCTGATCCTCCCACTCCAAGCTCCCATCCAGTTTTTAGGGTGTGTGTGTGGTGTCCCAGAGTCCCTCAAGGGAATGGCTACCCCATCAATGAGTTGAACTTCTCCCCACCCTGGAAATATTACATGAAGCAATTATTTGGATCAAAGGCAGAAATTATGCAGAGATGCCTCCTTGTGAAGTAACTCTCAACCATGCACTGCTTCTATGGGCCATGTTCTCAAATCTCCATAATTCCATTTTATAATGCTGGCTTTACTGACTTCAGTCGAACTATACTGGGGATCTGGGCAACTGGCTGTTGATTTCAGAGGATTCACGTTGCTTTACCCAAGCTGGAGATCTGGCCTAATGACTTCAGATGATCTACACTGATTTATATCAGCAGGGGATCTGGCCCACTGACTTCAATGGATCTTTATTGCCGGGGATCTGGCCCATTGACCTCAGTGGAGCTCTGCTGATGTATAACAGCAAGGGAAGTGGCCCAAAGACTCCACCGGGACCACTTTGATTGACATCAGCTGGGCTTCTTGCCCCATTGATTAAATATCAGAGCGGCAAGTAATGATAATGGAAGTTCATTGAATTAAGCATTGACATCAGAGTTGTTTGCAATAATTGTGGAGACAATTATAACATGCAGTAGATAGATAGATAGAGGGCCTGTTATCTATGTCTCATCCTTTGCCTCCAACGTAGAGACACTGATTTACACCATCTGGAGATATGAAGCATTATCTTGAGTGAAGTTATGCCAGTTTACAACAACCAAGATTCTGGCCCATATACTCTATCACATTTCATTATCTGAGTGCTTAAGAAGTTGCAGATACCAATGCTGAAATTGTGTCATGATCATTGGCTCCTGAAGTGTTGTGCTACTTCTACCACTGCTGACTTTGGCCCAGAGTTCATAAGTTCTGGTAGAATTATCTCAAATGCTCTGAAAAAAAATGAGCCAGATTCATAAATGGACTATTCCTCTTTTAGCTGATCTAAACTTATTTTAATACATGGAGCCCATAGAGCTGGAATAACGCAGGAGTGGTGAATCAGGGTCAAGTCTCTGAGTTAAATTCAATGGAATTTAAATGACCTCCAGGAGTGGACCTCAACAAAGAAGGTCTTGCCCATCACTGAGCTGAATTGCTTCCATTGGCCACTACCTACAGCGTTAGGCAGTGATGCTGCTGTTCTTTCTCTCACTCTGGACACTTTCAATGGTTATGATGCTGTATTATGGGGAAGCCTCTGCACAGGCTGTTCATAGTTTCATACATTTTAATTTGTAGTTTTTTGTTTTCAGGCATTTGCAAACCCACCCAGAGGTGAGGTACTGAGGCCCCTTTTAATCCAGTAGCCTAATACTTAGAACACACCACTAAAATGTGGGTGTTGCACTGCCTGGAATGGGTCGTGACCATAGGTGCCCAGCTCAGGGCAGACTGTCAAAAACAGGGCAGACACCCCAAACTGTTGGTGTCTTCTGTCATTAGTTTTCACCAACCCAGAAACAAATATGAACTCTTGGATCACTATAACAGTTTTAACATGGAGTTACAGACGTTCCCCATAGATCCTCCAGTCTATCTTGCCACCCAAGGAAGTTAGACTTCATGATAAATGATCAATTACACCAAAAATCACAAAATTTTCAGGTCGCTTCCAGTCTCAAGAGGCCAGTCGCTTACCCCCTATCAGTTGCTACCCTAGATCTTACACCAAAAAAAGTCTGTAGCATATCCTGTAATAAACTATCTAAAGGTTTATTAACTAGGTAAAAGAAATAAGAGAGTTGTTTACAGATTAAAGCAAGCAAACAGATACACACAAATGTGTTATCATCTATGGTTCCAAAAGATGACAGAGATGTAGTCATCTGTCCATTCAAAACGTCTTTCCGGGCAGATCCAGGCATAACCCCTGGGGATAGCTGCCTTAGTTTAATACCTCTGGCCCTCAAACAGCAAAGAGAGGACAAATTTTTGTGACCCTGCTTTATCTTTGACTTTTGGCCTTCCAGTACAGGAAAGCTGCTCCCTGGCATGTAGCATTTCCAAGGTGTGGTAGAGCCATTCACTGGTCCTTGGTATTGCAATGTTCCTTAATGGGCCATTGAATCTTGATAGGCCTCCTGAATGGGCAGGGGGAGATGATTCATGTGCCTGGGTTCACAGATTCAGAGCAAACCTTTACATAGTTAGAAAGCAAAATGCACGTATTTCCTAAGAGCATGGGATACAGATATTGCAAGTGAGATTAATGCATGCAGCAATTTATACACATTTCATAGAGGCTAAACACTAAATTCATTCTTAAACAACTAATAACTATTTTGGACAAAACTGATATACAGGTGAGCTGGTTTGAGTTCCAGCTCTGAGTTTGTCAGTTCTTAGCTTAGCCTATGGCCTTGGCCAGAAGTGGCACTTTGTTTGCCAGCCTCATGGCGAGAGACCTTGTCTAATCTGAAGCAATGCCTTGCACCTACATTTCCTAGGGTAGTGTCCTAATCCATGGACTACAGTATTCGAAGGTGGCTTTCAATCTTCCCTGTTGAAGCTGTTCCACTTTGCAAGCTAATTGTAGTTTCACTGGCATGGAGACTAGAACCAAAGGCTCCATCTTTCTAGCTGATTGTCCAAACAGTCAGTGCAACCAGTCATTCTTACCCTGGTCTGATGAATATGTCATCAGTTCTACAAGGTGGAACAACTCTAGAGAGATTCAGAGAGTTCTCTGTCTGAATACCTGTCATAAACAGATAGCTAAGGGTTAATGTCTCTTTCACCTAAAGCACCTGACCAGAGGACCAATCAGGAAACCGGATTTTTTCAACTTTGGGTGGAGGGAATTGTGTGTCTGAGGGTCTTTGTTTCTGTCTGCCTGCTGTCTCTGAGCTTTGGAGAAGTAGTTCTGTTTTCTAATCTTCTGTTTCTAAGTATAAGGACAAAGAGATCAGATAGTAAGTTATATGGTTTCTTTTCTTTGGTATTTGCATGAATATAAGTGCTGGAGTGCTTTGATTTGTATTCTTTTTGAATAAGGCTGTTTATTCAATCTTTTTTTAAGAAATTGCCCTGTATTGTGTTATCTTAATACAGAGAGATCATTTGTATTTTTTCTTTCTTTTTATATAAAGCTTTCTTTTAAGACCTGTTGGAGTTTTTCTTTACTTCAGGGAAATTGAGTCTGTACTCACCAGGGAATTGGTGGGAGGAAGAAGTCAGGGGAAATGTGTGTGGGTTGTATTGGCTAGCCTGATTTTGCATTCCCTCTGAGGAAATAGGAAAGTACTTTTTGTTTCCAGGATTGGAAACGGAGAGGGCAAGTCCCTCGGTTTGGATTCACAGAGCTTGTGTCTGTGTATCTCTCCAGGAGCATCTGGAGGGAGGAAGGGAAAAAGGATTATTTCCCTTTGTTGTGAGACTCAAGGGATTTGGGTCTTGGGGTCCCCAGGGAAGGTTTTTCAGGGGGACCAGAGTGCCCCAAAACACTCTAATTTTTTGGGTGGTGGCAGCAAGTACCAGGTCCAAGCTGGTAACTAAGCTTGGAGGTTTTCATGCTAACCCCCATATTTTGGACGCTAAGGTCCAAATCTGGGACTAAGGTTATAACATGGTGGCAGCAGGTGGGAGATAGACAGAATCCAGAAGCCAGTAGGAATATTATATTTTTCTTTTCTCTGCTAAGGGCTTTTTAGCAGAGAGAAACAGTTGGTTTTAAAAGGGAACCAGAGAGAATTTTTTTTCTGCTCTCTCGGGCAGTTTGTGGCTTGCATGTTAAGCAAGAAGCCATTAGCAGACTATTGACAGTCTTTTGTCACACAATAGCATTCCCATTGAGAGTCATACCAGCACTATATATATATGCAAATAAAGTGGTTTTTCAGGTTTACGTAACATTGAAGATTAGCTAAAGGCACTGTTACTAGGCAGACTTCAGGAGGCAACTGAGAGCCTGCAGTTCAGAAGAGAAACACCGGAGGGCACCCCAACACAAGAAAACAGGAACCATGTCTACCAAGACAAAAAGGGTGGCTGAAGAACAAATCAGAGAAGCTGAACACAGTCGACAGCTGGAAATACAACAAAAACACATGGAGATGAAAGAAAGAGAAGAACAAGCCAAAGAAGCAGCACACAAAAGAAAACTAGAAGAAGAGGTGGCCTACCGAAGGAAACAAGCAGAAGATGAGTTGGCCCACCGCCGAGAAATGGAAAAACAACAAAAAGAGAATGAAGAGAAGGAAAAACAGAGAAAACATGAACTGGACTTGGCAAAAGCTGGGCTGCATGTGCCAGCCAACCCTAACAACCCGGCGCCAATTATTGCTCCACAGCACAGGAAATTTCCCACCTACAAGGCAGGTGATGACACCGAGGCCTTCTTGGAAAATTTTGAAAGAGCTTGTCTTGGGTACAGCATCCCCGAAGACCAGTACATGGTAGAATTAAGGCCACAACTCAGTGGACCTTTAGCAGAGGTGGCAGCTGAAATGCCTAAGCCGCAAATGAATGACTATAAACTTTTTCAAACCAAGGCCAGATACAGGATGGGGATAACCCCAGATCATGCCCGTCGGCGTTTCAGAACCCAAAAGTGGAAACCAGAGGTGTCATTTCCCAAACACGCCTACTACATTGCAAAAAACTATGAGGCCTGGCTAACAGGAAACAACATTCAAACCTTGGAAGAACTGAACCTCCTCATACAAATGGAGCAGTTCTTCGATGGTGTTCCTGAAGACATCACATGGTACATACAAGATGGAAATCCCAAAAATATCGCTGAGGCGGGGGAGATTGGAGCCAAATGGATGGAACTGGCAGAAAGCAAAAAAGCTACTGTCAAGGGGAATGATTACCCCAGGGGGCACACAGACCATAAACCCTACAACCGAGGACAGCCAAAGACCCCACATACCACCCAAGTAAAGCCACAGATACCCTACCCTTCAACCTCACCAGTCTCCAGTAACTCACCTCGGCCCAGTGACCCATCAGATGGAAGATGCTTTAAGTGTAATGAACTGGGACATATCAAGGCCAACTGTCCCAAGAACACCATGCGAGTGCAATTCATTACACCACCATCACCCCAAAGATCCCCAGGCCCAGATGCCTCTCAAATACCCTTGGAGCGAAGGGAAAATTTGAGAGTGGGCGGAAAGAAGGTTACGGCGTGGAGAGACACGGGGGCACAAGTGTCAGCTATCCACCAATCTTTCGTTGACCCCAAATTCATCAACCCAAAGGCCAAAGTTACAATTTACCCCTTCATGTCACAAGCTGTAGACTTGCCTACAGCTCAACTGCCTGTCCAGTACAAAGGCTGGTCAGGAATGTGGACTTTTGCCGTCTATGACAATTATCCTATCCCCATGCTACTGGGGGAAGACTTGGCCAACCAGGTGAGACGGGCCAAGAGAGTGGGAATGGTTACCCGTAGCCAAACCAGGCAAGCTTCCAGACCCATTCCTGTTCCTGAGCCGTCCACAGAGGCCCCGTCTGTGTTACCAGAGACCCAGACAAAGGTAGTGGACCCGGATTCCATGCCTACCACTGAAACAGCCACAGCATCTCCAGTCCCAGGCCCGGAACTGGAACAGCAACCAGCACCAGCAAGTGCAACCACATCTTCAAACTCAACGCCAGAGGGCGCCAGCGAGCCAGAACTGGCAGAAGCACAAGACAACCATACCCAAAAGGCTCAGCCAGAGCCTGAAATACCCTCAGGTGCACCAGCGGAGAGCGGTTCACCAGCAACGGAAACAACCCCATCACCTACATCGCTTCCAGAGGGACCAAGCCCAAGTCCACAGTCTGAGGAAGAACTGGTGACCCCAGCCTCAAGGGAACAGTTCCAGGCTGAGCAGGAAGCAGATGACAGCCTTCAGAAAGCTTGGGCGGCGGCACGGAGCACCCCATCGCCTCTCAGCTCTTCTAATCGATCCCGGTTTGTTATAGACCAAGGACTTTTATACAAGGAAATTCTTTCTGGTGGACACCGGGAAGAATGGCAGCCGCAAAAACAGTTGGTGATTCCAACTAAGTATCGGGGGAAGCTCTTAAGCTTAGCCCATGATCATCCCAGTGGCCATGCTGGGGTGAACAGAACCAAGGACCGGTTGGGGAAGTCCTTCCACTGGGAGGGGATGGGCAAGGATGTTGCCAAGTATGTCCGGTCTTGTGAGGTATGCCAAAGAGTGGGTAAGCCTCAAGACCAGGTCAAGGCCCCTCTCCAGCCACTCCCCATAATTGAGGTCCCATTTCAGCGAGTAGCTGTGGATATTCTGGGCCCTTTCCCAAAAAAGACGCCCAGAGGAAAGCAGTACGTACTGACTTTAGTGGACTTTGCTACCCGATGGCCAGAAGCAGTCGCTCTAGGCAACACCAGGGCTAACACTGTGTGCCTGGCCTTAACAGACATCTTTGCCAGGGTAGGTTGGCCCTCTGACATCCTTACAGATTCAGGGTCTAATTTCCTGGCAGGGACCATGGAAAAACTGTGGGAAACTCATGGGGTGAATCACTTGGTTGCCACCCCGTACCACCATCAAACCAATGGCCTGGTGGAAAGGTTCAATGGAACTTTGGGGGCCATGATACGAAAATTCACCAACGAATTCTCCAATAATTGGGACCTAGTGTTGCAGCAGTTGCTGTTTGCCTACAGGGCTGTACCACATCCCAGTTTAGGGTTTTCACCATTTGAACTTGTGTATGGTAATGAGGTTAAGGGGCCATTACAGTTGGTGAAGCATCAATGGGAGGGGTTTACGCCTTCTCCAGGAACTAACATTCTGGACTTTGTAAGCAACCTACAAAGCACCCTCCAACACTCTTTAGCCCTTGCTAGAGAGAACCTAAAGGATGCTCAGAAAGAGCAAAAGGCCTGGTATGACAGACATGCCAGAGAACGTTCCTTCAAGGTAGGAGACCAGGTTATGGTCTTGAAGGCGCAACAGGCCCATAAGATGGAAGCATCATGGGAAGGGCCATTCACGGTCCAAGAGCGCCTGGGAAATGTAAACTACCTCATAGCATTTCCCAATTCCCCACTAAAGCCTAAAGTGTACCATGTTAATTCTCTCAAGCCTTTCTATTCCAGAGACTTACAGGTTTGTCAGTTTACAGTCCAGGGAGATGATGCTGAGTGGCCTGACGGTGTCTACTACGACGGGAAAAAAGACGGTGGCGTGGAAGAGGTGAACCTCTCAACCACCCTGGAACGTCTGCAGCGGCAACAAATCAAGGAGCTGTGCACTAGCTTCACCCCATTGTTCTCAGCTACCCCAGGACGGACTGAACGGGCATACCACTCCATTGATACAGGTAATGCTCACCCAATCAGAACCCCACCCTACCGGGTGTCTCCTCATGCTCAAGCTGCTATAGAACAGGAGATCCAGAACATGCTACAGATGGGTATAATCCGCTCATCTACCAGTGCATGGGCATCTCCAGTGGTTCTGGTACCCAAACCAGATGGGGAAATACGCTTTTGCGTCGACTACCGTAAGCTAAATGCGGTAACTCGTCCGGACAACTATCCAATGCCACGTACCGATAAGCTATTGGAGAAGTTGGGACGTGCCCAGTTCATCTCTACAATAGACTTAACCAAGGGGTACTGGCAAGTACCGCTAGATGAACCTGCCAAGGAGAGGTCAGCATTTGTCACCCATGCAGGGGTGTATGAATTCAATGTCCTTCCTTTTGGCCTTCGAAATGCACCCGCCACCTTCCAAAGGCTGGTAGATGGTCTCCTAGCTGGACTGGGAGAATTTGCAGTTGCCTACCTCGATGATGTGGCCATTTTTTCAGACTCCTGGCCCGAACACCTACTACACCTGGAAAAGGTCTTTGAGCGCATCAGGCAGGCAGGACTAACTGTTAAGGCCAAAAAGTGTCAAATAGGCCAAAACAGAGTGACTTACCTGGGGCACCAGGTGGGTCGAGGAACCATAAACCCCCTACAGGACAAGGTGGATGCTATCCAAAAGTGGCCTGTCCCAAGGTCAAAGAAACAGGTCCAATCCTTCTTAGGCTTGGCCGGATACTACAGGCAATTTGTACCACACTACAGCCAAATCGCTGCCCCATTGACCGATCTGACCAAAAAGACCCAGCCAAATGCCGTTAAGTGGATTGATGAGTGTCAAAAGGCCTTTACCCAGCTTAAGGCAACACTCATGTCTGACCCTGTACTCAGGGCCCCGGACTTTGACAAGCCATTCCTAGTAACCACGGATGCATCTGAGCGTGGTATAGGAGCAGTGCTCATGCAGGAAGCAACAGATCACAACTTCCATCCTGTCGTGTTTCTCAGCAAGAAACTGTCTGAGAGGGAAAGTCACTGGTCAGTCAGTGAAAAGGAATGCTATGCCATTGTGTACGCCCTGGAAAAGCTACGCCCATATTTTTGGGGACGGCGGTTCAAACTACAAACTGACCATGCTGCACTAAAGTGGCTTCATACTGCCAAGGGGAACAACAAGAAACTTCTTCGTTGGAGTTTAGCTCTCCAAGATTTTGATTTTGAAATTCAACACATCACAGGAGCTTCTAACAAAGTTGCTGATGCTCTCTCCCGTGAGAGTTTCCCAGAATCCAGTAGTTAAAAAGTGTTCTTAAAATGTAGAAGTCTGTTAGTTATATACTTAGGGGTATATGTAAAGGTGCATGTGTTGTATTAATCTGTTTATTTTCAAGTTCTAGAAGGAAATCGCCGCCAGTGAGCTTCCCCACTGTCTGCAATTTGGGGGGCGTGTCATAAACAGATAGCTAAGGGTTAATGTCTCTTTCACCTAAAGCACCTGACCAGAGGACCAATCAGGAAACCGGATTTTTTCAACTTTGGGTGGAGGGAATTGTGTGTCTGAGGGTCTTTGTTTCTGTCTGCCTGCAGTCTCTGAGCTTTGGAGAAGTAGTTCTGTTTTCTAATCTTCTGTTTCTAAGTATAAGGACAAAGAGATCAGATAGTAAGTTATATGGTTTCTTTTCTTTGGTATTTGCATGAATATAAGTGCTGGAGTGCTTTGATTTGTATTCTTTTTGAATAAGGCTGTTTATTCAATCTTTTTTTAAGAAATTGCCCTGTATTGTGTTATCTTAATACAGAGAGATCATTTGTATTTTTTCTTTCTTTTTATATAAAGCTTTCTTTTAAGACCTGTTGGAGTTTTTCTTTACTTCAGGGAAATTGAGTCTGTACTCACCAGGGAATTTGGTGGGAGGAAGAAGTCAGGGGAAATGTGTGTGGGTTGTATTGGCTAGCCTGATTTTGCATTCCCTCTGAGGAAATAGGAAAGTACTTTTTGTTTCCAGGATTGGAAACGGAGAGGGCAAGTCCCTCGGTTTGGATTCACAGAGCTTGTGTCTGTGTATCTCTCCAGGAGCATCTGGAGGGGGGAAGGGAAAAAGGATTATTTCCCTTTGTTGTGAGACTCAAGGGATTTGGGTCTTGGGGTCCTCAGGGAAGGTTTTTCAGGGGGACCAGAGTGCCCCAAAACACTCTAATTTTTTGGGTGGTGGCAGCAAGTACCAGGTCCAAGCTGGTAACTAAGCTTGGAGGTTTTCATGCTAACCCCCATATTTTGGACGCTAAGGTCCAAATCTGGGACTAAGGTCATAACAATACCTCTATCCCTTCAAGCTTACGCTCTGTGTGGGAGACCTAGGTTTGAGTCTGCACTCTGCCTGATTCTAGCAGCATGGTTTGAATGTCAGCCTCCCACATCCCAGCTGAATGCTCTAACTTCTGGTCTATAGGGTATTCTCAGGCAGAGCTCTATCCTGCTGAGGTTGTTCCACTTTGCAATAAATATTTAAATAACTGTTGGGCCAGAGAGAAAGAAGGACTGACTCAAGACACTGATGACACACACATGGGATCTCACACATTTGATCACATAGCTACATACATACACATGCATAAATGACTTACCTAAATACCAAGGAGATAGGGACCAGACATATAGCTAGAGAATCAGTGAGGGCTGACAAAAATAGACTAACAAATATTGCAAATTAACATTCAAGGCTGATGGGATTTACGCACCTATGTCACTTTTGCACATGGGACGTAAGCTCCTAAATTAAATAGACACTCTTGAACATTTTACTCTCATTGGTCAGAAATGAGCACTTTGTAGTTTCTGCAATGAGCTACACCTAATCTGAATTATTAACCAAGAAAAAAGGAGAGAGCGAGGGAGAGAGAAACAGCATGATCTCTCTCTCTCTCTCTCTCTCTCTCTCTCTCTCTCTCTCTCTCTCTCTTTCCATCACTTGCATATGCTTGTTTGTACACATATTTCCCTATACAACTCCTCATATCAATGACTGAATTTATCCAGAAGCTTTGGTCCCATTTACACCAGTGAAATTTTGGTGTCAGTTTTTGATAGGTATACAATTATAAACAAATACATAAATCATAACAATAAGTGAACAACAATAAGAGAAATATCCTAGATGGACAGACAGCCAGAACTTAAATGCAGTACCACATCTCTTTCTACTGATTGAATCCACCACCACTTCATTTTCTTCTTCTGCATGTTTTTTTTCTCCTCCAATTTTAGAGTGAATAAGTTTGATTAGAGTTTCAAAAAAATTGATCACAATGGGTCAGAATTTTTTTTCCCTTGAAAAATTTTCTTTTTTTTTTCAAAAATCCCCCCCCAAAAAGTTTTGTTTTTCAGCAAATGAGAAACAAAACAAAAAATGTCCAAAACCAACCAAAGAAAGGAATATTTGTGGAGGATTTGGATTCCTGGTTAAAAAATGGAAAATTTCTAAGGAAAGCAGACTCTTTAAGTGAAAATTTCCTTTCTGTAAAAAAACATTTTTGAAATAATTTTGTTGATCAGTGCTAAAAGAAACCCCAGACAAACTGAGGCAAAAAGCAGGAGTAGAATGCTGCTGAGCTCTTTGAGGGAACTCCTGGGAGTCCTATTCTGAGGCCAAACCTGCAGAAAGCATCCCAGAAGAAGGAGTGATGGACAATAGAACAATTCTATAGCTAACTTGTGCAACACAGTCTTAATGAAGAGGAACCAGTTTTCAAGAATCTTTTTGAATTGCAAAGGCAGATGCTGATTCAGATTGTGATCCCAATTCTGGAGTCACATTCAGATCCGTAAGTTTCAAACCAGTCATTCATCTCAAAATCACGGCGGTTCCAAGGAAGATAATATCCTGCCAAAAGTTTTCCTTATCGCTCCTTTCACTTCATTGTTCCTCAGGCTGTAGACGACTGGATTTAACAATGGTGTGAGGATGGTGTAGCAGAGGGACAAGAATTTACTGGTAGTGGGTGAACTACTGGACTTGGGCTGGAAGTAGGTGAGACCAGCTGTGCTGAAGAGCAAGATCACCACAGTGAGATGTGAAGAGCAAGTAGAGAAGGTTTTACGCCGCCCCTCAGCAGATGGCATCTTCAGGATTGTGGCCAAAATGCAAATGTAGGACCAAAGTATCAGTGCAAATGGGATCACGACAAATAATACAGTTGAGGTAAGGGCTTCAATTTCAATCATGTAGGTGTTTCCACAGACCAGCTCAAGTACAGGTGAAGCATCACAGAAGAAATGGTCAATCTCATTAGATGGGCAGAAGGGGAGATTAAATACCCATGTGACATGTATTAGTGTCACAAGGCTGCTGCTTAGCCATGCAATGCCCACAAGCTGTATGCAAACACCTTTATTCATAATGGCAGTATACACCAGAGGGCGGCATATGGCCACATATCTGTCATATGCCATCAGGGTCAGCAGGCAGCACTCTGTGCCACCTAGGGAGATGAGGAAATACATCTGTGCTGCACAACTGGAAAATGAGATGGTTTTCTCCCTGGTGAGGAGGTTGACCAGCATTTCAGGGATAGTAACTGAGGTGTAGCAGATCTCCAGGAAGGACAAGTTCCGGAGAAAAAAATACATGGGGGTGTGAAGGGCTGGGTCAGTAAATGTTATAAGAACTATGAGAGCATTCCCCAGCAGGATGATCATGTATGTAATTAGGACCAACACAAAGAGTAAAACTGGAAGGTTAGAGAGACCAGAAAATCCTAGGAGTATGAACTCAATTGCAGTGGATTGGTTTCTTCCTTTCATGTCATCAGGATGTTTCACCTCCTAAGGAAGTGAAAAGGCACTCAGACACCATGGTGGTGGGAAACCTTATAAAATAAATAGATATGAAGCACCATGGCCTTGGATAGGTTATTGGCTGCAGGAATTAGACCTGAGACCTCTGGAACTTAACACATGAACCTCTACTGTCTATGCTAAAAAAGCCATCTCTGTTAGCCAATGCCCATCAACCTCTATGTGGCCCAGTCACCATCAGACGGGGACACAGCTCCACACTAGGTGTGCGTGGATTACAGATAGATGAGCTAATACTGGGATTACAGATAGATGAGGATAATACTGGGATTACAGATAGATGAGCTAACACTGGGATATTTAGATTATTGAAGGGAAGAAAAGTACTTTCTTCAGTCTGAATATAGGTGACCTCACTCATTTCAAGTATATGGGCCTAATTCTTCTGTCATTTATACCTCATGTCAATAAAGAATAATCCTATTAAAGTTAATGGTGTTAATTCTGATTTCTTCAGGAGTAACTTCTGTGAGGGTTACGTCTACACTACAGGATAAATTTAAATTAGCTTAAACAGATTTTATAAAACAGATATTATAAAGTCGATTGTGCGCATTCACACTAGGCACATTAATTCGGTGGTGTGCGTCCATGGGACAAGGCTAGCGTCGATTTCTGGAGCGGTGCATTGTGGGTAGGTACTGTAAAAGAATGAGGCCAATAATGTCGATTTGCGTCCACATTAACCCTAAATCAATATAGTAATATCGATTTTAGCGTTACTCCTCTCGTTTTGTAGGAGTACAGAAATCGATTTAAAGAGCCCTTTAAATCGATATAAAGAGCAATGTAGTGTGGACGAGTGCAGCGTTAAATCGATTTAACGCTGTTAAAATTGGTTTAACAGTGTAGTGTGGACCAGGCCTTACAGACTAAATCACAGAAACCCCCCTGAGAGCTGCCAACTGATGTGCCCCCTGCCTTCCCTGCTAGCTCAGGACTTCAACACCCTGTCTTGCTGAGCCAGACACTGTTCCAGCAAAGACCCAGGGTCTGAATTACTTGCCCCAAAGCTGCAGGTTTACCTGAAAACAGCTCACAGAAGTGTGCTCACCTTTAGCACTCAGCTGCCCAACTCCCAATGGGGTCTAAACCCAAATAAATCCATTTCACCCTGTATAAAGCTTATACAGGGTAAATTCATAAACTGTTCGCCCTCTATAACACTAATAGAGAGATATTCACATTTTTTTGCTCACCCAGGTATTAATACATACTCTGAGTTAATTAATAAGTAAAACGTAATTTTATTAAATACAGAAAGTAGGATTTAAGTGGTTCCAAGTAGTAAGAGACAGAACAAAGTAAGTCACAAAGCAAAATAAAATAAAACCTGCAAATCTATGTCTAATCAAACTGAATACAGATAATCTCACCCTCAGAGATGCTTCAGTAAGTTTTTTCCTCAGACCAGACATCTTCCAGGCCTGAGCACAATTCTTTTCCCTGGTACAGCTCTTGTTCCAGCTCAGCTGGTAGCTAGGGAATTCTTCATGACGGCTCGCCTCCTTTGTTCTGTTCCACCCCTTTTTGTATAAGGTGGGAATCCTTTGTCTCTCTCTTGGTTTCCACGCCCCCCTCACTGGAAAAGCACCAGGTTAAAGATGGATTCCAGTTCATGTGACCTGATCACATGTCACTGTAAGACCCCAAGCCTTCATTCCTCCCAGCCTGACTCACAGGAAGGTTTGCTTGCAACAGAGCCCCAGTCAATTGTCCTGGTTGATGGGAGCCATTAAGATTCCAAACCACCATTAATGGCCCACACTTTGCATAATTACAATAGGCCCTCAGAGTTATATTTCATATTTTTAGTCCCAGATACAAAAGTGGTACATTTATACAAATAGGATGATCATACTCAGCAGATTATAAGCTTTGTAATGATATCTTACAAGAGACTTTTTGCATGAAGCATATTCCAGTTATATTATATTCACTTATTACCATATTTTTATAAACCCATATAGACTGCACAATGTCACAACTTCATCCAAATTACCGGAGTGGCCCTTCTAAAATTTAGTTGAGGAGGCAGCAAACTCAGACCTTGGGCATAAGGTGACCAAAAAAAAAAAAAAAAAGGTTTAAAAGGAAAAATCAGTGCAATTTGCACCAATTGGTCATGGTATTTTTTGTGGAAAATGACAGTAACTCACATATAAGAGAAGGTGTCGGAGAAAAACAGCAGAAAGGAAGGAGTAAAAATCTCCTTCTGCCTGCTTGGCAGGTATATCACTCTCAATTCTGCCTTCAGTTACACCCATGTATATCCAGAATCACTATTGATCCAAGTTCAGAGGAGTGATTCTACATTGTAAGGATTGTAAATTAGAGCTTGGTGAAATTTTTCAGACAAATAGTTTATTCACTGAAAACCACAGACTGAAGTTCATGCAGAGTTCTCCAAATAGTTTTCATGGAACCAAAACAGTGGAAACATTTCGGCAATGTCAAATAGAAATTTTTAATTTCATTTTGATCTAGAACTTTGTGTTTCATTTTTCAGGGCAAAGCAAAGTAAAGAATTCACAAAATACCAAGGGGAGGTGATGGTGGTTACTTCTTTATAATCTTTGCCCCAGTGGTTAGGGGACTTATGTGCAATGTGCAAGACCCACTTTGATTCCCTAGTGTGCCTGAAGTGCAGAAGGGATTTGAAATTGGGATACTGGAGGAGAGCCCTAACCACTGGGCTATGTGGGAACTCTCTCTCAAACTCTTCTCCTGTATCTGTTCTGTTTTGTATAATCTATTTCAGCAAAGGGAGTGCGATCCTTGGTCTCCTCTCACTCAAGTGAGCACGTTAACCACCAGGCTACAGCATCATTTTCATTCTCTGGCTCAACTGGCCCTGCAGGGTGCTAAGTAGTTTGTGCATAGGGCAGTGTGCTCCCATCCCCTTTTAAGAGAGGGAGAAGCACAAGATACCATCCCAGGACAGGGAAGGGTCGGAGACCCAAGGCATGAGGCTCTCAGAAAAGGCACACGATGCAGCTAGCACTGTAACTGTGAAACTCACACACATTAGTTAGTGTATGCAGTGTTGTGGTAGCTAAGTTGGTCCCAGGATATTAGAGAGAAAAGATGGATGAGGTTCAACAGAAGATGATCACCTAAGTTGTCTCTCAAATATTAATTAGTTAATTCAACCATCCTATAGCACGGGGGAAAGGGGAACATGTTTCCCTCTGTTTCCCACTCCATTTTAAATCAAGACTGGATATTTTTATAAAATCTCTGTTCTATGAATTATTTCGGGAAAGTTCTCTGGCCTGTGTTCTGCAGGAAGACAGATCAAATGATCACAATGGTTCCTGAACTGAGACATGAAGAGATTTACCCAGGTGTGTAAAGTTATTGCAATGTCTCACTAGCTTTTATTTTTAAAGGGACAACACATGGCTTTCTGTCACCTAAACTACTTTGACAATCCCAGCCTGGATGCATATGTAATGTGTCGAAGAGTAGAACTGAAAATAATCTAATGCCATTTGATCTACTAGCAAGATATCTCCAAATGGAATGTTGTGTTCTGATTCTGCTAGCCCCGTCTCAAAAAAGGATACAATAGAAATAGAGGGAGTTCAGATCTGGACAATAATAAGGATTACAAGAATGGAACAATTTAAAATAATATACATTGAAAAACATAATCCCAACTAAACATATAAAATGATGGGGTCTAAATTTGCTGTTACCACTCAAGAAAGAGATCTTGGAGCCATTGTGGATTGTTCTCTGAAAACATCCATTCAATGTGCAGCAGCAGTTTAAAAAGTGAACACAATGTTGGGAATCATTAAGAAAGGGACAGATAATAAGACAGAAAACATAGAAAATGCTAATGGGAAGGGGGTAGGTTTAGAAGATAAAATAAAATAAGAACAAGTTAAAAATCACTTAGAAAAGTTAGATGCCTGCAAGTCACCAGGGCCTGATGAAATGCATCCTAGAATACCCAAGGAGTTAATAGAGGAGGTATCTCAGCCTCTAGCTATTATCTGTGGAACTCTTTGCCACAGAATGTTCTCAAGCCCAAAACTATAACAGGGTTCAAAGAAGAACTTGATAAGGGATGCAAAACCATGCTCTGAAGTGTCCCTAGCCTCTGTTTGCTGGAAGCTGGGAACGGGCGACGGGGGATGGATCACATTGTGATTACCTGTTCTGTTCATTCCTTCCGAAGCACCTAGATGGACCATTCGTCTGATGAAGTATGGCCATTCTTATGTTCTTATGTAACAATGCAAAGATGAGAAGTTTGCCAGAAACAAAAGAGCTGGTTGGGGAAATATTTTTCCTCACTGACAATTTTGATGAAAATGAAAGTGTTTTCTCATTTCTTCAATATTTTTGAAGTGTTTTGAGTTTTCACTGAAAAAAACACAATCTCCAATTTTTGTTTTGATTTTTTTTGTTTTTGGTTGTCAAACATAATTTTAAAAAATAACACTTTGGTGATTATCTCTTTTTCAATGAAAATATGTTTATTTTATTTTATTTTACTTTTAGGAAATAGATTATTTTGGTGAAAATTTCCACTAAAAATATAGAATTAAAAATGTACCTCTATTGAAAGACACTTCATCTGTACTGTCTTGAACAGTGATCATATATATTCCATTCGATTGCTCTCACACACACATGTAGTTCACAGCTTCCATCCATCCATCCTGCATCCAGCTATGTCTAAGACAGACATCACATATGTACCTGTGCACTGTAATAGCAACCATAACTAAATAAAAACTCACTAATTAGAGTGATCCATTGCCATCATTCATACCTGAAAGAAGCTCTTTCTTTGATGTAGGCTCTCATGTTATTGTTAATTTCAAATCAAAAAGACCTTGGGGATTTTTATTCTTTCGCACTCTCCTCCCACCTTCCACTCCTTCCTGTTTCAGGGATCTCACAAGTATTGTGGCATATGCTACCAAAGGGATCTATTAACATGTTTATGTAGCTGTGAACAAAAGCAGTTTTATCCATTACATTGTGATCCCTGAAGATTCTGTCTATTAGCCTCAGATGGAAAATGAGATATCTTTTGACCAAGGGTTTTGTTTTTGTTTTTGTTTCTTTCAAAGCAGGGGTTGGCAACTTTCAGAAGTGGTGTGCCAAATCTTCATTTATTCACTCTAATTTAAGGTTTCATGTGCCAGTAATACATTTTAACATTTTTAGAAGGTCTCTTTCTATAAGTCTATAATACATAACTAAACTATTGTTGTATGTAAAGTAAATAAGGTTTTTACAATGTTTAAGAAGCTTCATTTAAAATGCAGAGCCCCTGGACCGGTGGCCAGGACCTGGCCAGTGTGAGTGCCACTGAAAATCAGCTTGCGTGCCGCCTTTGGCACATGTGCCGTAGGTTGCCTACCCCTGTTTCAAAGTTTCAAGTGGAGCCACCAGGAGATTGGATTATTTTCATATCTCATGGGCCAAATTTTCTAAAACAGTGGTTTTCAACCTGTGGTCCACAGACTATGTCTAAGGGGTCCACAAAAAGTGACTATGAAAATAAAATTTCAGATCCCAAAAAAAGGAATTCAATTTTTCAGATCAATCAAAAGCATGTGACTACTTCTCCTACAGGACAAAACCCAGAGTGTTGTCATTACCATAGATGCCCACAATTTAGCACCCTTTCTCATGCATCTGAACATGTGCAACATTTATAGTTGAATTCTGTTCAGTCAGTTTTCGGTTTCAGACTTCTATGGCAGGGGTCTGGATACCACTGCTTGAAATTCCCAAAGGGTCTGCCCTGCATTCAAAATTTTTCAGGGGTCCACAAATGAAAAAAAGGTTGAAAACCACTGCTCTAAAATCTTCTCAACTCAGCCTCTAGTTTTGTGCAATTTGTGACATGATCTTACAAATATACAGTGTGTGCCTGTCCCCTTCTCTTCCATTATCTCCTGCTGCCTCCAAGTGTCCATTAAATGGTATAACTGCCCCTTCCCCCACCCCCACTCCCACCCTCTGCTGCCTCCTGGTGCCCATTATACAGTATAGCTGCCTCTTCTCCACCCCGACCTTCTGCTGCTCCTAGTACCCATTATACAATATAGCTGCTCCATTTCAATCCCTCACCCTCTGCTGCACCCTAAGGTCTATTATACAGTATACATTGTACAATAATCTATTCTTCTTAACAAATAGAAGGTTAAGGAATGACTTGATTACTGTCTATAAGTATCAACTTGGGAGAAAATATCGAATTGTGATCTCTTTGAAATAGCATAGAATCATAGAATCATAGAAACATAGGACTGGAAGGGACCTTGACAGATCTTCTAGTCCAGTCCCCGCACTCACAGCAGGACTATGTATTATCTAGAGCATCCCTGACAGTTGATTGTCTAACCTGTTTTTTTAAAACCTCCAATGCTGCAATTTAAGACCAAAGTCAAATAGGGAAGGTTTTTAAATAGAAGTGCTCGGGAATTTTCTGTAGGATAGATTTTCTGGCAGAAAATGCAGTTTCTACAACAATGAATTCCGTTGGAAAACTTGAAATGAGAATGTTAGGTTTTGAGTCAGTTCAACTCAGATGAGAATATTTTGTTTCTCGGAACTGACCCAAAATTATTTGTTTCAAAGCAGTTCAAAAAAACATTAAACTGCATTTCCCTATCAATGCATTGCCTTCTGGGAGTTGTAATTCCAGCCCCTATTCTTTCTTAAGGGCCAGGCTCTCTGAAGGTCTACATCACCGGTAATACAATGTGGAATTCCACCTTCCCACATTCCATGATGCATCATGGGAGTCATATGTCTCTGGATGGATTATGAGGGAGATAGTACATTCAATGAGTCTGTTTCAGATGGGAGAATGGAGCCATCTGGTCAGCTTAATGAACCAAAAATAAACATTTTTATTGCTGGAATCTCAAAATGTATTATGATATGATAGGGGTCTATAAAATCAAGACCAGTGTCAAGAAAGTAAATAAGGAAGTGTTATTTACTCCTTCTCATAACACAAGAACTAAGGGTCACCACATGAAATTAATAGGCAGCAGGTTTAAAGCAAACAAAAGGAAGTATTTCTTCACACAACGCACAGTCAACCTGTGGAACTTTTGCCAGAGGATGGTGTGATGGCCAAGACTATAACAGAGTTCAAAAAAGAGCTAGATAAGTTAATGAGGATAGGTCCACCACTGTCTAGTAGCTAGTATGGGCAGGGATGGTGTCCCTAGCCTCAGTAGTTGTTGATTATCTGTTCTGTTCATTCCCTCTGAATTACCAAGCATTGGCTACTGTCAGAAGACAAGATAATGGGCTAGGTGGACCATAGGTCTGACTCAGTATGGCCATTCTTATGTTCTTGATAAAATGTTTCAATATTTCCAAATCACAATTTTTCAGAATTTCAATTATGTGAAAAATTTAATTTTTTTTTTTTATTTTTCTTCATTTGGAATGAAAACAAATGTTGAAATGTCAGCTTTTCCTGGGGGACAGGAATTCCAATTATTGTCCAGCTCTGCTTTTAAACCACCTATGCAATACTGAGGTCCCCGCTACAGCAGCCCAAGTCAAACTACCTATAAGAAAGAGGACCACTGCTGTCATAAAACATAATGGTTAGAGCTGGCTCATTATCAAAAAAAAAAGTAAAATATTTTGACTTCCTTTTCCTTCTACCAATTTCTATCATCAACATATCTGACAAAATATTTGAGAAATTCAGAAAAGGTCAACCACCCAAGGGCACTTTTCTATTGAACTTAGATGTTTGTGAATTAGACCTGGTAAAGCAATGTCTTTTTATTTTGTATTTTGTTTTTTCCCTAAAATATTAATAGATTTTAAGGCCAGAGGAGGATTCAAGTAATAGTAAAATAGTATTCTAAAAATGATTTTTTTTCCTCTGTTCTTGTGTTAAAATTAAAACATTAAAGGAAAAATTTCATGGAAAAACAAAATTCAGTAAATTTCACCAGCACTATATTACACAAAAGAAACATCTCCATTATGATGGAGACACTACTTGGGAAATATTTCTCAGAGACTTGTGAGACTGAAGGGAAATTGTCTGATTTTTTAAAAATATTTTCATTGTTATTTTCCTCAAAGCATCTTTCACCTTCTTATTCCTGAAGCTGTAGATAATGGTGTTCAAGAGTGCAATCCCCACTGAATAGAAAAGAGAGGACAACTTGTCCACACTCAGACCATAGCTGAATTTGGGGTGTACATATATGATAAGGGCAGTCCTGTAGCATGTCACCACTATGAGGTGTGAGAAGTAGGCGGAGAAGGCTCTATGCCTGCCGTCAGTGGATGTAATTCTCAGGATGGTGGAGATGGTACAGATGTAGGACACCAGGGTCAGCAACAATGCCATCATGAGGGTAAAGGTGGCAAATACGAAGATGCGGATCTCAATCCAGTAGGTGTTCCAACACACCAGCTTCAACACCAGCTGGATATCACAGAAAAAATGGTTGAACACATTGGACCCACAAAAAGGAAGTGTGAAGACAGAGGTTGTATGCCTCACTGCCACCAGCATGCCACAGATCCACAAACCACCTGTCAGCTGGATGCAAACTCTCTTATTCATAATGGCAACATAGCGCAATGGGATTACATATTGCACTGTAGCAGTCATATGCCATAGAAGCCAGGAGAAAGCATTCAGTAATGCCAAAGAATAGAAAGAAAAACATCTGCACAGCAAAACTGGAAAATGAAATATTTTTATTTTCTGAGAGGAGGTTGGCCAGCATCTTGGGAAGAGTGACTGAGGTGTAACAGAGGTCCAAAAAGGACAAGTTCCTAAGGAAAAAATACACCGGTGTGTGAAGGGTCGGATCGACATATATGACGATGATGATGAGAATGTTGCCCAGCACTGTGACAAAGCAAATACATAGGAACACCACAAACAGAATGAGATTCATGTCTGGGTGGTTAGAGAAGCTGAGAATGACAAACTTAGTCACAGTGGGCACCTAACCCCACAAAAAAACAGCCAGGGATGAGGACATCATTCAGAATTTTTAGCTTAGTGGTTAGGGTGCCCACTTGGGATGGGGAACAACCCTGTTCCAGTCCCCCCTCCCACCACTGAGTCTCACAAATAGATGGGAATTGAACAGAGGTTCCCCTTCTCTCACATGAATGCCTAGAGGATATTCCAGTATGTCTGGCTGCAGTCCTTCCTGTTGAAGCTGTTTCACTTTGGTTAAATGCATGACTATTCTTTGAGGCAGAGAGTGTGTGAGACTGACTCTCCTGTGTAGTGGTTAGTGTAATCCCCTGGAAGCTGAATGCCCTGGGTTCCTGTCCCCCTGCTCCAATGACTTTTAGTTGTTTGTTCAAGTGGAACAGCTCCAACAGAAGAGACCAAGAGAGTCCCACATCAGGATATCCTGTAACCAGGGGTATGACAGTCATTTGTGATGTGAAAAACCCTGATACAAATCCCTTCTCCTCATCAGACAGATGGGGAACCGAACTGCAGGGGGTCTCCCACATCCCATGTGAGTGCCCTAGCCACTGAGCTAAAGGTTCTGAGACAGCTTCTCCTGCACAACCTCCTCCTCCATTGTTTTTTTGTTTTTGTTTTATTTTTTTGCGAGAAACCCCAGAAGCACCGAACTCTTTGAGAGGGCTTCCTGGTTGTGGAACCCAAGACATGGGAGGTACCTTTCTTCAGTCTGGACTTTGTCACTGAACTCCTGTTGAGGGGGCAGGGCCTACCATACACCCCTCAACTCGGCATCTCCAATTAGCTAGTTTAGGCAGTTCCCAACTCAGCATTCTGGCTTTTATGGACCTTATTATTTAGTGCCTATTTCCCTCCACTCATTGTACAGGGAGCCTTGGACCCTACCTCAGGGTCTGTGAATCCCAACTTAGACCTTCTCAGAAGGAGAAAAACTCATAATACTCGATGAACCCTTGGCTAACAATGAATTCCCCAGGGGCAAAGAAGACCCTGTAATGAAGGATTTTTCATGTCCCAGGACCTCACAATCATAAAAATAAGCTGACCAACTGTGAACCAGCAACCTCTTGTTGCTAACTTTCAGAGGGCATTGGTGGGTGGGGCAGAGGTATTTTAAGGGATTCTATAGGTCAGATATCTGCATATTAGTTCACCAACAGGTGGCATGTAAGTAGCCCTGTGGACATCATAATTATTGTGAAATGCATGGATGGCTAATATTTAAAAACTTATGCATCTATACTGGAAATGACGTTCTTAATGTAAGGAAGGTTACCAGGAGATGACACACCTAGGACATGGGCCCTTCAGGTAGTTGGTAACAGATGCTTATCTTCCTGTCTAGTCATATGTGCATTGTATATTGTCTGCCTCATAATTTTAACTTACTTGCATACAGAGCCAAGTGCTGATTAAGAGATTGTGATATCTAGAAGAAAGCAAATATGCAGGAATAATCAATCAGCAGGAGGGCCTCTTATTTATGAATACAGAACAAAGGGCAGTTCGATATATCTAGGGGTGCAACACATTCCCTGTATCCTTCCCTGAGGAGACAAGACAACATTGTGTTTTGTCTCATGAAACAGGAGGTCACAACCAGCCTGACTGTAAAGTGCTGGAGAGTTATACTTTATTGGACAAGGGAGTATGTTGTTACTCACAGACTATAAGGTCAGAAAGGACCATCATGATCATCTAGTCTGAACTCCTTCACATTGCAGGCCCCAGAATCTCATCCACACACTTCTGTAAGAGATACCTAACCTCAGACTGAGTTACTGAAGTCCTCAAATCATGGACACTAGACGAGGAGGGCTCTGAGTTACTACAGGGAATTCTTTCCCAGGTATCTGCCTGGTGAGTCTTGCCCACGTGCTAAAGGTCTAACTGATCACCATACTTGGGGTCAGTAAGGAATTTTCCTCTGGGTCAGATTGGAAGAGAACCTGGGTTTTTTTCAGAGTGGTAGCCATGTTAGTCTGTATCAGCAAAAACAACGAGGAGTCCTTGCGGCACCTTAGAGACTAACAAATTTATTTGGGCATAAGTTTTGTGGGCTAAAACCCAAATCATTAGCTGCATGGAGTGAAAAATACAGTAACCATTATATATATTGCAGCACATGAAAAGATGGGAGTTGCCTTATCAGTGGGAGGTCAGTGCTAACTAGTCCAATTTGATTAAGGTGGAAGTGGCCTACTCTCAACAGTTGACAATGAGGTGTGAGGTATCAACAGACGGAAAATTACTTTTTGTAGTGACCCAGCCACTTTTTTTTGCCTTCCTCAGCATGGGGCACGGGTCATTTGGAAGTTTAAACTAGTGTAAATGGTGAATTCTCTGTAGTAACTCAGAGCCCTCCCCATCTAGTGTCCTGTCTCTGGCCAGTCTTCATGTTTTCCTGAAGGCACCTTTCACTTCTTGTTCCTGAAGCTGTTGTTAATTAAATCTAGTCTCTAGAGGGTGTGTTAAGTAATAGTCCTCATCCAGGGTCTGGTTGGGTAGCATGGCCTAGTGGGCATGGCTGCAACAGTTGACTGCTAAAAGGACTGCTAAAAGTTGACAGCGAACAGGAGCTGCTAACAGGGAGTTTTGCAAAGGAGTTTGGAAGGGGAGTAGGAAGGGAGGGGGGGTCCCTTGTCGGTCTCATTTGTGACCCTTTGGTCCCCTGAACCCATAACCTGAGCCACATCAAAAACCTTTCTGTTTACAGCAGAGAGGAGCGGACAGGGAACTGTAGACGGGAATTTGCGAGAGTTTGACAGAGGGAGGCTTACAATGGTGAGGAGGACCCGCAACACCTGTGCCAGCACTGCTTCTGTCTCCTCCACCTGCGCCTGTAGCCAGACAGAGCACCAAAGCATGGATGCTTTTACCCAGATTCTGGTGTGGGCTTGCAAAGAGTGTAATTTTCAATTTCCACTTACTGATATCCAGGCTGGGGGTGGCATCCAATGTGAACGGTGCCTGCTGGTGGAATCTCTCAGGCAGCAGGTGGGAGAGCTACAGGAGGAGGTGGCCAGGCTGAGGAACATCCATGTCCATGAGCAATTCCTGGACAGTATCCATGTGGAGACAGCTGACGGTGCTGTCCCAGTTGACAGGACTACTGACACTCCAGTGGAGGAGGAGATGGCTCAGGGTGTATCTGACACACCAGTGGAGGAGGAGGCTCAGGGTGGACGCAGCCAGCTGGTTACTTCTAGCAGCAGGCAGTGCTCCACCGCTGCTGCGAACCCTCCTGTTGAGGTAAAAGATAACCATTATGCTCTTCTTGATACAGGAGAGAAGGAATCACCCCCAACAGTTAAGGGGGTGAAGCCTCGTACCCCTAAGGCTGGGAGGTCTGCTGCCACCACTGATAAGAAACGTAGGGTAGTGGTGGTTGGAGACTCTCTGCTGAGGGGGACGGAGACACCCATCTGTCGCCCTGACCGTTCATCCCGGGAGGTATGCTGCCTGCCAGGGGCCCATATCCGAGATGTTACAGAGGCTTTGTCGAGAATTATCCGGCCTTCTGACTACTATCCCATGCTACTCATCCATGTGGGCACAAATGATACTGCGAGGTGTGACGCTGAGCAGATCAAGAGTGACTACAGGGCTCTGGGAGTACGGGTTAAAGAGTTTGGAGCGCAGGTGGTATTCTCTTCGATTCTTCCTGTTGAAGGTAGGAGTCCGGGCAGAAACAGATGCATCGTGGAGGTGAACACCTGGCTGCAAAGATGGTGTCGCCAGGAGGGCTTTGGCTTCCTCGACCACGGGATGCTATTTGAGGAAGGACTGCTAGGAACAGATGGCGTTCACCTTTCGAAGCGGGGAAAGGCCTTATTTGCGCACAGACTGGCTAACCTAGTAAGGAGGGCTTTAAACTAGGTTCGACGGGGACAGGTGAGCAAAGCCCACAGGTAAGTGGGGAACAAGACCTGGGAGATGGATTGGAAACAGGAGGGAGCACGGGCTATAATGGCAGAGAGGAAGGAGGGTCAGGGCGAAGCTGGGAGGCAAGATCAAACCAGTATCTTAGATGCCTTTATACAAATGCAAGAAGTATGGGTAATAAGCAGGAAGAACTGGAAGTGCTAATAAATAAATACAACTATGACATTATTGGCATTACTGAAACTTGGTGGGATAATACACACGACTGGAATGTTGGTGTGGATGGGTATAGTTTGCTCAGGAAGGATAGACAGGGGAAAAAGGGAGGAGGTGTTGCCTTATATATTAAAAATGTACACACTTGGACTGAGGTGGAGATGGACATAGGAGACGGAAGGGTGGAGAGTCTCTGGGTTAGGCTAAAAGGGGTAAAAAACACAGGTGATGTCGTGCTGGGAGTCTACTACAGGCCACCTAATCAGGCGGAAGAGGTGGATGAGGCTTTTTTCAAACAACTAACAAAATCATCCAAAGCCCAAGATTTGGTTGTGATGGGGGACTTCAACTATCCAGATATATGTTGGGAAAATAACACCGCGGGGCACAGACTATCCAATAAGTTCCTGGACTGCATTGCAGACAACTTTTTATTTCAGAAAGTTGAAAAAGCTACTAGGGAGGAAGCTGTTCTAGACTTGATTTTAACCAATAGGGAGGAACTTGTTGAGAATTTAAAAGTAGAAGGAAGCTTGGGTGAAAGTGATCATGAAATCATAGAATTTGCAATTCTAAGGAAGGGTAGAAAGGAGTACAGCAGAATAGAGACAATGGATTTCAGGAAGCCGGATTTTGGTAAGCTCAGAGAGCTGATAGGCAAGGTCCCATGGGAATTAAGACTGAGGGGAAAAACAACTGAGGAAAGTTGGCAGTTTTTCAAAGGGACGCTATTAAGGGCCCAAAAGCAAGTTATTCCGATGGTGAGGAAAGATAGAAAATGTGGCAAAAGACCACCTTGGCTTACCCTTGCGATCTTGCATGACCTACAAAATAAAAAGGTGTCATATAAAAAATGGAAACTAGGTCAGATCACAAAGGATGAATATAGGCAAATAACACAGGAATGCAGAGGCAAGATTAGAAAAGCAAAGGCACAAAATGAACTCAAACTAGCTATGGGAATAAAGGGAAACAAGAAGACTTTTTATCAATACATTAGAAGCAAGAGGAAGACTAAGGACAGGGTAGGCCCACTGCTCAATGAGGAGGGGGTAACAGTAACGGGAGACTTGGAAATGGCAGAGATGCTTAATGACTTCTTTGTTTTGGTCTTCACTGAGAAGTCTGAAGGAATGTCTAGTATAGTGAATGCTTACGGGAAGAGGGTAGGTTTAGAAGAGAAAATAAGGAAAGAGCAAGTAAAAAATCACTTAGAAAAGTTAGATGCCTGCAAGTCACCAGGGCCTGATGAAATGCATCCTAGAATACTCAAGGAGTTAATAGAGGAGGTATCTGAGCCTCTAGCTATTATCTTTGGGAAATCATGGGAGACGGGGAAGATTCCAGAAGACTGGAAGGGGGCAAATATAGTGCCCATCTATAAAAAGGGAAATAAAAACAACCCAGGAAACTACAGACCAGTTAGTTTAACTTCTGTGCCAGGGAAGATAATGGAGCAGGTAATCAAAGAAATCATCTGCAAACACTTGGAAGGTGGTAAGGTGATAGGGAATAGCCAGCATGGATTTGTAAAGAACAAATAGTGTCAAACTAATCTGATAGCGTTCTTTTATAGGATAACGAGCCTTGTGGATAAGGGAGAAGCGGTGGATGTGATATACCTAGACTTTAGTAAGGCATTTGATACAGTTTCGCATGATATTCTTATAGATAAGCTAGGAAAGTACAATTTAGATGGGGCTACTATAAGGTGGGTGCATAACTGGCTGGATAACCGTACTCAGAGAGTAGTTGTTAATGGCTCCCAATCCTGCTGGAAAGGTATAACAAGTGGGGTTCCGCAGGGGTCTGTTTTGGGACCGGTTCTGTTCAATATCTTCATCAACGATTTAGATGTTGGCATAGAAAGTACGCTTATTAAGTTTGCGGACGATACCAAACTGGGAGGGATTGCAACTGCTCTGGAGGACAGGGTCAAAATTCAAAATGATCTGGACAAATTGGAGAAATGGTCTGAGGTAAACAGGATGAAGTTCAATAAAGATAAATGCAAAGTGCTCCACTTAGGAAGGAACAATCAGTTTCACACATACAGAATGGGAAGAGACTGTCTAGGAAGGAGTATGGCAGAAAGAGATCTAGGGGTCATAGTGAACCACAAGCTAAATATGAGTGAACAGTGTGATATTGTTGCAAAAAAAGCAAACGTGATTCTGGGATGCATTAACAGGTGTGTTGTAAACAAGACACGAGAAGTCATTCTTCCACTTTACTCTGCGCTGGTTAGGCCTCAACTGGAGTATTGTGTCCAGTTCTGGGCACCGCATTTCAAGAAAGATGTGGAGAAATTGGAGAGGGTCCAGAGAAGAGCAACAAGAATGATTAAAGGTCTTGAGAACATGACCTATGAAGGAAGGCTGAAGGAATTGGGTTTGTTTAGTTTGGAAAAGAGAAGACTGAGAGGGGACATGATAGCAGTTTTCAGGTATCTAAAAGGGTGTCATCAGGAGGAGGGAGAAAACTTGTTCACCTTAGCCTCCAATGATAGAACAAGAAGCAATGGGCTTAAACTGCAGCAAGGGAGATTTAGATTGGACATTAGGAAAAAGTTCCTAACTGTCAGGGTAGTTAAACACTGGAATAGATTGCCTAGGGAAGTTGTGGAATCTCCATCTCTGGGGATATTTAAGAGTAGGTTAGATAAATGTCTTTTAGGGATGGTCTAGACAGTATTTGGTCCTGCCATGAGGGCAGGAGACTGGACTCGATGACCTCTCGAGGTCCCTTCCAGTCCTAGAGTCTATGAGTCTATGATTGTGAGGAGAGGAGCCTGAGTCCTCCCACTCCACTGTGCTCCAACCCTGGGCCCTGTCAACCTCTCGTTTGTTCCACTTGCCCTGGAGTGTTTCATCCAAGGCTTTCCCCTGGTGGCGAAATCCAAACCAAAAGAAGAGGGTTACCAGTGTCCAAGATCCACAGAATACTTCCCTCTCTGGTTGTCTCTAGGGTGGGTCCTCCCTTCTCTCAGGGAGGGCCCCTTTGAGCAGTTGTCTGAGAGCCTTTAGGCTTCCCTCTGCTCTGCGCTGCTGGAGCTGTGGGCTGCAGGTCTGCTCACCTCCAGCTCTGCCACTCAAATGAGTTAAATCCCTGTTTTTGAATGCCTCCAGCAGATGGAGCATTTGCTGCATGTGGGACCCAGAGGGGGGTGCTGGCTTAGCCCAAAATAATCCCTTAACCCCTTCTTGCCCAGTGTTGGGTTTCTACATCACAGTTATGATTTTATTTTATATGTAAACATTGGTTTCCAATGCTTCTGCCTACTATCATTTGAATATCTGTGCTTTATTTAATAAACTTACATTTGATTTAACTATAAAGCAACCCTGGATTGCCGAGGCAAGCATCACACCAACAATGCAAATTTACTCTTAGACCTCGGATGTCCCATGAAATTTTCTCTACCCAACACACATTTCTGTCATCAGCTTTCATAAGAAAAACGTTATATGGGAAATTTCAACCAGTTCTGATTAAAATAAGGAAGATTTTTTCATAAAATCCAGATATACTTGAATTACAGAATTACAGCTGCTCAAACAATGGGAAGGGGAGAGATGACATTTCAAATTTTTCCTTTCTTTTTCTTTATTTTAATAGAATTAATTGCTTTTAAGGCCAGAAGTGGATTTCAAATGAATAAATTAATTAATATTTCCTCACTTGTTTTGTCAACATTCAAAATATTAATGAAAAATTTCCTGGAAATACAATACTTCAGAACAGGTTGACCAGTTTGATAAAGGGAAATTCTTTGCAGAGTTCAGATGCCAGTTGGTCTCTTCAGAGCTGTAAAGTCCCTTTAGAGTTTAGACAGTCCACGGATGACAAACCTGATGAAGGAAAATAATCTCTGTCTTAACTGAATATCTTCATTCCTGTTTTCCTCAAGGCATCTTTCACCTCCTTGTTCCTGAGGCTGTAGATAATGGGGTTCAAAGTCGGAGTTACCACTGAGTAGAACAGAGAGAGTAACTTGTTCACATCTGGAGAAAAGCTGGACTTGAGGCGCACGTACATGATAAGGGCCATCCCACAGAACAACGTCACGACAATGAGGTGTGAGGAGCAGGTGGAAAATATCTTGCACCTGCCTTCAGCAGAGCTAATTTTAAGGATAGTGGAGATGACAAAGGTGTAGGAGACCAGGATCAGCAACAATGGCAGAATGAGGATGATAGCAGCACCCACGATGATCTGGATCTCATTCCAGTAGGTATCCCTGCACACCAGCTTCAGCAGTGGCTGGATCTCACACAAGAAGTGGTTGATAACATTGGGTCCACAAAAAGGAAGTGTGAAAATAAAGATTGTGTGCTTCAGGGCCACCAGCATGCCACAGATATATGAGCCACCAGACAGTTGCATGTAAACTCTCTTATTCATGATGGCTGTGTAGCGCCGTGGGTTGCATACGGCACAGTAGCGGTCATAGGCCATAGCAGCTAGGAGGAAGCACTCTGTTCCACCAAAGAATAGAAAGAAATACATTTGTACAGCACAACCAGCAAAGGAGATGGTTTTGTCTTCTGAGAGGAGGTTGGCCAGCATCTTGGGCAGAGTGACCGAGGTGCAGCACATCTCCAGGAAGGACAAGTTCCCGAGAAAGAAACACATGAGGGTGTGAAGGGCTGGATCAACACTTATGGCAATGATTATGAGTATGTTGCTGTCATAAACAGATAGCTAAGGGTTACTGTTCTTTTACCTGTAAAGGGTTAACACAGAGAACCAAACACCTGACCAGAGGACCAATCAGGAAACAAGACTTTTTCAAATCTGGGTGGAGGGAAGTTTTGGGTGTGAGTCCTTTGTCTTTGTCTGCTCTCTTTCTCGGCTCTGAGAATGATTTTTCTATCTCCAGGCTTTCTAATCTTCTGTTTCCAAGTTGTAAGTACAAGGATAGTGAGACAATAGGTTTATATTTTTTTTTGTATTTACATGTGTGTAGTTGCTGGAATGTGTTAAATTGTATTCTTTTGGAATAAGGCTGTTTATTCACTTTTGTTCTTAAGCAATTGACCCTGTATATTGTCACCGTTATACAGAGCCTATTTTTAATGTCTTTTTTCTTTCTTTTTATGTAAAGCTTTCTTTTTAAGACCTGTTGGAGTTTTCTTTAGTGGGGACTCCAGGGAATTGAGTCTGCAGCTCACCAGGGAATTGGTGGGAGGAAGAAGTCAGGGGGAAAATCTCTTTGTGTTGGAGTTACTAAGCCTGACTTTGCATACCCTCTGGGTAAGGGGGAAGAGAGATTAGCTCTCTCGGTACTTGTGTTTCCAGGACTTGAAACAGGGAGGGTAGAATCCCTTTGTTTAGATTCACGGAGCTTGCTTCTGTATATCTCTCCAGGAACCCAGGGAGGGAACACCTGGAGGGGAGGAGGGGGAAGGGAAATGGTTTATTCCCCTTTGTTGTGAGACTCAAGGAATCTGAGTCTTGGGGTTCCCCAGGGAAGTTTTTGGGGAGATCACAGTGAGCTAGGCACTGTATAATTCCTAGCTGGTGGCAGCAATTACCAGGTCCAAGCTGGTAACTAAGCTTGGAGGTTTTCATGCTAACACCCATATTTTGGACGCTAAGGTCCAGATCTGGGAAAAATGTTATGACATGGTGGCACAGTGGTGGGATAAAGATAGAATCCAGAAGCCAGTAGAAATATTATATTTTTCTTTTCTCTGCTAGGGGCTTTTAAGCAGAGAGGGTTTGGTTTTAAAAGGAACCAGAGAAAATATTTTTTTCTATTCTCTCCTGGCAGTAGCTTGCATATTAAGCAAGGAACCATTAAAGAACTATTAAGTGTCTTTTGTTATACTATAGCACTCCCATTGAGAGTCAAGTATCCAGCACAATACACATGCAAATAAAGTGGTTTTTCTGGTTTACTTTTTATTTAAAAGATTAGCTAGAGGAAGAAAGAAAAAAAGGCACTGTTGCTAGGCCAACCCCAGGAGACAACAGAGCCAGCAGTTCAGACAATAAACACCAGAGGGCACCCCAACACAAGAAAACAGGAACCATGACTTCTAAGGCAAAAATGGTGGCCGAGGCACAAATCAAAGACGCCGAGCACAGGTGAGATATGGAAAAAAAAACTACAAGAGATGGAGCTGAGGGAAAGAGGAAAAGAGGCTACCCACAAGAGAGAGTTGGAACTCCTGAGGGAAACCCACCGGCAGGCCCTGGAATTAGAAAAGGCTATGCAACAAAACACAGCCAATCCTAACAACCCTTCGCCAATACTTGTTCCACAGCACAGGAAATTTCCCACCTACAAGGCAGGTGATGACACCGAGGCCTTCTTGGAAAATTTTGAAAGAGGCTGTCTTGGGTACAGCATCTCTGAAGACCAGTACATGGTAGAATTGAGGCCACTGCTCAGTGGACCCTTAGCAGAGGTGGCAGCTGAAATGCCAAAGGACAGAATGAACGATTATAAACTATTTCAAACCAAGGCCAGATTAAGAATGGGGATAACCCCGGATTATGCCCATCGGCGTTTCAGAACCCAAAATGGAAACCAGATGTGTCATTTCCCAGACACGCCTACTACGCTGGGAAAAATTATGAGGCCTGGATATCAGGAAACAATGTTAAATCCATAGACGAACTACACCTCCTCATACAAATGGAGCAGTTCTTGGATGGTGTTCCTGAGGACATAACACAGTACATACAAGATGGAAAACCCAAAAATCATACCGAGGCGGGGGATATTGGAGCCAGATGGATGAAAGTGGCAGAAAGCAAGAAAGCTACTGTCAAGGGGAACGAATACCCCAGAGGGCACACGGACAATAAACCCTACAACCGAGGGCGACCAAAGACCCCACCTACAACCCAAGGAAAGCCACAGACACCCTATTCTCCCACCTCAACAGTCTCCAGTAACTCACCTCGACTCAGTGACCAGTCAGCTGGAAGATGCTTCAAGTGTAATGACCTGGGACATATAAAGGCCAACTGCCCAAAGAACGCCAACCGAGTGCAAGTCGTTACACCACCATCACACCAAAGATCCCCAGGCCCAGATGCCTCTCAAATACCTTTGGAGCGAAGGGAAACTTTGAGAGTGGGCGGAAAGAAGGTTACTGCGTGGACAGAAACGGGGGCACAAGTGTCAGCTATCCACCAATCCTTCGTAGACCCCAAATTCATCAACCCAAAGGCCAAAGTGACAATTTATCCCTTCATGTCACAAGCTGTAGACTTGCCTACAGCTGAACTGCCTGTCCAGTACAAAGGCTGGTCAGGAATGTGAACTTTTTCAGTCTATGACAATTATTCCATCCCCATGCTACTGGGGGAAGACTTGGCCAACCAGGTGAAGCGGGCCAAGAGAGTGGGAATGGTTACACGTAGCCAAACCAGGCAAGCTTCCAGATCCATTCCTGTTCCTGAGCCGTCCACAGATGCCCCGTCTGTGTTACCAGAGACCCAGACAGAGGTAGTGGACGCGGATTCCATGCCAACCACAGAAACAGCCACAGCACCTCCAGTCCCAGGCCCGGAACTGGAACAGCAACCAGCACCAGCAATCGCAACCACATCTTCAAACTCAACGCCAGAGGGCGCCAGTGAGCTAGAACTGACAGAAGCAACAGACAACCATACCCAAAAGGCTCAGCCAGAGCCTGAAATACCCTCAGGTGCACCAGCGGAGAGCAGTTCACCAGCAACGGAAACAACCCCAACACCTACATTGCTTCCAGAGGGACCAAGTCCAAGTCCCCAGTCTGAGGAAGAACTGGTGACCCCAGCCTCAAGGGAACAGTTCCAGACTGAGCAGGAAGCAGACGACAGCATTCAGAAAGCTTGGGCGGCGGCACAGAGCACCCCACCACCTCTCAGCTCTTCTCACCGATCCTGGTTTGTTATAGACCAAGGACTTTTATACAAGGAGAATCTTTCTGGTGGACTCCGGGAAGAATGGCAGCCGCAAAAACAGTTGGTGGTTCCAACTAAGTACCGGGGGAAGCTCTTAAGCTTAGCCCATGATCATCCCAGTGGCCATTCTGGGGTGAACAGAACCAAGGACCAGTTGGGGAAGTCCTTCCACTGGGAGGGGATGGGCAAGGACGTTGCCAAGTATGTTCGGTCTTGTGAGGTGTGCCGAAGAGTGGGAAAACCCCAAGACCAGGTCAAGGCCCCTCTCCAGCCACTCCCCATCATTGAGGTCCCATTTCAGCGAGTAGCTGTGGATATTCTGGGCCCTTTCCCAAAAAAGACGCCCAGAGGAAAGCAGTACGTACTGACTTTAGTGGACTTTGCTACCCGATGGCCGGAAGCAGTCGCTCTAGGCAACACCAGGGCTAACACTGTGTGCCTGGCCCTAACAGACATCTTTGCCAGGGTAGGTTGGCCCTCCGACATCCTTACAGATTCAGGATCTAATTTCCTGGCAGGGACCATGGAAAAACTGTGAGAAACTCATGGGGTGAATCACTTGGTTGCCACCCCGTACCACCATCAAACCAATGGCTTGGTGGAAAGGTTTAATGGAACTTTGGGGGCCATGATACGTAAATTCGTCAACGAATACTCCAATAATTGGGACCTAGTGTTGCAGCAGTTGCTGTTTGCCTACAGGGCTGTACCACATCCCAGTTTAGGGTTTTCACCTGTCCCTGCCTGCAGGTATATGGGATCTTGGGGAGCAATTACCACACAGGTGGGGTGCAAAATAAACTTTATTAAGAAAATGCAAAAACAGGGAAAGTTTTTAATAGTGAGGGGTATGGGGTTTGTTAAGGTAGGCAATTGGGGAAGGAGTTCTTTTAGTATAGTATAGGGGGTTTCAATAGTGGGGTACAATACAGTGGGGTACAATACAGTGGGGTACAATACAGTTGGTAACCAACTGACACTGAAGTATAAATGTAACAGGTAGCTAACAATTTCTAGGTAAAGGGTGTGTCACAGCAGCATATAACCAACTAACAGTTATGGGTAAAATGTGTTAAATAACCAACAACTTTAGGTAAAAATGTGTCACAGTGGTGTAAATATAAATGTGAGGTGTGTGAGAGAGAAAAAGGGTAACCAATGGGGTTTTATGCTAGACTTCAGTAATACAATTGAGGTTTGGCAGCAGTAGGAGCGGGGTGAACACGTGGGGGAAGGGAATAAAAGAGAGAGAAAGAGAGAGAGGCAGTGGTAGAGGAATGAGGTTAGGGGATGGGGGAAGAGGAGCACGTGGTGGAGCAGAAACCAAAGATAGAGGCGCTACAGAGGGAGATTTAAACTCAGGGAGACACAGAGAGCAGACAGGCTGCAAGTTTAAACAGCAGAGAGACTGCAATGAGTGACTGGGGAGCTCGGGGGGTGGGGAATTGGGGCAGTGGGAAGACAAATTTAAATAGTAAAAACCTTATCTATCCCCTAACTTAATCAAACTTATATAAAATGACAAGCAGCTACAGAATACAACCAGGCAATGATTTTCTAAACTTATCTTAACCAACAATTAGGCAACACAACAAATATCACAGAAACTTACAAGCTCTACAATCTTAACAAACTATGACTTATTAAAAAAAAACAAGACCTATGGTGCACCTTATGCTATGGGGAGGTTACAGAGGGCAGAGTGGTATGTATCCAGGACCCAGCTCCAAAGGAAGCCAAGGGATGGTAGCTACAGCGGTGGATACAGCTGAAAGCAGAGAGCCCCAAGGCAAAGCCCACAGGAGCAGAGCTTAGCAGTGGCAAAGAGCCCTGTAGTATAAGAGAGGTTTTAAGATACAGACCAAGGTTTAGCTTGAGTCTGTGTGCTGGGGGAACAGAGCCAGCAGCTAAAATAATAGAAAGTTAGAAAGTTTTACAGAGGGATTCTTACCAGTCCCCAAGGCAGCAGCAAAGGCAGAAGCAGCAGCAACATCAGAAGAGGCAAGGAGGGTTCGGTACAGTCTCAATAATCAGGAGATCTCTCAGGTAGCAATTCGTTTTTCGTGGGGGGGGGTTCAAAAACGGGGGTACGCTCAAAATAAAACGAGAGCGGAGAAAGGACCCCCCAGAACCCCTGGCTGATCAGACCAGGCAGCAATGCAGGAACCTTTCTGAGGTGTGTTTCAAAAATGTCTGGTTTTAAAGGCAAACTTGGGCAGTTTCCCACCAGTAATCCTGATAGGCTCCCTCTGTCACAGGGGAGGGGGCACAGGGGAAAAACTGAAGGTAAGCCCAGAGACATGCCTGGACATAGTCCTGTGCAATAGGTGACTCAAGAGCACATGAGACTATGACTCATGCCCAGGATCTTAAAACCACAATAGGCCTTGCAGCTCTGGACATTGCCTACCCTACACCAAGCCCAGGTTCAACGAGGTGATAACAGGACTAACCCTTTGAAAAGGGCAGTGGTCCCACTTAGCATGCAGCACAAGTGGCCATCCCTTTGAGAAGGGCAATGGCTCTTGTTAAACAACTTAAGGGGCCCTCCCTTTGAGAAGGGCAGTGGCCCTGGTAAACAACTTAACAGCCAGGGAAGGGCGGCCACAGGAGAACAGAAAACAAAATGGAGTCTGGGGAAACAAAATGGAATAGGAGAATAGCTGTAACTGACATGCCCCCCTGGCCGACCTGAACGGGCTGTGAGGGGGATGTCCCATGCAAAGACCAAAAAAAGGAAAAAAAAAAAAGAGGAAAAAAAAAGGTTTTACAAGTCATCGTCTTCGTAGTATGGAGGTGGTGGTTTGCTGCTGTCCAAGGGGATGGAGGAATACCTCACCTGCAAAGGCAGGGCTGACACAACCTTATGAATTAGCTGCTTGACCACTGCTATCCCCAACAGAAAGGCCACAAGAACAATAGCCACAGTGATAAGCCACTGCTTGATGGACTGAGCCCAGGTCCCCAACCCCCAGCTGGACCACTGAGCTTGCCACCAATCCCACTGCTTACGCTCTTTACGAATCTGGATGGCGAGGGAGGATAGTTGGTCAGCCACGGCTGAGACATTGTTCCACCCAGGCTGAAGGCGCAGGCAACATTGTCCTTTAAAGCGAGGATCGAGGTCCTCCAAGACGACACTAAAGTCCTTCTGTAGGATGGTCTGGATCAGAAGACGGTTCTGCTCGGCGTAGTTGGCTAGGATAGTGAGGGCGTTGCTGGTTCGACGAAGTCCTTCTGCTGTGATGTTGGTGAGGGCCTCCAGACCAAGCGACAGTCCACGGATTTGCTGTAAAGTTAAACTGTATGAGAGGGGGTTAAACTGTATGTAGCCTCCTATGACCATCTCGGTGGCTGACTTGAGTCGCTCCCATGCGGTGGCTGTTCGTCGTTTGCGTGGTGAGGAGAAGAAGGGGCGACGGTGGTGAAAGAGCCCTCCTCCCTTTATGACGAGTTGCCCGATGGCACATACCCCCTTTGGGAATGCGGGTAGAGCAGTCCGGGCAATATTGTTCCCACAGAGCCACACTTGTCCTGGGGAAGAGGGTAAAAACTGGTCATGGGTGGAGCTTCGCTGGGGGGATTTCTGGCCGGGTGGTGTATCGACCTCCATCCATAGTATGTGGGCGGCTCTGACCTGTCTCAGTTTTACATGGGTCTGAGCTGTGGATAAGTATTGGGTGGGGTTAAACACTCTACTTGTTGAAAGATGATGAACTCAGTGCAGTATCTTGAGCTTCCTTTCTTGGGGTTTGAGTTAGGCTGAGGTCCTATGAACCATTGGGTGCAATTGGGATACTGCCCCAACGGAGTGGGATTGGAGAAGCCAAAGAACACGATGCAGGGGGCTGCTGGGAGTGGTCTTGTCACCGCAACAGGGGCGAATGAGTTGGGTCTTCGGTCGTCGCTGGTGGTGTTGCACGTGAACAGAGGCCGATGAACCCAGTCTGTGTTGTTGCAGGCTGAAGCTGGATGCTGTGGAGTCAGGTTCGTGAGGGGGAGGAACTCCCAGAGGAAGGGGGACCCTCCCTCTGAGGCCTTTGGTCTTGTACAGGCAACACAATCGTGTGATGGGGGGACATCTGACAGGTTCCCGATGAGGACCTCCTGTAGGGCGTAGGCTCTCAACCAGGCAACCAGGGGGTTTTCTCGAGGCGGGGCGGCAATCATGGTGACTGATTCCTATGGAGACATAAAAGAAAAGTGGCCCCTCTTAGGGCCTGTTATGACCGAACACTAAGCCAGTTGTGGTGGACCAGGTCAGGCTTGCCCCGTCCATCTATTTGAATATGATAGGTGTTAGGGAACCGGCCAGGTGTGATGATGGTGGCTGCTAGTGGAGTGCAGGTTCCCTGGGCATTGGGAATAGAGGCCCACACTGGCTGAGAAATACTATAGGCAGGTTTCCAAGGTTCCCGTGGTTTAGGAGCAATTTCTGGCCATCGGCTGTATGCTGTATTAAGGGAAATGAGGGCTTGAGGCAGGACCCGGTCCCACCCCTTGTAATCAGGGGTGCCAAGTATGGCCCGAATCTGGGTCTTCAGCATTCCGATCCGTCTCTCCACGACTCCGTTGCTTTGGGGGTGATATGGCAGGTGGACGCACTCCCCACTGGGACACCGTCTGGTCTATAGCTTTACTGGTGAACGGTGGCCGTCCATCGGTCTGGATCTCTTCGGGTGCCCCCCAGGCAGCAATTACCTGGAGAAGGGCTACAGAAACAGCTGGTGCAGTAGATCGCCTGAGGGGAGAACATATTAACTGACGAGACCCTAGGTCAACTATTACAAGCCCCTTTGGATACTGTTTGGCCCCCGGGAGGGGCCCAATGAGGTCCATCTGCCAGGTTTTACCTGGGCTAAAGTGCTCAGGGCTATAAGCACCATGAGCATAGACAGGCTTGTTAGTGACTCGTGCCTGTTGGCAGCTCAGACACCCTTGAACAGCTTGGGTGCACTGCTGCCTAGACACGCTCGATGTTCGTCTCCCTCGGTCAGTCAACAGCTGATGTAGGGCACAGGCAGGCAGGTGCCCCCACTCTTTATGAAGCCAGGTGATGAAGGGATCACTGCAAGAGATAATGTTAACCTGGGATATGTTACACTTATATTCTCGGAGTTGTAGATCCAGGCTGGAATGAAGAGGGTTACTGTCAGACCTGTGTGAAGGACAATGAGTAACAAACCATGGCAGCTTGGACTGTGCTGCCAGTTGAGTAATCTGTGCCCATATTTCTTCATGAGCGGTGGGCCGTCCTTCTCCCATCAGGATGGACACGCAGTAGCTTGAGTCCACTCCCAGGACCACGCGTGTTTTCGGGTGGGCTGCCACAATGTGAGAGGCTGCCAGTAGGACGCCTTCTGCTTCGGCCTTCTGAGCTGAGCTGGAAAAATCTAAGGGTTTAACTTTGAGGGTGTTACAGGTAGCACACAGCATTTCTGCTCGGGGAGAAGGTGACGTGCCCCCATCAGATACAATCCAAGGGGCATAGGCACTCATTTGGGCAATAGCCCCCGGCTCAGTGGGAGCTGCAGTGGAGGAGGATTTGAGGGCCCAATGTCCAAATACCTCCTGGGCCTGGTAAACGAGTCGCTCCCAGGTAGCAGGGGCTCCCTTGAACTGGGGGGCCGGGGTGAAGGTGAGGTATGGGAGAGCACACTGGACAGCAAGCATGGCAATGCCCACAGGCCCATAACGATATTCGGGTCCTGACAACTTCCGGGCCTGATTGTGGACAGGGAGGTCCTCTTGGGACACAGTTACGGCCACATGGTCTGAGGACACAGTGAGGGTAATCTCAATAGGGTTGGTGGGATTCCATCGAGCCAAGGTGGGCCCAGAGCCCAACCAGGCAGCCAGGGAAGACACCGCCTGCTCGGCCTCTGGTGTCCAAGGGGTTTTAATGTTCCTGGCATATTGCTGCAAAACAGATAGTTGTGGCAACAAAGCAGCAGGGAGAAACTGTCTGTGATAGTTAATTACACCTAACATATGCTGCTCTTCACGTCTGGGGGGAGCTACCCCCAAGGGGAAAGAATTCGTGAGTGGGTGGTAAGTTAAGTGGCGTAGCTGTCCCTTTTCTACAGTAAAACCTAAAAACTGAAAGGTAGAAGTAGCAGTGAGGACACTTTTAGGCAAACTGAGGTTCCACCCATCGGTGGATAAAGCGGCCTGAACCTGTTCAGTGACCTTTTGTACTTCAGTTGGTATGGTGCCAGTTATAAGAATGTCGTCCACGTAGTAGACAACATGAATGTTGGGGAGGGATGGTACCTTCTCTAATGTGCGGGTTAGGGCCTCACTGGCACAGGCAGGTGAGTTTTTGTACCCTTGGGGACACGCTTGCCATTGGTACTGGGCTCCCTGGTAAGCGAAGTTTAACAATCCCTTGGGGTCATAGAGGGGGATCTGATAAAACATATCTTTTAGGTCTATTGTACAGGCCCATTGGTTAGTGTCGTCCAGTAGGATGCGTTCTATAGTGGGGATATCCCATTTGGCGGCGAATGCTACTGATCGTATGTGTTTGTTAGCGGCGCGATAATCTATAACCATCCTGTACTCATTGGTTTTGTGTGGTTTTGGGATTCCCCATGCACTGGACAAGTATTTGCTCGCTGACACACGCCGAATCTTGTTATCATTAAGCAATGTTTCAATGAGCTGGGCAATGTGTGGTTGACCTTCTGGGGCTGTGGTTATGGGTCTGTATTTCCAGGGTGTGGGGTTGAGAAGTTCAGGTTCATGGGGGGCACTGGCACCCGATAGGGTGACTGGTAGTGCATCAAGCACGGCTTCGGCCAGTTTAAAACGCCGTAGCTCCCGAACCCCAAGGAGTGGCATGGGTCCCACTAGGGCCCGAAATGTTACTGGTGTGTGGCCTATGGATGCGTGTACCTTTACTTCTGCACGGGGTTCTGTGCTGTTGAGGCCTTGCACATAAATGGTGTGTCCTGTGGGGGTGTGAGGGACGTGAGGAGGAACAATGGACACCTGTGCCCCCGTGTCCAGCAAAAAGGGGATGACGAGACCCTTGTCAAAAACTAGCGGATAATAGGGGCGGGGGTCCCCTTGCCGGGTGCTGGCCGCTGCCAAGCACCCGGCCATTACCCGTTTTTTGGCTGGGAAGGTTCTGAGCGCTCTTCCCATCCCAGAGCTATGGCCAAGGTTCTTTGCTGCTCACTATTGAGCTTACGTACAACCTCCTTAGTGAGGCCCTTGTACAATAAGAACCCAAAAATTTTGCCTTCTGTAAATGAATGCTGTGAGTACTGGGGCCTGGGTTGTGAACTGGCGTGTGGGGGGTGTGGACTGGCATGTGGTGGGGGTGGACTGATGTGTGGTGGGGGTGGACTGATGGGTAGAGCTTGGGCTGAGGGCCATCTTATTTTCTCGAGGGCTTCATAGAGTCGCCCAATGGGGCGCCTAGCATACCCCCTTAGCCACAGAACTGCCCCAGTGTCAGGGGTGGTACTGCTATCCATGGCTAAGTCAATGGCAGCTTCGTCTATGGGTATCTCGGTGGGGTCAATAACGTGTCTGAAGGTATTGACCTGGTTAATCTGAGCCTGAGTAAGCCCCAGAGGGTGTTGGGTAGGGGACCACAGCATGATGGACCCCCCTGCGATGGCACATCTGAGGGAAGAGATGTCCTTGACGCTTCCTCTGGGGACTTGGATCCCTTGAAGGGAGTGCTGTAAATGGAGGAAGGCCAGTGCTGGGGCGGTCAGGGGCCATGCAGTGTTAGATATTACCAGGCTCCCTGAGAGACCCCTGGACCAGCTACTGGTCCTGGCTAATACTATGCCCTCTTCTCTATCCACTAACTCTTGTCCGTTTTCCAGAGCCAGGCGGCCTAGCCACAGTAGTGGTGGCTCATTGGCCCCCCTAGCGGTGTCCGAGATGAACTCCTTCATCTCTGCTTTGGAGCGAGGTCGGAGTTCTGTCACCTGTGTGGTATTGCCCTGGTTATCAATCTTTATACGACTGATGGATACCGGCAGGGCTTCACCGGAGGTGACAGTGGGTGCAGGTTCATGGGCTTGGGCCTCTAGAGGGGCTGAAGGTAGGGCTGGGTATAGTGGGGTTTTCTTGAGGGGAGATGAGGTCTCTGGGTGGGTATATGGGGGTGGTTTTTCAGGGGATTTATTGGGACTGGGCAGGCTAGAGGTCAGCGGTGGTCCCTCCTGGCTAGCCTGGCTAGTGGCCTCCTTGGCTGAGGTCATTAGGGCCCCATGGAAAACAGTTAGTTTATCAAGGGCCTGAGCCAGAATCTCATAGGTAACTGTGGCTACCTTTTGGGGTTTATATATGTCATGCCACAGTTTCTTGGGCTTTCGAATTTCATCCAGCTTCTGCACCAGTTCTGTTAATATCTGGTGGGTGGGGGACCCCTGCAAAATTCGAGGTTCAGGGGCAAGCTTAGATGGAGCCCCCCCGCAGGCTTTCACAACCCTTCCCACCTCTCTCCAGAGGCGGGTGGGATCTGAATCTGCGGCTGGCTCTCCTGCCTTAGTGCAGACTGGCCGGAGGCTGGAATCAGCAGGGCTGGCCCTGAATGTGGGGTGGCAGGTTAAGAGGCACCCCACATCAGTGAGCCCCAGGTGGGTGGTATACACCCTGGAGCTCTGGCCTTTGCCAATAGTACAGACCCATTCTAGGGCCTTAGGCTGCTGTTTACTTTGCAGCAAGTGGTATTGTAGGTGGTTGGTCTGATCTTCCTCTGTCCCAGAGGTCTTGGCCTCTTTCCAGGGACAGGGAGGGCAGTAATTGTTACCCCAAGATCCTGTTCGTGACGCCATGTCCCTGCCTGCAGGTATATGGGATCTTGGGGAGCAATTACCACACAGGTGGGGTGCAAAATAAACTTTATTAAGAAAATGCAAAAACAGGGAAAGTTTTTAATAGTGAGGGGTATGGGGTTTGTTAAGGTAGGCAATTGGGGAAGGAGTTCTTTTAGTATAGTATAGGGGGTTTCAATAGTGGGGTACAATACAGTGGGGTACAATACAGTGGGGTACAATACAGTTGGTAACCAACTGACACTGAAGTATAAATGTAACAGGTAGCTAACAATTTCTAGGTAAAGGGTGTGTCACAGCAGCATATAACCAACTAACAGTTATGGGTAAAATGTGTTAAATAACCAACAACTTTAGGTAAAAATGTGTCACAGTGGTGTAAATATAAATGTGAGGTGTGTGAGAGAGAAAAAGGGTAACCAATGGGGTTTTATGCTAGACTTCAGTAATACAATTGAGGTTTGGCAGCAGTAGGAGCGGGGTGAACACGTGGGGGAAGGGAATAAAAGAGAGAGAAAGAGAGAGAGGCAGTGGTAGAGGAATGAGGTTAGGGGATGGGGGAAGAGGAGCACGTGGTGGAGCAGAAACCAAAGATAGAGGCGCTACAGAGGGAGATTTAAACTCAGGGAGACACAGAGAGCAGACAGGCTGCAAGTTTAAACAGCAGAGAGACTGCAATGAGTGACTGGGGAGCTCGGGGGGTGGGGAATTGGGGCAGTGGGAAGACAAATTTAAATAGTAAAAACCTTATCTATCCCCTAACTTAATCAAACTTATATAAAATGACAAGCAGCTACAGAATACAACCAGGCAATGATTTTCTAAACTTATCTTAACCAACAATTAGGCAACACAACAAATATCACAGAAACTTACAAGCTCTACAATCTTAACAAACTATGACTTATTAAAAAAAACAAGACCTATGGTGCACCTTATGCTATGGGGAGGTTACAGAGGGCAGAGTGGTATGTATCCAGGACCCAGCTCCAAAGGAAGCCAAGGGATGGTAGCTACAGCGGTGGATACAGCTGAAAGCAGAGAGCCCCAAGGCAAAGCCCACAGGAGCAGAGCTTAGCAGTGGCAAAGAGCCCTGTAGTATAAGAGAGGTTTTAAGATACAGACCAAGGTTTAGCTTGAGTCTGTGTGCTGGGGGAACAGAGCCAGCAGCTAAAATAATAGAAAGTTAGAAAGTTTTACAGAGGGATTCTTACCAGTCCCCAAGGCAGCAGCAAAGGCAGAAGCAGCAGCAACATCAGAAGAGGCAAGGAGGGTTCGGTACAGTCTCAATAATCAGGAGATCTCTCAGGTAGCAATTCGTTTTTCGTGGGGGGGGGGTTCAAAAACGGGGGTACGCTCAAAAATAAAACGAGAGCGGAGAAAGGACCCCCCAGAACCCCTGGCTGATCAGACCAGGCAGCAATGCAGGAACCTTTCTGAGGTGTGTTTCAAAAATGTCTGGTTTTAAAGGCAAACTTGGGCAGTTTCCCACCAGTAATCCTGATAGGCTCCCTCTGTCACAGGGGAGGGGGCACAGGGGAAAAACTGAAGGTAAGCCCAGAGACATGCCTGGACATAGTCCTGTGCAATAGGTGACTCAAGAGCACATGAGACTATGACTCATGCCCAGGATCTTAAAACCACAATAGGCCTTGCAGCTCTGGACATTGCCTACCCTACACCAAGCCCAGGTTCAACGAGGTGATAACAGGACTAACCCTTTGAAAAGGGCAGTGGTCCCACTTAGCATGCAGCACAAGTGGCCATCCCTTTGAGAAGGGCAATGGCTCTTGTTAAACAACTTAAGGGGCCCTCCCTTTGAGAAGGGCAGTGGCCCTGGTAAACAACTTAACAGCCAGGGAAGGGCGGCCACAGGAGAACAGAAAACAAAATGGAGTCTGGGGAAACAAAATGGAATAGGAGAATAGCTGTAACTGACATCACCGTTTGAACTTGTGTATGGCCACGAGGTTAAGGGGCCATTACAGTTGGTGAAGCAGCAATGGGAGGGGTTTACGCCTTCTCCAGGAACTAACATTGTGGACTTTGTAAGCAACCTACAAAGCACCCTCCGACACTCTTTAGCCCTTGCTAGAGAGAACCTAAAGGATGCTCAGAAAGAGCAAAAGGCCTGGTATGATAGACATGCCAGAGAACGTTCCTTCAAGGTAGGAGACCAGGTTATGGTCTTGAAGGCGCAACAGGCCCATAAGATGGAAGCATCATGGGAAGGGCCATTCACGGTCCAAGAGCGCCTGGGAACTGTGAACTACCTCATAGCATTTCCCAATTCCTCACTAAAGCCCAGAGTGTACCATGTTAATTCTCTCAAGCCTTTCTATTCCAGAGACTTACAGGTTTGTCAGTTTACAGTCCAGGGAGATGATGCTGAGTGGCCTGACGGTGTCTACTACGACGGGAAAAAAGACGGTGGCGTGGAAGAGGTGAACCTCTCAACCACCCTGGAACGTCTGCAGCGGTGACAAATCAAGGAGCTGTGCACTAGCTTCGCCCCATTGTTCTCAGCCACCCCAGGACGGACTGAACGGGCATACCACTCCATTGACACAGGTAATGCTCACCCCATTAGAACCCCACCCTACCGGGTGTCTCCTCATGCGCAAGCTGCTATAGAACGGGAGATCCAGAACATGCTACAGATGGGTATAATCCGCTCATCTACCAGTGCATGGGCATCTCCAGTGGTTCTGGTACCCAAACCCGATGGGGAAATACGCTTTTGCGTGGACTACCTTAAGCTAAATGGGGTAACTCGTCCGGACAACTATCCAATGCCATGCACCGATAAGCTATTGGAGAAGTTGGGACGTGCCCAGTTCATCTCTACAATAGACTTAACCAAGAGGTACTGGCAAGTACCGCTAGATGAACCTGCCAAGGAGAGGTCAGCATTCATCACCCATGCGGGGGTGTATGAATTCAATGTCCTTCCTTTCGGCCTTCGAAATGCACCCGCCACCTTCCAGAGGCTGGTAGATGGTCTACTAGCTGGACTGGGAGAATTTGCAGTTGCCTACCTCGATGATGTGGCCATTTTTTCAGACTCCTGGCCCGAACACCTGCTACACCTGGAAAAATGTCTTTGAGCGCATCAGGCAGGCCGGACTAAGTGTTAAGGCCAAAAAGTGTCAAATAGGCCAAAACAGAGTGACTTACCTGGGGCACCAGGTGGGTCGAGGAACCATAAACCCCCTACAGGACAAGGTGGATGCTATCCAAAAGTGGCCTGTCCCACGGTCCAAGAAGCAGGTCCAATCCTTCTTAGGCTTGGCCGGATACTACAGGCGATTTGTACCACACTACAGCCAAATCGCTGCCCCACTGACCGACCTGACCAAAAAGACCCAGCGAAATGCAGTTAAGTGGACTGATGAGTGTCAAAAGGCCTTTACCCAACTTAAGGCAACACTCATGTCTGACCCTGTACTCAGGGCCCCGGATTTTGACAAGCCATTCCTAGTAACCACGGATGCATCTGAGCGTGGTATAGGAGCAGTGCTCATGCAGGAAGCAACAGATCACAACTTCCATCCTGTCGTGTTTCTCAGCAAGAAACTGTCTGAGAGGGAAAGTTACTCGTCAGTCAGTGAAAAGGAATGCTATGCCATTGTGTACGCCCTGGAAAAGCTACGCCCATATGTTTGGGGACGGCGGTTCCAGCTACAAACTGACCATGCTGCGCTAAAGTGCCTTCAGACTGCCAAGGGGAACAACAAGAAACTTCTTCGTTGGAGTTTAGCTCTCCAAAATTTTGATTTTGAAATTCAGCACATCTCAGGAGCTTCTAACAAAGTAGCTGATGCACTCTCCCGTGAGAGTTTCCCAGAATCCAGTAGCTGAACAGTGTTCTTAAAATGTAGAGGTCTGTTAGTTATATACTTAGTGGTATATGTAAAGGTGCATGTGTTGTATTAATCTGTTTATTTTCAAGTTCTAGAAGGAAATCGCCGCCAGTGAGCTTCCCCACTGTCTGCAATTTGGGGGGCGTGTCATAAACAGATAGCTAAGGGTTAATGTCTCTTTCACCTGAAGCACCTGACCAGAGGACCAATCAGGAAACAGGATTTTTTTCAACTCTGGGTGGAGGGAAGTTTGTGTCTGAGTCTTTGTCGGTCTGCCTGCTTTTCTCTCAGCTATGAGGAGTGATTTCTATTTCCTGCTCTCTAATCTTCTGTTTCCAAGTTGTGAGTACAGAGATCATGTATTTACATGTCTATAGTTGCTGGAGTGCTTTGAATTGTATTCTTTTTGAATAAGGCTGTTTATTCAATATTCTTTTAAACAATTGACCCTGTATTTGTCACCTTAATACAGAGAGACCATTTGTATGTATTTTCTTTCTTTTTTATATAAAGCTTTCTTTTTGAGACCTATTGGAGTTTTTTCTTTTCTGGGAAACTTCAGGGAAATTAAGTCTGTACTCACCAGGGAATTGGTGGGAGGAAGAAGTCTGAGGGAGATCTGTGTGTGTTAGATTTACTAGTCTGATTTTGCATTCCCTCTGGGTGAAGAGGAAAGTGCTTTTGGTTCCAGGATTGGAATTACAGAGGGTGGACTCCCTCTGTTTAGATTCACAGAGCTTGTGTCTGTGTATCTCTCCAGGAGCACCTGGAGGGGTGAAGGGAAAAGATTTATTTCCCTTTGTTGTGAGACTCAAGGGTTTGGGTCTTGGGGTCCCCAGGGAAGGGTTTCGGGGGGACCAGAGTGCCCTAAAACACTCTAATTTTTTGGGTGGTGGCAGCAAGTACCAGGTCCAAGCTGGTAACTAAGCTTGGAGGTTTTCATGCTAACCCCCATATTTTGGACTCTAAGGTCCAAATCTGGGACTAAGGTTTGACAGATGCCAAGTCTTCTGATGGCCAGTGACCTGAAGAGCCATAAAATGACAGAGGTAAACGTTGCAGCAAAGAGGTAGCTGAGCAATGTTACTACCCCATTATTACACTGAGACTGAAGTGGGATCTTGTGTCACAAATCAATATGTACGCAGGCAGCAGGTCATCTATGTGGTGCTGCAGTGGAATCACTAAAGACAAGCTCTCATACATGATGCTGAGCAAGTCTATGTCATATTTTCCCAGAGAGTGGATATCAGACTGTGTTGGTGGGCTGTTTGTAGCAAGAGAGGATCCAGCTTGCCTAGAATGTTGCATTAGGTTGTACTTTGATCCATCCTTCACACAGCATTTTATCAAGCCACATCCTGGGGCAGATCTTTAGATAGTGCAAACTGCAGTGAGGGAGGTTTAGGTTGGATATTAGGAAAAACGTTTTCACTCAGAGAGTGGTGAAACATTAGAATGGGTTACCTACGGAGGTGGTGGAATCTTCTTCCTTAGAAGTTTTTAAGGTCAGGCTTGACAAAGCCCTGGCTGGGATGTTTTAGTTGGGAACTGGTCCTGTTCTGAGCAGGGGCTTGGACCAGATGACCTCCTAAGGTCCCTTCTAAACCTGTTATACTATGCTATTCTATGATTCTATGATGCAGCTCCGATGACTTTAAGGGAGCCATGTCAATTTGCACGTGTGTGATAACTCACCAGTCCTAGTTAAATAGCAGTGACTAGTGCTGGGCATTGTTGACACTCACATCATGAGATATTGAAGCTGGAAATCAGGGCTACTCCCTCTCTCACTCTAAACTCCACCACTGTCTATGTCCTTCCCTCCACAGCCATCATACAATGAACTGAAAAAGAAAATGTCCAACCAAACCACCCTGACCGAGTTCCTTCTCCTGGGATTCTCTCACGTTTGGGAGCTGCAGATTTTACATTTTGTGATGTTTCTGGTGTTTTACCTGGTAGGCCTGATGGGGAATCTTCTCATCATCACAGCCGTAGTCCTCGACCACCATCTTCACACACCCATGTATTTTTTCCTGGTGAATCTGTCCATCCTAGACTTCGGCTCCATCTCCGTTACCATCCCCAAATCCATGGTCAATTCTCTCATAAACACCAGGGTGATTTCTTATCCTGGATGTGTCACCCAAGTCTTTCTCTTTCTCCTCTTCGTTACAACTGATCTTGCCTTACTCACCATCATGGCATATGAGTGATACGTTGCCATCTGCCAACCACTGCACTACGAGAACATAATGAACAGGAAAGCTTGTGTCCAAATGGCAGCCAGTGCCTGGATTACTGGTATTGTTTACTCTGCCCTGCACACTGGGAACACCTTCAGGTTGCCCTTCTGCCAGTCCAGTGTCATCAGCCAGTTCTTCTGTGAAATCCCCCAGCTACTCAAGCTCACCTGCTCTGACTCGTACCTCAGTGAAATTGGGCTTCTTGCCTTTAGTATGTTTTTATGTTCAAACTGCTTTGTTTTTATAATTGTGTCTTATGTTCAGTTCTTCAAAGCAGTGCTGAGAATCCCTTCAGAGCAGGGCCGAGGTAAAGCCTTCTCCACCTGCCTCCCTGACCTCACTGTGGTATCTTTGTTATTTTGCGCTGGCTTCTTTGAGTACATGAAACCCGTCTCCAGCTCAGCATCAAATATGGATCTCATGATGGGTATTCTATATTCCCTGGTGCCTCCAATAATGAATCCAATCATCTACAGCATGAGGAACAAGGAGATCAAAGCTGCATTAAAGAAACTGATTGTGTGGAGGTTAATTGCAAGAACTGAAATGTCCATCATTAGTACTTGATTGAGAGTTCATTCTGAGCTTCTTTATGGATATAATCAACTGATGACAAAATTGTACCCTTGAAAAAATAGGGTGCAATCCGCTTATGAAATCATAAAATCTGGACTAACTCCACTGAAGTAAAATGAGTTAATTTAGAATTACATCACTGTAAAAAAGATCAAAATCTAAATATCTATCCATAAATGTACACACACACCCTTCTATCTGTCTTATACTGCTAACATCACCTTGCTATCTCAGCGTATTCCACAGAAAATCAATAGCCATAGCTAAGTCACTAGTAGACTTCATGAATTCTCTTGTGCTTCTCATTTTTGGGGGGATAAAAATTGTGATCAGGGTATGAGAGATTTGGCTTATTTGTTTGCTTGGTTGTTTCTTTTTCATGTTGTTTCATTTTATTTATTCATTGCCTGGCTTGCTTCTTTGTTCCAGGTGACTTCTAAGGAATAGGAATTTGCAGGGTGGAATATGTTTGATTAAATCTGGATATCTATTTATTTTGTCACCTATTCAATGTGTCAATGTCATAATGTCTTTTAAAGTATTTTCTGGCTGACTTAAATTTTCCTTTCCCCAATGATGAAAAATTAAAAAAGTTTCTGTAGGTTTATGGATACCTGAGTTCCTGTTTAAATGATTGTTAATGCTGATGGGATTTTATTGTCTTATTTATGATGTGATAGGGCACCTACTCCTTATAAAATTATGTATATTATCTTTTAAATAAATAAATAAATAAATAAATAAATACTGTATTCTCCTTGCTATGATGAAAAGGCATTTTGGAAGAGAAAATTATTGCAATGTTTCCTAAAGACAAACTGAGTCTGGGTAATAATCATAAATGTTTATCCTACCAAACAACTGCAGTGATTGATCTGGAATTGCTCATATTTTTTCTCATGTTACACTTTGTTCCTACAGTTGTAAATGAATTGTACTTTGTATGGTGAAGGCTGGGCTAGTCACTCAACTTACTACTGGTCACAGCTCCTGTGGGAAGAACTTCAGGTACTAAGCATAGTGGGAGAAATAACGGTGGGCACACAAATTGCTATAGCCAATTTGAGAGGGAAAATCAACCGTAAGAGAGGGATAGGTGGAAGACGGAGATGTGGGGTGTGCACTTAAAGACCAGAGCAGAAAGCAGAGGTTATTCTAACCGTACAACCATAACAAATGAGATTCAGTCATTTGCTTCAAAGGATAGATTGGGATCTGGCCAATGGTCTGTTATCCTCACGAGGATCCATTTGTGTCTAGATCACATAAATTGGCTGCATTATTATTGTTATTATTATTTATTGCCAGTTTTCTCATTATAGAAGTCAATCAGGTTGGTCAGGCATGACTTGCCATTGGGGAATCCATGTTGTCTGTTCCTGATCACCTTCCTCTCCTCTAAGTACTTCAAAATGGATTCCTTTAGGACCTGTTCCATGATTTTGACGGGGACTTAAGTGAGGCTGAACTGTTTGTAGTTCCTCAGGTTCTCTTTCTTCCCTTTTTAAAAAATGGGCTCTACATTAACCTTTTACCAGTCATCTGGGATCTCCCCCAATCACCACGAATTTTCAAAGCTAATAGCCAATGGTTCTGCAATCACATCAGCCAACTCCCTCAGCACCCTTAGATGCATTAGATCTGGACACATGAGCTTGTGCATGTCCAGCTTTTCTAAATAGTTCTTAATATGTTCTTTCTCCACTAAGAGCTGCTCACCTCCTCCCAATTCTGTGTTGCCCAGTGCAGCAGTCTGGGAGCTAACCTGATCTGTGAAGACCGAGCAGGGGCGGCTCCAGGCCCCAGCGCACCAAGCGCATGCTTGGGGTGGCATGCTGCAGGGGACACTCTGCCAGTTGCCAGGAGGGTGGCAGGCGACTCCGATGGACCTCCCGCAGGCGTGCCTGTGGAGGGTCCGCTGGTCCCGCAGCTCTGGTGCACCTCCTGAGGCGTGCCTGCGGAGGGTCCGCTGCTCCCGCGGCTTCGGTGGAGCATTCGCAGGCAAACCTGCGGGACGTCCACCAGAGCCGTGGGACCAGCGGACCCTCCGCAGGCACTTCTGAAGGAGGTCAAGTGGAGCCATGGGACCGGCGACCAGCAGAGCGCCTCCTGCTGCATGCCGCCATGCTTGGGGCAGTGAAATGGCTAGAGCCGCCCCTGAGACCGAGGCAAAAAAAATTGAGTACTTCAGCTTTCTCCACATCCTCTGTTAGTATGTTGCCTCTCCCATTCAGTAAGGGTCCCACACTTTCCCTGACCTTCTTCTTGTTGGTAACATACCTGTAGAAACTCTTCTTGTTACTCTTCACATCCCTTGCTAGTTGTAACTCCAATTGTGCCGTGGCCTTCTTGATTACACCATGTATACTTTATCAATATTTTTCTACTCCTCCAAATTCCTCCAAAGTCATCTCTCCAAATTCCACTTTGTGTAAGCTTCCTTTCTGAATTTCAGTTCTCCAAAGATTTCACTGTTAAGTCAAGCTGATCGCCTGCCATATTTTCTACTCTGCACATTGGGATGATTGGTTCCTGCACTCTCAATGAGGGTTCTTTAAAATACAGCCAGCTTTCCTGGACTCCTTTCCCTCTCATATTAGCCTCCCAGGTGATCCTGCCCATAAGTTCCCTAAAGAAGTCAAAGTCTGCTTTTCTGAAGTCCAGGGTCCGTATTTTGCTACTCTCCTTTCTTCCTTTTTGTCAGGATCCTGAACTTAGCCATCTCATGGTCATTGCTGCCTAGGTTGCCACACACTTCTACTTCCCCTACCAATTCTTCCCTGTTTGTAAGCAGCAGATCAAGAGGAGCACAGCCCCTAGTTCAAAGGTAGACAACCTATGGCATGTGTGCCGAGCTGATTTTCATTGGCATTCACACTGCCCAAGTCCTGGTCACCAGTCCGGGGGGCTCTGCATTTTAATTTAATTTTGAATGAAGCTTATTAAACAATTTAAAAACCTTATTTACTTTACATACAACAATAGTTTGTTATATATTAAAGACTTCTAAAGAGAGATCTTCTAAAAATGTTAAAATGTATTACTGGCACGCAAAACCTTAAATTAGAGTGAATAAATGAAGACTCGGCACACCAGTTCTGAAAGATTGACAACCCCTGCTCTAGTTTGTTCCTCCAGCATTTGTACCAGGAAGTTATCCCCATCACTCTCCAAAAACTTCCTGGATTGTCTGTGCATTGCTGTATTGCTCTCCCAGAAGATCTCAGGACGATTGAAGTCTTCCATGAGAATCAAGGCCCGTGATCTGGAAACTTCAGTTAATTGTCCAATGAAAGCCTTGTCTACGTCATCCTGCTGATCTGGTGGCCTACAGCACATGCCCACCACGACATCACCCTTGTTGCTCTTGCCTCTAAACTTAACCCAAAGACTCTTAAGAAGATTTTCTCCAGTTTTATACTGGAGCTCTGAGCAATCTTACTGCCCTCTTATATATAATGCAAACCCCCCTCAACTTTTCTGCCCTGCCTGTCCCTCCTGAGCAGTTTATATCCATCCATGACAGTACTCCAGTCATGTGAATTATCCCATCAAGTCTCTGTTATTCCAGTCACATCATAACTTCTAGACTGTGCCAGGACTTCCAGTTCTCTCTGCTTGTTTCTCATGCTTCTTACATTTGTGTATAGGCACTTAAGATAATTTGCTGATTGTCCCACTTTCTCAGTATGAGATAGGAGTCCTCCCTCTTGTGCTCTCCTGCTCATGCTTCCTTCCGGTATCCCATTTCCCCACTTACCTCAGGGCTTTGCTCCCTTTCCACGGTGAACCTAGTTTAAAGCCCTCCTCACTAGGTTAGCCAGTCTGCTTACGAAAATGCTCTTTCATCTCTTTGTTAAGTGGAGCCCATCTCTGCCTAGCACTCCTCCATCTTGGAACACCATCCCATGGTCAAAGAATCCAAAGCCTTCTCCCTGACACCACCTGCATAGCCATTTGTTCACTTTCACGATTCAACAGTCTCTACCAGGGCCTTTTACTTCCACAAGGAGGATAGATGAGAACACCACTTGCACCTCAAACTCCTTTTCCTTCTTCTCAGAGCCACTCAGTCTGCAGTGATCTGCTTAAGATCATTCTTGGCAGTGTCATTGGAGCCCATGTGGAGAAGCAGGAAGGGGTAGCGATCTTAGGGCTTGATAAGTCTCGGCAGGCTCTCCGTCACATCATGAATCCCAGCTCCTGGCAAGCAGCAAACCCCTCAATTTTCCCAGCTGGGGCGGCGGATAGATGACTCAGTTTCCCTGAGGAGGGAGTCTCCCAGCACCATCACTCATCTCCTTCTCTTGGGAGCGGTGGTCGTGGACCCCCCATCCCTAGGACAGTGCATTTCATGCCTTCCAATAGGTGGAGTCTCCTTCTGCTCCCTTCCCTCAGATGTATCATCTATTCCACTCTCCACATTAGTATCTGTGCAGAGAACATGAAAATGGTTGCTCACCAATATCTCTATTGCTGGTACATGGACACTCTTCTTCTGGAGGCCATATGTTGCTAAATTTCTTCACCCTCCCTCTCTCTCGACTGCATAGCCTGCTCTGATTCTTCAGAATGTTGTGCTCATAGAAGCATATCCTGACACCTGTCCAGGACATCTTCACTTTCTCATATTCAACACAGGGTCGATACTTGTTTCTCCAGACCTTGAAACTTCTTTTACTATACGGAGACCAGCTTGCACTTGGCACAGACAAAGTCACATCTGTCCTGTGGAAGAAAGACAAACATGGCACATCCTGTGCAGGTAACAGCAGCTGAAAGCTTACCATCCATATTACCTTCCTTCTAGGAGCTTCCTCAGCTGTTGCAATAACTATTTAGCGAAGCCTGCAAGATGAAAGCATCAGTGTGCTCTCCCCAGGTGAACTCCCAGGCAAACTCCCTCTCATAGACACTTAGACTCATAGACTTAAAATCAGAAGGGACCACTATGAACATCTAGTCTGACCTCCTGCACAATGCACCTGCACAATGCAGGCCACAGAATCTCACCCACCCATTCCTGGAACAAACCTCTAACCTATGTCTGAGTTATTGAAGTCCTCAAATTGTGATTTAAAGACATCAAGGTGCAGAGAATCCTCCAGCAAGTGACTCGTGCCCCATGCTGCAAAGGAAGGCGAAAAACCTCCAGGGCTTCTGCCAATCTGCCCTGGAGGAAAATTCCTTCCCAACACCAAATATGGTGATCGGTTAAACCCTGAGCATGTGGGCAAAACTCACCAGCCAGCATCCAGGAAAGAATTCTCTGTAATAACTCAGACCCCACCCCATCTAACATCCCATCACAGACCATTGGGCCTATTTACCTGCTAATAATCAAAGATCAATTAATTGCCAAAATTAGGCGATCCCATCATACCATCCCCTGCATAAATTTATCAAGCTTAGTCTTGAAGCCTCTGTTAGCCTCTGCTGTTTGCTGCTCATCTGATTCACTGCTGGCTGCCTTTTTATAACAGTCAGGCCCTCTCAAGGCCTACCTGGAACAAAGAACTCCCAATTCACACTTTTCAAACAATCAAACACACCGTGAAACTGACAAACTGTCCCTGCAACAGACACTCAGATACTCACCAACATGGACTCTCTTATGCAGCACTTAGTGTACCTCCTCTTGGACCAATCCCAGGCAAACTCCCTCTGTTAGTCTGGAGTCACTGGAGTCAGTCCAGTTTCATACAGGTGTAACAAGGAACAAGATCCTGTCCAATATTTTCTTCCAACATATTCAACTTCTTATGGGAGCTGGGTTCCAATATGAACATGAAGACTCAAATATTTATGGTGTGAAGAGCCACATGTTGCAAACTTTCAAGTCTGATCCTCTTAATGCATCAGGTTGAGAAGGAGTAAGTGGAGTGACAAAGTGCTGGGCCCTAGAGGGATTTGATCTGACATTAATCATAGAATCATAGAATATCAGGGTTGGAAGAGCCCTCAGGAGGTCATCTAGTCCAACCTCCTGCTCAAAGCAGGACTAATTTCCAACTAAATCTTCCCAGTCAGGGCTTTGTCAAGCCTTACCTTAAAAACCTCTAAGGATGGAGATTCCACCATCTCCGTAGGTAACCCATTCCAGTGCTTCACCACGCTCTGAGTTAATTTTTTTTCTAGTATCCAACCTAAACCTCCCCCACTGCAGCTTGAGACCATTACTCCTTGTTCTGTCATCATGTACCACTGAGAGCAGTCTAATTCTATCCTCTTTGGAACCTCCTTTCAGAAAGTTGACAGCAGATGCTTGGGACAATCTATGCTGCTTGGGACAAGCTTCCTCTGCTGCAGCATTGCATATTCCGTGGTAGCCCTGCCTGACTATTTGTCTCCCTCTAGTGACTAGATCACATAGAAATGATGAGTCTTCTGCAGACTTTCAGCTGTGGGAGCTGGTTCTTCAGCACCAGCAGTATAGCATGTGCTTGCAGTTCTGGCACTGTGGGCCAACATGGATCTTTAAGAAGCACCCTGTCAGCTGAACGAAATCTGTTTGAAAAGCCAATGAATAAATGTCTGGATTGTTCTCAAGACCTTGGCATTTCATCTTATTTTAAACTGATCTCTGGGGGGGCCCAGATCCCTTCCCCTCTGTATGAGCTCTTCCAGCTTTGTGTTCCTCAAGGTAAAGCAGCAGGTGAGAGTGAGCAGGAGAAAATATCAAACAGTAAAATGGAGCATGTGTGAGACTCTTTTCATTGGACATAAATAAACCAGTTGTTAGCTTCACTCAAACCAATGGCCATTGCTCTTCTTTCACCTTGGCTGTGATCCAACATCCAGTGTAATCTCTCCTTTTCAAGCTATTCCACTGTGGATAAATAAAATGCCTCTATGCCAGAAGGAGAGACAGAACAACCACCAAGATATTCTCTGTTAGCAGATCTAAACAGCCTGTGTCCACTTCCCATGCACTGCTATGGACAGCATCACGGGAAATCCCACGTTAAGAGTTTGACTGGCAGCAGCTCCATGACTCCTGTTTGGTTTCTTGCACTATAAATCCAAGGGTCTTTCTAGGAAACATCTAGGCAACAGTGTGGATCTTCTGTTATTGCTAAGACTGTTCCTTCTCCTTGCTGTAGAGCTTCTGGCCTGACCTCAGCTTCTTTCAGACTCTACCTCCTGACTCGAACCCTGAAACCTGACTTGGACTCTGACTCTCGGTATTGATACTGGCCTGGAACTAACCAGAAACTCCTTGGCTACTCCTAGTCTGAGGTTTGCCCTGGCTCTGACCCTTGGTGCTCACTGCCCTTGGCGGGATCCTGACAAAGACTAGGTAGCCCGGTGCTTAGAGCACTGAGGTGGGAGACTGGAAACCCAGAGCCTCTACACCAGTGATTTTCTTTTCAAAGTATTTTTCCACTGTGGAACAACTTCAAAAGGAGACACTGAGAGAAACCCTTGCCTAGTCACTTGGGCACTCTCCGGAAAGCTTTTAGATCCCTGTTCAAATCTTTCTGGCTCCTTATGCAGTGGAGGACTGAGCACTCTTACTGCAGGGTTAAAAGTTATAGGAGAGATTTGGCTCTTCTCTCCCACCCCCCGCCTCCACCATGGGCCTATTTTGTGTGAGTTTGCATCCAGAGCCCAGTCTGCTAAGCAAGCTCTGAGCATGCCTTCCTTATCAGGCCTTGCAAATGAATTAAAGAGAGGGACGCCAATTTTCCCTGGGTTCATGCATCACTGTGGGGCTTTGGTGTCCAGGGGCCTACAGTGCGGGCAGAAACAGGAGTCCAGATAATGTCTTACTGCAGAAATTTAGATACCTCGTGTGTTTAGACACCTACAGTGTTAAGGCTGGAGGGTCAGTTGGAGGGTCTCACTGTCTCTTTAACTCATTCTTCCTTTGCTCTGAATTCTTCCTTGTCTGAGGGTTCAGACCTCGCTATGCAAACTGCCGGTACCTCCATATTTTTTGTTTCCCAGGAGCATGAGAGAGACATGTTGACACTTTCTCCTCTTTAATCCACACCCACAGTTGAACAATGCTCCTCTGTCAATCAGTGAAGCCAAACGGCAAAAATTAAGATGTCTGTACACTAATGCGAGGAGCCTAGGGAATAAAATGGAGGAACTAGAGCTACTGGTGCAGGAAGTGAAACTGGATATTATAGGGATAACAGAAACATGGTGGAATAGTAGTCGTGACTGGAGTACAGGTATTGAAGGCTATGTGCTGTTTAGGAAAGACAGAAATAAAGGCAAAGGTGGTGGAGTAGCATTGTACATCAATGAAGAAGTTAACTGTAAAGAAATAAGAAGTGATGGAATGGACAAGACAGAGTCTGTCTCCGCAAAAATCACACTGGGAAAGAAAGCTATTAGAGCCTCTCCTGAGATAGTGCTTGGGGTATGCTACAGACCGCGGGGAGCTGATTTGGATATGGATAGAGACCTCTTTAATGTTTTTAATGAAGTAAACACTAATGGGAAATGTGTGATCATGGGAGACTTTAACTTCCCAGATATAGACTGGAGGACAAGGGCTAGCAAGAATAATAGGGCTCAAATTTTTCTGGTTGTGATAGCAGATGTATTTCTTCACCAAGTAGTTGAAGAACCAACAAGAGGGGATGCCATTTTAGATTTGGTTTTGGTGAGTAGTGAGGGCCTCATAGAAGAAATGGTTGTAGGGGATAACCTTGGTTTGAGTGATCATGAGTTAATTCAGTTCAAACTAGATGGAAGGATATACAAAAATAGATCTGGGACTAGGGTTTTTGACTTCTCGAGAGCTAACTTTAAAGAATTAAGGAAATTAGTTAGGGAAGTGGATTGGACTGAAGAACTTGTGGATCTAAATGTGGAGGAGGCCTGGAATTATTTTAAGTCACAGCTGCAGAAACTTTCGGAAGCCTGCATCCCAAGAAAGAGGAAAAAAACCCTAGGCAGGAGTTGTAGACCAATCTGGATGAGCAAGCATCTCAGAGAGGCGATTAAGAAAAAGCAGAAAGCCTACAAGGAGTGGAAGAAGGGTGGTATTAGCAAGGAAAGCTACCTTAGGGAGGTCAGAACATGTAGGGATAAAGTGAGAAAGGCTAAAAGCCAAGTAGTGTTGGACCTTGCTAAGGGAATTAAAACCAATAGTAAAAGAGTCTATGGCCATATAAATAAGAAGAAAACCAAGAAGGTGGAAGTGGGACCATTAAACACTGAGGATGGAAAGGAGGTTAAGGATAACCTAGGCATGGCCCAATATCTAAATAAGCACTTTGCCTCAGTCTTTAATAAGACTAATGAGGAGCTTAGGGATAATGGAAGGATGACAAATGGGAATGAGGATATGGAGGTGGATATTACCACATCTGAGGTAGAAGGCAAACTTGAACAGCTTAATGGGACAAAATCGGAGGGCCTGGACAATCTTCATCTGAGAATATTAAAGGAACTGGCGCATGAAATTGCGAGCCCGCTAGCGAGAATTTTTATTGAATCGGTTAACTCAGGGGTTGTACCATACGACTGGAGAATTGCTAACGTAGTTCCTATCTTTAAGAAAGGGAAAAAAAGTGATCCGAGTAACTACAGGCCTGTTAGTTTGACATCTGTAGTATGTAAGGAAAAATTTTGGAAAAAATTTTGAAGGAGAAAGTAGTTAAGGACATTGAGGTCAATGGTAATTGGGACAAATCACAACATAGTTTTACTAAAGGTAGATGGCGCCAAACCAACCTGATCTCCTTCTTTGAGAAGCTGATGGATTATTTAGACAAAGGAAATGCAGTAGACCTAATTTACCTCTATTTCAGTAAGGCATTTGACACGGTTCCACATGGGGAATTATTAGTTAAATTGGAAAAGATGGGGATCAATATGAAAATTGAAAGGTGGATAAGGAATTGGTTAAAGGGGAGACTGCAATGGGTCGTACTGAAGGGTGAACTGTCAGGCTGGAAGGAGGTTACAAGTGGAGTTCCTCAAGGATCGGTTTTGGGACCGAACTTATTTAACCTTTTTATTACTGACCTTGGCACAAAAAGCGGGAATGTGTTTATAAAGTTTGCGGATGACACAAAGCTGGGGGGTATTGCTAACACGGAGAAGGACCGGGATATCATACAGGAAGCTCTGGATGACCTTGTAAACTGGAGTAATAGTAATAGGATGAAATTTAATAGTGAAAAGTGCAAGGTCATGCACTTAGGGATTAATAATAAGAATTTTAGATATACATTGGGGATGCATTAGCTGGAAGCAACAGAGGAGGAGAAGGACCTTGGAGTTTTGGTTGATCATAGGATGACTATGAGCCACCAATGTGATATGGCCGTTAAAAAAGCTAATGCAGTTTTAGGATGCATCAGGCGAGGTATTTCCAGCAAAGATAAGGAGGTGTTAGTACCATTATATAAGGCACTGGTGAGACCTAACCTGGAATACTGTGTGCAGTTATAGTCTCCCATGTTCAAGAAGGATGAATTCAAACTGGAACAGGTTCAGAGAAGGGCTACTAGGATGATCCGAAGAATGGAAAACCTGTCATATGAAAGGAGACTCAAAGAGCTTGGCTTGTTTAGTCTAGCCAAAAGAAGGCTGAGGGGGGATATGCTTGCTCTTTATAAATATATCAGAGGGATTAATATTAGGGAGGGAGAGGAATTATTTAAGCTTAGTACCAGTGTAGACACAAAAATGAATGGGTATAAACTGAACACTAGGAAGTTTAGACTAGAAATTAGACGAAGGTTTCTAACCATTAGAGGAGTGAAGTTCTGGAATAGCCTTCCAAGGGGAGTAATGGGGACAAAAGACATATCTGGATTTAAGACTAAGCTGGATAAGTTTATGGAAGGGATGGTATGATGGGATAGCCTAATTTTGGCAATTGATCTTTGATTATTAGCAGATAAGTATGCCAAGTGGTCGATGATGGGATGTTGGATGAGATGGGATATGAGTTACTGCAGAGAATTCTTTCCTGCTCGCTGGTGAGTCTTTCCCACATGCTCAGGGTTTAGCTGATCGCCATATTTGGGGTCAGGAAGGAATTTTCCTCTAGGGCAGATTGGCAGAGGCCCTGGAGATTTTTCGCCTTCCCCTGTAGCGTGGGCATGGGCCACTTGCTGGTGGATTCTCTGCAGATTGAAGTCCTCAAACCACAATTTGAGGACTTCAATAACTCGGACATAGGTTAGGGGTTTGTTATAGAAGTAGATAGGTAGGGTTCTGTGGTCTGCTTTGTGCAGGAGGTCAGACTAGATGATCATATTGGTCCCTTCTGACCTTGAAGTCAATGAGTCTATGAGACTATAAGATGAGTGGGATAACCCCCTGCAGCACTGGCCCAGACCAGCTGCCTCTCCCAAGTACTCAAAGTGAATCTCCACATGATTCTGAGACCCTCTGGAACTTTACAGGAATTGGGAAAAAAGCAATTATCCAAACAGAGGTAGCTACATATGGCACCAGCCTCTCCTACGCTCCTGACTCCTGTGAGTAACCCATGCTCAGGAAAGCTGTACCTTTAAATGCAGTGGAAGTGCTTTTGTAAATAAGGATTTCTGAAGTGAGGCTGGCTAGCCTGGACTGGGATGTGAAAGGGCTCAGTGTTACATTTCAGCTGTGCAGAGCAACCAGCTCATCTTGTGGTTGTACAACACCTGGAGCAACAGGGTCCTGGGCCATGATTGGGGACCTTGGCTGATTGTACAATGCAAACAGTAAATTATATTTGTAATGTCAGCAGTAAAACTAGCAGGGATTCTTTTGTCCCATAGAACATTTTCATTAAAATTTCAACCTTTGATCAAAAAATAATATTTGTTTCTGCTGAAAACTGAAAAAACAAAATCAACAGCAAAACCCCCATTGGTATGAAAATGAAAAAAAAAAAAAACTTTAGCTGAAAACATATTTAACCCACCAACCATTAGTTGAAAAACTAATTTTCAGACTCTTTTTCCCCCCAGCTTTTCCAATAAAAAAATCAAAAATCTTTTTGAGGAAACCTGACATTTTATATGAAATTGTTCTTTAGTTAAGATCCCAAATGTCTTTTAGAAAAAGATATCATGAAAACTTTGTGACCAGCCCCAGTCATGAGGTATAAGCAGGGAGATCTCATGTGATTTAGAAAGTTGTCTGCATCAGGGCTGAGATCTGTGCCATCAACACAGAGGACACAGCAATGAGTTTCCAGACTCAGCCATTTAAATCTCTTTGACAAGCACTGTCAGGGGAGACACAGCCTTCTCCCGAAAAGGTGCAAGCATGAGCAAGCATTTCCATTTCATAAGGAACATGTACCACCACATGAAATTGTGGCTTGTGCTCATCATTAAACCAGCCATACTGCATCAGACCAATGGTCCATCTAGCTCAGTATCTGTCTTCTCGACAGTAGGCAATGCCAGGGGCTTCAGAGGGAATGAACAGAACAGGGTAATTTTTGTGTGATCCATTTCAGCTTCCAGCACATGGGGCTCTTTAGCACAACGATGCAAGCTGTGAAGAAAACTCAGAGTTAAATCTGAGCTCTGGCACCTGAATCCTGCTCATCAAACTCTGAAAAATGAGAGAGGTCATCACTGCAAATATCCTGGAGTTCTAGGTATGCACTATACCCCCTACTGTTCCTGCTTAGCATTGATTTTTGCTCCTGGCATCCATGGCTGCCAACCGTTATTTTTTTTTCCAATTTAGATTTTTAATTTGTAACAGACCCACCTTATTTTTCATGAAGCAACAGATTCTAATCCTTACACAATTCTCCATGGGCCCTTATGTCACGCTCATCACTGTAGCATCTATTAGAAGTCAAGGCTTGAGTTTGTTCAGCTCTCCGATTGTGTAATCATATAACCCCATGTAAAGTGGATGGATCTAGACTGTTCTCAGTGGTACCAGACGACAGAACAATAAGTAATGGCCTTAAGTTGCATTGGGGGAGGTTTAGGTTGGATATTAGGAAAAACTTTTTCCCTAGGAGGGTAGTGAAGCACTGGAATGGGTTACCTAGGGAGGTGGTGGAATCTCCTTCCTTAGAGGCTTCTAAGCCCTGGCTGGGATGATTTAGTTGGGAATTGGTCCTGCTTTGAGTGGAGGGTTGGACTAGATGACCTCCTGAGGTCCCTTCCAACCCTGATATTTCATGATTCTGTGAATAACTTCTGCAATGAACAAATTATGTACATTTTCAGCTGAAGTTTTTTGTCTTTCCAACCATTGATTATATTTTGTTTAGTATTGGGTTTTGATTTTTTAGTTTTCAGCAGAAAACAATATAATTTTTGGATCAACTTTCTACAGGGACAAAAGTATCCCTGCTAGCTCTACTGCTGACAATACAAATACAATTTATTATTTGCATTGTGCAATCAGATAAGATCCTCAGTCATGGCCCAGAAGCCCTCAGTGATAAGTGCTGTGCAAACACAGGATGAATTGATTACTCTGAATGGCTGAAATGTAACACTGAGCCCTGTTAGGTCCCTGAGCCTGGCTCAATTGCCTCACTGCAGCAGCCCTTATTCACACCAGCATCTCCACTGCATTTAATGATTCCACTTTCCTTATTACAGGTTAATCAGAGAAGTCAGAAGTGCAGGAGATGCTTGTGCCGTATTTGCCACAGGCCTGATAAAATGAGGATCCCAGGAGCAACCGCAGCCATCTACGTGGGCAGTTAGGAGAGGCAACTGGCCTGGACCAGTCTGCAGGAGACTGTGTTAGGTCACCCATAACTAAAGCCTTCTCCATGGGTGCTTAGGAGAGGCAGCTTGGATGTGCCAGGGCTGCAGAGGGCGGCCCCATGTCACTCGACTGGCAAAGGAGCAGTGTTCAGCTGCAGGTATGGGCTAAAGAGAAGAGAAATTGAGCTTGTCTCTCTTGTGCTTCTAGGAACCAAGAGTTTCGGGAGTTGCTGCCTGTTTGCCCAGTGAGTTCTGAGCCCTCAGATGAGGGAAGAGTTGGAGTCAGGGCAGAGGAAGAATGATGCAGAGGAAACAATGAGATCTTCCAACCTTAATACTATAGTTGCCTAAACATTGTAAGTGCCTAAATTTCTGCAGTAAGAGATCATGACCCCAGTGTGAGAGCACCTGGTTTACAATAATATAAAGTCAAAAGAACAATCCCGGATCTTTATTCATTGGCATTTCAAACAGAATTCATTCACTTCATGGGGTGAATCTGAAAGCTCTGTATTTTAACAATGTCATCTCCAGATGGACTGAACCCAGGAATGCCAGATCTGTTAGCACAAGCCATACTGCCGGCACTGAAGAACCAGATCCCACCTCTGAAAGTCTGCAGACGATTCATTGTTAAAATTGGGAGTCTTTCATGGAGGTCACGGAAGTCACAGATTTCAGGATTTTCCAGGACCTCTCTGACTTCTACAGTGGTCAGTATGACTGACCCCAGGGCTGCCCGAGCAGCTGGGGCAGCCCTGGCACCAATCACACTGGCTTCTGCTAGGTCAGCCCCAGGGAATAGTTGCTTGGGTGGAGCCGGGTCAGCAGCACTGGCCACTAATTGGGAGGCCTCAGGTACTTGCCCCCAGGGGCTGCCTGAGCAGCACCAGTCTCAGGCTCTGCCCCAGGGACACAGCGAAGCTCTGGACCTCCCCTCTGAGCAGCAGTGGGGCACCAGTCCCCGCTCCCCTCCCCAGAGCAACAGTGCCCCAGAGGCCTCCAGAGTCCCTAAGATTTAGTCACGGGTATTAATAGTACAAGTCATAGACAGGTCACCAGGTGTAAATTTTTCTTTATTGTCCATTACCTGTCAATGATTTTACTAAAAATACCTGTAACTACATTACAGCCTTACTCATAATTTCTATGTCATCTAGTCACTACAGGGAGACAGGGCAGATGGCTTTTACCACAGGTCTTACGTGCTTGTTCTTTTTCAAGCTATTTCTAGGCTGGAGGCACTGTGAGCAAATGATGTGATTTTATAGGCTTTATTGATTGAACATGAATTGTGCACCAGGAGACAAAGTCATCTGGCATCACACAGAGCAGAAACAGATTGAGCGATAATTCAAAACAGCAGGCAAAGAATACCAAGAGAGAATTTTTCTTTGACTCATGCTCAGAATCAGAATTGCTGAAGTAAAGTGCAATCAGGTTACAGGGTTAACTCACGAACTAGGTACTAGTGCTTTCACAGCAGAAGCTGAGACTTCTCTCCCCTCTGTGATTCCAAATGATGACATTTTCAAGCCAAATGACAATTCTGGAGTTCGCAAAATCAACTGGGTGCCTTTAATGTATGCGAAGGGTCAGCATAATAAAATATTGGGATTGGAAGGTCATCTAGTCCAACCTTCTGCTCTAAACAGGACCAGTCCCTGGACAGATTTTTGCCCCAGACCCCTAGAGTGACCCCCCTCAAGAATTGAGCTCACAATCCTGGGTTTAACAAGCCAATGCTCAAACCACTGAGCTATCCCTCCCCCCTAATCATGAATTAGCAACCACAACACAGGTCTGGACAAAGCAGAAACAATATATTATTCCAGTTAATTACTTTTGAAGTATTCATATAATTCCAGACATCAGTTGTATCTTCAAGAACAAGCAGAAGGTCTCTGAGAAAGATGAGGGCAGATTTAATCTGGATCTTGGAAAGAACAGTTTCTTCATCCATTAATGACACTGTTGACCGTTATTTCTTGGTTTTCCCATCACTGCAGGCTATCATGATTCTGAACATGCTAATGAAGAATCAAACCACATTGACTGAATTTACTCTTCTGGGTCTTTCCAATGAGCCACATCTCCAGATTTTCCTCTTCCTGTTGTTTTTAGCTATTTATCTAATCACTCCCTTACGGAACATGATGATAATGCTGGTGATCTGGGCTGACCGTCACCTTCACACCCCCATGTACTTCTTCTTGAGTAATTTATCACTTCTCGACATCTGTTACTCCTCAGTCACAGTACCCAAAATGCTGGAGAGCTTCCTAGCAGAGAAAAAGACAATTTTTGTCCAATGGTGCATTGCCCAGCTGTTCTTTTTCTTTTTTCTAGCTACCACGGAGTGCTACCTCTTGGCTGTGATGGCTTTTGACAGATACACTGCCATATGTGAGCCACTGTGTTATTTAAAAATGATGAGTGAACCGGTGTGGATGGCAGGTGGCGCATGGATAGCTTGTCATAAACAGATGGTTAAGGGTTAATGTCTCTTTTACCTGTAAAGGGTTAACTAGCTCAGTAAACCTGGAACCCCTGACCAGAGGACCAATCAGGAGACAAGATACTTTCAAATCTCGGTGGAGGGAAGCCTTTGTTTGTGCTTTTGGGGTTTTTCTTTGTTCTCTCTGGGTTCTGAGAGGGACCAGACATGTATACAGACTCTCCAATTTTCTGAAACAGCCTCTTCTGTTCAATTTATTAAGTACCAGTTAGAAAGGCGGTTTAGTCTTTTGATTGATTTCTTTATTTGCAAATGTGTATTTTGCTGGAAGGATTGTATCTCTGTTTGCTGCAACTTGTATTTGTGCTGGGGGGAGGATTCTCTCTAGTGTCTATAAGCTGAAAGACTCTGTAACATTTTCCATCTTGATTTTGCAGAGATAATTTTTACTTTTTTTCTTTCTTTAATTAAAAGCTTTTCTTTTTAAGAACCTGATTGATTTTTTTTATTCTTGTGTAAGACCCAAGGGGAAGGGGTCTATACTCACCAGGGAATTGGTGGGAGAAAGGAGAGAAGGAGGGAGGAAAAGCCTGATTTCTCTCTGTGTTAGGATCTCTGTCTCTCTCTCAAGGAGAGTCTGGGAGGGGGAAAGAAGGGGGGGAAGGTGAATTTCCTTTCTGTTTTAAGATTCAAGGAGTTGAATCACAAGGATCTCCCAGTGTTATCCAGGGAGAGGAGAATCTGGGAGGAAGAAAGGAGGAGGGAATGGTATATTTCCTTTTGTTGTGAGACCCAAGGGGTTTTGGGTCTTGGAATCCCCAGGGAATGTTTTGGGGGCCAGAAAGTGTCCCAAAACACTATATTTTTGGGTGGTGGCAGCTCTATCATTTCTAAGCTAGTAATTAAGCTTGGACGGGTTCATGCAGGTACCTCATCTTTTGGACGCTAAGGTTCAGAGTGGGGAATCCTATCATGACATAGCTGGCTTGCTAAATTCCCTTGTCAACACTCTCCTTGTAACTGACATACGCTTCTGTGGGCAAAAGGAAATTAACCATTTCTGCTGTGAGCTTCCGGTTCTACTACCACTTTCTTGCACTGACACGTTTATCAATGAAATGGTGCTGTTTGCCTTCACAATAATTTTAGGGATGCTCTCCCTCTTGTTAACCCTGATCTCTTACATGTTCATAGTCTCCACTATCCTGAGGATACCCTCCAAGGAGGGAAGATGTAATGCTTTCTCCACATGCACCTCCCATCTCATCATGGTTGGTTTGTTCTATGGGACCAGGCTTATAAGCTACATACGAACTGACTCTAGCTACTCTCTAACTCTGGAAAAGGTGGTGTCCATCCAGTACAGTGTCCTAACTCCCATGTTCAACCCCATCATCTACAGCCTGAAGAATAATGAAGTGAAAAGTAGTGTGTGGAGAATGCTCAAAATTGCAAATAGGAAGAGATTAAAGTCAACTTGATGTCTGAAGGTGAGATTTTTAAAACTGCCATAAAGTCAGATTTTTAGATATATGTGGGGCATATGGGATTTTCAAAAGCATCTAGGTGCCTAACACTCATTGATATCCATTGACTGCCTTTGAAAATCTCAGTCATAAGACATGACTATTAGCAGTGAAACTGAGGTATCTATAAATGTATTGGTGATGTGTGATATGTCTGTTTGTCAGGGCAAGATCCTCAGCTGGTGTAGCTTGCGAAAGATCCATTGACTTCAGTTGGGCCACATGGATTTATGCGAGGTGTCGACTTGGCACATTGCTTTCAGTAGAGACATGCCAAGTAAAACCAGCTGTAGATCTGGCATCTGACATGCTTTCAGTGGAGTTACACTGATATAGAAAAGCTAGGGATCAGTCTTCTTGACTTCATTTGTGTTACATCTATTTATACCTACTGGAGATATGATTTCTTGATCCAACTCAACTATGCTCAGTTACACTACCTGACAATCTGAGCTCTGTTTTTCTATTGAGAAATTCTTCTCACAGTTCATCTATAGAAAATTAAACAAGCTTTTAGTACTACTGTCCTGTTCTCCTACATCTTTTTCACTCACCTATTAAATTTTTTCTTAATAAAATTGTAAGATCGTTGGTCAATGGATTCTCTTTTAGATCAATCTGCAGCGTCCTTATACTAGATCCTGTGATCTAGATTCATAAGAGGACATAGGCACCTCATTGTCACTTTAGGCACCAAAATTCCAGAATCAAGCCCTACTGGGATTCACAACCCCCCTGCTCAGCTTCCACCAAAATCGTTCAGCACCTACATTTTTACAAACACACTGATGACCCATGCCAGGCATCTGGATGACTAAGACACAGAGTGATTCAGAAATGGAGAAAGATAGGTGTTCCTCCACCTACCTCACAGTGGTGATGAGGTAAATAAAGAAAGGATAACCTAACCTAACTAAAGTCCATATTCCCCAAATGAGAACTGGTAAACTCCATTTACCCATGTTTACTCTTGACTATGCTATTGCTACAGGGCCCGGTCTCACAGGCATGCTCCAAGCTTGCCTTCCCGATTGGGCCCTGTGACATTCTGTACCTCAAAGTAGTAACCTGGACCCCCATATTCATCACTGTGATGTGATTAGGATGTGTTTTGTACAATGCATCCCTCGTGAGGTATCATTTGAGAAGTCATGATCTGTTGAACATTAATATCACTTGGGATTACGTGTGTTACCTGAAGTTGTTCCTGAAGTTATGGAGTTTTGCTATGTGTGTATTACTGAAATACATTATGAGGTTGAGAGACGCCCACAGCCAGCCTTTCAGTGGCAACAAAAGAGTAACTGACCAGGCAGATTTACATCAGGACCAGCCAGACATATGTTGATGGCTTGTCAAAGAGAATGGCCTGTAACTCACACACTTTTAGATGTTATATACACTTTGGAGGCACTGTGGTGTGTAGTGGCACAAGCAGTAGCCTGGGCCTTAGAAGTCCTGGGTTTTAGTCCCGTCTCTGCTACTAGATTGTCGGGGGGCCTTGACCCCCACTGTGTGTAAAAGGGGGATAATGCTAGTGCCTTCTTTTGTAAAGTGCTTTGAGATCTACTCGGGAAAAGTGCAAGCTACAAATGATTATTATTACCCTTGCTTTACGCTGCTGTCAGCATGACTCATTCCCCTAATGCCAAGGAAAGTCAGTCCTGATTTAGATCTTTGGAAGCGAGAGCAGAATCAGGTCCCTTTGATGTTAATTTTCCTCCTCTACTTGTGGCTCTACTGAGGCACCAGCTGGTTCAATGGCAGAGCTGAGCATAAATCCTACTTCAGCTGACTACCAGCTATTCCTCCAACCTAAAGTTGGAATAGGAACCGTCAAATGCTCCTGTCCAGCACCCATCTGGTGAGACCCAATCCCATCAGCGTCCATGGAAAGATACTCACTTCCTTGCAGATCAGTGGATGAAACCTGGGAGCTGGGATTTTCAAAGGTTATTGGGCACCTGAAAATACACAGCAGTCCCTAGTGGAATTTTCCAAAGCACATCAGGAGGTTAAGTGTCTCTCTTCCATTACAAATCAATAGGAGTTAGGAGTCAGATTTTTAAAAGAATTCCATGCCTAACTCCCATTGTAATCAGTGGGAGTGAGGATCATAAATGCTTTTAAAAATCTGTTTCTGGGATCCTAACCAGTTTAGACAGTTTTGTAATCCCACTTGGCACCTGTCTGCATCTACAGATGAATAAATAGCTTTGAAAATCTGGCCCTTAGACTCCCTGCTCCATTGACTTTCAATCCCTTAAGCCCCTTGGGAAATCCCGGCCTTCAGATGTATACTCCATTCTTTGATCTTCATTAGGAATGTTATCTTGGATGGTGAACTCCAGAAATACAGAGACTCAGCTGCCATGAAGATGGGCTTAGCTACATAGATAAATCTACATATGGGGATCTGATCCCAAGCCATCCTGTTATCATGCTGCCGGATGCAGCTACTTCAGTAACTCTATAAACCAACCAATACTATACAGAGTGAAAGCCAGTTCCAACTTTGCCTAGTAAGTGATGGCACTATTCTGCACCTTCGTTTCATGGCCCTGATTTTGCAAAGGAAATGCACAGATCTGATAACCCAGAATCTTTGTATAGCCCTTTGACATCTGAAACTTGTACCATGTGTGCTGTAACAGGCCACTGGGAATAGGGATGGTGTGGGTACTTTTCACAGTCTTGGACATTAAATTTAATTTAAAAATATGTAATGATTTTTAGTAGCTAAAGGATATTTCTTCTGACTCTGAGGGCAGCTAATGTCACAGGCAAAGCAGGTGAGAATTGGAGCTGGAAAGGGGCTTGCAGTGGGTCTGTGACACTGTTAAGGGCAGCAGTGGCAAGGGGGATAGGCTGTAACAAGAGCTATCTCAGTTCCTGGTGACTGACCAGAGAAGTGGCAATGAACAGTCTGTCCACAGGGTGTAAAGTGCTTGACCTTAAGGATGCAGCTGTTTCTATAGGTCTGAAAGCAGATCTGCACTGACAGATCCCCAGCATGAAGGAACCCTGAGCAGTGTCATTTGAAACATGTTAATTTCATTGATTCTTGTTTAGGATAAAAATAATAATTAAATAAAAAATCCTTGCTTTGTTATGTGCTCATTAAAATCATCCCCGTTAGCAACACAGCTACTAAAGAAAAATCTCTCCAACCAGCCATGCAGCACCTGTGGCCCTATGGGGATTTGCAGGAGGACACTGAGGTCATTATAACTCCTCATGTCTTAATCAGCACTCTGAGAAATGTTATGCCCAGCTGAGACCTGGGCACTGCCTGGGGATCTGACAAACCTCTCAAGGAATTAAGGGTCAGTGGCAGAAACAAAGTTACTCGTCATTTTAATGGGTCTCAGGGAGGCCATTAGAATGGAAACACTATTGGGAAATGCAGGTTGTGGTGACAGTCCCATTGGGGCTGATTAGAAAGGAAAGTCAGAGCCACTGATTAATGTTAGACAAAGGAAGGAGAGGGTTTGTTCCTATGGCAAGGAGCCCCCTGATGTGTAAAGTGAAAGGGGTCAAGCCAGTTTGACCAGCTCCTGTGAAGGGTGATTGCTTCATTCATGAATTCCACCAGAGTCTCACCTAGCTAGGGGATAGGGTGACCAGAAAGCAAGTATGAACATTGGGGACAGGAGGTGGGAGATAATAGGAGCCCATATAAAAAAAAAAGCCCCAAATATCGGTATTATCTCTATAAAATAGGGATATCTGGTCACCCTACTAGGGGACGTAGTTGAAGGGGGGGGTGTGGATTGGAGTAAAACTGACATGTAAACAAACCAGTCTTTCCCACTGGGTTAGCTGAGGCAGCAGGGCCCAGGTGCAATGAGTGAAAGGCAGTTCCAGGTGTCTAGGCCTCAATGACAGAGATCAGCCAAAGTACCTGGATTGTGACAGACTTTGCTGGCCTGCCCACGACACTCACTGCTGCCAGTGCCCCTCAGTCCTAGCCCACAGCCCCTACTCACAATGCAATTCCATCTGTGGGCCCACACGCACACAAATCTCAATCCCAATACTATAATCCCCGGCTGTCACAGCTCTGTGCTGCCCCCACCCCACGGCTCTGCCACTGGCCCTCAGTCTCAGCCCTGAACTTCTCCATGTCCCCTAAAGCTCTGTCGATGCCCATTAATGCTGATTTCAGTCCTCACCTTCTATCGCATTTCTGGGCTAACACACACAACACACACAGCTCTGCTGCTGCTGCACCTCAATGCCGACTCACAGACACCCTGCTGTCCTAGCCCTGCCCCGTGTCCCCCTCCCTCCACCTCTGCCAGTACCTGGGACTAAATTATGCGGTCAGTTGCTTGATCACACTTTGGTTCAGTATGAAATAGATTCAAGAGACCAACTCAGCAACAAGTGAGGTTGATTGCTATAAACCAGTAGTGCTGCAACAGGGCAGGAGGGCCAGAGACCCCATCCCCTTCCTCTCCTTTTCCCCCCAAGGCCCAACCCACTGGCCAGACCAGCAGCTAGTGGAGCCTGATCAGGGAGCCTAGAAAGTTGTGGGAGCTGTGTGGACCTCCCATCCAGTCCAGGATGGACTGAGGCCGAAAAAAGTCCCCCTGCCCGTGTCACCACCCCGCGGGCTCCCCATCCAGCCCAGGGCACGTGGAGGGTCTGTGACTGTGCGCTAACTCCCCACAGCTGCCCACGTGGCTCTGTCCCCGACTCGGCTCTCTCCAGCTGAGTGAGGGCCTCGGAGCCGTAACCCTGCCATGGTAAGATCTGCGAGGGCAGTTGTGGAGAGATGGTACAGACCCTCCACCTGTCCTTGGGGGGAGGCAGAGGCCGGGGACACAGTTGAGAGGGCAGACTCCCTGGATCTGCTCTGGCTTTAGTCTTGGGGGAGGGAGGACCAGAGGCCGGGGACTCAGTCGGGGGGGGGGGGGGACAGACTACTCGGCTCTTCTCCGGCTTCCGCTTGGCCAAGGACGGGGTCTTTGGGGAAAGAGGAGGGGTGGGAGCGGAGCTGGGGAGCCTGTGAGTTCCCCCATTTTGGGGAAGTCTCTGATATCCTTGCTATAAACTAATAATCATATAATACAGGGCAAAGATTCAATATGATACCAGTCTCTGGGAAGCCATCTCATGCAGCATCATTATAAAACCCCTGTTCTAGTCCCCACCATCTCCCCACTCTGTCAATGCCTATTGATCCTGACCTGCAGTCCCTGGCTAGGTCATCTCTGTCTCACACACAGAGCTCTGCCAATAGCCATTAATTCCAGCCAGCAGGCCCTGCGACTCCAGCTGGCTCCCTTCACAGCTCAGCTGAGGTACCTCAGTCCTGACTCACAATACCACTACTATTCCCTGCCCTAAACTACTTCCCCACTCCACCAATACACCACAGTCATGAGTTACCACCCCCTCTGTCCTGGCAGTCCTGCCCCAAACACACAATGCTGATAGTTCCCCTGGATCCTGACCCTATGTTAGTCATATTCACCCCATCACACACACAGGTCTCTCAATGCATCACTAGTGTGACCTGCAGCTCCCCCTGGTGTTCCAGTCCTGGGATGGCACACAGCCTTAGTAGGGTATGTCTACAATGCAATTAGACACCCGCGACTGCCCCATGAAGCCAACTCGGGCTGTGTGGAGCTGTTCAGTTGCAGTGTAGATGTTCTGGTTTGGACTGCAGCCTAAGCTCTGGGACCCTCTCGCCTTATAGGGTCCTAGAGCCCGGGCGTCAGCCCTAGCTTGGACATCTACACTCCAGTTAAACACCCCCACAGCCTTAGCCTCGTGAGACTGAGTCAGCTGTCACGGGTCGGCTGTAGATTTTTAATTGCATTGTAGATATACTCAGCAAGTTCTTGCTGGCCCAGGCCTGGCATCCTCAGAGCTCAGGAATTTCTGTTTAATTCTGTTATGTCACATAGCCTGCCAGCCCAGTACTGGGCCAAAACTGAGCTGTCTCAATGCATCAACAACAGCTTGCACCCCTTCAGCCCCTACACACACACATAAACACTAATGAGGTTTCATTCCTTCCATAAGGGGACAGCACACACAAACATCCCAACACACCCACAAGGATTCCTTCCTTCCATAAGGGGAGGGCATGCATGCACACGTGCACACACACACACATACACCTATGGAATAAACACATCTCATTCTCTTTATAAGGTGGCAGCAGTAACAACCAAAACACACACACACACACACATACACACACACACACATTTTCACTCCTTCCAGAAGCAGGTAGCAGGGATATAAGCGCACACACATACACACAAAAGAAGCAGGTCTCATTCTCTTCATAACGGGGTAGCAATGACAAACACACAGATACAGACAGACACAGACACAGTCTTATTCTCTCCTGAAGGAGAGATACACATATATACACAAACACACATACATACTGAACAAGGTTCCTTTTTTTTTCTCTCAGCAGCAGCAATCACACACAGACATGTGTTTTACACACACACACAGACACACACACACAATTAATATGGCTAAATGTAAATATATACTGCTAGGCACACAAAAGTAGGCCTGCTTACATAATGGGGGACAGTATCCTAGGAATTAGTGTCTCTGGAAAAGATTGGTGGAGAATCAGCTGAACATGAGCTCTCAGGATGATGCTGTATCCAGAACGGTCTAATGTGATCCTTGGATACATAGAAGGGAATCTCAAGTGGGCACTGGTGCATCTGCTACTGGAATCTTGTGTCCAGTTCTGTAGGTCACAACTCAGGAAGAACGTTCTTTGGCGAGGGTTCAAAGAAGAGCTATGAGAATGAATTAAAGGATTAGAAAATGTGATAGATTACAGGAGTTCAATCTATTTAGTTTAAGAAAGAGAAGGTTTAGCAATGACTTGATCACAGTCTATAGGTATCTACATGGGGAACAAATATTTAATAATGGGCTTTTTAATCTAGCAGAGAAAGATCTAACATGATCCAATGACTGTAAGTTAAAGCTAGGCAAATTCAGACTTAAAATCAGGTGTACATTGTTAACTATGAGAGTAATTAATCACTGGAAAAAGTTACCATAGGTCATGGTGGATTCTTCATCACTGGCAATTTTTTTCAATCAAGATTACATGTTTTTTTCTAAAACCTCTTCTCTAGGAATTATTTGCAGGGGGAACGGGACGTTGTCTCACCTGTGCTACTATACACAAGGTCAGATTAGAGATCACATGATTACTTCAAGCCTTGGAATCAATGAAAACATACACAATGGTCAAGTCCCCTTCCCTCCAGCAGTGGACAAAAGTGACACAAACACTGTAACGATGCTGCCCTTTTGAGAGTACCAATTCAGGACAAATTGCTTAGAGCAGGGCAGTTACAACCCAAGGCTGGGTTTTCTCCACTTCTAAGGCAAACCAAACCAGACAGACAGAGAAGACTTTGGTTTTACCCCACTGGCTAACCACAAGTCATACAAGCAATTTCCTTAGACACTCCAGTTTCCCAGTATCACCACCAGTGCCACTTGTTATGGAGACGAATGGTTATGAAAACCAATATCTCAGTAAAAGAATCCCAAAGGAACAAGCCCCAGACCCAAGTTAACAAACAAAAACATGCAATCTTTATTGAAAAAAATTACCAGTGATGAAGAATCCACCATGACCCATGGTAATTTTTTCCAGTGATTAATTACTCTCATAGTTAACAATGTACACAATGGCCACAAATCACACTGTTGCCAATCCTTTAAAATCTAAAATGTAAAGGTTTATTTATAAAAGGAAAAAGATATAGATGAGAGCTAAAATTGGTTAAATAAAATCAATTACATACAATAATGGCAAAGTTCTTGGTTTAGGCTTGTAGCAGTAATAGAATAAATTGCAGGTTTAAATCAAGTCTTCTGAGTACATCCACAGCTGGGAGGGGTCATTCAGTCCTTTGTTCAGAGCTTCAGTTTGTAGCAAGGATCCTCCATTTTTCAGAAGCAGTACGTAAAACAAAATGGAGGGGTTTCCAGGGCCTTTTTATATTCTCTGCCCATGGAAGAACACCCCTCTATTCTTACTGTGGAAAAATCACAGGAGCAAGATGGAGTTTGGAGTCACATGGGCAAGTCACATGTCTATGCATGACTCAGTTTGCAGGTAAATGCCATTGTTTACATGTTAGTTTGAACATTCCCAGGAAAACTTAGATGTGGATTGTCAGTTAAGTGTTTCTTGATTGGGCACTTTCTGAGACTAGTCCTTTCTTAGGAAGCTTACCAAAAGCTTCACTGAGGCTACTTGGAATTAAATACATTTGAGATACAAGTATATAGCCCATATTCATAACTTCAACTACAAAAACAATACACACATGCAGACAGCATAATCATAACCAGCAAATCATAGACACCTCACTCAATAATCTTTGTACAATATTTGGTGACACTACAGGATCTTGGTTGCAACAATGATCTATACAGTCACAGTTTATATTGATAACATTACACACACTAACATGGAGACAGAGCAGACCTCACTCAGTCTAGCAGACAGCCAAAGCTCATCCTCTTGCTCTCTCTTTTTCTCTCTCACATGCATATACACCATCAGGGCTCATGTCCTCCAGCAGAGGTAGCCAGGACACAAACTGATACAGAAACACTCACATTCAGCACAAGACATTGCCTTCATCAAGGGCCAGCAGAATAAATTTATTATCAAATGTTCAAGATTCAAGTGATAGTGAGTAAGAAGACTAGAAACAAATATTTATATATAACACAAAATCATAACACATTTTCTAGAGACTAAACTTAACTTAAAGAAGGAGGGGGTTTAAAATGACTTTATTCTGTCCTATGCAAAATGGGAATACTCTTCATCAACCTCATTTTGAAACAGCACTTTTCATCAATAGACCTCAAAATGCCTGAACAAACTAAGTAAATATCAGTATCCTCAACTTTAGATACAGGGAATGTGAGGTAGAGAGAGGATAAAATGATTCATCAGGCAAGTGGCAGAGCTGGGACGGGATCCCCCAGACCTGGACTCCAATAATTCTTTAGTAAAACATCATTGCAAAAATGAAAAGATGACAACAGATTAAAAAGACTCAAACACAGCTGGGTGCCATATGCTAATGAGAAATGTTCACCCTTTCTTGTAGCTTTTGGACACACACAAATGAAAACACTTGTCTCACTGACCCACTGCAAAAAGACATTCTTATGCACTGGGATATAGGCTCTGGCTTAGTAATTAGAGGAGGAGTCACGTCTAGTGGACAGAGCAGGCATCTGGGTTGGGGAACCCCAAAGTTCATTGTACTCAGAGACAGTTTAACTGCCCGTGGCTTGTCCCCCCCCCACACACACTACTTTTTTCCCTGCTGACTTCACATCTCTTTGATAACTTCATATGTAAACAGGCATCCATTGTGTTAGCTTACAATGTTTAATTTACATCTGACAGAGATCAGGTCAATACACATCTTTTGCCTGTTTTCTTCACTTCTGCTGGTGACTCAGACAGTGGTACAGACTCAAGAACTGCGTTTTTGTCATATTTACATAACTCATTACAGTCTATCTGTATGTACATTTCACAATAATATTAATGACCAGTGCGACCCCAGTTTTTATCTAAGGCCTCACATTATGATCTTTGGTGATTCGGAATGTGCATACGAGAATAAGAACATTCCTGTAATCTTCTTGTCAATTGGAAAGGAGTTTTGATGTCATAACCTTCTTGAATTAAGTTAGATTTTTTTGAATTACATTTAACATATTTGGAGTCCATTGTATTACAAGTGCAATTGTTTACGCGTTATTGTAGGACTATATGTAACTTTTCTAGGAGATGTGACTAATGTGAAAACTGGGGAAATGTTGTAACTTCTAGGCTATGCCTTGAGCACTGTCGTCATCATGTCTGCTGTCCTCTTTGCCATGGCCTCTTACTTCCAAATCATAGCTACCATACTGACGATGTCGTCAGATGCTGCTCACAGGAAGACTTTTTCCACCTGTGCCTCACACCTCTCAGTGGTCCCCATCTATTTTGGGATCCTCATTTTCATGTGTGTCCACCCTGCAGTGAAGTATGAGTCAAACACAGGGGTAAGCAGCCTATGGCATGGGTGCTGAAGGCGGCACACAAGCTGATTTTCAGTGGCACTCACACTGCCTGAGTTCTGGCCACCAGTTAGGGGGGCTCTGCATTTTAATTTTAAATGAAGCTTCTTAAACATTTTAGAAACTTTATTTACTTTACATACAACAATAGTTTAGTTATATATTATAGACTTACAGAAAGAGAACTTCTAAAATGTTAAAATGTATTACTGGCACATGAAACCTTAAATTAGAGTGAGTAAATGAAGACTCGGCACACCACTTCTGAAAGGTTGCCCACCCCTGGTCTAACATCAATAAAGTGGTATGAGTCTTCTACTCGGTGATAATGCCACTGCTGATTCTGATCATATACACACTGAGGAATATGTATGTGAAAAAGGCCCTGAGAAAAACATTCTTGAGGAACAAGGGTTAGGTTTCAGACTACCTAACCTTGCTTCCTCATCGCTTCTCTCAATGTCCTGTTTCTCTCCATTCCACCACTTATTCCTATCATCCTATACATCTTCCCCTCCATGACGCCTTCCACTGATGTAACAGAGAGACATAAGACATTTTCAAACATATCCAGTGATTTTCAGTACCTCAATTTTGGGATGCTCTTCTGGAGACACCTTAAAAGAGCCTGGTATTCAGAGGATTGATGATAAGTTGGGCACCCCAAAATCGAAGGCATCTGAAACTAGTTAGAGAATGTAGGGCATAGTATCTTATAGAGGAATGACAACTCTTCTATAGTTAAGGTTGACAGTTAACTGCCTTAACACATGATTTTTCTAAGTGCTTATATGCTTATATGCTTAGTGAGATTGTCTTTAAAATTGCTGAACCTCAAAGAGTCCCAGTGCAGGGTTAGCGGTTAAAATGTGGGGTTGTTAGAGCAAGGGGTTCCTGAGATGACATGAGATTAATAAGACTGAGACTTTTCAGCTTGGAAAAGAAACAACCAAGGGGGGATATGATAGAGGTTTATAAAATCAAGACAGGTGTGGAGAAAGTAAATAAGGAAGTGTTATTTACTCCTTCTCATAACACAAGAACTAGAGGTCATCACATGAAATGAACAGGCATCAGGTATAAAACAAACAATAAGAAGTATTCTTCACACAATGAACAGTCAACCTGTGGAACTCTTTGCCAGAGGATGTTGTGAAGGCCAAGACTATAAAAGAATCCAGAAAAGAGCTAGATAAATTCATGAAGGATAGATCCATCAATGGCTATTAGCCAGGATGTGCTGGGATGGTGTCACTATCCTCTGTTCACCAGAAGCTGGGAATGGACAACAGAGGATGGATCACTTGATGATTGTCTGTTCTGTTTATTACCTCTGAAATATTGTTGGCCACTGCCGGAAGACAGAATACTGGGTTAGGTCGACCTTTGGTCTGATCCAGTATGGCTGTTCTTGTGTTTCTTATGAAATAAAAGTCCCTAAAAAGTCATGAGATGGAATATTTTTTCTTGATTCTTCCAATATTTGTTCCTACACCTGGTGATCAAATCTTTGATACACTAACTCTGTATTTCCTGGTTTTAGGCTTAGCCACTTTCCATATTCTGGAAGGGCAAGAGGCAACCCTGAGAAACATTAACTGTGTGTTAATTAAGTTTTTGGCATTTGGTAAATAAAACTGGAGAAAAAGAGCTATGAGTGAATAAATAGAGCCATAAACTAGGCTGGTGTAAAATGGTGTCACTGTATTGCAGTCCAGGGCCACCCAGAGGATTCAGGGGGTCTAGGGCAAAGCAATTTCGGGGGCCCCTTCCATAAAAAAAATTACAATACTATATTCTCATGGAGGCCCCTGCGGGGCTCGGGCAAATTGCTCCACTTACTCCCCCCACAGGCAGCCCTGGGAAAAATAAACCTTCCACATCTCAGCACAAACCCAGTTTTGAGAAAACTTCTTTACAAGGTATCACTGGTTCTCAGCATCAGCTAGTGCTAAAAGGCACTAAAGATCATTAAAAGGGTTGGACAAATATTTTCTGTCAAAACTTTTTTTGGATCAAAAACTAAGGGTTTTTAAAAAGCAGAAAAAAATCATGGACAATGTCTGCTTTCCTTCAAAATTTGTTGTGTTTTTTTGATTGAAAAGCTGAAATTAGTCTGCCAAAACCTGAAGATGGTTTGGGGTTTCAGAAGTGTGTGGCCAAATATTTGTTGTTTGCTGTGTTTGATAGTTTAAAGAAACAATAAAAAATTCTGCTTAAAAAAAATCCAAAACTTTTGAACCACCTCAGCTTGTGACCAAATGCCTGAGCCCATCCAGTCAGAGATTTTTCCAGGTTTCTGATACTCTGCTGACTTCCTTGACTCATATCTGTCTCCATAACTTTGGGTTCATTTAGCTTAGAACATAAGAACAGCCATACTGGGTGGGTCAAACCAAAGGTCCATCCAGCCCAGTATCCTGTCTACCGACAGTAGCCAAAGCCAAGTGCCCCAGAAAGAGTGAACCTAACAGGTAAGAATCAAATGATCTGTCCCCTGCCATCCTTCTCCACCCTCTGACAGAGGCTAGGGACACCATTCCTTACCCATCCTGGCTAATAGCCATTAATGGACTTAATCTCCATGCATTTATCTGTTTCCTAGAGAGTGGCTCCATGGGGTCTCTCACATACTGGAGACTGTTACTGTGGGTTTGTTTTTAGTATAGACAATGTACATACTCCACGAACTGAGCATTTGAGCTTGTTCCAGAATCTGGGATGAGCCTATGTTGTGAAAACTGACATGCTCAAAATAGCACATGCATGTGAATGGACACAGGGTGCTAAAACTAAATTAACCCAGGGGTTCTCAAACTGGAGATCAGGACCCCTCAGGGAGTCACAAGGTTATTACTGGGAGTCGCGAGCTGTCAGCCTCCACCTCAAACCCCGCTTTGCCTCCAGAATTTATAATAGTGTCAAATATATAAAAAAGTGTTTTCAATTTATAAGGGGGGGGTCACACTCAGAGATTTGCTATGTGAAAGGGGTCACCAGGACAGAAGTTTGAGAACCATTGAATTAACCCCTCTGAAGCCTTAGGGAATGCAGGGAAGGGAGGGAAGCTCTCCCTTGGTAGGGTTGGGAAGGAGGTAGGTGGTGTAGGATATTGTTCTTCTCATGTGATCCCTCCCCCAGTAGCTAATTTTAAATGAAGCTACCCTTCCCTGACATGAATCTTGCTATGGCACTGAAATTAAATATAGACTATAATTTGGTATTTGAGAAGCAAAAAAGATGGTAACCCTAATGGAAATGCTAACAGCTTGGCTCTTCTGCAAGCCTCAAACTGCTGAATGAGCTTTAGGGTAGGAAAGGCTGTGCATCCCAAATAGCCTGACCCTGCCCCCTATGTGACCCCACCCACTTCTTGCCCTTCAACTGCCTGCCCCCATCAGAATCCCCAATCCATCCTGCTCCTTGCCCCCTCACCGTCCCCCAGAGACCCCCCCACAACCACCATCCGGGACCCCACCCCTGCTCCCTGTCCCCTGACTGCCACGACCCCTATCCACCCCCCCTCTGAGTCCTAACAGATCCCCAGAACGCCCACGATCCAACCCCTCTGTTCTCTGTCCCCTGACTGCCACCCCAACCTCTGCCCTCTCCCTGTTCCCTGACTGTCCCTGAGACTCCTTGCCCTTTATCCAACCCTCCTAGCCCCGGCCTCTTACCCCCAGCTCCCCTCTCACACAGAGCCTCAAGGTGTCCTATCCAGGAGCGTCCCTGAACAGCGGTGCAGCGCTAACCCTAACTCTAACCAATTGGAGCTCACAGCCCTACCCCCTTACCACACGGCTCTGAGCAGGGCAAAGCTCAGGCCCCGCCGGAGCCATGCTGCACCGCTGTTCATGGATGCTCCTGGATATGATGTGCTGAGTGAGGCTCCAGGAGAGGGGCGGAGGCAGGGTCGAGCAGGGACCGAGGCGGGAACCTCACCCATTCTCTTGGGAGCCCTTGCGGAACCCGGAGCCTGGGGCAAATTGCCCCACTTGTTCCCCCCCCAGGTGGCCCTGGGTTTTACTCATCCCTTCATAGTATGTTGGGGAAATGAGGTCAGCAATGACTCAGCAGATGACTTAATAGGTGACTAATGTCCATTAAGTTTGACTCCAATGCCTCACTTTACATTTCGGAAGCTTTGTGCTGGAGAAACTGGTGAAGTTGATTTATTCATTTGGAGGCATTTTGTTGTTTCTTCCTTTGCCTCCACATGTATATAATTTAATATAAACACTGATTCCGTCTGTGTGACAAGAAACAGGGGAGGGGTGAAGGGAAAGGAAAGCAGTCTAACATCTATGCCCCCATTTCTTATTTCTTATTTCCCAAAAATTCCTGTCTCTGACCATAGCACAATATCACTTCTCACCCCTCCCATGGGGTACAAAATGGGTGGGACTGTAGGTGTTCATTTCAGGTATATTTGGTCCTGCTAAGAAGGAGGAGGTGGGAATGGGGACACAGGCAAGGCTCTGTGGTTTCAGAGCTGGGAACAGAACACTGGGAAACAGACTCTGCCGAGGTGTAGAGCTATGGATATGCTTGCTTGGAACTAACCCCAATAAACATTGCATTGCCTGCACTTCAGACTTCTGGTCTTCTGCTTTCTGTCTGCGTGACAAGAACCAGAGGAGGGGTGAAGGGAAAGCCCTCTAACACTCCTATCTTCCCTCAGTTCATAAATCATACTGGGGCTTAGGTGTCTGGCCACACGAAGTGAGTCAGAGGTGGACATGCTCAGACCAAACAAAATTAATTAATTTATTACTGAAATAATTTAACAATCAGAAAGTTTACAAGGTGTTTTCAGTACAAAGTACATGAGATATATGCTACTAAACTTTCACAGCAATGTCTCATGAGTCTAGAATGATCTCACAAGATCAGAGTCATGGATGGAATGGTGCCTCTCTTGTGGATGTGGTGGCTGGGAATATTTTAAGCACTTAGATTGGGTGAGTGGGATTATTGTAATAAATCAATGTCTTTGGCGAGTGGGAATGGCCAGGTACACTGCCATAATGGATGGGAATGTCTTTGGTTGGTATCTATGCTAAATGGGAATGCACCAGACTTGGAGCTGAGGTAACTGAAGAAAAAGTCAAGTTCCCTGCATCCCTACTCTGAATCCTGGTGCTCAATCAACTGCCAAATAATTTAGGAAGACTTTTTTTTATGGCAACACATTGTTACATTCACAGAAAGAACTGGCTCCCTCTTCATGGCTATTTCCTACTCCTTCCCATGGCTTTCTTGAAGGCAGCTTGCACATCCTTTTTCCTGAGGCTGTAGATCATTGGGTTCAGCATGGGTGTGACCGTGGTGTAAAACACAGAGACCACTTTCCCAGTGTCCATGGAGTAGCTGGAGGAGGGATGGAGGTAGGTGAAGAAACCTGGGCCATAAAACAGCAGGACAGTGAGGAGGTGGGAAGCACAAGTTAAGAAGGTTTTGCATCTGCCCTGGGTTGAGCGGATTTTCATGATGGTGGATAGTTTGTAAGCATATGATGTGGAAATCAACAGGAAGCAACTTCCACCTACTAATCCACTGAGCAGAAAAATCAACACCTCATTAAAATAGGTGTCCATGCAGGCCAGTTTGATCAAAGGAGGGATCTCACAGAAGAAATGGTTGATTTCATTGGGACCACAGAAAGGTAGCCTGGCTATGAAGAACATATGTAACATTGAGTAGACAAAACCACCTATCCATATAGCAATGGCAGAGCACATACAAGTCCTGTGGTTCATGATGGGTGCATAGAGCAAAGGCTGGCATATTACCATGTAGCAGTCATAAGCCATCAGGGCAAGAAGAAAAGATTCAGATCCAGCAAAGGAGATGAGAAAATACAGCTGGGCCATGCAACTGGAGAAGGAAAGAGATTTAATCTTGGCAACCAATGTCACTAGCATATTGGGGAGAGTGACAGAAGAGTATGAGATGTCTAAGAGAGACAAGTTGACCAGAAAAAAGTACATAGGAGTATGGAGAGTGGTATCCGTCCAGATAGCCAAGCAAATGGAGAGGTTGTCATCCAAGGTCAGCAGGTAGATAATCAGGAAGCACATGAAGAGTAACTGCTGTATTTCTGGGAAGCTCGAGAGGTCCAGGAGTCTGAATTCTGTCACAGTGCTTTGATTGTCCATGTTTATCACTTTACCTGCATGCAGGAACAAATAAGGTGAATATACTCAGTTGAAAACAACATGTGGATAATACAAGATGGTGGAGCGGAGAGAAGGCATATGTTTCCAAACATAGGCTCCACCATCTCTTCGTTTTCAGACCACATTCTGTAGTTCAGGGAACATTTCTGTCTATCAAGCTCTTTCGAACATAAGTAAGCCTTAAGCACTAATGTTTATTATTAATTATTATTATTATTACTTCTAGATATATTCCCATGTAACAACCTAAATAATAACACTTGATGCTCAATATTTCTTCTGGCTGCACAGTCCTAATTTACATCAATCCATCATGGAAATTCAGCAGCTACCCAAAGTTTATATTCTATGTTTCAGTTTTTTTCCATCTTAATGACAGATTCTTTTAAAATAAAGGTTTAAAGCTTCTGTTGAAATGGTAACTTCTTATCAGGGCTGGTTGAAATTTTTCTGCCCCAAAAAATGTACAAGCACATGTTGGAATCCATCTTGATTCAGGAGATAAAGTGCATGCCTAAAGTTAAACAAATGTTTAGGTGTTTTCCTCAGTATGGATGGATGAATTTCTGATTCCTGGGCAACCTGGGCAGCAGTGACCCTGAGATGGTTGAGTTCAGGATCCTCACCAAAGGAAGAAAGGAGAGTAGCAAAATTCGGACCCTGGATTTCAGAAAAGCAGACTTTGAATCCCTTAGGGAACTGTTGGGCAGGATCCCCTGGGTGGCTAATGTAAGGGGGAAAGGAGTCCAGGAAAGCTGGCTGTATTTTAAAGAAGCCTCATTGAAGGCGCAGGAGCAATATGACAGATGTTTTCAAAAAAGCTGAAGTACTCAGTGCTTTTTCTGCCTTGCTCTTCACAGACAAAGTCAGCTTAGACACTGTTGTCCTGGGCAACACAGGATGGAGAGAAAGTGAGCAGCCCTCAGTGGTGAAAGAACAGGTTAAGGACTATTTAGAAAAGCTGGACATATACAAGTTCATGGGTTCAGGTCTAATGCATCTGAGAGTGCTGAGGGAATTGGCTGATGTGATTGCAGAGCCATTGTCCATTATCTTTTAAAACTCATGGTGATCGGGGGAGGTCCTAGACAATTGGAAAAAGACAAATATCATGCCCATATTTAAAAAAAGGAAGAAAGAAAACTCAGGAAACTACAGCTTCACCTCAGTCCATGGACCAGATCCTCATGGAAACCATTCTGAAGCACTTGGAGGAGAGGAAGATGATCAGGAACAGTCAACATGGATTCACCAAGAGCAAGTCATTCCTGACCAACCTGATTGCCTTCTATGATGAGATAACTGGCTCTGTGGATATGGGGAAAGAAGTGGACGTGATATATTTTGACTTTGGCAAAGCTTTTGATACAGTCTCCTACAATATTCTTGCCAGCAAGTTAAAAAAGAATGGATTGGATGAATGGACTATAAATAGACAGAAAACTGGTTAGATTGTCAGGCTCAACAAGTAGTAATGAATGGCTTGATATCTAGTTGGCAGCTGGTATCAAGCGGAGTGCCCCAGAGGTTGGTCCTGGGGCCAGTTTTGTTCAACATCTTTATTATCTGGTTGATGGGATGGATTGCAGCCTCAGAAATTTCGCAGATGACACTAAGCTGGGTGAAGAGGTAGATACGCTGGAGGGTAGGGATAGGGTCCAGAGTGACCTAGACAAATTGGAGGATTGGGCCAAAAGAAATCGGATAAGGTTCAAAGAGGACAAGTGCAGACTCCTGCACTTAGAATGGAAGAATCCCATGCACTGCTACAGACTGGGGACTGACTGACTAAGCAGCAGTTCTGAAGAAAAGGACTTGGGGTGTGCCCTTTTTGCCAAGAAGGCTAACGGCATATTGGGCTGCATTAGTAGGATCATTGCCAGCAGATAGAGGGAAGTAATTATGCCCCTCTCTTCGGCAGAGGTGAGGCCACATCTGGAACATTGCATCCAGTTTTGGGCCCCCCACTTCAGAAAGGATGTGGACAAATTGGAGAGAGTTCACCAGAGGGCAACAAAAATGATTAGGGGGTTGGGACACATAACTTATGAGGAAAGGCTGAGGGAACCAAGCTTGTTTAGTCTGCAGAAGAGAAGAGTGAGGGAGGATTTGATATCAGCCTTCAAATACCTGAAGGGGGATTCCAAAGTGGATGCAGCTCAGCTGTTCTCAGTGGTGGCAGATGACAAACACGGAACAATGGTCTCAAGCTGCAGTAGGAGAGGTCAGGTTGGATGTTAGGAAACACTATTTCACTAGGAGGGTGGTGAAGCATTGTTATGGGTTACCTAGGGATGTGATGGAATCTCCATCCTTTGAGGTTTTTAAGGCCCGTCTTGACAAAACCCCGGCTGGGATGATTTAGTTGGTGTTGGTGCTGCTTTGAGCAGGGGGTTCAACTAGATGACCCCCTGAGGTCTCTTCCAACCCTAATCTTCTATGATTCCTTTAGTTCCCTTTGAAAATTCTCAGCATTGGTACCTCACTTTGCCATCTGTACAATCGGATTTACCATTTCACACCTTGCAGAAATAAATCTAAACATTAATTGAAATTCTAAAGCAAAACTTGTTTTGTCTTTGAAATTCAAATTTTTTAAAATATTTTTCATATGAAGGTGGAACAATTTTAATCTTTGCCTATGTGAAAATTGTTTCCATCTTACTTTTGAGAAAGAGAGATTTATTTCCTCTTTGTTCTTTTAAAAATGTTTTTAAAATCCTTTCACATGCACAGAATATTTTTAATTACACTGAAAATGTAAAAAATGGAAAATCACACCATAAAGACAAAGAAATGAATTAACAAAAATCTTTTAAATTATGCATTTCCTCACAATGTTTTCTAATTTTTGATAAGCTCTAATTAATTCATAAAATATTTTAAATATGTTCAGATAAATCAATGGGAAAATCAAACAGATTTTTCAAAGTTTGTAAAGCAAAGCACCTATACGTCTTTGCATGACTGGGTTCTTAAATACATATTCTCTGCAAAATTATGAACTGCACTTGTACTTCTTCAAATCTATTATTTTTCATCCCACGTTGTACTTTTTTGTCAATGAAACTATAAATGAAATATTAACTACTGTCTGTTCTTTTCACAGAGAAAGGATAGACACTGTTCTGCACTTAGGTGTTTTCATGCTGGGTGTCACATATTCCGATATTAAACAAGTTATTTCTTTCTGACATGCACTTACCTACATGCTCCAGTCACCATGCACTTTCCATGAGGCAGCAGATCTCCAGAAGAAAACAGACCTTGAAAAATTCAGTTTCTGAAAACCTTCTGCTGGTTGTCCATTCGCCCAAGTCTTGGAGATGTTCTAATTGGTCTCCTCACCTTTCTGATGATACAGATTGCTGCAGGATACTTGTTCTGCTTAATCTGCAAAAAGTTGATCCAAGGAGTATTTATAAATTATAGACCCACAGACGTAAGTGATGGTTAAGACCCCCTTGAGTGTCTTGCCTGTTCTCTTGACTCAGTAGAAGGATTGTTTCCTACAGAATCCTCATGTGCTTTCTCCTATCTAATTATAAATGGCAACAATCTTGATCATGTAACTTTCTAAGGTTTCCCAGTGGGTCTTGTGAAAAAGTTAGTGGTATTTCACCATCAAGGCTTTGAGCTTTCTTTTCATTGAAGTCTATAGCATATCTTCCAGTGCTTTGAACCTGAGAAGGAACACGCCTGGGGTTGTGGTTAAAGTACTGGAGTGAAGCTCTGAAAACCTTACCTCAAATTCTATCCATCTGAAGAAGATCCTCTTTGTGTCTCTGAACAAGTCACTCAGGCAGATTTGTAAAGTTATCTAGGCACCTAGTGGGATTTCAAAAGTAACTAAGTACCAAACACCCATTTGAACCAATGAATTTTAGGCACCCGGATGCTATTGAAAATCCCTCCAAGTACCCAAATACCTTCTGTGCCTTGGTTTACTCTTCTTTAAAATGGAGACAATCATCTTTCCTTTCTTTCTTATTTATTTGGACTGGTATTTTTTAAGGACTCTAAGGGAGTTAAGCACTCAGCTCTTTTTACAGTTATATGCTCTATCTTAACCACAAGTAATAAGCTCAGTGAAGGAATTTCTTGGTGAAAATCTCTAGTTTGTGCTTTGAAGTTGGTCAGAAGTAGAGGATTTTAACGATACCTTCTGACCCCAAAATTTATGCATCCACAAAATCTAATTTATTTTCAATAGCAGTTGGGCACTTAACTGCCCTAAGCGTCTTTGATAAATCTTAGATTAGAAGGTTTTTGGAGTATATAAAATATGTATATACAATGACTAGGAGAATGACTCCTGACCTCATTTGGCACTTTTAAATGTATATAATAAAGAATAAATGTTTCTTTCACTAGATGTTTATTTCTCTGTCAGCAGATCTATATCTGTGCCAACAGATGGTGGCTAAATTCTTTTTGCTATCTGGGGAAATTTCCTTAGGCTAAAGTTTCCAGACATGAAGATCTACAGTTAAGCATCCAGGTGCTTAAGTGACTCACAATGTGATTCAGTCACCTAAATCCTTGTTTTAGCATTCACTGCAACTCAAAAGTGTGGCCAAAAGCTTGGTGCCTATGTTTTCAGGGTCAAATTTCCCTAGGCATCTCTATTTCTGCCACTGGGTATGGGCAGTCCTGGCTCACTCTAGGAGTTCAGACATTGAACTCCCACATAAGCCCCAGTATGATAGGTGAACTGTAATAAGATAGGCAAGCAAAGACCTGTTTAGTGTGCAGGACCTGATCCAATAGGCATGCTCAGCATAAAGTATTAAATAAAGCTTTCATTTTAACAGCATCTCTTGTTCCCTTTCCCTTTAGCTGAAGAGAGCTTATAGAAGAAAAAAACACCTCTTGTTTGACAGTCTCGCAGATGGTATCAAAGATGGTAATAACTGTCCTTTTCGGTAAAATAAAAGAAGTTGGTTGAGATGAGCTGGAGGGGTTTTTTTTTTTGATGCTCTGTTAATTTCCTTTCATTGCAGCCAACCTGTGGGATTCAGCTGGAACCAGTTGAGGCGTTGGACTCATCTGTGTCCCTTTCTCTGTCCTGGTCTGGTTCAGATATCTCTCAGGATGACGACAAAGGAAGCCCAAGGTCCCAGAAGATGGTAGGGGTGGCAACTATGATGATGACACTTGCTCTAGTAGCCTGCATCCATTCTTTCTTACCCCCACCTTCTTTAAGGGCTCACAAAGGGGAGCAATGGGTGGAATAGCCCATCCCCTTATTATTTTGTCCACCAATTAGACCTAATATCCAACACACCAATTTTGGTTCAGTAATTTATAGCTCCACATCTCTTGTTTTTAGCAAGCATGATTTCAGCAGTCCGTGAATTATATCAACAAGAGCTTCTTGTTTAGACTAATTCAGTCTTTCTGTCTCCCTTTCAAATCTTCTCCCATCTGAGTTTGTTATTATAGGTTATTGTGACATCTTACGAACTTTCACATAATTTTTACAGTTATGGTCAAAGTTAGGATAAATTTTTAGCCCCAGTTTTCATAACAAGGTTCAACTCCCTGCTCTCCTTGAAAGGAAAAACAAAGATCTGAGCCAGGATGTCTCACACCTTTCAGGACAGTGTGCTAACCACTGAGATATGGGATATTTCAATAGACAGCTCTCCTGTTGAAGCTGTTCCACTGTGCGCTAAATAAATGAAGAGTCACTGGCCCAGAAAGAAACTGTCAATATGGATGATTTCATAGCTTGGTGGTTTGGGCCTTCATCTCTGAGATGGGAGACCTGGAGTCTAGTCTAGTTTTTCTGCTTCAGTGACAGTGGAGCAGCTTCAACAGTAGAGACTGAGGGAGGTCTACATTAGAATATTACACAGGTCAGTGGTTTGGCCACACTTCCAAGAGTTGGGACACCCCTGTATAAATACTTTCTCTGCTCAGGCATAGGGGGACTGTGACACTCTGCCCCAAAGTAACACCCTGGCACCCCCACATTCACCATTGTCATATAATTATGATATGTTTTGTACAAAAGATGCCTTCTGAGATATAATTCTAAAAGTCTTGATCTGTTGAACATAAATATCCTGTTGGATTGTATGTGCTGTCATTGTACATGAAGTTATGAAGTTTTGTGTGTTACCGAAAGATGTTGTGAAGTTGGAAACACCCACTACTAGCCTTTCAGATACAACTGTACTAATGGACCAGCAACAAAGACAATAGACCATGGAAGAGCTTATCCTCACCTGTGGATGCTTTAGTCAGCCTATTGACAATCCCTGCCACGACTCATTGGTAGCAGGCAAGGGCATGTGACGAGATCATATGATGCTGAACTCCATTTTGGTATCTATATTTTCCCATAAACTAGGCTGGGAAATTGGCTTGAAACCAAGGGATTTCTTCCATATGGAATAAACTATAAGGGGAGGAAGTGACATCGCCATAGCAGCCCACTCCCCACACAAGAGAACACTTGGAAACACCTGAGGAAAGAAGACTGGACTTGGGGAAGTACTGGTGCAAGGCTAAAGGGTTTTTCTAGCCTGTGTATGTAAGCTTGATGGACTTTTGTCCTATCTAACAGGGCGAGACATTGCTTGATTCACATCATCATTTTTGCATGCACTTGTGGGATCATAGATCTGGATGAATTTCAGGGTGCTGTTTCGGTTCAATCAGAGGTAGAGCACCCCGATACATGATGACTTCAAATGGCATGAGACGATTTTCAAAGACCATTCCTTGAAATCGATTACTTTCTGATTGATAGACGACGCATTATGCAGGATATTTCAGTAGTGCCATCATTCAATATTGGTAGAGAACGTCGCCTACTGAGAGCCAGACTCACGTTCATTGTGAAGGTGGAGAAAAAGGTGCTGTGTATGGCGAACAGAAGGCACCAACCGGTAGCTTTCGATGAGGCAATCCTGAAGGAAAAGATTTCTAGGGAGGATGGAGTCTCCTGGATGACTGTAATGACAATTCTAATATGTCTTCATTATCTACTGCCCTGTTTTCATTTGTTATGCTTATATTTTTGTTTCTGTTTTAACAGCAACTTTCACTGCCCCTCTGAGCCAAGATAAGGCTTTTGACCAATGTTTTCTTCTTTCAAAAATGGGAAATGGTGGCTTTTTTGGCAACTGAGTAAACCTTTTTTAACAACTCCTAGTTTTGATCCACTGGAGTGTGCAGCGCCCGCCTCCCGCCCCCCATCTGTAGCTCTGCTTTACCATGTTACATCCGAATGTGTGTTATATTGGGTCTCATTATATTGGGATAGAGATGTATATATTAAAAACAATAAAAGAACCCAAGCTTATGCTATAAGCTCATCAGAGATCACCCCGACTCCATCAGGGGCTTTGGCTGGAGCAATCCTTCCAAATCCCATCCAGGGGGTTTCCTTGTGGATTCAAGTTCATCACAGCTTCAGCTCAGAACAAGCTTCCAGGCATATGAAGCATCAGTAGACCCAGTCCTTCCAACCTTACCCTAAGAATTGGGGTCCTCCATGGACCATGGATCCTGTCCATTTGCTGGATCAGGAAGAAGGCCCTGAGCCAGTTTAAAACCAGGCTAGTTATCCAAAGATCCTATTTGTCTGCTGGTCCCTGGAGAGTCCAATTTGAACTAGTGTATCTGAACCTCTCCGGGGATGGTGTCCAAGGGCTGAGAACAGAGGAATTACATGAGATCCTAGAAGAGCAACACACAATTCCACCACAGCATACACACTACTGTATTTTAATGCAATGGAAGATATTAAAGCTAAGTCAACAAGCGTTTGTCTTAATTCCATAGGTTTGTCTAGCACATTGCGAGATAGTGTTGGTCTGTCACAGCAACACAATGGCTGATGGCATCCAGTGATGGCCATTGCAAGGCCTGGCCCATTTGAGGGGATGACTGGAACAACTCACACATGCCTGGGATTTTCAAGGAGCCAAAGGAATTTAGGTGTCCAAATTCAATATAATCCCTTATGATTCCTTGAAATTCCCAGCCAAAATTAGCACTGGCCGCTCTCAGTTCCCTTGGGCCCCTTGGAAAATCCAGTAGTCACAAAAGCAAGTGTTAAATAATGTCCTGATGCCATTGTGTAGATTGGCGGGACCACAACATGCTGACTTTTATTTTTCCTGGTGGATGCTCCATCTCCACTCTGCTCCAAGACCCTCCCCCACTCCACCCCTTATCTTGAGGCCCTGCCCTTGATCCATCTCTTTTCACCCACCTCCCCAAGGACCCACCCTGTTTGTTCACTTGTGTTTTTGTTGTTTTTCAGTTGTTTTTCTCACCACATATTTTAGTCAGACATCTGACACACACAGGGGAGGAAATCTGCCTCTGTTAAAGATTCACTGCTTCACGCCCCTTCTATTGAGTGACAGACCGATGCTAACACATTGCTGTATAACTCAAAAGTCTGACATAAACTTTGGAGAAAAGATCTCTGATTTACAGATTCAGCCACCCAACTCTTCGGATTTTGACCATCAGCATGAAGGATTCTTAACGTAGGAGTAAAATATTACTTAAGAATGCATACAAGTCCTCTGTTTTTGCATCTCAAATGTTGTTATTAATATTTGTATTACAGTAACAGTAAGAAACTCCAACTAACCGAAAGTTCCCAGCCGGTTGTATTATTAGTCCCATTTCAGAGATGGAACAATGAGACACAGAGAAATTAGATCAACTCTACCTCCCCACCCACTAGGCCACACTTCCCTCCCATGAGTCCAGATTTCTAGTCCCTCTTCCCAGCACTAAGCACTGTTATAGGACAGGCAATACTTATGTTTCAGGAAACATATCTCTTTGGGTCTGATTCCTCTTGACACTTTAATAATTCTTTTCTATTCTATTCAAGTTCTCCTTACGGAATGAGAGTCAGGAATCCTGGGTTCTACCCTCCGTCCCCACAGCTGTGGAGTGGGAGAAGAGCAGGATCTAATGGGTTAGAGGAAGGGGGCTGGGAGTCAGGACTCCTGGGTTCTATGCACAGCTATTGGAGAAGAGTGTAGTCTAGTGGGTTAGAGCAGGGGCCTGGGATTCAAGATGCCTCAGTTCTCCTCCTTGGGTCAATACCCTCTCATCTGATCAATGCAAAGATGTCTTGCTCCTCTATTAAGCATAATACAATCCATCTTAAAAACCCTAGTGAACTGTAGGGTGTGTTATTGTTTGTGATCAGCATTTCTAAACTCAGTGCTGGTGTGCAAACCTTCGGGAGAGTCCATCCCTGCACGCTAATCTCGCCCACATGAAATAGCTCAGCCAGTGCATCAGCCTCAGGAGAGAGAGAATTTGACTTGTGCTGTTTTGACGATCTTCTGCCTGCACATCAGTGGAAAGAGCCCATGGCTGCTTTTTCCATCAGGATATTACCAGATCCACTGGCATACAATGGGTTAAATCCCCTCCTCTCTTCACCCAGCCTGCTTACCTCTGGAGAAGCTAGGAGCAACTAGATTGCAGGGTAGAACCTCATACAAATGCATCTATGTCTCGCCATACCCCTCTTTCACACTCACTCACTTTCTTTCCTTGTATCTCAGGCATGTGTTCCAAACATTGATCATTCTCATGGCTCTTCTCTGAACCCCCTCCAATTTTCTCAACTTGTTGGCACCAGAAGTGGACACCATATTCCAGCAACAGCTGCACCTGTGCCAAGTAAACAGGTAAAATTTTTGTTATATATAGTTACTTTTCAGTGAGGGAGTTATTATTTTTTTAAAGTTGCTTGTGCTTCCCCTGTAAGCCAGGCTCTTATTTTATCATGACTGTGGGCTTCTGTTTCAGTTGTGAGCTTGCGGTCTTTTGGGCATTTAGTAAAATATTCTTAAACAATACCCTGTGATCAGTCACATTTTTTTATGTTCATTCTTTCTCCCAGCTGATTTGACTTATGATTATTTTCAGCATTGTGCAACTGGCCTTTTTAACGCATGATAGATAGATAGATAGATAGATAGATTAGATCGATCGATCAATCATTGGTCTGGATTTTATTCTGCTTGCACATTGTAAATTGGCCCTTTTAAAGCACAATAGATAGATATTGGGTACCGAAGCTGATTTAAAGAACAGGTTACAAATCTTAGTTAATAGTTCTGCAACTTCACATTTGAGTTCTTTCAGAACTCTTGGGTGAATGCCATCTGGTCCCAGTGACTTGTTAATGTTGAATTTATCAATTAATTTCAAAACTTCCTCTAGTGACACTTCAATCTGTGACTGTTCCTCAGATTTTTCACCTACAAAAGCCTGGTCAGGTTTGGGAATCTCCCTAACGTCCTCAGCCGTGAAGACTGAAGCAAGAAATCCGCTTATTTTCTCCGCAATGACTTTATCGTCTTTAAGCGCTCCTTTTGTATCTCGATCATCAAGGGGCCGCACTGGTTGTTTAGCAGGCTTCCTGCTTCTGATGGACTTAAAAAACATTTTGTTATTACCTTTGGAGTTTTTGGCTAGCCGTTCTTCAAACTCCTCTCTGGCTTTTCTTATTACACCCTTGCACTTAATTTGGCAGTGTTTATGCTCCTTTCTATTTGCCTCACTAGGATTTGACATCCACTTTTTAAAGGAAGTCTTTTTATTTCTCACTGCTTCTTTTACATGATGGTTAAGCCATGGTGGCTCTATTTTAGTTCTTTTACTGTGTTTCTTAATTTGGGGTGTACATTAAAGTTTGGCCTCTATTATGGTGTCTTTAAAAAGCGCCGATTCAGCTTGCAGGGATTTCACTTTAGTCACTGTACCTTTTAACTTCTGTTTAACTAACCCTCTCATTTTTGCATAGTTCCCCCCTTTTGAAATTAAATGCCACAGTGTTGGACCGTTGAGATGTTCTTCCCACCACAGGAATGTTGTATGCTATTGTGTTATGGTCACTATTTGCAAGCGGTCCTGCTATAGTTACCTCTTGGACCAGCTCCTGCGCTCCACTCAGGATTAAATCTAAAGTTGTCTCTCCCCTTGTGGGTTCCAGTACCAGCAGCTCCATGAAGCAGTCATTTAAAGTTTTGAGAAATTTTATTTCTGCCTTCCTGAAGTGAAATGTTCCCGGTCAATATGGGGATAATTGAAATCCCCCACTATTATTGGGTTCTTAATTTCGATAGCCTCTCTAATTTCCCTTAGCATTTCATCGTCACTATTACTGTCCTGGTCAGGTGGTCAATAATAGAACCCTAATGTTATATTTTTATTAGAGCATGAAATTTCTATCCATAGAGATTCTATGGAACATGTGGATTCACTTAAGATTTTTACTTCATTTGAATCTACATTTTCTTTCACATATAGTGCCACTCCCCCTCCGCCCCCACCCCCGCCCGACCTGTTCTATCCTTCTGATATATTTTGTACCCCAGAATGATTGTGTCCCATTGGTTGCTCTCAATCTACCAGGTTTCTGTGATGCTTATTATATCAAAATCCTCCTTTATCACAAGGCACTCTAGTTCATCCATCTTATTATTTAGACCATAGCTTATGTTACTCCAATTGAAATCTTTAGTGATTACGCAGGTTTTTTTTTTTCGCTACACATCATTGCTAGTTGTTCATTATTGATAGCTGCAATGATAGCATTAAGGAGCTGTTCATCTATCGATCGATCTATCTGTCAGTGTTGATGGCTATTTGCTCTTCTGCAACTTCATGGTTGACTAAGCCCTGGTATTAATTAATGTAGGATTGTAAATGCTTTAATTACTAAAGCATTCATACCTGAAAAGCAAAATCTTTATCTGTATTGCAGAGTTCTGCAGTGGAAAGAAATTGCCATCTCAGCACCATGGATTCAGTAAATTTCACTCTGTAAGATACCAAATTTAGCTCTGTGTGTGTATATATTTGTATTAAAAGGGTGAGGGTGAAGTTTAAATGCAGGAAGTAAGGAAAATAGTGTATGAATGACTGGATGGCTGCAGATGGATGGATGGATAGATACAGACGGATGAACGAATGGATATATGTAGATGGATGAACAGATAGATAACTGGGTAGATGTGGGTGGATGGATGGAATGATGGAAGTATACAGATGGATAGATGCATGAAGGATCTCTCTACCCATCAATCAATTCCTTTATCTAGCCTCTATCTCTCTAAGCACTATCTCTCTGTCTAAGCTCTGACCTTCTGCCAGTGTTTAGTTCTCTTTGTCTCTAGGTTGTCACACCCCTGAGGTGTCTGGTGCTCTTACCAAAGGCTGTCTAGTTGGTTCCCTAGCAAAGGTCAGGGGAATCGTCTGTCCTGCCAGGCCCTGTAGACCTCATGATTGGGCCAACAGGGAGACCGGCCAACATCCAATAGCCAAGGCATTTTGCTCTTTTCTCTGTGCAGATCCAATGACCCACTGAGACATAGCAACACAGGTGCAGTAGGTGAGATGGTCTTGCTCGGCCTCTCACAGCCCCAGGTCCTTAGCCTGGCTTTGGCCAGCTTTCTCCTCCTCTCCTACTCAGCCGTGCTGCTGGGGAACCTGTCCATTATCCTGACCATCCGCACTGAGCCACGCCTGGCCGCTTCCCCCATGTACTACCTTCTAGGCAACCTCTTTCTGGTGGACCTGTGCTACACCTCAGTCACCACCCCCCAGATGGCCCTTGGACTGCTCTCTGGCCATGCCACCATCCCCTTGGGAGAGTGTCTGGGCCATCTCTTCTTCCTGCACTTCTTGGGCTGCACCGAGATATTCCTCCTCACCGCCATGGCCTACGACCGCTACGTAGCCATCTGCCAGCCTCTGTACTACACGACCATCATGGGCTACTGCACCTGCGCCGGGTTAGTGGCCGGCTCCTGGATGGGGGCCCTGGCCCACTCTTTGGTACAGACTCTACTGGCAGCCACATTGCCCTACTGTGGCCCCAACCGCATCGACCACTATTTCTGTGATGTGGCCCCACTGCTAGGCGTTGCCTGCACTGACACGTCCCTAATGGAGATCCTGGTGGTGTCCAACACCAGGGCCATCTCCCTGGGCTGCTTCCTGGTGTTGCTGGTCTCCTACGCGGTCATCTTGGCCTCCCTGCGGCGCCTCTTTGCTGAGGGCAGGCGCAAGGCCCTGTCCACCTGCAGGGCCCATCTGATGGTGGTGGCCATCTTTTTTGGACCCTGCATCTTCATCTACACTAGGCCCTTCTCCACCATCCCTGCTGACAAGGTGGTGTCGCTGTTGGCCACTGTGGTGATACCCGTGCTCAACCCACTGATCTACACCCTAAGGAACACAGAGATGAAGGGAGCCATGAGGCAGCTGTGGGGCAAGCAGGTGAGAGCAGAGAAGTGACTCAAGGTCCTCTATGAGTGGCTTGCCACTTTGCTTTTGTTCTGCAGTTTAGTGCCTTGGCCTTAAAGCTTCATGCACCTGCTGGGGTAAAGCCAGCTCTGGGGTGGGGCAACCAGGTAAGAGCTGTGCAACAATGCTGCACAGGGTTGGCTATCTCAGTGCTGGGATGCAGACAGGTGTGGGGCTGGGAATCTGGTTAACAGCCACACAGCAACACCACTTGGAGATGGCTCACCGAAAGGTGAGATGCAGCTAACTCTGGGGTGGGGCAGCTGGGTAACATCCATACAGAAACACCACTTGGGGATGGCTCATCCAAGTCTGAGATGCAGCTAACTCTGGAGCAAAGCAGCTGGGTAACATCCCCACAGAACACCACATGGGGATGGCTCACATGGGGTGGGGCAACTGGACAACAGTGACCATGTGGAAAGTGGCTACACAGCAATTTAAGATTGGAAATGCAGATAGACTCAGGCCCATATCCTCAGAGGCATGGAGGTGCCTAATTCCCATTGGTTTCAGTTAGGCACTTAAGTATTTTTGAGGATATGGCCTCAGTTACCAATTGGCGCTCTGCAGAGCTTTGTGAATTAATAAATGATAACAAGAATTGTGTTTTCTGCATTTTCTCCTCCTGCTGCTAACCACAAAGAAAACAGACTTTAATGAGGACACTGGATCTAACTTAATGCCCCTCCAAAGCAATCATCAGATGGTCTCTCATGACTCCAGCACAGCTCCCTTTAGCACCCCGAGGTGGCTCTGGAGTCAGTGCTCATTCTGAGGAGAGACCGCCCCTACTAAGCCCTCTGCCCTGCTCCCAGCAGCACAGCACCCCGTAGATCCTGGCAGAGCTGCAATGCCCCATTACACTGCTAGGGGGCGCTGTGCTGCAGGAAGCAGGATGGGAGGTTAGTAGGGGGCACTCTGCCCATGCTGCCTCAATACCCCAGCATGGTGCTCGGAGTAGGGGGGAAAGGGGGTGCTGTGCTGCAGGGTGTGGGGTGGCAGGCTGGGATATAGAGCAATAATTGCCCAACCCAACAAAGACACCACTCTGGATCCCAGCACAGGGGCAGCAGGGGTCCAGGTACTATGTACATGACAGGGAGGAGCTGACCAACTGGCTAAATGGCCTGGAACTGGGACAAAACCTTGGTGATCCCAGGTGACCTCATTAAACAGAAGGTGTCCCTGAGTTTAGGACTGCTGGGTTCTACCCCTAGCTCTGGGACAGAAGTGCATCAGAGTGGGTTAGAGTGGCAGCAGTCAGGACTCCTGGGTTCTATCCCTGGCTCTGGAAAGGGAGTAATAACTAGTGGTTACAGCAGGGGTGGGAGGAAGGGGAGCCAGGACTCCTGGTTCTATCCCCAGGTCTCTGAGGGTAGTGGGGGCTGACAGGTCAGAGTGGGCAGGGCTGGGAGTCAGAACTCCTCCAAGGTTCTATTCCTGGGTCTTCCATTGACTCATTTAGTGACAATACCATTTCTCTGCTTGTGCCTCAGTTTCCCCACCTTTAAAACAGCTTTGGAAATACCCATCTTGCCCTAGGTAGAAGGTGCAGTGTTGTTGTAGATTTTCAAAGCTTTGGATGCCCCTTCAAATTAATGGAAATTGGATGAGTATATCTGTAAGTAGCTTTGAAGATTTTAGCTATGAATGTAGAATGATAGCATTACGCCAGCTGCCAGCATATGCATCCATAACAGGGACATCATCTGAGCTTGAGCTTGGGCCTGCAGCACCTTTCCATGATCCACTCCCACTTCAGCTAAAGGAGCAATTCCCTCAGGAAATAGTAATTGTAGGCTTTTATCCTCCATGTGCACCAGCCATTGGAAAGGGACAAGCTACACAGCTGGCTAAGGAGATACACTCTCTGTAACCTGATTTGCAAGTGCAGATACTCTAGCCATGCTCAGTAATATGAGTGTGCAAATTTCCACACTCAGATGTGTGTGTGTGTATATATCCATTTATTAATCTTAAAAAGTATTGAAATAAACTATTTACAGTACGTCTTACTTTATACACTGGCATGTTTCAAATAAAGCCCTGCTAAAGGCTGTACAGAGATAAACAAGATAGGAGACTGGAAGGTGGGTGGAGGCAGGGATGAATACACATAAGTCATGAACATTTTTGCACCATTCCCATTAAATTGTTTTTAATTCGCCCCGTCCTACCCAGCACCCTCGAACCAGCTCCCAACTCTTCCATCACGAAAAACCCCAAACACTGATGGGTCCTGAACAGAGCTGGGCAAAAGAATTTTAGCAACTGGTAAATTCACTGAAAAATGCACTTTTTGGGGCACCAAAACTATACAGCCAGAGAAGAAGCCATCTCCTTTCTAAATGGTAGGATACTCAGCTTCTTTTCTGGCTATTTTGTGAATGTTGTCTAAGTTCTGGAGGGTTAGTGGGGAGGGGCAGAAATTGTCCAAAACTATTCACCGATTTGTGTCAAATTCACATATCGTGCATTTTCCAGGAGGAGAAAGGCTATGAAGATAGGTGAGGGTCCCACAGCCCGAGTTAAAACATCTATATCAGGCGTGGGCAAACTTTTTTGAGCCAAGCACCACATCTGGGGAAATTGTATGCAGGGCCAGGGCAGGGAGTACAGGTTGTGGGAGGGGATGTGGTGTGCAGGAAGGGGCTCAGGGCAAGGGATTGGGGCACAGGAGGGGTGTAGTATGTATGAGGGGGCTCAGGGAAGGGGGTTGGGATGCAGGAGGGGTGCAGAGTGCAGGAAGGGGATCAGGGCAGGGGTGTGGACTATGGGAGGGGGCTCAGGGCAGGGGTTGGGGTGCACAGGGATGTGGGATGTATGAGGGGGCTCAGGGCAGGGGGTTGGTGTGTAGAAGGGATGCAGGGTCTATGAGGGGGCTCAGGGAAGGGAGCTGGGGTGCAGGAAGGGTGCAAAGTACACGAGCGGTTCCGGCTCAGGCCCGGCACCATTTACCTAAGGTGGCTCCAGGGGGGGCCTCGGGGCCAGGGCAGGCTCCCTGCACGCCTGCCCTGTCCCTGGCCCCGCACCGCTCCAGGCCTATAGAAACTATGGGGGGCAGTGCCTGGAGGCAAGGGCGACACACGGGGAGCCCTCTGGCCCCCGCCCAGGGGTCACTTCTGAGAGTGGCGCCAGGTCACTGGAGCTATGGGGGACAATCCCGCCAGCTTGATCCAAAGCACTAAGGGGCCGGATCCAGCCTGCAGGCCATAGTTTGCCCACCCCGATACACAGTAATTTTATAGCCTTGCCCAAGTCAGTTCACATGGGCAAGCTATGGTGTTTTATTGCAGTGTGTGTAAAATCATAGATTAGGGTTGGAAGAGACCTCAAGAGGTCATCTAGTCCAATCCCCTGCTCAAAGCAGGACCAACACCAACTACATCATCCCAGCCAGGGCTTTGTCAAGCCTGACCTTAAAAACCTTTAAGGATGGAGATTTCACCACCTCCCTAAGTAACCCATTCCAGTGCTTCTCCACACTCCTAATGAAATAGTGTTTCCTAATATCCAATCTAGATCTCCCCCACCACAACTTGAGACCATTACTGCTTGTTCTGTCATCTGCCACCAGTGAGAACAGCCGAGCTCCATCCTCTTTGGAACCCCTCTTCAGGTAGTTGAAGGCTGCTATCAAATCACATACCTAGAGAAAGCACCACATCCAAAAATCCCATAGACGAGGGTATGATAGGAGACCCAAATTTAAATCCTTTCTCCTCATTAGGCAGAGAGAGAAATTGAACTCAAGTCTCTCACATCAGTGACCTAACCACCCCCCTAACCCACATAAAGGCAGTAACCGATGTCCCCAACAGCTACTTTACATATCAGGCCCTTTAAAAACACCTGGAGACAACATGTTTCAGATTGAATTAAACATTTTGTTTAACCCAAACTAAAAAATTTTCAGTTTGCCAAAATTTCTTTTTGAATTTTCAAATCTGGTTCTACTTAAACTAAGTTTTGTTTGGTTTTAAAAAAATGTCCTGGCTCTCATATTTGGAACTGCCATTATTCACTCAGCTCATGTGAAACATTTGTACGGATACTTGTGGGGAAAAAAATTACTCTTTCCCCTTAACACCCACATCCTTCATAAGGAGAAACCAAAATAATAATTTCTGAAGCCATATGAAAAATGTTGTATTTATCTTCCTGAAGAATATGTTCCCCAGTTCTTCCCAAAAGCTTTCTTCTCCTTTGAGAGCCCTGGAGTCTCGAATCCATGTGAGAAATTTCACACACAACTCCAGGGAAATCTCTCCCACCATTTTCCAACAATGTACTGCAACTGGGTCCCAGCTGAAGGGAACCTGCAGAGTCGTGGAAACCGGCACAAGGAGCTGAATGCTGCATGAAAGGATGTGCATGGATCATCCTGAAAATCTTTTTCACAAATTCCCCTGTTCACCACCACCAACTTAAATGCAACTGCCCAAACCTACTTTATGAAATAAACTCGAAGCATTAAGGGATCACGTATGACTCCATGATTCTAACCTTGTCCAAATCTTTCTCACCATTACTCCATGACCCTCCATCTCCCTCCTAAAAACAAACCAAAACCAATTAGGGCACTGAGCTAAAAATTTCCTCAGTGATCCCATTATTACATGTGACATTTTGCACTAACCCTCGTGAAAATCATTCCCACCATTTCCTTCCGCCACCAACCTTAGCACGACACCAAAAACACCGAGAGAGTCCAAAAGCCACATACATTTTTTCCTTTGCTCCAGATGTAACAAGAAAACTTTTTCACAAATCCTGCTGAAAAAGATATAATTTCCCACCCACTCACCTTCGAGACTCACTGAAATACAAATGGTGAAATATATATATATATATATATGGAGCTATACCTATCTCATAGAACTGGAAGGGACCCTGGAGGGTCATTGAGTCCAGCTCCCTGCCTTCACTAGCACGACCAAGTACTGATTTTTGCCCCAGATCCCTAAGTGGCCCTCTCAAGAGTTGAACTCACAACCCTAGGTTTAGCAGGCCAATGCTCAAACCAAAATATGCAAGTATCCCAGTGTCATATGACAAATTTTCCAGAAATCCTCATTAAAAATATGTCACCGTTCCCCCTGACACCTGCCTAAGAAGAAACCAAACACATTCATAAAACCGTATGATTTTTTGCACATGGGTCCCTATGCCAAGTGCAAAATTTTACACTGATCATTGTAAAATAAATAAATAAATGGATAAATAAATCACTCTTTCTCTCTGCTCCCACTTGACTTCTATGTTCAACAAGGGAGCCAAAGCCTAGTCCTCAGTCGCTTCATGGCTTCCTTGATCTCCTGGTTCCTCAGGGTGTAGATAATGGGGTTCAGCACTGGCGTGATGATGATGTAGAAGATGGAGGCCATCTTGTCCATCTGAAAGCTGGAGAAAGGTCGGAGGTAGACGAAAATGCGGGGTACTAAGATGAGGCTCACCATTATCAGGTGGGCACTACAGGTGGACAAAGCCTTCCTGCCGCCCCCATCACCAAAGCATCCTCTGAGGGTCACTAAGATGACACAATATGACCCCAGCAAAACCAGGAAGCAGACCAGAGAGATCAGGTCACTGTTGGACATTATGAGTATCTCCATCACGTAGGTGTCACTGCAGGCTAGCTTGACTACCTGGGGTACATCGCAGTAGAACTTGTCCAGCTTGCTGGGCCCACAAAATGGCAGCCATGCCACCAACACGAGCTGGGTGGAAGAGTGGAGCAAGCCTCCAGCCCAGTAGGTTGCCCAGAGGCCCGGGCAGCGGTGGCGGTGCATGGTCTCAGCATAGCTCAGTGGGTGGCAGATGGCCATGTAGCAGTCACAGGCCATGAGTGTGAGGAGGAACATCTCAGAGCCACCCAGGAAGTGAAGGAAGAAAAGCTGGGCCATGCAGCCCCCATAGGAGATGGTGCTTCTCTGGCTCAGCAAGTCGCTGAGCATCTTGTGAGCAGCCACTGAGCTGAGGGCCATGTCAATGAGTGAGAGGTTGGCCAGGAAGAAGTACATGGGGGACTGGAGGAGGTCGGGGTCCATCAGCACGGTCACCACAATAAAGAGGTTGCCCAGCAGGCTGGCCATGTAGCAGGCTGAGACGAGGACAAAGAGGAGAAGCTGGAGAGGGCGGGAGTGGGACAGGCCCAGGAGGGTGAACTGTTAGTCCACTGAACCATTCATCAGCTCAACGCCTGGAAAAGAGAGGAAATAATGAGATCGGGAGGCAGCACATTGGAGGGAATCCAGGAGCTCTGGCTTTCATTCTTGCCCCTGCTCTTACCCATCAAACCCCACCCCCCACCCAGAACTGTGATAGAACCCAGGAGTCCTGACCCCCCCCGATCTTTATTTAAAAAATGGTTCGATTCTACCATAGCCCTTGGTTCAATGGTTAACTGCTCTCGCTTTTAAAATTTTGCACTTTATTTCCACTTTAAATGTGTCTAGCGTCAACTTCCAGCCATTGAGTCATGTTACACTTTTCTCTGATGGATTGAAAAGCTCAAATATTTCCCCAGGTCAGTTCCTATAGACTATGATCAAGTCACCTCATAACTTTCTCTTTGTTAAGCTAAATAGACCGACCTCCTCGAGTCTCTCACTCTAAGACAGCTTTTCCAATCCTTTAATCATTCTTGTGGCTCTTCTCTGATCCTTCTCTAACTTGACAACATTCTCCTTGAATTGTGGGCACCAGAGCTGGACACAATATTCCATCCCTACCAAATACAGAAGTAAAATAACCACTCTATTCCTACTTGAGAGTCCCCTGGTTAGTCCTTTTGGCCACAGTATCGCACTGGAAGCCCATTTTTGGCTGATTATCCATCATGGCTCCCAAATATTTTGGAGAGTCACTGCTTCCCGGGATGGAGTCCCCCATCCTGTAAATATGGCCTACCTTCTTTGTTCCTAGATGTATACATTTACATTTAGCTTAATTAAAACACATTGTGCTTGTTTGTGCCCAGTTTACTAAACAATCCAGATTGCTCTGAATTTGTGACCTGTCCCCTTCAGTATTTATCACTCCCCCAGTCTTTATCAGTGATGATTTTTTGTTCTCTTCCAGGTCATTGATGAAAATGTTAAAAGTGTAGGGCCAAGATTGACCTCTTAGGGACCACCCCCTGGAAATACACCCTCACTATGATGATTCCCTGCTTACAATTACATTTTGAGCCAGTTTTTAAACCGTTTCATGTGTGTCAGGTTCATTTGTATTCTCCTGGTTTCTTAGTCAAAACATCACACCGTAGCAAATCCAGAAGTCCATGTCTATTACATCAACATTATTACCTGTATCAACCAAACTTGTAATCTCATCAAAAATATATTAAGTTAGCTTGACAGGATCTACTTTCTATAAACCAATGTTGATTGGCTTTAATTATATTATCCTCCTTTAATTCTTTATTAATCAAGGCCCATATCAGCTGGTCCACTATTTTACCTGGGGTTGATGTCCAGATTGATAGGCCTAGGTTTCCCCTGGTTGTCCCATTTACTCTTTTTAAATATTGTCACAAAGTTACCTGTCTTTCAGTTTGGAGCTTCGCCACTGTTAAAAGATCATTGGAGCAGGGGGGCTGCCTCCTGGATTTCTCCAAGGTAGCCTGAATGCTCTAACCACTAGAATATAGAGTCATTCCCAAGCTTGCTCTTTGGTCCAATAACTCTGTAATTATTTAGCCAGAGTGGAACAACTTCAACAGGAGAGACTGAGCAGACCTCCCTCCCCCAATAGCTTAGTGGCTACTGCCCATGCTCAGGAGGAATCAGAGCCCTGTTCAAACCCCATCTGCCTCTCACTTGGAAGGGGAACTTGAATCCATGGTTTCCCACACCCCAGGTGCATATTGTAATGTCTGGACTGAAATGAGGGAGCTCTTTATTTCTCCCTCCCCCTGCTCCCAGCAGCTCTGTGAGGGATCCCTTTCAGGGCTGGGTCTGGTAGGCAAGCCCAGAGCACACCTAGCAGATTGGGTCCTGCAAGTGAGTTTGGCAGCGGAACGTCTGTACCCCCCCCCAGTTTGTGCATCACACGGGGTCTTAGGTGGCTGCCCCCTAGAACATGGCTGCAGCACACATGCTCAAAGGCAGAAATACAGGCATGGAGGGAACTGTTATTGGGAAACTGAGGCACTGAGTTAAGGCACCTAAAGCATTTGGGGAGGGGGCAGAAATCCCAGTAAAGCCAGATTCTTGTATTTAGGTGCCTAAAGTGACAGTCGTGGCCCAAAATCCCTTGGGGAATCTAGCCCCCATTCACACACAACCACAGTCACACACACAATACAGCCATTGACATGTTGACTAGCCCCTCTCCCACCAGCCCCATGCCAAGCTGTCGCCAGGGTCACCTCCCCATACCCACCCCTGTGGGCAATGGACAAGTGCCCTGCAATGAGGCATACAACCCAGCCTCAGCCCCCAGATGGTGAGGGGGTGAGCATTACATCCCAATGGCCCTTCAGAGAGCTCTGCTCCTTTGCACCCCAGCCCAAGGATCAGTACCTCTGATCTCTGCTGCTTTCACTCCCTTCAGGGGCAGCTCGGCATCCTCCAGGGCTGGAGACCTTCTTAGGGCACAGATGGTCCCCACAGTGACCAGCAGCAGGGAGCAAAGCTCTGATCCTAGGCTGGATGGAGTCCCACTTGTTTGCCCAAGAAGAAGCAATAGGCAGGGAGGGAGAATGCTCAGGGTAAGAGCAGAGATAAGGCTAGAACCCAGGAGTCTTGGCTCCCAGCTCTCGCTGCTCTAACTCACTAGATCCCATTCCCCTCCCAGTGATGAGGATAGAACCCAGGAGTCCTGAGGCCAACATAAAGAGGCAGCCCTCATCCTTTACCCTATGACAGCTACAGCCCAGACCAGCTATACAGAACAGTCTATTTCCAAAGCACCAAGACACATCAGAAATATCTGACAAGCCACAGACCCCCATGGAGACATCACCCTGGGGAAACACATCTCTTTATTCAATGGCGGTCCCCACAGAAGAGCTAATCAGAGACTCTGATGTCAGAGCAGGGTGGGGGCTAGGAGACAGGACACCTGGGTTCCAGCCCCAGTTCAGGGAAGGCTAGTGATTAGAGTTGTGTCTCCATGGTCCGTTCCGTCTTTGGCCTCTCTGCTGAGGCTGCTGGCCAGGGAACTGCTTGGTACGACTAGGATTGAGTTTTCTTCCACAGGGTCAGCTGTCTCGCTCATGCAGGGACCAAACAAGGTGCAATGGTAATTATAGGCTTATGACAGAGTCAGAGTTCGAAAAATGGCCCCTTATTACTTTCCCCTACCACTCTGTGCCAGCCAGTCACCTGCCTGGAATCTCCTAGAGGGGAAAGGCACCATATCCCATTCTCAGTCCCCCCTCGAGCCAGCCAGTGCCCCCTACACTGAGGCCATATGGGAGCCAGCTCTTCCTACAGGAGAGGCCTCATATCCCATTCCCCATACCCCTAAGCCAGCCAGTTCCCTGCCCTGGGGCTGGATTGGAGCTGTGTCCCCTAGGAGGGAGAGACCTCATGTCCTATTCCCAACAGCCCTGAGCCAGCCAGTCCCCCGATTCAGAAGAATAACACTTGTGTAATGGCCAGGTTTCAGTCCAACAGCAATAGGCAGCATACAGTCTGTACACATACAAACCCCAATAGGTGTGTCTAGACAGCAAGCCTGGGTCTGGGACTCAAGTCTGCAGGCTGAGCGTTTCTAAGTCTGGGCTTGAGCGTCCAAACTGAGTAGTCACCCTGAGTTTACAATCATTAGACCCAGATCTCACAACCATGCTCAGGTATTTGCATTAAACAGACCTGAGTCAAACCAGCTTACCCCAGGCTTCGTAGTGCCCTCCACAGCTGTAGCCACTCCACCCCTTTGTTTGTGGCACCCTGTGGGAAAACTTGACTGTCCATCCAGCACTACATTACTGGAAATTGTCTCAGCTCCTCAGCATGTCCTTTTGAGCCATCTTTTGGGTCTGCACATTCCTGACAGCCAGAGCCAGCAACATGGAGGCACCATTTGAAAAGCTTGCCCTGCTTAAGCCTTCACTGCTGTTTCAGGAAACAGGCTGAGCCTCCATGAGACATTTGAGCAGTGTTTTCTAACCTACTGAAGGCACTTGCTGGGGGCGGAGGATGACACAGACATGGTAGACTGCAACTGGCTGAGGCTACTCACAATTCTCCAGATAGCCACTGATGCCTTCTAAGTATATCAGTTTTCCTGGAGAGGGGCCACAAGCGCAGACTGGTGGGATCACATCATCATGAGGACCTGGGATGATCAGCAGTGGATCCAGAGCTTTTGCACAGAGATAGTGACCTTTCTGGAGTTTAGTGAGCTGCTTTCCCTGCCCCTCCCATGCCAGGATACACACATCTAGTATATATCTAGGAATAAAGAATTTCAGTCATACTTACAGGATAGGAGCTCTACCCTGGGAAGCAGGGACTCTGAAAACTATGTCGGAGTCATTGTGGATGATCAGCAGAACATGAGTTCCCAGTGTGTTGCTGTGGCCAAAAGGACTAATGTGATCCTGGGATGCATAAGCAGGGGAATCTGCAGGAGTTACTCTACCTCTGTATTTGACACTGGCACAACCATTTCTGGAATCCTGTGTTCAGTTCTAGTGCCCATTGTTCCAGAAGGAGGTTGCTAAATCAGAGAGGGCTCAGAGAAGAGTCACAAGAATGATTAAAGGATTAGAAAACTTGCCTTACAGTGATAGACTCAAGAAGCTCAATTTAATAGAGAGAAGGTTAAGGGGTAATTTGATTACAGTCTAGGAGTACCCACATGGCAAACAAATATTTAATAATGGGCTTTTCAATCTAGCAATCTTTTACTTTTACTCGAGCCAATTGCTGGAAGTTGATGGCAGACCAATCCAGACTGGAAATAAATCATACATTTATAATGGTGATAGTAATTAACCAATGGAACAATTTACCAAGGTCATGGTGGCTTCTCCATCACTGAAAATTTTTAAATCAAGATTGGATGTATTTCTAATAGATCTTCTCCAGGAATTATTTTGGGGAAGTTCTGTGGCCTGTGTTACACAGGAGGTGTGAGTAGATTATCACAATGGTCCCTTTTGGCCTTGGAATCTGTGAATCTTTGAAAATGTAAGGGTGGCCATGCTGGTCCAGAAGTGGGTTGTTATAACCATCTGGAACCTGGCGACTCCTGACTGCTGCATGTCTGCTGCCAACCAGTTTGGTGCTGGCAAGTTGACTGCGGGGGCTGTGAGGTGATCAGGAATGTGATTTACCGAGTGTGGTGGGCATAAATAGTGTCCTGGAAGTAATTGCCCATTTTGAGAGAATGGTGGTGCCCGAGCCATTGATGGAACTTGTGCTCATAGTTTGCCCATAGCGAGGTACACAAGGAAAGCTTAGACCATATTGGTCACCTCCAGTGTGGTCAGCAGGTATTAGCCTCTTTGTAAGGATCTTGATCAAATACTTATAAATGTTTTGTTATTGTTTGGATGTAGTACCTTGCTTATAATTTAAGCTTTATAGGCATGTGTAGAGCAATTTTATGGCTAAGGTAGTGTTTTGATAATACTGTGCATAAATAATAATAATTCCAACATCCATTTAATTAAAATGCCTAATTAACATGGTGAAGAAAGATACTCTGTTTTAAAACGAGAACTTCATCACCTCTTTGGTGCAGGTTAGTGCTCTTAAACATCTCCCAGTCTGCCCAGTAATGACCCAATAAAAACAGGGAAGACCATACTTTACAGTCTCACCCATTTCAGCCTCAACCGGTGTACCTCATGCTGTGAATTTAAGCCAATATAATTAAATGGATGCAAAAGGTGATGTGGATGTTCTTAATTCAGTTTAAACTCGATTATTCTGGCTTAGCTGAAATCAATTAGGAATAGGTTTAAGCTAATCTGAAATCAGCTTCTCTGAGACCAAAATAAGTGTGTCCACACACCGGTTTAATTATACCAGTTTAAAAGCCAATTCAAATTGCTGGTATATTAGTTGCTGATGCCTAAATTGTTAATTGGTCACATTCTTACACTGCTTGATCGTTCTTCAGGAAAAAGCAGATTTAAATTTCAGACTAACAGGCAGACAGACAGACATATTTTAAAAAGTAACTGTGAGGATAGATAGTTAGACACATAGACAAAATCTAAATTTAAAAGAAAGAAAAATGTTTTAAAACATTTTGAATGGACCTTCCCCCCACTTTCAAAAAGAAGAAAGAAAAGAAAAGAAAAATTACAATTCCTTTGTAGATCACCTGTAAAAAGAGATTCTGATCTGTTGTATATTCTCTGCACTCAGATTATCAGAGCAGATACTTATCTACGTTGTCTGGACCTGGAATTTATGTTGGACTATTTTAATCAAATGTAGACATACAAAGAAATATATCTTTATTGATTTAAGGTCTCTATTCTCTTTATTTGAATCTTACCAGTCTAATCAATGAATTAATGTAATATATATTTACTACTTTAATATTTGATTTTAACCTGAAAAATGTGTAACATATTGTTCTTAATCCAATATTCAATTGATTCTGGAAATTTGCCTGATGTAGAATTATTAGCTCAATATTTTAATTGGCTCTGGAGATTAAAAAAATACAACTACAAATGTCATATTAAAACCAAATCTAAAAATATATGTAATTGTTAACTGAATATTTTAATAAAATCTAGAAATGTTAGCTTAATATTTTAACCACATCTGGAAAATATAATGTTTCATTATTAAATTAGTATTTTAATCAAATCAGCAAAATGGTACAAAATGTATTTAATAATTTAATATTTTAAGCAAATATGTAAAAGAGTAGTATATAATTCCAAATTTACTATGGTAATGAAAAATGAGACTGTATCATTATTTTGTGCATAATAGGAATTCATATCCTATATATCAGAGGGTAGCCGTGTTAGTCTGGATCTGTAAAAGCAGCAAAGAATCCTGTGGCACCTTATAGACTAACAGACGTTTTGGAGCATGAGCTTTCGTGGGTGAATACCCACTTCCTCAGATGCATGTAATGGAAATATCCAGGGGCAGGTATATATATGTGTGCTAGCAAGCAAGCTAGAGATAACGAGGTCAATTCAATCAGGGAGGATGAGGCCCTGTTCTAGCAGTTGAGGTGTGAAAACCAAGAGAGGAGAAACTGGTTCTGTAATTGGCAAGCCATTCACAGTCTTTGTTCAATCCTGAGCTGATGGTGTCAAATTTGCAGATGAACTGAAGCTCAGCAGTTTCTCTTTGAAGTCTGGTCCTGAAGTTTTTTTGCTGCAGGATGGCCACCTTAAGGTCTGCTATAGTGTGGCCAGGGAGGTTGAAGTGCTCTCCTACAGGTTTTTGTATATTGCCATTCCTAATGTCTGATTTGTGTCCATTTATCCTTTTCCGTAGAGACTGTCCAGTTTGGCCGATGTACATAGCAGAGGGGCATTGCTGGCATATGATGGCGTATATTACATTGGTGGATGTGCAGGTGAATGAACCAGTGATGGTGTGGCTGATCTGGTTAGGTCCTGTGATGGTGTCGCTGGTGTAGATATGTGGGCAGAGTTGGCATCGAGGTTTGTTGCATGGATTGGTTCCTGAGTTAGAGTTATTATGGTGTGGTGTGTAGTTACTGGTGAGAATATGTTTCAGGTTGGCAGGTTGTCTGTGGGCAAGGATTGGCCTGCCACCCAAGGCCTGTGAAAGTGTGGGATCATTGTCCAAGATGGGTTGTAGATCCTTGATGATGCGTTGGAGGGGTTTTAGCTGGGGGCTGTATGTGATGGCCAGTGGAGTCCTGTTGGTTTCTCTCTTGGGTTTGTCCTGCAGTAGGAGGCTTCTGGGTACACGTCTGGCTCTGTTGATCTGTTTCCTTATTTCCTCATGCGGGTATTGTAGTTTTGAGAATGCTTGGTGGAGGTTTTGTAGGTGTTGGTCTCTGTCTGAGGGGTTAGAGCAGATGCGGTTGTACCTCAGTGCTTGGCTGTAGACAATGGATCGTGTGATGTGCCCGGGATGGAAGCTGGAGGCATGAAGGTAGGCATAGCGGTCGGTGGGTTTTCGATATAGGGTGGTGTTAATGTGACCATCACTTATTTGCACCGTGGTGTCAAGAAAGTGGACCTCCCGTGTAGATTGGTCCAGGCTGAGGTTGATGGTGGGGTGGAAGCTGATGGTGGGGTGGAATCAACAGCTTCCACCCCACCATCAACCTCAGCCTGGACCAATCTACACGGGAGGTCCACTTCTTGACACCACGGTGCAAATAAGTGATGGTCACATTAACACCACCCTATATCGAAAACCCACCGACCGCTATGCCTACCTTCATGCCTCCAGCTTCCATCCCGGGCACATCACACGATCCATTGTCTACAGCCAAGCACTGAGGTACAACCGCATCTGCTCTAACCCCTCAGACAGAGACCAACACCTACAAAACCTCCACCAAGCATTCTCAAAACTACAATACCCGCATGAGGAAATAAGGAAACAGATCAACAGAGCCAGACGTGTACCCAGAAGCCTCCTACTGCAAGACAAACCCAAGAGAGAAACCAACAGGACTCCACTGGCCATCACATACAGCCCCCAGCTAAAACCCCTCCAACGCATCATCAAGGATCTACAACCCATCCTGGACAATGATCCCACACTTTCACAGGCCTTGGGTGGCAGGCCAATCCTTGCCCACAGACAACCTGCAACCTGAAACATATTCTCACCAGTAACTACACACCACACCATAATAACTCTGACTCAGGAACCAATCCATGCAACAAACCTCGATGCCAACTCTGCCCACATATCTACACCAGCGACACCATCACAGGACCTAACCAGATCAGCCACACCATCACTGGTTCATTCACCTGCACATCCACCAATGTAATATACGCCATCATATGCCAGCAATGCCCCTCTGCTATGTACATCGGCCAAACTGGACAGTCTCTACGGAAAAGGATAAATGGACACAAATCAGACATTAGGAATGGCAATATACAAAAACCTGTAGGAGAGCACTTCAACCTCCCTGGCCACACTATAGCAGACCTTAAGGTGGCCATCCTGCAGCAAAAAACTTCAGGACCAGACTTCAAAGAGAAACTGCTGAGCTTCAGTTCATCTGCAAATTTGACACCATCAGCTCAGGATTGAACAAAGACTGTGAATGGCTTGCCAATTACAGAACCAGTTTCTCCTCTCTTGGTTTTCACACCTCAACTGCTAGAACAGGGCCTCATCCTCCCTGATTGAATTGACCTCGTTATCTCTAGCTTGCTTGCTAGCACACATATATATACCTGCCCCTGGATATTTCCATTACATGCATCTGAGGAAGTGGGTATTCACCCACGAAAGCTCATGCTCCAAAACGTCTGTTAGTCTATAAGGTGCCACAGGATTCTTTGCTGCTTTTACATATCCTATATACTTATTAATGTAACATGTTTAACAAATCTGGAAATCATCACAATGTTTACTTATTAATCCAAGGTTTTCATCAAATCTAGAAATTAACATGATATGTAAATATTAATTTAACATATGAAGTGAACATAGAAATCAGTACAGCCTTCACTTAATATTAATGACTAACTTATCAATATTAATAAGTAACTATTTTCACTGCACATAGGAATGAATAAAATGTCTAATTTTTAATTTGTTATTTCAATCAAAAGAGGACTAGATGACCTCTTGAGGTCTCTTCCAACCCTAATCTGCTACAATTCTAGTATATAATTATTCGTTTATTATTTAAGTTGAAGGTAGAAATGGATAGCATACACAGTTATTAATTTGTTTTAATTAAATACAGGAATGAATATCTTCAGTAGTTTTTTTATTTTAATCAAAAATATAATATAGTTATTAATTTTACATTTTAATCAAATCTAGGAATTAACCCAGCACACAATTATTAATTTTTCATTCCGAGTCTCAACATTAATATAAACTGTAACTCTTAATCTGTCATTTTAATCTAATCTGGAAAATATAATGTGTAAATTGTTTGGGACTCTTTTTTGCTTCTGTGTTTGTGCAGCTCCTAGCACAATGAGGCCCTGGTCTGTGACTGGGGCTCCTACGGGTTACCTCAATAATAAATAAACAATTCAATAATCAATAAATAGTATGATTATCAATTCACTCTAAACATTCTTTTCCCATGTAAGAATTGTTTGTAGAATTTAATCATATTGCTATTTTAATACAAATGTTTTTATATTCGATCTAGATTTTCCTTCTGCAGAGACTTTAGGGTTAATCCACAACTGATGTCGTCTTTGGATCTCTCCAAACTCAAAGTCCTCTTGAGTCAATTCTGTGCCACTTTTTAGTTAGATGAGAGGAAAGGTTTGGCTGCCCTGAAGGTCCCTGGTGGTTCACATCTAATGTTTCCAAAAACTTTGCGGTTTCACCTGCTCACCTGCAGGGTGAGGAAGAGACTCCCACCCATCCAAAAAAATCTATTTGGGAGCGGGATTGTTTGTATTGTTGTCTTCTTGCTCCGAAGCATAGGCATAGCCACAGCTGGAGATGGGACACTGGATAGGGTGGATGCCAAACTCTCTCTCAAGCACTTGGTTGGCAGTTCTGTCTCACATGCTCAAGGTTTAATTTGTTGCCTGATCCTTTCAATGGTCAATAACACTTGTTCTGGTTGCCAGTTGACCTGATTAATAAACTGAGGATCAGCGGGTTCTTGTTTCAGAATCAGGCTACACAGAACTAAAATCAGCTAATTAAATATCACCAAGGTGTAGGTCAAAGCAAAGACTTAGAAGTTTTTATTAAAATCAGTAATAAAGTCGAAAAGCTCTGAGCCACATAAACAGATAGGAATAATACAGTATCGGGGGTATCTGTGTATCATTCTTTGCATATGCTCTTAGATTTCCATACCTCCACCTTTCTTTGTGGACCTGGCGGTAAGAGACAAAGAACTGTCTCTGTCCCTGGCATGCCGATGGTCCAGGTTCCTCAATGCCCAAGATTGATGGTGAATAACAATAGAGCTGAAGGGTCCAATGATGGAAAAGTTCCCCATCCGCATGGTGGGTTGCCCTATTATGGGACCTGAGCGCCATTATGAATATTCATGCTAATGCTCAGCCTTCTATGCCCAAATCGAACTTCCTCGCCCTCTTAACATCAGGGTGAACTGATCCTACAGATTAACATATTAATGCCATATAACTCCTGATCCTATACGTCACCTCTTCCTCAGACAGATTGGCAGTTATCACCTCCATGTTCCCGGGGTTGCTGTTTACCTGCCATTGAACAAGCTGTCCCTAGTTCCCCAAAATCTAAGGGTAACTGTCAGGCCATTTATCCATGCCAAATGTCACAAGCCAACTATTCTGGACTACACTTCTGCTAATTTGGGGAATCTAATGTCTTACAGGATATAAGCCTGTAGGCTCCTTGCCATTACAGCTGAATATAATGAAGGCAAGCCAGTTCCATGGGCTACAAATTGGTCACCGTATGTGGGGTGAGGCAGGTATTTTTCCCCAGCTCAGATTGGCGGTAACCTTGGGTTTTTCCACCTTCTTTTGTAGGGTGACCAGATAGAAGGGTGAAAAATTGGGATCGGGGTGAGGGTCAATAGGTGCCTATATAAGAGAAAGCCCCCAAAATCAGGATTTTCCCTATAAAATCGGAACATCTGATCATTCTATTAATTTGCTGCATGTGGGTACAGGTCAGTTGCCAAGATGAGCTGGGTGTATCTCCTTTAATCATTTCCCTGCTATTGTGGGGGCCCTGGGGACTGGTGCACATCAGTCCCCGCCATTCTCCGTCAGTGACACCCCACATTTTAGCCTCCTGAGATTTGTAATATCTTGGTCTAGTTTCAGTTGCTAGGCAGTGTTGGTGGCCTGAGATCTACAGATGTTGAGACTAGGTGTTCTGCTGGTCCCTTCTGGCATTAAACTCTAACCCAGGTGTCCAGATGCCCAACCACACCAGTCTAACCCACTGGATCCCAGTCCCCTACCAGAGCTATGGATACAACCCAGGAGCGCTGACTACCCACTTACCAAATTACTCTGACCCACCAGACCAAGGGTTCCCTAACAGGGGTGGGGACCCCTCAGGGGGTCACAACTTTATCACATGGAGGGGTTGTAAGCTATCAGCCTCCACTCCAAACCCCACTTTGCCTCCTGCATTTATAATGGTGTCAAACATATTTAAATGTGTTTTAATTTATAGGGGGGGTCACATTCAGAGGCTTGCTATGTGAACGGGGTCACCAGTATGAAAGTTTGAGAACTACTGCACTAGACCCAAGTGCCCTCTGAGACCTGGGAAAAGAACCCAGGAGTCCTGGCTCCCAGATCAGCTCTCTGACCACTAGAGCTCACACCCACTGCCAGGGCCGGCTCTACTATTTTTGCCACCCCAGGCAAAAACAAACAAAGAAAAAAGCCCGAACTGCCGAAGCAAATAAACCACAACAACCCTCAGACTGTGCAGCCCCAAGAATGGAGGGAATGCGGCCCCTTAGCATGTGCACCCCCAGGCACATGCTTCCTCCGCTGGTGCCTGGAACCGGCCTTGCCCACTGCCTGTGCTGTGTCAACTCTTGGCATTAACAGAGGCTGTCCATCTCTGAGGGGTCCCTGCCCAGTATCTTTCTTGGGGGTTAGAAGCACTTAATAAATCACAGAGACCAGACTGCAAATCCCTTGGTGGAATTAGCTTGTTTCGATGTCTGAATGCCTCTCGCTCTGGATATTGATGACCTGGGCTGCTGGTGAAGCCAATTAAAGAGCTGAGCTGAAGTTACCACTGGCTCCTGCTTGAAAAGTTGGAGCCAGGCAATTAAAAAGAAAAGTTATCTCATTTCCTGAGAGCTGAGGGCAGATGCCAGGGGTGGGGGCTGTGGGTCAGATGGGAGGCCATGGGCAGAGAAGGGAGCTGAGTCTCCAGGATCCATTCAGCTCTTGGTCTCTGGTGATGAGCAGAGCTATAGTCTCAGGTTCATACAGACCCCTGCTCAGCTGGGAATCAACCCACTCATTACACATGGGACCTACTGCACAGAGCAGGAGGTGTCACTACCGCCCCGGGGTGACAGGATAGGGAAGAGGTGCAGGTGAAAGGGACCTTGATGAGTTCGGTAGGGGTCTCCTAATCTCAGTGAGATTTATTCCCACATGGGTAAACCTTTTGGGATAGTTTATTGGGGAGCAAGGGGGAAGAATCTGGGTCTAGCAGAGTGGAAGGGAAGTTGGGACCACCCTAAGCAGACAGAGCATGGGACAAGGGAGATCATCCCATTCTAAGGTCCCATTCTATGCCTCTCATCCCAGCAACACCAGTTCATCTCTGTAGGGGGAACAGCTCTGTTCTGAGCTCCCAATATATGCCCCCCCCCCGGTGCCCAAGTCCCTCTCTGTGGAGGGGTCAACATATTCTGAGCTCCCCAGTCTATATCCCCCAGCATGGCTACACAAGCCATACCGTTCTTCCCCACTCCATCCATTACCCCCCCCAGCCACAACCCTCACCCCCAATCTGCCCAACCTCTCCAACCAGACCCCTCACCCCACCCAGTCTAGTCCAGTCCCCGTCACCTCCACTCCCCCCAGCCCATCACCCCAACTTCATCCAGCCCCCTAGCCTGGCCTGTTACCCTCATTCCATTCAGGCCCTGCCCCCACCAGGCCACGCCCACCACTTCAGCCAGCCCTCAGGAGATTACCCTGTTTATTTTGGTAGAAACTGAAAAAACCTGATTTTAAACGGTGAATTTTTCCAGTTTTCCAATTTTCACCCTCGTCCATTGGGTCCCGACCAGAGTGGGGGCTGGAGATTGACCAGAGTTCACCAGCTGGGTGAACAGCTTGGCCTAGAGAAACAGGGATGTGTGCAACCTCCTAGTTAATTAATAATAATGATTAATGAGGTGCCGGCTGAGGATAGGACCCACACAATGGAGATTCCATAAAGAGTTTTGCTCTTCCCTTGGCTTGGCAAAGGAGAGGCACATCATCCCCCTGCAGTGTGAGGGCTACACTTGGCCTGGGCTCATAAAGCACCTTCCCCCTTTGACCATGTACACAGCACAAGTGAGATGCAACCAGCTCTGGTGCAGGGGAGCTCAGTAACAGCCACACAGTGACATTGCATGGAGATGGTTTGTCTTTTGCTGAGATGCAACCAGCTCTAGGGAAGAAACAGTAAAGAACATCTCAATGGGATGGCTCGCTTGGCACTGAGGGGTGGGGTGTGGCCCTGATGCTGCCTGCTGGAGGGAATGAACCCTGCACTGTGTGTGGAGAGAGTGAGAGAACCCAGCACCTCCTAGAAGACAGAGCACTGCCTTAGTACTGCCAATCCCTGATCACAATTTGCCGTGTGCCCAAGGGGCTGGCACTGGGGGCTTTCAATGTGGCCTCATATTGACACCTGCCAAGTCCTGTTTGTGGGGGTGGGGGGCTGTGCATGTGGTGAGGAGGTCTATATGAGTATGTAATGTGGGAGGGCTGTGGGGGGAGGCTCTGTGGAAGCTGTGTATGACAAAGAGTGGCAGTGAATATGTGTGAGGGGATATCTGGTGTGGGGTGTTTGTGTTGGGGCAGCGTGGAAGGCACAGGGGCGACTCTCCCCGGCATTCCCCTGGGTGCCCACAGTTCATCCAGGGATCAAATCCAGGTCTGGCTGCTCTTACACACCCCAGAGACCAAGTGCCAAGAGGGACCCAGGAGCTCAGAGACCAGATATCAACCCCCTCTTGCCCAGCTCCCTTCACAGCAGAGGCGGAGAGAGGATGCTGAGATCTCACAGCCAGGTGGGTTTTCACACACAGTTTCCATTCTTCCTTGGCTGCTGCTGTTCTGCTGCCCACCCCTCCTTGCGCCAACCATTAACCCAGCCATGCACAAGTTCAGGCTGGAAATTAGCAGGAAGTTTTTAACATTCAAAGGGGGAAGGTTTTGCAGCAGCCTCCCAGTCAGAGTTGTGGGTGGGGGTGTGGGGTCAGGATGGACACAACTTCATTAGTTTTAAGAGATGTAGAAAAATGTATAAGTGCGAGTGTATGATGGATTTGCTTGTGATGGTGCAAGGCAGAACTCCACAGTCCCAGGGTTCACGTCCAGTTAATATTCTATAGAATTGTAGAACTGGAAGGGATCTTGGGGTGTCATCTAGTTCAGTCCCCTGGACTCATGGCAGGACTAAGTATTATCTAGACCATCCCTGACAGGTGTTTGTCTAACCTGCTCTTAAAAATCTCCAGTGATGGAGACTCCACAAACTCCCTAGGCAATTCATTCCAGTGTTTAACCTCCCTGACAGTTAGCAAGTTTTTTCCTAATGTCCAACCTAAACCTCCCTTGTTGCAATTTAAGGCCATTGCTTCTTGGCCTATCCTCAGAGGTTAAGGAGAACAATTCATCTCCCTCCTTCTTGTAACATTTTATGTACTTGAAAACTGTTATTATGTCCTCTCTCAGTCTTGTCTTCTCCAAATTAACAAACCTAATTTTTTCAATCTTCCCTCATAGCTCATGTTTTCTAGAGCTTTAATTGTTTTTGTTGACTTCCATGGGCTTTTTCCAATTTGTCCACATCTTTCCTGAAATGTGGAACTCAGAACTGGACACAGTACTCCAGTTGAGGCCATATCAGCATGGAGTAGAGCAGAAGAATAGCTTCTTGTCTCTTGCTTACAACACCCCAGCTAATACATCTCAGAATGATGTTCACTTTTCTTGCAACACTATTAAACTGCTGACTCATATTTAGCTTGTGGTCCACTCTGACCCCCAGATCCCTTCCTAGGCAGTCATTTCCCATTTTGTGTGTGTGCCACTGATCGTTCCTTCTGACGCGGAGCACTTTGCGTTTGTCTTTATTCAATTTCATCCTATTTACTTCAGACTATTTCTCTAGTTTGTCCAGATCATTTTGAATTTTAATCCTGTCCTCCAAAGCACTTGCAACCCCTCCCAGCCTGGTATTGTCCGCAAACTTTATAATTGTACTCTCTATGCTATTATCTAAATCATTGATGAAAATATTGAACAGAACTGGACACAGAACAGACTCCTGCAGGACTCTACTTGATATTCCCATCCTATGTTCCTAAAACTCATGCTTCAGGATTTAGCTGGCCATTGGCAGGGTCAAGGAAGAAATTTTTAACCTCTGCACCCCATGTATTCTCAGAGGAGTTTTTGGTGGCTTTTTTTTTTTTTAAAAATCTGCTTCATATGAAGCATCAGGCAATGGGAGGTGGGCCAGGTCTCTGAGGTAGAGTTTTGGATGAGATATGTATGAGAAAAACTGACTAACTGTACGTGTGCTAGTCATTACTACTGTAACCACTAGACCTCCCTCCCCTCCCAGAGCTCTAGGCAGAACTTTGATGTCCTGTTTTTTTTTTTCAGCTCTGAGGCTTCCCGATAAATCTAGCCAACAACACCGTCACAGTGACCAAGTTCATCCTGCTGGGTTTCCACTCCCTGGGCCAGCTGAGCCGAAATCTCCTGTGTGCCCTTCTCTCCTGCACCTATGTCGGGACGCTGGCAGACAACCTGTGCATCGTATGGGCCGTGCTGAGGGACCCCCGCCTCCAACACCTACCCATATACATCCTGCTGGGGAACTTCTCCTGGATGGAGACCTGCTATGTCACGAACACGGTGCCATGGATGCTCTCTGACCTAGTAAACCCTGGTGTCCCCATCTCCTTCCAGGCCTGCTTTTTTCAGTTCCACATCTTCTTTTCCATGGGGACCACCGAGTGCCTCTTCCTCTCAGTCATGGTCTTGGATAGGTACCTGGCCATCTGCCACCCCCTGCGCTACCCCGTCCTCATGTCCACACACAGGTGCTGGGTGATGGCTGCCTTCTGCTGGCTCATCAGCTTCCTGTGGTTCATAGTGCCTGTCACCCTCATCTCCCAACTCTCCTTCTGCGGCTCCACCCTGGATTGTTTTGTCTGTGACCTAGCCCCACTGCTGGCTGTCTCCTGCACCCCAGCTCCCCAGGCTGAACATTCCTGCTATGCCCTGACCGCCTTTGTCATCCTTGGTGCTGCCATCTTCACCCTGACCTCCTCTGGGCTTATCATCAGGGCTCTGCTGCAGCTGTCCACAGGAGCCAGGCGGCACAAGGCCTTCTCCACCTGCTCCTCACATCTTACCATTGTGGGCCTATTCTGGGGCTCCGGCCTTGTCAACTACATCAGCCCGGCAGCCTCAGGGCGCAGTTGGAAAATGGCAGCCCTCTTCTACGCAGTGGGGACCCCCCTGCTCAACCCGCTGATCTACAGCCTGAGGAACAAGGAGATGAAGGAGGCTCTGAGGAGTATGCTGCTGGGGAAGCGGTAGGGGGTTCTGCTCTGTCCCCAGCCTGCAGGGACTGGCCGGTCATGGGGTGGGCAATGGGATATGGGGCCCTTCTCCTCCAGGGGTGCTGGCTCACACCTTCCAAACACAGCATTTTGCATGACCTTTAGGGGTCACTCGTAGCATAAAAAATGCCTGTGTGATGATACAGCCAGAACACAAGGTGAGCAGGGTGTGTGTGCTTGTGTCCTTGCTGGAGGAAACAAGTCCTGCTCAGTGTATGTGTTTGCAGGGGGTAGGAGAGCAAACTGTGTGTATGTGCAGGGAGGCTGGCTCGCATCTCTGCCCGTTTTGTGCAGCTGTATGTCAAGGCGGTTACCTGGATCAATGTGTTCTCTCACACTTAGAGCCAGATGGAAAAGTTCTGCCCACCTTTTCACTGCTGTTCATCCAGAGAAGCTCCAGTGATGTCCAGAGACTGATAGCTGGAACCCAATTCATGGCAATGCTATCTTGTAGGTTATGGATTGCACTCCTCTTCCACAGCCAAGGATAGAACTCAGGAGTCCAAACCCCCAAATCTAACCCACTCATCCCCACCTGCCACTCACAGCCAGGGATGGAACCCAGGAATCCTGGCACCCTCTTCTAACCCAATCAACCCCACTCACCTCCCACAGCCAGGGGTAAAACCCAGGCATCCTAGCACCCTGATCTAACCTAGTAACCTGAGGGTATGCAGAGGTCTTCTGGGCGTATATCAACTCATCTAAATATTTGCCTAGTTTTACAACAGGCTACATAAAAAAAGCACTAGCAAAGTCAGTACAACCTAGAATTTCAGACAATGCCTTGTTTATACTGCTCTATATACTATACACTGAAATGTGAGCACAACATTTATATTGTAATTGATTTATTTTATAATTATATGGTAAAAATGAGAAAGTCAGCAATAGCATGCTGGGACACTTTTGTATTTTTATGTCTGATTTTGTAAGCAAGTAGTTTTTAAGTGAGGTGAAACTTGGGAGTATGCAAGACAAATCAGACTCCTGAAAGGGATATAGTAGTCTGGAGAGGTTGAGAGCCACTGATCTAACCCACTCAACCCCAATTGCCTCCCACAGCCAGGGATAGAACCCAAGAGTCCAAATCCCCCTGATCTAATCCACTAGTCACCACACCCATCCCATAGCAAGGGACAGAAATGAGAAGGTCTCTAACCATCAGGAACAGCTTTCCAAGGGGGGGAAATAGACTCATAGACTCTAGGACTGGAAGGGACCTCGAGAGATCATCGAGTCCAGTCCCCTGCCCTCATGGCAGGACCAAATACTGTCTACACCATCCCTAATAGACATTTATCTAACCTACTCTTAAATATCTCCAGCGATGGAGATTCCACAACTTCCCTAGGCAATCTGTTCCAGTGTTTAACTACCCTGACAGTTAGGAACTTTTTCCTAATGTCCAACCTAAATCTCCCTTGCTGCAGTTTAAGCCCATTGCTTCTTGTTCTATCATTGGAGGCTAAGGTGAACAAGTTTTCTCCCTCCTCCTGATGACACCCTTTTAGATACCTGAAAACTGCTATCAGGTCCCCTCTCAGTCTTCTCTTTTCCAAACTAAACAAACCCAATTCCTTCAGCCTTCCTTCATAGGTCATGTTCTCAAGACCTTTAATCATTCTTGTTGCTCTTCTCTGGACCCTCTCCAGTTTCTCCACATCTTTCTTGAAATGCGGTGCCCAGAACTGGACACAATACTCCAGTTGAGGCCTAACCAGCGCAGAGTAAAGCGGAAGAATGACTTCTCGTGTCTTGTTTACAACACACCTGTTAATGCATCCCAGAATCATGTTTGCTTTTTTTGCAACAGTATCACACTGTTGACTCATATTAAGCTTGTGGTCCACTATGACCCCTAGATCTCTTTCTGCCATACTCCTTCCTAGACAGTCTCTTCCCATTCTGTATGTGTGAAACTGATTGTTCCTTCCTAAGTGGAGCACTTTGCATTTATCTTTATTGAACTTCATCCTGTTTACCTCAGACCATTTCTCCAACTTGTCCAGATCATTTTGAATTTTGACCTTGTCCTCTAAAGCAGTTGCAATCCCTCCCAGTTTGGTATCGTCCGCAAACTTAATAAGCGTACTTTCTATGCCAACATCTAAATCGTTGATGAAGATATTGAACAGAACCGGTCCCAAAACAGACCCCTGCGGAACCCCACTTGTTATACCTTTCCAGCAGGATTGGGAGCCATTAACAACTACTCTCTGAGTACGGTTATCCAGCCAGTTATGCACCCACCTTATAGTAGCCCCATCTAAATTGTACTTTCCTAGCTTATCTATAAGAATATCGTGCGAGACCGTATCAAATGCCTTACTAAAGTCTAGGTATATCACATCCACCGCTTCTCCCTTATCCACAAGGCTCGTTATCCTATTGAAGAACACTATCAGATTAGTTTGACACGATTTGTTCTTTACAAATCCATGCTGGCTATTCCCTATCACCTTACCACCTTCCAAGTGTTTGCAGATGATTTCTTTGATTACCTGCTCCATTATCTTCCCTGGCACAGAAGTTAAACTAACTGGTCTGTAATTTCCTGGGTTGTTTTTATTTCCCTTTTTATAGATGGGCACTATATTTGCCCCCTTCCAGTCTTCTGGAATCTCCCCCGTCTCCCATGATTTCCCAAAGATAATAGCTAGAGGCTCAGATACCTCTTCCATTAACTCCTTGAGTATTCTAGGATGCATTTCATCAGGCCCTGGTGACTTGCAGGCATCTAACTTTTCTAAGTGATTTTTTACTTGCTCTTTCCTTATTTTCTCTTCTAAACCTACCCTCTTCCCGTAAGCATTCACTATACTAGACATTCCTTCAGACTTCTCAGTGAAGACCGAAACAAAGAAGTCATTAAGCATCTCTGCCATTTCCAAGTCTCCCGTTACCGTTATCCCCTCCTCATTGAGCAGTGGGCCTACCCTGTCCTTAGTCTTCCTCTTGCTTCTAATGTATTGATAAAAAGTCTTCTTGTTTCCCTTTATTCCCATAGCTAGTTTGAGTTCATTTTGTGCCTTTGCTTGTCTAATCTTGCCTCTGCATTCCTGTGTTATTTGCCTATATTCATCCTTTGTGATCTGACCTAGTTTCCATTTTTTATATGACGCTTTTTTATTTTGTAGGTCACTAAAATCATTAGTTTTAAGGGAGAACTAGGCAAATAGATGAGGGGATTGCTTATGATGGGGAGGGTTTGGCAGCCCTGAAGCTCCTTTCTGGTTCATGTCTGATGTTACTAGAAGCTTCCGCTTCCAGGTTTCAGCTAGTCACCTGTGGGGGTCAGGAAGGGAACCCCACCCCCAAGAAAACCATTTTAGTTTGGTTTGAGTTTTTGTATGGGAGGGGTTGTTTGTATTGTTGTCTCTTTCTCAAAGCATCAAGGATGGCCCGTGCTAGAGATAGGACATCAAGTCGAGTGGACCAGGGCTCTGAGGTAGCACCCAGCATTCTCTGTCTCAGGTGCTCAGCTGGCTGGTTCTTGCTCACATGCTCTGGGTCTAACTGATTGCTCTATGTGGGGTGGGGAAGGAATTTTCCCCCAGATCAGACTGGCAGTGACCTTGAGGGGTTTGCTACTTCTTCTGCAGTGTGGGATGTAGCTCATTCATCAGGGTTATCTGGGTGTGTCTCACTTAACCCTTTCCCTGCTATTGCTGGGGCTCCAGTGCCCATCAGTCCCTGCTATTCTCTGCCTGTGGCATCTAACAGTTTAGCTTCCTGAGGGCTCCCCTACTTTGGTCTAATTTCAGCTGCTGGTTGGTGTTGGTGGCCTGTAACCTACAGAAGGTCAGACAAGGTGATCTGTTGGCCCCTTGTAGCCTTAAACTCTAACCCAGGAGTCCAGACTTCCAGACTCTGCTCTAACCCACTAGATCCCACTTTCCCACTCCTCTCCAAGAACAATGGATAGATCCTAGGAGTGCTGACTACCATCCCTCCCTGCTGTAAGCCACTGGACCCCACTGCCCTCTGAGAGCTGGTAAAAGAACCCCATAGTCCTGGCTCCCAGTCCAGCCCTCTGACCACTAGACCCACACCCCCACTGTGTCAATTTTAGGCATTAATGGAGGCTGTCCATCTCTGAGGGGCATCCATCCATTATCTTTCATGGGAGTTTGAGCCACTTTAAAGCACATGGACCAACTGCAAATCCCTCAGCGTAATTAGCTTGTTTTGATATCTGAACTGATTTGGGCTGCTGGTGGAGCCAATTAAAGAGCTGAGCTGAGATTGCCAGTGGTTTGATCCAAGTGCTAGGAGAGGGGCGGGGGTGTGGGTCAGGACGGGGTGGGTCAGGACTGGGATTCCCAGGCGGAGACAGGAGCTGTCTGTCCAGGGTGCATTCAGCTCTTGGTCTCAGGTTCACATGGACCCCTGCTCTGCTCGGAATGAGAACACTCGTTTCACATGAGTCCCACTGCACAGAGCAGGCGGGTGTCACTACTGAAAGGGGGCCTAGTTCATCAGGGTCCAACACGAGGCAGGTGGGGTAAGAGACCCATCCTCGGACCACGCGTCTCACTCAGGCACAGTAGAACAGTCAGCTACTGTCCTGAGGGGCAGGAAGCCTCTCACTTCCCATCTGAGATGGGAGCTCCAGCAGGGATGAACCCAGCACCTGACAGCCCATGGAGACGAGCGGGGGGAGGAAATCACTTGAAAAGTTCCCATGCCTCCGTTGTCATTCCTGCACACCTCACCCCTCTAGTTACCAGGCTCCCTCCCACATCTGGAGACGTGAGCGGCTAGATCCACACAGGGAACTTACAACCAGTGGTGCAGCGCCTGACATTTAGGTTCCTGCTGCCTATTGCAATCCAGAGCCCCTAGGTAGGTGCTCAGGCTTCATGGACTATGCATGGGGATAGACAGGTACCTACAGACCGGAGCCACCAAAACTAACGAAAGGGAAATGCCAAGGAGAGGGATGGGGGCTAAAGTGCTGCTGGCGCCTCTCACAGCTGACACCCCTCTGAGGGAGGCAGGAACCTAGCATGAACCTGTGAATTTGCCTAAATCCTTTTGCGAACCATCTATATGGCTTTGTGCTGATCCCCTTGGTGGTGCTTGTCCTCTGGGAGAAGGAATCAGCTCTCTCCCTGGGCCGCAACAGACCAGGCCAGGTATTCACAGAGCCACTAGGACCTTCTGGGCTGGAACCAACGCATTGGCATGCAAGACCCTAGAGAGACGTGGGGAACCTCAGGGACCGAAGACGAACCCCTAGCTGCAGAGCCAGCTGAACATGTTGGCGACTGTGTCTGGAGGACAAAGACATTGGGGGGGGGGGAAGGTGACTGTGTCAATGGGAGCTGGGCTCACCTAAGTAACTCTGTGTGCCGGGGACTGAGGGCCAAAGAGAGCAGAATGGGGTGCGGGGAGCAGGGCATGGACAGGCCCTGGCTCTTACTAACAGGAACTATACTCATGGGATCCACCAGGGGGCAGCAGAAAGCAGGACAAGTCCAATCCCTCCAGCAGCTGCATCAGAGGGCAAGAAGCTATCTTTGCACATTCCTTCTCCACAGCATCATTCGCTCTGCACTCGGTATGCCACAGTAGCTGCCGCCTGGGTGCCAGGTCCCTGCGTCTTGCAGTTCACCACCAGCAGGAGTGGGGTCTCTACATGGATCCCAGCGAAGGAGAAGCTCTGGGGGTACCGTGGAGACACAGAAGTCAATTTAAAGGCATTTCCTCTACCGCATATAAAGGGGGCTGGGAAAGACACATTGCCCCCACCGTGCTGTGAGAAAGGCCCCATCACTCTGGCATCCGTGGCCCTGTAACTGAGGTCTAACAGTTCACATAGGAAGTGATGCACTTAGCAGACAGGAAGTGTGGAGTTCATTCATGCCTCCCGCCACCACAGTGGGGGTGGGAAGAAACAACAGGTGAAGGGAGGGGCATGACGAAAGGGTGAGGATTAACCCTTAAACTGAAAAAGGGCTACAGTTCTGTATCAACTTATCTCTGGTGACTTCCCATATCCCTTCTCCCGCAGGGCCAGGCCTAGGAATCTCTCCAGCACTAAGCCTGGAGCAGGAAGGACTGGGCCACACTCACCTTGCCCTGGTGCTGGACGTGGTGATGCCGGAGGTGTGGCTCAGGGAGGGCCACTGAGTCGTCGATGAGCACACCCCAGCTCTGGACCATGTTATAGACAGTGACAGCAAAACAGGGGCCCTTGGAGTCAACCGGGCCGAACGTGCTGTCAGAAAACCAGGCGAGAGTGTGAGTAAGGTGATGGGACAGGAGGTAAGGGGACGGACGGATGGTGCTGAGGATGCATAGATGGATGGATGGAAGGCCACGTGGATGGCCATAAGAAAGTTTGGATGGGTGTACAAAACTGAGAAAACATGGATGGATGAATGGAACTCAGGACAGACAGATGTACAGCAGGATGGACAGGGCTCAGGACTGACAGACAGGATGCACAGAGCTCAGGATGGACAGGAGGACAGGCAATATCGACAGAAAGCAGTACAGATGGATGGATGGACAGGTGGTACTCACAAGAGTACCTTCTCATCCGTGGTGAGGCTGAACACCACCCTGCCCAGCACCACAGCCCCAGTGTTCACACCCGGCTGTAAGGTGCTCAGGAGCCGATGCTCCAGTGCCACCTTCTGGCCTGAGGACCCCTGGTACCGCCCATCCCCACAGGGGCCAAGGTGGGATGGGTGCAGGCTTCCTAGCATGCTCTGCAGCTTCTTAACCTTCACTTTGCCCTGCAGGGGGAGGAAGGAGGGCAGGGTCACTGACTGAGACATGTCTCCCTGTAGGCCAGGCTGGGGAGGGGAGGGAGGAGGAGAGATGCTCTACCTTGTTCTCCAGGAGGCTGGTGAGTCGCTTCAGGAAATCCAGAAGCTGCTGCTGGCACTGCTGGGGTTCAGGCCAGGTTGGGTCAAGGGTTGCCGCACGGGAAAACCCCTCCAGGGTCTCCATGTAATTCTCCTCATATTTATACAGCTGACCCAAGAGAACACAGTGCTAGGGTTATAGCAGTGGAGCTTGGCACCAGGACTCCTGGGTTCTATTGCAGGCCTGAGGGGGTCTAGTGGGTTAGAGTGAAGAGGCTGGGAACCAGGACTCCTGGTTTCCATTCCTGGCTCAAGATGAGGGGGATAGGGGGAAGCCCACGAGGTCAGAGCAGCATGTGCAGGGAATCGGGATTCCTGGGTTTAATTCCTGGCTCTGGGAGGGGAGTGGCGTCTAATGGTTAGACCAGAAAATACAGGGCTCATGCCTTCCAGCAAAAGGCAGCAGACACAGGGACACAGAGCCCCCTAAAACCACACTGGGGAACCGATGCTGGCACTGCCTCCCAGGGAACAGTGCCCCTCCTGAGCCCCTGTCACCCTTCTGTCACACCTTCCACTCCCCTCCCTCCCACCTTCTCACCGTAGGTCTGTTGAGATGCAGGTCGGGGTTACAGGATGCTGTAGGATCCACCTTTTCCTAGGATGGAGAGGAAATCAACATCAGATCACCCTCACTGAGCGTTCTGCCCTGTTCCCTGCAGCACAAGGCTCCCCTGCAACCAGCAAAAGACAGGGTAGTACCTACCACCTGGGCATAGGCACTTAGGGCCTGCTGGGAGATACTGAGGTTCTGGCCTGTGTTGAAGAACAGCAAGAGGCAGGCATTTCCCAGGGTATCTGCGGCAGAGAGACACAGAGGTTAGCACAGAGAACAAATGGACAGAGGACGTCAAAGAAGATGAACAGCTAGCTGGTTGGAGGCATATAGCTGAGAATAGAGGACTGATGCATGACTACAGCTGAGGATGGGTGGAGGGATACAGCTGAGGGGAATGGATGGCTACAGCTGAGAATGGAGGGTTGACTGCAGGGATATCGCTGCGGTATACTATTCTCCCTTGAGTCAGGTGACGGGCAGGAAGTTGCAGAGCATACTGAGAATCCTTAGCCTCTCCCAGCTGGTGCCATGTGGGGTCCCAGTGTCCCTTGAAGCAGGGAGTGAGTAGGAGCAGTGCCTGGAGGAGGGAAAGGGGCTGTCATTCACACCACGAGCGGCCATCCCGCACATTCATCTGGACAGCCAGCTTGGCCTGCCGGACGCTGTCCATGACATTCTGGGCATGCTGCTCTGCGCTCTCAGCTCACAGCTGCCGCAATATCATGGACAAATTCTGCAGCGAGACCTTGTTCTTCTGCTGTGTGGGAGACATGGAGCCAGGGTCAGTGCCTCAACTCAGCGGCCTCCCACCTCCTCACCTACGCCTTCTCTGCCCTCAGATTGGCCAGCCCTGGCTTGCCTTCCTGGAATCAGCCCCTCACCTCTCCCCCAGATCAGCCCTTTGGCCCCAGCTACCCAACCCCCATCGGACAACCGGGTCTCTCCCCTCTCTGCCCCCTGGGATCTGCCACACCAGCCCACCGGGATGCCTGGGGGTGGGACTCACATGCCCCAGAGCCCCAGAGAAGCAGGTGTGGGCTGCTGTGATGTCGCCCTTTTTCCAGTAGACCTCGCCCAGCTGGTTCCAGGCCTCCACCAGCTCCGGGTCCAGCTTCACAGCCTTGGCCAGCAGCTCCTCAGCCTGGGGCTTGTAGTCGGGTGTAACATTCAGAGCCTTCCCTTTCAGCATCAGCGCCCAAGCCCGGCCTTGGGAACAGCCTGGAGAGACAGAGACGCAAAGGGAGGGCATAGCCTGTGGCACAAATCCCCTCTGGCCCCAGGGCAGTGGGCTGGCTGGGTCAGGGGGTGAGGAATGGGGCAGGGGCCTTTTCCCTCTTGGGATCAGCTCGCCTCCAGTCCCACGGCAGGGGGCTGGATGGCTCAGGAGGTGAGGAATGGGACACTGGTCCTTTCCCCTCTAGGGCCATCAGCTCCAATCCAGCCCCAGGGCGGGGGACTAGTTGGCTCAGGGGGTGAGGAATGGGGCATGGGGATTTTCCCCTCTAATAGACTCTAGGACTGGAAGGGACCTCTAGAGGTCATCGAGTCCAGTCCCCTGCCCTCATGGCAGGACCAAATACAGTCTAGACCATCCCTAAAAGACATTTATCTAACCTACTCTTAAATATCCCCAGAGATGGAGATTCCACAACTTCCCTAGGCAATCTATTCCAGTGTTTAACTACCCTGACAGTTAGGAACTTTTTCCTAATGTTCAACCTAAATCTCCCTTGCTGCAGTTTAAGCCCATTGCTTCTTGTTCTATCACTGGAGGCTAAGGTGAACAAGTTTTCTCCCTCCTCCTGATGACACCCTTTTAGATACCTGAAAACTGCTATCATGTCCCCTCTCAGTCTTCTCTTTTCCAAACTAAACAAACCCAATTCCTTCATAGGTCATAGCCTTCCTTCATAGGTCATGTTCTCAAGATCTTTAATCATTCTTGTTGCTCTTCTCTGGACCCTCTCCAATTTCTCCACATCTTTCTTGAAATGCGGTGCCCAGAACTGGACACAATACTCCAGTTGAGGCCTAATCAGCGCAGAGTAAAGCGGAAGAATGACTTCCTGTGTCTTGTTTACAACACACCTGTTAATGCATCCCAGAGTCACGTTTGCTTTTTTTGCAACAGTATCACACTGTTGACTCATATTAAGCTTGTGGTCCACTATGACCCCTAGATCTCTTTCTGCCGTACTCCTTCCTAGACAGTCTCTTCCCTTTCTGTATGTGTGAAACTGATTGTTCCTTCCTAAGTGGAGCACTTTGCATTTATCTTTATTGAACTTCATCCTGTTTACCTCAGACCATTTCTCCAATTTGTCCAGATCATTTTGAATTTTGACCCTGTCCTCCAAAGCAGTTGCAATCCCTCCCAGTTTGGTATCGTCCACAAACTTAATAAGCGTACTTTCTATGCCAACATCTAAATCGTTGATGAAGATATTGAACAGAGCCGGTCCCAAAACAGACCCCTGCGGAACCCCACTTGTTATACCTTTCCAGCAGGATTGGGAGCCATTAATAACTACTCTCTGAGTACGGTTATCCAGCCAGTTATGCACCCACCTTATAGTAGCCCCATCTAAATTGTACTTTCCTAGTTTAGCTATAAGAATATCATGCGAGACCGTATCAAATGCCTTACTAAAGTCTAGGTATATCACATACAGCACTTCTCCCTTATCCACAAGGCTCGTTATCCTATCAAAGAATGCTATCAGATTAGTTTGACACGATTTGTTCTTTACAAATCCGTGCTGGCTATTCCCTATCACCTTACCACCTTCCAAGTGTTTGCAGATGATTTCTTTAATTACTTGCTCCATTATCTTCCCTGGCACAGAAGTTAAACTAACTGGTCTGTAGTTTCCTGGGTTGTTTTTATTTCCCTTTTTATAGATGGGCACTATATTTGCCCTTTTCCAGTCTTCTGGAATCTCCCCTGTCTCCCATGATTTCCCAAAGATAATAGCTAGAGGCTCAGATACCTCCTCTATTAACTCCTTGAGTATTCTAGGATGCATTTCATCAGGCCCTGGTGACTTGCAGGCATCTAACTTTTCTAAGGGATTTTTTACTTGCTCTTTTTTTATTTTATCTTCTAAACCTACCCTCTTCCCGTAAGCATTCACTATATTAGACATTCCTTCAGACTTCTCAGTGAAGACCGAAACAAAGAAGTCATTAAGCATCTCTGCCATTTCCAAGTCTCCCGTTACTGTTTCCCCCTCCTCACTGAGCAGTCGGCCTACTCTGTCCTTGGTCTTCCTCTTGCTTCTAATGTATTGATAAAAAGTCTTCTTGTTTCCCTTTATTCCCCTAGGGGGCTCCAGCTCCAATCCAGCCCCAGGAGGCCCTAGGTCTGGCTAGCTCATGGGGGTGGGGAATGGGATGCGAGGTTTTCCCCTCTAGGGCAGGGGGTGCATTTCCCTCTTATACCCAGTTATCATCTATCTCGCCCATCTGCTGTAGCGTTTTCTCCATTTCCTCCAGCACATCCTGCTGCTTTCTCCCAGCATCCTCCACGCTGTGGCTTTTGAAGTAGTGATCCCGGAAATAGTACAGGCCATCGACGAATTCCTGTGAGGATGGGGGACAGATGGATGAGAGGGGCAGGGGTGGGAACGATCACATCAGTAAATTACACTCTAGCAGCCACAGCTACCTAAGGGGGCATGTAGCCTGGTGGTTAAGGCACTGGGCCTAACACCCAAGAAACCAGAGTTCAAAGCCCAGTTTTACCAGAAACTATACCAGTAACCTTAGGTAAGTCACTAGGCTAGGGATTTTTAAGGAATGAGGCCCCCAAATGCCACTGAAAGCCAGTTAGGCTCCTAATTTATTTGCAAATCCATGTAACAGAATCTCTGTGCCTCAGTTTTCTGCCTAAATTGGGATTTTCAAAGCTGGCTGAGGAATTTGAAAATCAGTTCCCATTATTAGATGTTTTACCATAGTACCTAGGAGCCCCCGTCATGGCCCAGGGCTCCTCTGCTGTACAAGCACAGAACAAAACAGCATCCCAATTCCAGAGAGCTAATTAATGGGAACTGGGCTTCCTAATCCAATACACAGTTCTGATCTCATCCATTTTAGATGGCAAGCTCTTCAGGGAGGCACTGTCTCACTGTGGGTCTGTGCAGCACCCGGCACATGGGGCCTTCACTTCAGTCAGGGTCTGGGCAGCACTTGGCACAACAGGACCCCAATCTTATTAGGGGTCTGTGTGGTACCCAGTGAGGCCGTGATCACACTTAGGTATCTGAATTCAAAGTGCCCAGAGGATCAACCTGTAGATATGAGCCCTACCAGCTGATGTACAGGCCTCACACTCTGCAGCCACTCATGGCTTTCACCACTGTTGTTATTAATAATCTGTCTTATGCTAGCATTTGTCCAACGTCAGAGATCAGGGCCCTATTGTGCCGGGTGCTTCATAGACCCCGACTGAGATCAGGGCTCTCATTGTGCCTGACGCTGCAGAGATCCTGACCAAGATCAGGGCCTCATTGTGCCAGGCACTGCACAGACCCCGAAAGAGACCCCCTATTGTGCTGGGCACTGCACAGACACAGTTGGAGACAGACTCTGCTCCAAAAAGCTCCCCTGTGTAAACAGGCAAAGGAATGACCATTATCCCCATTTTATAGACAGGGAAAATGAGGCACAGAGGGGAAGTGACTTCCCAAAGCTCAATGGTGGAAGTGGAAGTGGAAATGGAAATGGGACCCAAGTCTAGTGCCCCAGTCAGCCTCTTAATGCCCCAAATCTCAATGACTCCAACACAGTCAGACCCCTCCCTCCTCCCTCTGCTAATGATTTTAATTACAAACCCAGTGCACAGTTAATCAAGGTAGTGTACAAATGTTACATCCCAGGACACTTAACAGGCTATTTCCCATTACAGGCCTGCTTTTTGCACCCAACTTGGGCTGGGGGCTTTAAATAGCAAAAGGAAAATGGCTAAACTCACCCAGATGCTCAGAGAGAGAGTGCAGGCCAGAACATATGGCAAAAGGGAGAGGTTAATTCAGACACAGGAATTGCAAAGGTAGATGGCAGTGTACGGGAGATATAGGGTGAGGCTCTGTGTGTGTTTGTGTAAGGATCAGTGTGTGTATTGGTGTGGATGCACAGTGATTAATGTGTATGTGTGTGTGTGTATCATTGTGTGGATGCATCGTGTGCGTGCAGGGATCAGTGTGCACTGGTGTGTGTGCAGGGATAAGAGAGGGTGCGTGTACAGACAGGGATCAGTGTATGAATCACCGTGTGTGCAGGCACTGGTGTGTATCTGTGCTTTTCTTGTGTGTGTGTGTATGGATTGGTGTGCATATGTGTGCACTGCTTTGTGTGTGTCTGTATATGCGTGCATTTATCTATGTATCTCAAAGTGCCTATACCCAGGCAGTCGGTGTATCTGTGCATTGCTGTGTGTGTGTGTACGTGTATCATGGGGGTCGGTGTATCTGTGCATTGCTCTGTGTGTGTGTGTGTGTGTGTGTGTGTGTGTATCGAGGGGGTCGGTGTATCCGTGCATTGCTCTGTGTATCGGGGGGGATCTGTGTCTGTGCACTGCTGTGTGTGTGTGTGTGTGTGTGTGTGTGTGTGTTGGAGGGGTCAGTGTATCTGTGCATTGCTTTGTTTATCGGGGGGGTGGGGATCGGTGTGCCTCTGCATTGCTCTGTGTGTGTGTACACATATCGGGGGGGGGTAAGGATCGGTGTGTCTGTGCATTGCTCTGTGTGTGTGTGTATCGGGGGGTCGGTGTGTCTGTGCATTGCTCTGTGTGTGTGTGTATCGGGGGGTCGGTGTGTCTGTGCATTGCTCTGTGTGTGTGTGTATCGGGGGGTCGGTGTGTCCGTGCATTGCTCTGTGTGTGTGTGTATCGGGGGGTCGGTGTGTCCGTGCATTGCTCTGTGTGTGTGTATCGAGGGGGTCGGTGTATCCGTGCATTGCTCTGTGTGTGTGTATCGGGGAGGTGTATCAGTGTGTCTGTGCATTGCTGTGTGTGTGTGTGTGTGTGTGTGTGTGTGTGTGTGTGTGTGTGTATCGGGGAGGTGTATCGGTGTGTCTGTGCATTGCTCTGTGTGTGTGGGGGTGTATCGGTGAGTATGTGCATTGGTGTGTGTATGTGTCGGGGGTCGGTGTGTCTGTGCATTGCTCTGTATATGTGTGTGTATCGGGGGGGTCGGTGTATCTGTGCATTGCTGTGTGTGTATCGGGGAGGTGTATTGGTGTGTCTGTATATTGCTGTGTGTGTATTGGGGGGCTGGTGCGTCTGTGCATTGCTTTGTGTGTGTGTATGTATCGGGGGGGTCAGCGTATCTGTGCACTGCTCTGTGTGTGTGTATCGGGGGGATCGGTGTATCCGTGCATTGCTGTGTGTGTGTATCGGGGAGGTGTATCGGTGTGTCTGTGTATTGCTCTGTGTGTGTGTGTGTGTGTGTGTGTATTGGGTGGTCGGTGTATCTGTGCATTGCTGTGTGTGTATCGGGGGGTTGGTGTATCTGTGCAATGCTGTGTGTGTATCGGTGTGTCTGTGCATTGCTCTGTGTGTGTGTATCGGGGGGTCAGTGTATCTGTGCAATGCTGTGTGTGTGTGTATCGGGGGGGTCGGTGTATCAGTGCAATGCTGTGTGTGTGTGTGTGTGTATCAGGGGGCCGGTGTAGCTGTGCAATGCCCTGTGTGTGTGTGTGTGTATCGGGGGGTCGGTGTATCAGTGCAATGCTGTGTGTGTGTATCGGGGGGGTCGGTGTATCTGTGCACTGCTGTGTGTGAGAGTATCGGGGGGTCGGTGTATCAGTGCAATGCTGTGTGTGTGTGTGTGTGTGTGTGTGTGTGTGTGTGTGTGTGTGTGTGTATCAGGGGGCCGGTGTAGCTGTGCAATGCTGTGTGTGCATGTGTATTGGGGAGTCGGTGTATCAGTGCAATGCTCTGTGTGTGTGTGTGTGTGTGTGTGTATCAGGGGGCCAGTGTAGCTGTGCAATGCTCTGTGTGTGTGTGTATCGGGGGGTCGGTGTATCAGTGCAATGCTCTGTGTGTGTATTGGGGGGCCGGTGTATCAGTGCAATGATCTGTGTGTGTGTGTGTGTATCGGGGAGTCGGTGTATCAGTGCAATGCTGTGTGTGTGTGTATCGGGGGGTCGGTGTATCTGTGCAATGCTGTGTGTGTGTGTATCGGGGGGTCGGTGTATCTGTGCACTGCTTTGTGTGTGTGTGTGTGTGTATCGGGGGGTCAGTGTATCAGTGCATTGCTCTGTGTGTGGGTGAGTATACCAGGGGGCCGGTGTAGCTGTGCAATGCTGTGTGTGTGTGTGTGTGTGTATCGGGGGTCAGTGTATCAGTGCATTGCTCTGTGCGTGTGTATCGGGGGGTCAGTGATCAGGGCATTGCTGTGTGTGTGTGTGTCGCTCTCGCTCACAGCCGGCTGACGCAGACGCAGAGTTCGCCCCCCCCACCCGGCCGCGCAGCAGCCCGGCCGGTACCTGCAGGGTTTGCACAGCCTGGCGGCTTCCTCCTTCTCCCTCCGCAGCCATGTTCGCCGAGCTCCGCCCCCCCCCCCCCCCGCCTCGGCTGAGCGCGCTGCAGGGCGAGCCTGGCCGGGCTGCGGGGAGAGCAGGGACCTCTGCGGGGCGGGCGGGGGAATGCGGCACTCGGCGCTCACCTCCCCCCCCAACACCCCCCTTCACAGCCCTTGCATCGCTCTGCACACACACAACTCCTGCACTATACCCCGGGCATTGCTCTGCACACACACAGCTCCTGCACTGCACACACACGGCCCCTGCATTGCTCTGCACACACAGCCCTGATTGCTGCCTCCCCCCACAGCTCCTGTATTGCTCTGCACACACACAGCCCCTGCATTGCTCTGCACACACACAGCCCTGACTGCTGCCTCCCACCACAGCTCCTGTATTGCAACATCCTACACAGCCCCTGCATTCCTTCCCCTCATACACACACAATCCCTACATTCCTACACACACACACTCTCTCTCTCCCTGTGCTGGCATTGGTCCCCACACCTTCCCCCATTTACCAGCCCTCTACAGCCTAGACTGGTGTCAAGGATCTCTCTTATCCCAGACGGCTCAGGTTTCGTTGTCCAACCACAAGGAGACAGGCAACGACCAGCAAGAATCCCACTATCAAGGTCTTTATTGTAGCATGCCATACAACAGAGAACTGCTCATCTCACTCTGTACAGAACCAGCCCCCCTTCACAAATTCAAACTGCTTTTTATTAGCTATTCTGTCGCTTCATCACTGTATCTTCCCAGCATTTGTTCCCAGCATACAAAACAAAGAACTGTTAATTCTTTGATAACTTCATGCTTAGTACAAACAAGAATACATGTTACTTTAAAAAGTGTCTATAAGCATTTTCTTTCCCAGCCTCTACAAGCATTCTCTTATCTAGCAAGGTTACACAGATGTCTGTGCTAGCCTGTCTATCCCAGCCAGTAAATTAACCAGTAGGCCTTGCTGTGTTATTGCTAAGCTGAACGGGTTGCTAAGCAGAACTAGACCACAACCACACTCATCACTGGAGTCCCCACATTGCCCACTCCTGGGATCCCTTTTTAGTTCCATGCCCTGCTAGAGTTGCCAATGTCTATGTTTCTCCAGGATTGTCCCTTTATAGCTGTCCTGGGAAGTCGGTCTGGGAGCTATCAGCTATCCAGTGTGATGGGCTCAGGACCATCGCAGCTGTCCCGTGTTTTTGCATCTCAGAGGTTGCAGCCCTACAGACCTCCCAATAGTCTGCTTTGATTCTTTGACCCCCACTGCTATGTCCCGGTTGAAGCAGGTCCTATCTCGTGGGGCTCGCTGGGTTTGGTTCCCTGATGCAGGCGTTGTGCTCTGACTCCCGGTACATGGGTTGAAGCTGTGACGGGTTCCCCCTGGGGTGCCACCTGGAACTGGGGTTCCACTGAGCCCTCTGACACACCAGCTCGGGCTCCCTCTCACACTGTGCTGCTGTGATAGGCTATAGACCACTCCCAGACTTACACTCTCACCAGCATTTGTACAGGCAGGGACACACCCAGCTGCAGTTACATGCAGTCTGACCAAACACTGCATGAACCAACAGCAATAGAGAGGCTACGGCCAAGATACCCCCAGCTTCCCAGCCTAGGACCCCAGAGCTGTACTACCCTGCCCTGGTTGAAACTTCAACCAGTATAAATTTATTACCTGGAGAGGAATATGCAACAGACTTGTGTTAACCAAGCTGAGATTTTTCCCCAGACACTTCACTTAAAGGCACACTGGTTTAGGTTAAAACATAAAACAAGTTTATTAACTACAAAAAGATAGATTTTAAGTGATTATAATGGATAGCAAACAGATCAAAGCAGATTACCTAGTATATAAACAAAAATGCAAACTGAGCCTAAGATACTAGAAAGCCTGGATATGAATTAGCTAGTTCTCACCCTGACTGATGATACAAGCAGGCTTGCAGGTTGTCAAGGCACAAGCTGCACTTGCTTTGCAGCTTGGGCTCCCCACCCCCATTCCAAGTCCTTTTCTTCCAGAGCTTCTCTCAGGTGCTGAGTTGTGGGGGAGTGAAGAACAATCGATGATGTCACTCCCTGCCTTATACAGCTTCTCCATATAGCAGAAACCATTTGTTTCAAACTTGGGTCTCAGACCAGTTTGTGGAAAAATACAGGTATCCAAAATGGAGGTCACAGTCATGTGCCCTGGTCACATACCCTTGCAGAGTCATAGCAGCCATTACTTATGGGCTGTCTGGAGCATTCTCAGGAAGGCTCACCAGGTGAGAAATAAGCTTCTCCTAAGGCCTGTTGTTTTTCCTAATGGCCCATTACCCTGAATAGGCCCTTCCCAATCAGCTAGCTAGACTGGCAGCATCTTCCCAAGTGTTCTTCACTCCCCAGGTGTAATTACATTTGAAATACAGATACATAGTCAATATTCATAACTTTACACACAAAAATGGTACTTGCATACAAATAGGATAATCATATTCAGCAAATCATAACTTTTCCAATGACTTGTCACATGATTCATCTTGTACAAATTGCATCATAATTATGTCATAATCATCATAATCGTCCCCCCATGAATATTGGGTGTAGTGTCACAGAAGCAATGCTCATATTTAGCCTGACCCCATTGAGGCGGGAGTGGGGACACAGTCAGGCCAAACACAAACATCGCTGTGACTCCGTACACCAGGAGCCATAGCACAACACCTGGAGCGGGGAGCCTAGCCCAGCCAGCCCCAGGACAGAAGTAGCCACTGTAGGGTGAGTATGGAACAGGCTTGCTTTGCAACTCCCCTCGACAGTCCCCCCACTCTGGGGGCAGCACCTGACCCCTCAGGGGCCTTCCACCCCCAGGCAGCACCTAGCCCCCCCCCCCACATCCCCAGGCCTCCTTTCCCCTGGAGGCAGCACCCATCCAACTTTAGCCACTTGAAATATTGGCAGGTGTGACCCTACCCAGCCTGCGCTGCCCACCTAGGGTTGCCAACTTTCCAACGTCTGAAAACACGACACCCCTGCTCTGCCCCCACCCCCTGAGGTTCTGCCCCCTCCTCAAAGCTCTCCCCATCCTCACTCCTCTCCCCTCCAATCATAATAAAAACACCTAAACCCCAAAGCAGGAATTATTGCAGAAAATTGCATATTTCCTACCCCCTCTTTCAATCTTAACCTTTATCACATGTTCTGAGGAAAAGGGGGTGTTTGAAAATTTGCTGCAATACTTATATTCATATTTGTCAGAGTGCTCTGGGAAGTGTCAAGGAGTTGCTCATTACTACTGCAATAGGTACCATTACCTATATCCTTAACACTTCACTGAACCAGAGATGCTATAGAAAAGAAGAGGGAACAGACTGCTGCCATAATAACCCTTCAACAGAGAACAGTTGAGATACTGATAGTTACTACACAAGGTACTGTGCATCAGCATGAAATATAAAAACAGAAAATGCATTTCAGCAACAGAAACCTGCTATGATTCTCCCTCTTTCCTCTGTACAATGAAAGCAAAACATGGACTTTTGCCTGCTGCATTTTCATTTTGGCTGAAAAGTTAATTCTTGCCCTCTCCTCTGTCAAAGAGACAGCACCCTCGCCTTACCTTCACCAAAATCACATTTAGATCAGCTGAAACATTCCTCTCTGCAGAGACCTCTGTGCTGTACAGAGAAAAAGTTCCACAGCTCAACTAGGCAAGTCCTGTAATAACTCGAAAAAGGCAGTGGATATTTAGGACCCTCTTTAATACACATCACAGAGGGAAAAATTTAGGGAGCGGAGATACTGACTCTACTAAGGTAGAGCACCTCCAGCGTGCTCCCCACCCCACCAAAAAAAAGGTTCCTAAAAAAGTTACAGACCTTTGAATAAGCTCTAATACTGACACACACACACACACACACACACACACACACACACACACACCCTACATACATATATACACACCAAAGGAGAGGATGCAGCACATAGTAATTCCAGGGTGTTGGGATCTGGGGGCAGGAGTGGATTGTGGTCTCTGTGTTTCTCCTGGGAGGGGAGCTGCATCAAGGTCCTGTGGGGAGGGGGCAGGGTGCATGCCCCTGAAGGGAAGTGAGGCTCAGAACAGCAGTTGAAGGGGCTGGCTGGGGACACGGCAGCTCCGGGCTATGTGTGCGGGAGTTGGGAGAGGATTGGCAGCGAAGTGAAACGCTACTTGCAGCCCTCTCCTCCCACCAGGGGGCCAGTGGAGCCCCTCCACCTTTGGGAGCAGGGATCCTCCCAATGGGGCTGAGCAGGAACCTCCTTCTGCTGGGTGCTGCACAGGGGCTTGCTGGTGTGCGGAGATGGGGGGACGTGCCCTACTCTGGCCACTCACCTGTGCAAGGCAGGAGCTGGGGGATTACTGCTCAGGGAGCGGTAGGGCAGGAGCAGCAGCAGGAGAGGGAGGAGTGGTGCAGCTCACACTGCTCTGAGTGTGCTCTTGCTGCATATCGCCACTGCTGTTGCTGGCACTACTGCTGATGCTGCTGCCACTGGAGGAGGCAGCCTGGTGGCAAAGGAGGCTCTGTCACGGGCAGGCGCTGGGGGAAGCTATGTGGGGGCATGGTTGCTTGCTGCTTCCCACTGCCAACTCTGTGCCGCGGTCCCCTTGAAGTGCCTCCCTTCCTGCCAGCCCGCCTACCTGGCCCCAACTGTTCTGGTGCCCCTGCAGGTGGTAAGGGGAAGTTACTCACCCTGCAGTAACTGAAGTTCTTCAAGATGTGTGTCCCTGTGGGTGCTCCACTCTATGTATCGATGCGTCCCAGCGCCACTGATTGGAGATATTCGGTAGCAGTGCCTGGTCGGGATGCAGGCGCTCAGTTGGTATCTCCCGTCTCGTTGGAATATTACTAAGTGCCTGTGTCCTGCACCCCCTACATTTCCTTCTCTGCCATGGAGCAAGTATACGAGCACTCCAAAGCAGAGGGGAGAGCAGTGGGGAGTGGAGCACCCACAGGGACACACATCTCGAAGAACTTCAGTTACTGCAAGGTGAGTAATTTCCCCTTCATCTTCGAGTGCTGTCCCTGTGGGTGCTCCACTCTAGGTGAATGTGTAGCAGTTCCCACTATGGTCAGTGGAACTTTGGAGATGCGACAGTGAGTACTGTGTAGAGTACTGTATGGCCTACTATGGTGTCTGCCGTGGTATCTTGCGTGATAGCATAATGTTTGGCAAACATGTGTTCAGAGGACCATGTAGCCGCTTTACAGATGTCAGAAATGGGTACGTTATGTAGGAAGGCAACGGATGTCAACATAGCTCGAGTGGAATGAGTTCTAATGCCTTTGGATAGTTGAATATTTTGAATACGGTAAGAGGATCTGATGTAGTCAGAGATCCATTTGAACAGACATTGTTTAAAGATAGCCGTACCTTTTGATCTTTCGGTGATGAAGACAAAGAGTTGTGGAGATTTAAGAAATGGCTTAGTCCTATCTAAGTAAAAAGCGATTGCTCGCCTGACATCGAGAGTATGCAGGGCTGCCTCGTGTGGAGTCTTGTGAGGTTTGGGATAGGAAGTAGGTAAGTATATAGGTTGGTTAAGGTGGAAGGTGGATGCCACCTTAGGGACAAATTCAGGATGTGGTCTCGGAGTGACTTTGTCTTTGGAGAGGATTCCTCTCTGCAGAGATCTCTGTGCTGTACAGAGAAAAAATTCCACGGCTCAACTAGGCAAGCCCTGTAATAACCCGAAAAAGGCAGTGGATATTTAGGACCCTCTTTAATACACATCACTGAGGGAAAAATTTAGGGAGCGGAGATACTAAGGTAGAGCACCTCCAGTGTGTAGGGAGGATGGGCCATCAGGGCACTTATTTCACCTACTCTCCTTGCTGACGTTATTGCAACTAAGAAAGCCACCTTCATAGTCATATGGAGAAGATGAGGTAATCAAAGGCTCAAATGGAGGTTTCATGAGAGCGTGAAGAACAAGGTTAAGATTCCATTTAGCCACCGCTGGGTAAATTTCAGGGTAGAGATTTGCAGGCCCATGAGAAATTGTTTTATGGTGGAGTGGGTAAAGAATGAATAACCTTCTAACAGGTCATGGAAGGTGGTAAGCACCGCCAGGTGCACTTTGATGGAGCTGAACGAAAGTCCGCCCTGTTTTAGTTTCAGGAGGTAGTCTAGAATGCTCGGGACGGTCACCATATTGAGTGTTAAGTGATTACGTGAGCACCAGAGGGCGAAACGCTTCCACTTCTGCAAGTAAGTTTTACGAGTGGAGTCTTTTCTACTGTGCAGGAAGACTCATCGGACTTGCTTGGAACAGGCTAATTCATGGATTTGGAACCATGAAGGAACCAGGCTGTCAGGTGGAGCTTTGGAGCTGGGGGTGAAGAACCTGAGGAAGGAGATCTGGCCTGTTGGGGACAGCCCATGGGTGACAGGAGGACATGCTGAGTAGGTAATGATACCACGTCTGTTTTGACCAAGCCGAGGCAATAAGGATGACCCGGGCCTTGTCATCTATGATCTTCCAAAGAACCCTGTGTAACAGAGGGATTGGTGGGAAGGCATACAGGAGAGGGTTGTTCCACGGGATGAGAAAAGCTTTTCCTAGGGATGCAGTCCCGAGTCCCGCTCTGGAGCAAAACAAGCAACATTTTCTATTCTGCGTTGTGGCAAAGGGCTTTATTGACGGGGAGCCCCAGAGGGAGAAGAGCTACCCTTGTCTGTTGATGTAGTACATACATGCTATGTTGTCTGTTATGACCCAAATAGATTTGTTCTTTATGAGGGGAAGAAAGTGAAGGCATGCTCGCTTCACTGGTCTGAGGTCTAAGAGATTTATATGTAGGTGCATCTCTGATGCAGACCACCGCCATTGTGCACCATGTCCCCCGAGTTGCACTCCCCAACCGATTAGGGAAGCATCCTTGGTGAGCATGAGCATTGGGGATTGTTGCTGGAACAAACCCCTCGTGCAGAGGTTTTCTAGGGTATGGCTACACTTGAAATGTGAGTGTGGTCGGAGCGCCAGCACTGGGAGAGAGCTCTCCCAGCGCTGCACGTAAATCACATCCCTTACGGGTGTAGCTTGCAGCGCTGGGAGCCGCACTGATTACATTGAGGCTTTACAGCGCTGTATCTTGCAGTGCTCAAGGGGGTGTTTTTTCACACCTCTGAACGTGAAAGTTGCAGCGCTGTAAAGCGCCAGTGTAGCCAAGCCCTTAGTCTTGTCCAAAATGTAGGGAAGCTATAATATTGCGAGGAGGGGTTAGCAGCATCCCTAAGGTGAGGACCCCCAGTTAGGGTCGAAGCAGTTGTTCCAGCACCAGCCGAACAACATGCCAGCCCAGTACAGGGTACCGTTCAAGTGGAGGAGATTACATTGCCCTCCACCAGGGAAAGCACAACCCATTTGGCGACCGCCTCACCTAGGGCGCTGACATTTGGGGGGCGGTGACCATGGTGGCCAAACATCCGGCTGCCGCAGTTGTTGGTGGTATTTCGGGGGCCGGACCTTCCACTGCCTATGGCGCAAAAAAGGCTGCCGTCTCTCCTGCCCTCCACTCCGGATACCTTCGAGGCCGCTAGAGGGCTCAACGAAATGACAGCCGCGGTACCTACGGCCCCAGCACTGGCCCGAGTTCCGGTACCTTCCAAGGGCAAGCCGACGATGTTCAGACTCTTGGCCCCTGGACCAGCATCTCCACGCCATTTGGAGTCCTGGCATCATTCTGAGTCCCAGCACCACCCCAGGTACTGGTCTGATTCACGGCACAAGTTAGACTTGTGGCACTGGTCTCGCAGCCCTGGCTCTTGGATCCGCTCCTGCTCGAGATCGCGGTTGACTGCTGGAACATGGTCCCGCTCGAGGTCCAGGTCTCGTTCAGTGACCTGACGGCATCATACAGATGGCCGCCGCATGGAACACCGATCACTGAGTTGGCTGTTGCCATGGCACTGGTCCATGGCCTACTACCACTCTCTATCACGGCACCGCTCCCTATTGCAGCACTGGTCTTCTGAGCGACACTGCTCTCCATCACGGCACCTCTTCATCGCGGCACTGCTCTCCATCATGGCAGCACCGGTCATCCAAGTGGCACCAGTCACGAGAGTGAGTTGTCATTGCACATCAACATCAAAGAGCTCAGAGCTTTACACTTTGCATGCAAGCTTTCTCCTTCACTTGCAGGGCCACTGCGTAGCAGTCCTAATGGACAACACCACGGCCATGTTCTACCTGAACAAGCAAGGCGGAGCCTGCTCATCGCTGCTATGCCAAGAAGCCCTCCTTCTGTGGGATTTATGCTTAGCCCACTCCATCAGCCTTGAGGCCTCGTACCTGCCGGGTGTCCAGAACTTTCTGGCAGACAGCCTGAGCAGGCGTTTTCTCTCACAAAAGGTCGATACGTCTAGATATCATTCTTTCCATTTTCCGCACCTGGGGGTTCTCCCGAGTCAACTTGTTCACTTTGTAGACCAACAGGAAGTGCCCAGCCTTCTATTCCTTCCGGGGCCACAGTCCGGGCTCAATAGCAGACACCTTTCAGATCACGCGGTCGGGTCAGCTGCTTTATGCCTTCCCTTCTTTCCCGTTGATGCACAAGGTGCTCATGAAGGTCCGCCAGGACAAGGCAGATGTCATTCTAGTAGCCCCTGCCTGGCCTCATCAGTGTTGGTACCCGACCCTGCTGGACTTGTCAATCCAGGCTCCCCTGCATGACATCTCCCTCTCAGCGCCGACCTCATCTCTCAGAACCATGGTCGTCTCCTGCAGCCGGACCTTCAGTCGTTCCGCCTCACAGCCTGGACGCTGAATGCGCCTGTTCAGACTCGGTAAGGCAGGTGCTTCTCGAAAGTCGCAAACCGTCAACTAAGCTCACCTATGAAGCCAAGTGGACAAGGTTGTCCAGCTGGTGCGCTCAGAGGCAGGTGCCCCTGCTTCAGGCTCCAATCCAGTGCATCTTGGACTACCTGATGTTCCTAAAGGACCAGCATCTAGCCTTTGGATCCCTTAAGGTCCACCTCATGGCCATCTCTGCTTGGTCCAGTAAAAGATATCACTTCGCCCACCCTCTCTGTAGATTCATTTTGTGATCTTGGACTAGTCGATTGTGTGTGCACATTTTGATGGGGAAGTATATGGCTATTAAGGCAGGGGTGGGCAAACCTTTTGGCCTGAGGGCCACATTGGGGGTGCAAAATGGTATGGAGGGACAAGCAGGGAAGGCTGTGCCTCCCCAAGCAGCCTGGCTCCTACCCCCATCTGCCTCCTCCCACTTCCTGCCCCGACTGCCCCCACAACCCCTCATCCATCTAACCCCCCTGCTCCTTGTTCCCTGACCACCCCCTCCCAGGACTCCCCTGCTCCTAACTGCCCCCCCAAGACCCCACTCCCTATCCAACCCTCCCTGCTCCTTGTCCCCTAACCGCGCCCTCCTGGACCCCACCCCCTATCCAACGCCCCCCCATCTCCTGACCATCCCCTCCCCGAACCTCCGCCCCATCCAACCACTCCTTGTCCCCTGACTACCCCCCGGAACAACCTGCCCCTTACCCAACCCTCCCTCCACTTCCCCCCCTTACCATGCTGCTCAGAGTGGCAGGACAGGCTTATTGGAAAGCCTGGAAGGTGGGCAGGCACAAGCCATGCTGCATGTGCAGCTGGGTGGCTGTGGGAGAGGGGGGACAGCAGGGGAGGGGCTGGGGTCAAGCCTCCCTTGCCAGGAGCTCAAGGGTCAGGCAGGATGGTCCTGTGAGCCCTGGATGGGGCCCATGGGCCCTAGTTTGCCCACCTCTATAGTAAGGCAACTACTTCCAAAGTGTATTTGTACTTTTCTGCAAGGCTTTCAGTGCAGGTGTGGGGTGCACCAATGGCAGTTTCACAGGTGCTAGTAGATGGCTTATTTGCATATGCCATTATAGGCTATGACATGGGCCAACACAGATTTCTATTGTCCCACCAATCCCGATTTAGTGACTACCAGAGGTGTCTGCTCACACATCAACCCAGGATTCTTTGCTTTGGGTGACACCTCTTTTGACAATGCAGCTATGCAATGTTTTCCTGCTGATGAGCGTTTGGTGTTTGCTAATAGAGTATGGGCATGAGTTCATATGATGGATTTTTGTAAATCCAACAGGGTTTCATCCCATGGCAATTTTGAGACTTTGTGTCTGTTAATGTGAGTCTGGCTGACACCAGTCTCTTTTTTGGTTCATAAAGTGGCCTCTTTAGGGCATCCAACCACACTGGCTTGGCATGAGCCAACATCACCAAATTTGGCATAGCATAAGCACACCATGCACCATAACCAGTGCCTCAGACAGCTTTGATTTGACCCAATGGGTGTTGGTGGCTAAAACCCCTGGTGAAAATAGTGTGTATAGGACAGACGAGGGAGTTGTCCCATTGGGTTTGACAGTGCCACTGAGTCACAAATGGCCCCTCACAAAACAGTGGCTGTACCTTGGTGCTGCGTGAGGTGAATTTGACACATGGTTATATTTGGGGGCAAGACTGACACAGGGTATGGGGAGTAGTTAGTATCACCCCAAATACTATGGGGTCAGTCTCTCAATGAACCAGCTTTTTTAAACCACGCAGCGGTTAAAAGCATTTAGAGGCAGGAAAGGGCAGGAAAACAAGCAGCTGCCTCTCATGGGTAAAGTCTCCGTGCGTGTGCCGCTGCTTCAGCATGTTTCCCCCTCACCCTGGAGCATCTCAGCCCCACGCCCACTCCCTCACGGCAGTTCCTTCCTTCAGCCACCGAAAACATCTCATGCTGCCCATCTTTGGTGCCAAAGCGGGAAAGAGAGAGAGAGAGAGAGAGAGAGAGAGAGAGAGAGAGAGAGTGTGTGTGTGTGTGTGTGTGTGTGTGTGTGTGTGTGTGACCATTGTTCAGAAGGGGGAGGGAGAGGAGTGGGTGCGCAAATCCATCTAGCTCTTCACAATATGCTGCAAAATATTTTAAGTAGAGGCTGGTATCCCAGAAAGCGTCTCAGTTTACTGTTTAAACAAAAATAATTCCCTTCTACAGAAGTGGTTTGGTCCGAAAGTTCCTCCCTGGCTTCTGCAGGGCCACTGTGGGGAGGGGGTGACAGATGGGAGGGAAAGGGCATGATATGGTGAACTGAGCGTCAGCAGCACACAGTCTTCCCTGCTGACAAGCAGACAGGCAGCCCCCTGTGTAGAGTGCTGCTAGGCTGGCACCCAGGCCCCATGCCTGCTCCCCCTCCACAGGGAACCCCCCCACTCGTGATTCACATAAAAATGGCACAAATCGGTTCCTAGTGTAGAGGGCACCCACTCCCCATCAACAGGAGACCACACGCTCACTCCTGGCCCACATCAAAACGGGATCCCAGTGAGAACATCACACACATGTCCCCTCCCTAACCCAGGGATCGGCAAAATTTGGCATGCAGCCTGCCAGGGTAAGCACCCTGTGTCAGCCTGCCACGCCTGCAGGTTTGACGGATCGCGGCTTCCACTGGGATCGCGGCTCCCACTGGCCACAGTTCACCACTCCAGGCCAATTGGGGCTGCAGGAAGCTGGCTGGCTGTGTGCCAAAGGTTGCCAATCCCTGCCCTAACCCACATCAAAATGGCACTGAGCCCAAATGAATATCAAAATAGCACTCACACAGTGCACCCCTGCCAAACCCACCTCAAAATTGCATCCATGGTCCCCCATAAAAACTTTATCAAAATGGCACTCGCACACCAACCTCTCAACCCACATCAAAACAGCACCTATAGGATCCCGCCAACAGCCAGGTCAAAATGGTGCTTTTCTGCATGACATGGGTGATAAGTGAGCAACCATTTCTTTATTCTCTCTACCCTGCCTCCAACACTGATGGAGCTGCTGGAAGGGGACAGGATGCTAACAGACATCTCCATTTGTCCTAATTTCACCTCCCCCCTTCCATCCCCCCAAAATAACTATGTCATAAAATAACTCCATGTGGATTCAATCAGCCACCCAACCTGATAAGTGCAAATCTTACCATCTAGTTTGGAGGGTTCAATAGTGTTGATTATGTTGTTAATTTGAATTTAGCTTGGTGGTTTGCATATTTCATTGCTTCTGTAGGCTGAGCTTATGGTATACATCAAGGACTCTTTGCATTTCTTGATGAGTACCCTATATGCCACCCTCCAATTCAGGGGCTTGCTGCAACTCCCCCCATGCCAGCGGCTGTGTGTGCCCCACTTCCCCATCATCCCCAATTCAAGGGGTCTTTCTGCACTCTAGTTTCCTCTATGGAAGGAGCTGCATGCCTCCTTCCCCCAAACCAATTTTCCTCACTAGATTCTGTGCACTCCCTGCTCTTCTCCCACTCCACCCCCCGCCATGCTGAGGCTGTGTGCATGCCCCATTTTCCACACCCCATTATTTGTCTAGAAGCTATTCAGGGTGCCAAATGTTGAATCTGCAGTTGTGCTACACAGCTAGCAGGGGCTCTGTGTATCCATCCATCCATCCATCCAGCACTCTCTCTCTCCCCCCCCCTTCAGTTTTCCAATTTTCTCCAAAATCAATAGATTCTTGGCCCTCAGCACCTCAAACATTCCCTGAAAAAACTGGAAAGGAGAGCATAGTGTTGAAAAGTGATCACATTACACATGTACAGACAAATACACAGAAACGCTATCAAATTGAGTGAGACTGTCACACACAGTAAAAAGGCAATCACATTAAAATAAAACTGCAAGTTCTGCATAAGGAGGAGTTCCACATGATTGGCAAATAGGATAATTACAAAATTTTTAGATTCATTCTGCTTTAAAAACATGGTTTTGGGGAAATGCTTGTTTTATTGTTGTCAGCTGAATCCCCACAAACTCGTTAAAACTCTTTATGACCAAATGGCCCATGTTTTCTCGGATGGCCCTGGTTTTGAGGGTCCAGCTTGGCATCTCTTCTCATGACATTGAGATTTTCTCCTGACTTCCATATTACCCAGGATGTCTAAACTCAAAACCACATGTTGCTGAAGTCAGTTCACACAGCCCTAGTGCTCAGCTCCATCTCTCTCACTGCTGTTCAACACAAGAGCGGTAATACATAGGTGATGTGCAGTGGTGGCTGCCCACTCAGTGGGAAAGGATCTACATATTTGGGGTGGAGAGAAAAAAGGGATGAGAGAGGATAACAACACTGGGAGCACGAAATAAGGGTTTGTGCTGGTGTCAGGCGAGTGAGGGAGACGTAGTTTAAATACATTTAGGTTAAGGATTTTCAAATCTATGGCATATGCCTGTTAAATTCCCATTAATTTTTTAAATGGGAACTGAGTGTCCAAATCCTCCGCACATTTGAAAATCTCAGCTTAACCTAAATGGTGCTGGTAGTAGAAGACAGACAGTGGACACGGGAGAGTAAATTCACAGAAAAGTGGAAAGTAATTTTAGACCAAGCAATAAATTAACTATCCGTAGCCTCAATTTTGTACAAGTCCACAGATATTACAGTGACTAAGAGCTTTAAAAATATCTGGGATTTTCAAAAGGAGCCTAAAGCAGCATGCCATCTAAAGCCCTTAAGTCTCCTGTGAAAATCTCAACCACAACCACTATTGACCTGGGCTGAATTCACACCAGTGGATTACAGTTGAGAAAGCTCCATTTCCCCCTCAGTTCTACTACTGAACTTTTTACAAAAATACCCAACTCTTACACATCCATTCTAGTTTAATCCTGTTTTTAGTACAAACTTTCCTGGACATAACTTTGAGGAGTCCCTGTAATACAGATCAGAGACAGGCCAAAACTTTTAATCTTCAGGGCCCAAATTCTCTCTTACAATTGACATCGGTGGAGAGAAAGATACATTTTCCTTGAAGGCCCATCTCAAATCATCCCTGTAAAGATAAGCAATCTCAGTATTAAAGATGCAGAATGCAGCACACAGTTGCCTCTTGGAAAACTAGATAGCTTAACTGCACTAACTCCTCCCAGCTGAGGCCAGCATAGCTCCTACCGCTTCAGCTCAGGCAATCTTTCAATTCACATTGTAAAATTACTATCTCGTTACCATAGCCCACTGCCCAAAGTTTACAGAGAAATATGTACAGAACAGCTGGTTTTTCAACCCCATTTCTTTCCCCAAAAGTCCAGTCCCCCTCTGCCTTTTTGAGTGGCTGACCCTGCAAAATTCAGAAGTGCCAACGGACGGCCAAACCCATCTGAGAGCACTCTGAGTGAAGAAAGGCCAAGTTTAATCTGCGATGACACAAAATCCCACTGCCCATGGCTCATGGCAGTAAGAGGAACGGTCATCACGACCACTCTCCCTTAAATAAGCAGCTCTGAAAGCAACAGGATTCCCTAGAGAGATACACCATGAATTTCCCTAATGAGCAAACCTTTACTAAGCAGTTTCCTTACTAAAATCCTGCAGAAAGGAGTTCCTATTCATATGTGCAGAAAGATACGGCTTTCTGGAGGCATCTGCAGCTTCAGGTAATGAAAGACAGCCTGGCAATGTTTGGAAGATCAATTCAGAGACTGTCACAGAATGAGGAATGCATGGTATATGCCATGCCAGACATTTGTTACTGCTAGGTCTGCCATAGTACCTCTTTCTCGTCCCATACCTGCCCCCATGGTGACATTGGCCTGGGGTACCAATATGAGGCCATGCTAAGCAACTGGATGGATACGAAATTCCAGCAGTACTTACATCTGTGATTCCTATAAGGGATCCAGGGTGAGGAGGGAGAGGAGAAACCATCCAATTTTGTTTTTAGAGTTCCTGCCCTTATAGATACAGGGAGGAAATATTTCCAAGTCAATGGAGAGAAAGGGGAAAAATAAAAAAAATTAAAAAATAAGAGCTATCAACTAAACGGAAGACTTTTCCTTGCATGTATACTCCTTCATTTGCACAAAAGCCAGAACCAAGTTTCTGAAGAGTCTGCATGGATCTGCTACTTGTTCTCCTCACTGCCTGGGACTTATGGGGTTGCATTGGAGACCATTAGAACATCAGCTTTCCTCCAAATCAGACCTCTGCTGCAGGTGTTTGTTTCATTAGTCTGCTCAGGGCATGTGTGTAATCAGGGTATTCAGGTGAAACACGGACTGAACATGCAGTTCATCACAGCAGAGTCCTCCTAGTCCTACAAGTGGCAATGCGGCTGCCCCTCCCACACACAAAACACCACCCAGGACTCTGAAACCTCAAGTGGTTGAGAATTTTAGCTGCTTCCTCACCCACCTGCCTCATGTTCCAACATGGACTCCCGAGCTTCCCAACTCCACCTGCAAGAAGATGACAGATAAAATCCCCACAGGTACTAGCCAGTAGAAGCAGGGAGGTGATTTCACCCATGTATATGGCACTAGTGAGTCTGATACTGGATTATCACATCCAGTTCTGGTGTCCAAATTTTAATAAGGATGCTGAAAAATTAAAGACGGATGCCTTTCTAGGAGGGATGCGTTAATCAAATACAATCAGAGGGATCGCTAGGTGAAGTTCTCCGGCTGGTATTAAACTGGAGCTCAGACTAGGCAATCTAACAGTTCCGTCTGGCCTACAAAGATCTGGCTTTTCAATAAGGCCATATGAGTAATTTGTAAGGGCACAGCAGTTCCAGCCAGGGAAATGGCACAGTGAAGTTACCTGGAAATGCAGTGAGGCGAGAAGGGCTAGTGCATGGAACTATTTAAAAGCAGCATGCAGGGATAGGGGGGATAATGGTTGAATTTTAGAAATGGGAAGGAGTCAGGGAGTCATAGGGGGTATTACTAGGTGACTTTCTATGCTTCCTACGATGCAGGGAGTCAGTCTATTTAGTCATAATGGTTCCTCCAGGCCTTAAACCTTAACCACATCTACTAGATTTCATTGCAGGCTCAAAATGGGAGAGGGAGTTAATGCGTCTCTCCATCCGCAATGCAGTGGGGTCTGCTCAGGGCATGTGTTATCAGGTGAAAGACGGATTGAATATACTCATGGCAGACTCCACCCATGCTCTCAAACCCAGCTTTGACACTAACAGTGACAAAGCACAGAAGGATCTCATGGGTCTGAGAAGAAATGTCTTGTGGGCCGGGTCTCCAATCAACACCCACCCTCAAGATAGTTGTGTGGTTAAGGCTCTGGACTGGGACAACTGGGCTCAGTTTTCAGTTCTGCCACAGGCTCCCTGGGTGACCTCAAATAAGTCCTTTAAAATCTCTGGTTTGGGTGCCTAACTCCACTGGACTCCTTTGAAAAATCTCAGTCTTCAGCTCTCCTCATCTGTAATGCTGATACTTCCTGTCTTCCATCCTTTATAACCTAAGCAGAGAAAGCTAACAAAAAATCTTTGGGACAGGGATGGTCTCTTTAAGTGACTCTACAACCTCCAGCACAGTAGGGCTTCTAGGCAACAGTGTAATATAACTACTAATAAAACAGCATCCTGCTTCCATAGGGTGACCAGGCAGCAAGTGTGAAAAATCAGGACGGGGGTGGGGAGGTAACAGGAGCCTATATAAGAAAAAGACCCAAAAATCGTGACTGTCCCTATAAAATCGGGACATCTGGTCACCCTATACCTCCAGCAACACACCTCTGGCTACTCCCCACTAGCCCTCACAGAGATCAGAGCAGGCCCTGAAAGCACAGGAGCTGATTATCCTTAACTCAGCTCATGTAGGCTGTAAAATCACTCAGTCCCTTTTCTTTAAGGCCCTACTCAGCAGGAGACTCTTACCCCTACTATCCTGTGTGCTCAGGTCCGGTATGTTTCATTTCAGCCCATTTTCAAGATTCAGTTACTTCATTTGTCCTCGTCGGCCCCAATCATTTTGTGGGGTTGGGGAGTCAGTCTCCTGCCTCTTCACCATCTGAAACAGGAAAAGTAACATTCATAAGACCATGATCCACAAACCCTCTTCCTCTGCCCTGCTGCTGCAGCTATACTAGAGATCAGAGTTGCTTCTGGACCCATCTAAACCCAAATTCCCCAGCACACCACAGGCTAGTTCTACCTGGGCATAGCTAGGCAGGAAAAGCTAACACTATACAAGGAGGGGAAGACAGCAGGACTAAAATGAAGTCACTTCTAGGGTGGAGAGAGATAGCCAGAGCAAAGTGCAACAGGAGAAGGGGGGAGGGGGGGATATTTTAGCACAATGGTTCTCAACTGGGGGCCCGTGGCTGCTCCATGAAGCAGGGCTGGCATTGGGCTGGCTGGCACTGTGATAAAAGAAGTTTGGCGGCAACTCCCTTTTATGGGCATCCAGCCAGCCAGCAGCTATAAAATCCCTCTTAGTCGCTGTTATCTAATTGTGCTACCCATAAAGCAAGGGTGGGCAAACTTTCTGGCCTGACGGCTGCATCCAGTTTCCAAAATTGTACAGAGGACTGGTAAGGTGGGGGGGCGAGGGGGGCTGTGCCTCCCAAACAGCCAGGCATGGACTGCCCTCCCTCATCCAACACCTCCCCACCCTGCTTCTTGCCCTTTAAGGCCCCACCCCGGAACTTCTGCCCCATCTACCACCCCCCTGTCCCCTGACGGCCCCCTGGGACTCCTGCCTCATCCAACTCCCTTTGTTCCCAGGCAGCCCCTGGATCCCCCGCCACACCAACCCCCACCCTTCCTGACAGCTCCCCTGGATACTCTGCCCCATCCAACCACCCCTTCTCCCTGTCCCCCCCCGACCCCTGCCCCAGGGGACCCCTGCCCCCATTCAACCCCCGTTCCCTGCACTCTGACCACCCCAAGCCCTATCCACACCCTCGCCCCTTGACGCTCACCCCAAACTCCCCTGCCCTCTGTCCAACCCCCTCTTGCTCCCTGCCCATTACCATGCTGCCTGGAGCACAATGGCTGGCGGTGTTATAGCCACACTGCCCAGAGCAGCAGGACAGGCAGCCGCACCATCCAGCTGGAGCCAGCCACGCCACCGTGCAGAACAGAGCACCTGGTCAGGTCAGGCCAGGCCCTGCAGCTGCGCTTCCCCAGGAGCTCACATCCCTACAGCCAGAGCACTGCACCAAGGCAAGCTGAGGCTGCAGGGGAGGAGGAACAGTAGGGGAACAGGCCAGAGGCGAGCCTCCCGGGGCAGGAGCTCAGGCTGTAGTTTGCCCACCTCTGCTGTACAGTTAAAAAAAGTTTCACTGCTATGCATAGGGAAAAAGAAGTGAGTGGGCACCTGGCCAAAAGAGACAATGAGAAGACTAGAACTTTTTAATATTGAAACAAAGATTCCCTTTTTGTCTGTCTGTGGTTGTTCTCCCAGAGAGAGGGGGTACAGGGCAGAGCTATAGTGTAAGAAGCCTGGGGTCAGGTATGAAAAATCCTCAGTATCATACCTAGAAACTATTAATTTGGAACCCCGAGTACATAAGTAGATTAGGAAATGTTTAGGATGATGCATTTCGGTTTCTCATTTTTTATTGCTTTATGGCTTGTGGACTCCTCTGTGCTAACCCCAGGTGCTTTTGTTTTGCTTGTAACCTTTAAATCGTACCTCAAGAAAACTATTCTTGATGCTTAATCCTTGTAATTGTTTTTTTAAAATCTAGCAAAAGCCTAAATACCCAGATGTAAATATTAATTTAAAAAAGAAAAAGAATACCTTTAAGAGTAGAATTGGATTTGTGTGTCTGAAGAGGTTTGTGCACATGTTGTTTAACTACCTGATGGCAAGAACTGATTTCCTCATTTTTTTTTCCTTCTTTCTCAGCTCTTCCCTGGAAGCGGGGAGGAGGGTTAAAGGGCTTGAGGGTACCTCACAGGAAGGAATCCCCAAGTGTGCCTTCCTGGGCCTCAAAGGGGTTCTGCATTTAGGTGGTGGCACCATCTACCAATCCAAGGTCAGAGAGAAACTGAAACCAAGGGACTTTAATACAAACATGGAGTGGCATGTATTTGTTTTTAGAATCCTTGTGGGCTCCCCACCTTCTACACTCAGAGTGCCAGAGTGGGGAATCAGTCTTGAAAGGGGCCTAGGACAGAAAACGCAGAGCCTCGAGCCCCGCAGAGCTAAAGCCTCAAGCTCTGCTGGGCAAATGCTCCTCTTGCTCCCCTGAAGCCCAGACACCGCCCCCATCTCCCCGACCCACACACCCCTGCTGGACCCTGGAGTTTTTAATAGCATTTTTCTGGAGACTTCAGAGAAAAAGGTTGAGAACCCTTGTTTTAGCAGACAGACAATTGGCTAAGCTCCCTACTATGCTTACGAACAGGGGTGGCATGTTTGTAGAAATTTTGGCAGTGCTCAGAACCCATCCCTGTCCAAAAGCCACCTTCGAACCTGCCCAAGACTCTGGGAGGGAGTTTGGGTGAGGGAGGAGGTCTGGGGTACAGGCCCTAGGCTGGGGCAGGGAATTGGGGTGCAAGCTCTGGGAGGGAGTTTGGGGATGGGAGGGGTGCAGAGGGATGAGGTGCAGGGCTGAGGGGTTTGGAGAGTGGGGGGGCTTAGCATGAGAGTAGGGATATAGGTAGTGAGGGCTCTGTCTGGGGCTGGCAATGGGGGGCTTGGGGTGTGGGAAGGGCTCAGGGCAAGAGTAGGAGTGGGGAGGTGAGGGCTCTGACTAGGACTGGGGATAAGATGTTTGGGGTGCTGGAGGGGCTCAGGTAGAGGGTGCAGTGGGGGGGTGAGGGCTCTGACTGGGAGTATGGGCTCTGGGGTGGGGCTGGGTTGGGGATGAGTTTGGGGTGCAGGAAGGCTGCTCCAGGACAGGGGCTAGAGAGAAGGACTCCCCTCAGCCCTTTCCCTGCCAGCAGCAGAGAGCTCTGGGGGAGGAGCCCCCCTTTCCTGCCCCCTCAGCAGCACACTCACCCCCACCACTGTCACTGCATGTGCTCCTAGGGCCCCTCTCAGGTCCAGGAATCTCCCTGTGCTCCCCCGTGGTGGGTGCTGCGTGCGCCTCCTCCCCTGTAGTTGCCCCTGACTGTAGCCTCACTGAGGGTGAGGGACAGGACTGTCTCCTTGTCCAGCATGGGGCAGGAGCAGTGACTGGAGGTGGGGAGGCTGTACTGGTGGAGGGTCCTGCCGGAAAAGGGAAGGGTCTGAGAGGGAAGGGCAGGCTCAGAGTCAGTGTGCCCTGGCAGTGGGAAGTGGGGGCACTAGGACCCTGTGGCAGCAGTTGCTGCAGGGAAGCAGCATGGAGGAGACAAAGACAGAGATGCTGTGCTCTGAGGGCCCGGAAAGGCAAGTGGGGGCAGCAAATAGGGACCACGGGACTCTCTGGCGTGGCCACAGGTGGGGCCTAGGGGGGCGCCCAGCCCCAAATGTTGGAAGAGCTGGGCCCCTGGCTCTGAATATTGCCTGAGAACCACGTGGGTATGGCCCTTTTAACCTCCACAGTGAGCAGACAGGATCTCAAATTTTGTTCACGCCCCAAGCAAGAGACCTGAACAGCTTCAGACCAATAGCATTAATTTCTCTGCAGAGGAAGAGAAGAAGCAATCCTGGACAATGAGGATTTAAAATCTGATGTTCACATCACTAAGGCAACACCAGCCTGAAGGCCTCAAGACACTCACAAGCTAGTAGGTTAGCAAGGCCCAAAAGCCACAAGTCATTCCTACTACACTCCATGATCGTAGCTGAATGCTGGATCGGTCAACACAACTGGCAACAGACACTTTGATAAAGTCAGAGCTGAAAACATCTGCTATAAGCCAAAGGCCAGAGCTGAAGGTTTGACACACCTCAGCCTACAGTAACTGGGGGAAGGGAGATAGGTGGTCTGGGAGGCAGGACCATGATCTAACAGGAATACTCTAGAGTCCTCGCTCCAGGTTGGAAATTACCAAGGCCGTCCGGGGGGGGGGGGGGGGGGGGGGGCACTTTGCCCCAGGCCCTGGGCCCCCATGAGAGTTTTTTGGGGCCCCTGGAGCGGGGTCCTTCACTCGCTCCGGGGGCTCCGGAAACTCTGGAAACTCCCGTGGGGCCAGGGCCCTCGGAGCTTCTTCTGCTCCGGATCTTCGGTGGTGGGGGGTCCTTCTGCCCCAGAGCAGAAGGACTCCCCGCCGCCGAATTACTGCCAGAGTGGGACCCACTGACTAAGTGCCAGGTCTTTGGCGGTAATTCAGCAGCGGGGGCCCCTGCCGCAGGTCTTCAGGGCACTTTGGCAGCGGGTCTCAGAGCGGAAGGACCCACCGCCACCGAATTAACACAGAAGGTGGGGCCCCCCACCGCCAAAGACCCCAGGCCCCATGAATCCTCTAGGCGGCCCTGGAAATTACCCATCTTGGTGAAGCCCTTAAAGAGAGGTAGACAATTAAAATCCAGGAGTCCTCCTTCTCTACAGCTAGGTTGGACTCCCTTGCTCTAGCCACTGGTTCACACTCCCCCAAAGTTGGGAATAAAACTCAGGGGTCCTGACTCCCAGCCCCCCTCTTCTAACCCACTATAGTTGCTCCTAGATTTCAACAGTTTGCTGTTATATACAGTGTAGATCCCTGGGCAAGAGATTCCCCTTCCTCTGTAAACAGTCAATCTCATACCAGCTCATTGCTCCCCATATCTGGAACATGGCACTGGTCCAAAGCAATTGTTTCCTCCCAGCAAATCAATTCCATTTTCAGCCTAAAATGAAGGGATACAAACAGTGGTTTAGGATACACAGACCAAAACTTGGCAAGCAGAACACATCCAACACCACCACAGCTATTACATTAGAGACAGGAGGTCTGGAGGGACCTTCAGCTCCCATCCTTCCCCCAAACACATCCCCCGCATGAGCAATCTCACCACTGCCAGCAGCGCTTCTGAACCCCAAGTCAACCCCCCTCCCAGCTCATTCCACACCCCGAAGGAGGCTGCTAGCCCTAGAACACGTGTTGGAAGTGGGAAGCCACCTTCCTAACCCTGCTCCCCCCGCGGCAAGGGCGTCCTTTGTTCAGCCTTCACCGCTGCCATGTGCTTTTTCCTCTTAAAGGGACATACACCCGTACACAAAACTCCTGCTGTTTATTATGGTTTGGTTATAGCAGCAGGAACTGGCCCCAGGACTTTGCTCCCCCTCGAGGAGGATTCACTGGATTAAAGGGCAGAATTTAGCTCCTGGGTTCGCTCCCGAGCTCTGCTGCACGCTCCCTGCCTGCCCTGAAAAAAGTCACCACAGCACATCGGGGCGGGGGAGAAGAGATGAGTAGAGAGGGGTAATAAACTCTTTCCACAGCACCTGTCGCTTCATGCAGGCCTGAAGAGAAACGCTGCGGCCAGCCACATGGTCATTTATTAAAACCCAGGGACAAATCAGGCCAGCCGTTTCGCCCAGATACTGCGAATTCAATGGGAATTTCAGCACAATCTCACAGTTTTAACAGACCATTTTCCCACTAACCTTCTGCCCCACCTGGGGTGACCCACCTGTTCTGAATTCAACAGCCCCAGGGCCCGATTCCCTCCGCCGGAACACCGCTCTCCACCCCCTACAGTCTGAACACGGGTTCGATCCTAACACGTGGGTGGCCAGCAAACGATTCAAACCGCATTAGAGAACTTGCAACTTCCCCACCACGCTAACCTCGGTCTCGGAGTACAGAAACAGGATACAGGAAGTACAGTGAGGGTGAAAGAGAGACAGATAAGAGGAAGTGGTAAGTGGGACAGGGAAGAGATCTGCTTTGCAATTGGCTGAGAACACGAACTAGTCAGTGTTATTTCTCTGATTGAAGTGAACGAGAGGTAGAAACATTAATCCGTGGCTGCAAACCATGTGTCGAAATACCTTTACAGAGCTGATTTTAGGAAAATGTGTGTGACAGAAACCCATGGTTTTCTGTGAATCTCAAAGATTTTTCAGTCTGTATTAGGGAATACAATCTTGAGCCAACATTTGAAAAGCTAGGCTGAAGTTTTCAGAGGCACTGTCCAGAAATCCGTATGTGGGCTGTAAATTGGGCTGACATTCAAAAGTACTGAGCAACCCTGCTCAGCATTTCTGAAAGTCACTTATTTAGGAGGCTAAATCAGAGTTTAGGAATCTGAATTTAGGCTCCTAGTTTTAAAAAATTTAGCCCTGTAATGCTGGGGTCATTTTGATTTCCAAACCCCTTATAAATAGTGTAATATCAATAAACATATTTCACATTTATATATCACTTTGGATTTTCCTCATTCTGAAGTCCCAGGACTGGAAAATATGGAAAGATACTGGCAGTAGAGAGCCAGGTCGTATAGGCAGCTGAAGATGCTGAAAAGTATCTAGTGGGATTTCAAAAGTACCTAAGCACCCTAACTTCCATAGGCATCTAATACCCTCAGAAGCCTTTGACAATCCTTATATATATCCAGATTCAGAGTCAACAAAGGCTAGGGGGAGGCATCTGCAATGCAGGATTTCAATAACATTTGTGGGTAACATAAATGTGGAAAATCTTGGCAAAATCTGCAAAGGAAAATAATAAAATCTCTTGTGTACCATGCTTCTTACCATACTGTTCTCTCACTTACACTGACATAACCCTGTTAACTTCAGTGGAGTTGCTCCAGGTTTAAACTGGTGTATTTCACAGCAGAATTTTCCTTTCTGTGCGTAGCCCAAAGGTAGGCATTATTGTCACCATTTTACAAGTGGAGAAACAGGCTCTGAAATAGGTGAAGGGGCAGCTCCTCAAAGGCATTGAGATGTATAACTCTCACTGGGAATTAAGCACCTAAATATCTGTGAGAGCTGGGCCCAAGTTACTTGTGTGAGTCACTGGCCCAGCTGAGAATAGAACCCAGGTGTCCTGATTCATTCTCCTCCCAAAATTGGGAATAAAACCTAGGAGTCTGGATTTTCAACCTCCCTCTCATCCTCAGCAGTGAAGCCAGATGCAAAGAATTCATTTAGCTTTTCTGCAAGGGCCTGGTCTTCCTGGAGTGCTCCTTTACCACCTCGATTGTTCAGTGACTCCACTGATTGTTTGACAGGCTTCCTGCTTCAGATGCACCTAAACATTTCTTTGCTGTTGATTTTTGAGACTTTGGCTAGTTGCTCTTCAAATTCTTTTTCGACCTGCCTAATTATTATACTTGACCTGCCAGAGTTTGTTTCTTTCTATTTTCCTCAGTAGGATTTAACTTCCAATTTTTAAAAGATGCCTTAATGCCTCTAACCACCTGTTTTTAATTTATTTTTAAGAAAGAAAGAGAAGTACTTGTGGCACCTTAGAGACTAACAAATTTATTTGGGCAAAAGCTTACGTGGGCTAAAACTCAATTCATCAGATGCATTGAGTGGAAAATACAGTAGGAAGATATATATACACACACAGAGAACATGAAAAGATTGGAGTTGCCTTACCAACTCTAACGAGACAAATCAATTAAAGTGGGCTATTATCAGCAGGAGGAAAAAATCACTTTTAAAGTGGTAATCAGAATGGCCTATTTCAAACAGCTGATAAAAAGGTGCGAGTAACAGTAGGAGCAAATATAGCATGGGGAAATAACTTTTACTTTGCGTAATGACCCATCCACTCCCAGTCTTTATTCAGGCCTTATTTGATGATGTCCAGTTTGCAAATTAATTCCAGTTCTGCAGTTTCTCGTTGGAGACTGGTTTTGAAGTTTTTTTGTTTAGGTCTGTAACTGAGTGACCAGGGAGGTTGAAGTGTTCACCGACTGGTTTTTGAATGTTGTAATTCTTGATGTCAGATTTGTGTCCATTTATTCTTTTGTGTAGTGCCATGGTTGTACTTTAGTAGTCCTCTTACTATGTTTTTTAATTTGGAGTAGACATTTAATTTGAAACTCTGTTATGATGTTTTTTAAAAGTTTCCATGCAGCTTGTAGGCATTTCATTTTTGTAACTGTACCTTTTAATTTCCATTTAATAAGCTTCCTCATTTTTGTGTAGTTTCCCTTTCGGAAATTAAATGCTACTGTGGTGGGTTTCTTTGGTGTTGTTCCCCCTTTCTCCCCCCGCCAAGGATTTTACATTTAATTATATTATGGTCACTAATACTGTGTGTTTCAACTATATTCACCATCTGGACCACATCTTTTGCTTCACTTTGAACTAAATCAAGGGTGGCCTCTCCACTTGTTGGCTCCAGGAATAGCTACTCCAAGAAGCAGATATTCATGGTGTCTAGAAACTTTATCTCAGCATCCTGTCCTGACATGTACCCAGTCAATGTGGGGATACAGTAGAACCTCAGAGTTATGAACCCCAGAGTTACGAACTGACCAGGCTAATGGAAGGTGCAGGCAGGGGGTGTGGCAAAGGTGTTCAGTTTTGTGAGAATAGAAAGTTGGCGATCCTAGCCCAGAGGCACCATAGGAGATGTAGTGTATTTCCTGCCTCCATTTCCCATCAGCTGCTGCCAGGCCGGCCTGGCCATCTCCTTTCTAGGGTGAGGGGCCAGCAGTATGAGACTGAAAGTGGAAGCTGCCATGATGCTGGGGAGTAGTCCGCGATGCTCTGGGAGGTGCCGACCTTGCTGAGAGGGGCCCTGCCCCCCCATGGGAGATGCTGTCTTCCCGCCACGCCCCATGGGCTGCTCTGCACCAGCCCCAATGCACTGCGGGGGATGCAGACTCCAGCTTGCTGCACTGCAGCAAGGACCCCCACAGCCCTACCTCTCCTTACCCACCCCAACTCCCCAATACCCGCCAAGTGTCTCCAGCCTCAATGCTCCAATCCCAGCCAGCTCTCACCCTTCTCCACTACCTCCCAAACCCCTGTTATGGAAGCAGGGCAACCTTCATCCACTGTTCCCGGTCGGAATCCATTAGCGAGATTATTGGGTGATATCACTTTCAGTCACTATCCTGATCAGACTCTAATGGAGCGTGCACTGCGGCAACATCTTTTAGAGTGGTAGCCATGTTAGTCTGTATCAGCAAAAAGAATGAGTAGTATCTGTGGCACCTTAGAAACTAACAAATTTATTTAGGCATAAACTTTCATGGGCTAAAATCCACTTCTTCGGATGCATGCAGTGGAAAATACAGTAAGAAGATATATATATACACAGAGAAAAAGGACTCTGTGTATACAAGGACAAGTGCAGCGTCCTGCACTTAGGATGGAAGAATCCCATTCATTATTACAAACTAGGACCTAATGGCTAGGAAGCAGTTCTGCAGAAAAGGACCTAGGGGTTACAGAGGGCGAGAAGTTGGATATGAATCAACAGTGTGCCCTTGTTGCCAAGAAGTGTCATAACATTTCTTCCCAGATCTGGACCTTAGCGTCCAAAATATGGGTGTTAGTATGAAAACCTCCAAGCTTAGTTACCAGCTTGGACCTGGTAATGCTGCCACCAGCCAGGAATTATACAGTGCCTAGCTCACTGTGGTCTCCCCAAAATCTTCCCTGGGGGACCCCCAGACTCAGATTCCTTGAGTCTCACAACAAAGGGAAATAACCGCCTCCTCTTGTTTCCTTGTTACTTCCTCCCAGGCTCCCCTCCCTGGACAACCCTAGGAGATTCCCTGCTTCCAGTCCTGAAAATACAAGTACCAAGAGAGCTAATCTCTCACCCCCCCTCCCCCAGAGGGTATGCAAAGTCAGGCTTAGTAAATCTAACACAAAGAGATTTCCCCCCTGACTTCTTCCTCCCACCAATTCCCTGGTGAGCTGCAGACTCAATTCCCTGGAGTCCCCACTAAAGAAAAACTCCAACAGGTCTTACAAAGAAAGCTTTATATAAAAAGAGTGAAAAAGGACATGATATATAGTCTCTGTATCAAGGTGGCGATATACAGGGTCAATTGCTTAAAGGGAAAAAATGAATAAACAGCCTTATTAAAAAAGAATACAATTCAAAACACTCCAGCAACTACACACATGTAAATACAAAAGAAAACAATATAAACCTATTGTCTTACTATCCTTGCACTTACAACTTGGAAACAGAAGATTAGAAAGCCAGGAGATAGAAAAATCACTCTCAGAGCCGAGAGGGTCAGACCCAAGACAAAGAACAAAGAACTCACACCCAAAACTTCCCTCCACCCAGATTTGAAAAAGTTTTGTTTCCTGATTGGTGCTCTGGTCAGGTGTTTCAGGTTCCCTGTGTTAACCCTTTTACAGGTAAAAGAACATTAACGCTTAGCTATCTGTTTATGACACGCCCCCCAAATTGCAGACAGTAGGGAACCTCACTGGTGGCGATTTCCTCCTAGAACTTTAAAATAAACAGATTAATACAACACATGCACCTTTACATATACCACTAAGTATATAACTAACAGACTTTTACACTTTAAGAACACTTTTTAACTACTGGATTCTGGGAAACTCTCACGGGAGAGAGCATCAGCTACTTTGTTAGAAGCTCCTGAAATGTGCTGAATTTCAAAATCTTGGAGAGCTAAACTCCAACGAAGAAGTTTCTTGTTGTTCCCCTTGGCAGTATGAAGCCACTTTAGCGCAGCATGGTCAGTTTGTAGCTGGAACCGCCATCCTCAAACATATGGGCGTAGCTTTTACAGGGCGTACACAATGGCATAGCATTCCTTTTCACTGACTGACCAGTGACTTTCCCTCTCAGACAGTTTCTTGCTGAGAAACACGACAGGATGGAAGTTGTGATCCGTTGCTTCCTGCATGAGAACTGCTCCTATACCACGCTCAGATGCATCCGTGGTTACTAGGAATGGCTTGTCAAAGTCCGGGGCCCTGAGCACAGGGTCAGACATGAGCGTTGCCTTAAGTTGGGTAAAGGCCTTTTGACACTCATCAGTCCACTTAACTGCATTTGGCTGGGTCTTTTTGGTCAGGTCGGTCAGTGGGACAGCGATTTGGCTGTAGTGTGGTACAAATGGCCTGTAGTACCCGGCCAAGCCTAAGAAGGATTGGACCTGTTTCTTTGACTTTGGGACAGGCCACTTTTGGATAGCATCCACCTTGGCCTATAGGGGGTTTATGGTTCCTCGACCCACCTGGTGTCCCAGATAAGTTACTCTGTTTTGGCCTATTTGACACTTTTTGGCCTTAACAGTTAGTCCGGCCTGCCTGATGCACTCAAAGACCTTTTCCAGGTGTTCTAGGTGTTCGGGCCAGGAGTCAGAAGAAATGGCCACATCATCGCCCAGTGCAACTGCATATTCGCCCAGTCCTGCTAGTAGACCATCTAGAAGTCTTTGGAAGGTGGCGGGTGCATTTCGCAGCCCGAAAGGAAGGACATTAAATTCATACACCCCCGCATGGGTGACGAATACTGACCTTTCCTTGGCAGGTTCATCTAGCAGTACTTGCCAGTACCCCTTGGTTAAGTCTATTGTAGAGATGAACTGGGCACGTCCCAACTTCTCCAATAGCTCATCGGTGCATGGCATTGGATAGTTGTCCGTACGAGTTACCGCATTTAGCTTATGGTAGTCCACGCAAAAGCATATTTCCCCATCTGGTTTGGGTACCAGAACCACTGGAGATGCCCATGCACTGGTAGATGAGTGGATTATACCCATCTGTAGCATGTTCTGGATCTCCTGTTCTATAGCAACTTGGGCATGAGGAGACACCCGGTAGGGTGGGGTTCTAATGGGGTGAGCATTACCTGTGTCAATGGAGTGGTATGCCTGTTCAGTCCGTCCTGGGGTGGCTGAGAACAATGGGGCGAAGCTAGTGCACAGCTCCTTGATTTGTTGCCGCTGCAGACATTCCAGGGTTGTGGAGAGGTTCACCTCTTCCACGCCACCGTCTTTTTTCCCATCGTAGTAGACACCTTCAGGTCACTCAGCATCATCTCCCTGGACTGTAAACTGACAAACCTGTAAGTCTCTGGAATAGAAAGGCTTGAGAGAATTAACATGGTACACTCTAGGCTTTAGTGAGGAATTGGGAAAAGCTATGAGGTAGTTCACAGTTCCCAGGCGCTTTTGGACCGTGAATGGCGCTTCCCATGATGCTTCCATCTTATGGGCCTGTTGCGCCTTCAAGACCATAATCTGGTCTCCTACCTTGAAGGAACGTTGTCTGGTATGTTTGTCATAGCAGGCCTTTTGCTCTTCTTGAGCATCCATTAGGTTTTCTTTAGCAAGGGCTAAAGAGTGTCGGAGGGTGCTTTGTAGGTTGCTTACAAAGTCCAGAATGTTAGTCCCTGGAGAAGGGGTAAACCCCTCCCATTGCTGCTTCAGCAACTGTAATGGCCCCTTAACCTCGGGACCATACACAAGTTCAAACTGTGAAAACCCTAAAATGAGATGTGGTACAGCCCTGTAGGCAAAAAGCAACTGCTGCAACACTAGGTCCCAATTATTGGAGTTTTAATTGACAAATTTACATATCATGGCCCCCAAAGTTCCATTAAACCTTTCCACCAGGCCATTGGTTTGATGGTGGTACGGGGTGGCAACCAAGTGGTTCACCCCATGAGTTTCCCACAGTTTTTGCATGGTCCCTGCCAGGAAATTAGATCCTGAATCTGTAAGGATGTCGGAGGGCCAACCTACCCTGGCAAAAATGTCTGTTAGGGCCTGACACACAGCGTTAGCCCTGATGTTGCCTAGAGCTACTGCTTCCGGTCATCGGGTAGCAAAGTCCACGAAAGTCAGTACGTAGTGCTTTTCTCTGGGTGTCTTTTTTGGGAAAGAACCCAGAATATCCACAGCTACTCGCTGAAATGGGACCTCAGTTATGGGGAGTGGCTGGAGAGGGGCCTTGACCTGGTCTCGGGGTTTTCCCACTCTTTGGCATATCTCACAAGACCGGACATACTTGGCAACGTCCTTGCCCATCCCCTCCCAGTGGAAGGACCTCCCCAATCTGTCTTTGGTTCTGTTCACCCCAGCGTGGCCACTGGGATGATCATGGGCTAAGCTTAAGAGCTTCCCCCAGTACTTAGTTGGAACCACCAACTGTTTTTGAGGATGCCATTCTTCCCAGTGTCCACCAGAAAGAATGTCCTTGTATAAAAGTCCTTGGTCTATAACAAACCGGGATCGGTGAGAAGAGCTGAGAGGCGGTGGGGTGCTCCGTGCCGCCGCCCAAGCTTTCTGAAGGCTGTCATCTGCTTCCTGCTCAGTCTGAAACTGTTCCCTTGAGGCTGGGGTCACCAGTTCTTCCTCAGACTGTGGACTTGGGCTTGGTCCCTCTGGAAGCGATGTAGGTGATGGGGTTGTTTCCGTTGCTGGTGAACCGCTCTCTGCTGGTGCTCTTGAGGGTATTTCAGGCTCTGGCTGAGCTTTTTGGGTATGGCTGTCTGTTGCTTCTGCCAGTTCTGGCTCGCTGGTGCCCTCTGGCGTTGAGTTTGAAGATGTGGTTGCAATTGCTGGTGCTGGTTGCTGTTCCAGTTCCGGGCCTGGGACTGGAGGTGCTGTGGCTGTTTCAGTGGTATGCATGGAATCCGAGTCCACTACCTCTGTCTGGGTATCTGGTAACACAGACGGGGCATCTGTGGATGGCTCAGAAAGAGGAATGGGTCTGGAAGTTTGCCTGGTTTGGCTGCGTGTAACCATTCCCACTCTCTTGGCCCGCTTCACCTGGTTGGCCAAGTCTTCCCCCAGTAGCATGGGGATGGAATAATTGTCATAGATTGCAAAAGTCCACATTCCTGACCAGCCTTTGTACTGGACAGGCAGTTCAGCTGTAAGCAAGTCTACAGCTTGAGACATGAAGGGGTAAATTGTCACTTGGGCCTTAAGGTTGATAAATTTGGGGTCTACAAAGGATTGGTGGATAGCTGACACTTGTGCCCCCGTGTCTCTCCACGCAGTAACCTTCTTTCTGCCCACTCTCAAATTTTCCCTTCGCTCCAAGGGTATTTGAGAGGCATCTGGGCCTGGGGATCTTTGGTGTGATGGTGGTGTAATGAACTGCACTCAGATGGTGTTTTTTGGGCAGTTGGCCTTGATATGTCCCAGTTCATTACACTTAAAGCATCTTCCAGCTGATTGGTCACTGGGTTGAGGTGGGTTACTGGATATTGGTGAGGTGGAAGAATAGGGTGTCTGTGACTTTCCTTGGGTTGTAGGTGGGGTCTTTGGTTGCCCTCAGTTGTAGGGTTTATTGTCGGTGTGCCCTCTGGGGTATTCGTTCCCTTTGACAGTAGCTTTCTTGCTTTCTGCCACTTCCATCCATCTGGCTCCAATCTCCCCTGCCTCGGTGAGATTTTTGGGTTTTCCATCTTGTATGTACCGCGTTATGTCCTCAGGAACACCATCCAAGAACTGCTCCATTTGTATGAGGAGGTGCAGTTCGTCCAAGGATTTAACATTGTTTCCTGATATCCAGGCCTCATAACTTTTCCCAACATAGTAGGCGTGTTTGGGAAATGACACATCTGGTTTCCACTTTTGGGTTCTGAAACGCCGACGGGCATGATCCGGGGTTATCCCCATTCTGTATCTGGCTTTGGTTTGAAAAAGTTTATAGTCGTTCATTTTCTCCTTAGGCATTTCAGCTGCCACCTCTGCTAAAGGTTCACTGCGCTGTGGCCTCAATTCTAACATGTACTGGTCTTCAGGGATGCTGTACCCAAGACAGGCCCTTTCAAAATTTTCTAAGAAGGCCTCAGTGTCATCACCTGCCTTGTAGGTGGGAAATTTCTTGGGATGTGGAACCATAATTGGCAAAGGGTTGTTAGGATTGACTGGAGCATGCTGCCCAGCCTGTGCTAACTCCAGTTCATGTTTTCTCTGTTTTTCCCTCTCTTCCCTTTCTTGTTGTTGTTTTTCCATTTCTCGGCGGTAGGCTGCCTCTTCTTCTTGTAGTTTTCTGTGGTGGGCTGCATTTTTGGCATCTTCTTGTTTTTGTAGCCATCTCTTGTTTGTGAGTTGCCTCATCTCTGGCCATTTGTGTTCTTAGTAGTTCTATCTGTTTTTCCATTGCTTCCAGCTGTACTGCTTCTGGTTTTTGTGACATTCTGGTTCCTGTTTTCTTGTGTTGGGGTGCCCTCTGGTGTTTATTGTCTGAACTGCAGGTTCTCTGTTGCCTCCTGGGGTCTGCCTAGCAACAGTGCCTTTTTTTCCTTTCTTCCTCTAGCTAATCTTTTAAATGTAAAGTAAACCAGAAAAACCACTTTATTTGTATGTGTATTGTGCTGGGTACCTGACTGTCAATCGGAGTGCTATAGTCTAACAAAAGACTCTTAATAGTTCCTTAATGGTTCCTTGCTTAATATGCAAGCTACTGCCAGGAGAGAACAGAAAACAAAAATTCTCTCTGGTTCCTTTTAAAACAAAACCCTCTCTGCTTAAAAGCCCCTAGCAGAGAAAAGAAAATATAATATTCCTACTGGCTTCTGGATTCTATCTATCCCACAACGCTGCACACCATGTCATAACATTTCTTCCCAGATCTGGACCTTAGCGTCCAAAATATGGGTGTTAGTATGAAAACCTCCAAGCTTAGTTACCAGCTTGGACCTGGTAATGCTGCCACCAGCCAGGAATTATACAGTGCCTAGCTCACTGTGGTCTCCCCAAAACCTTCCCTGGGGGACCCCCAGACTCAGATTCCTTGAGTCTCACAACAAAGGGAAATAACCGCCTCCCTTTGTTTCCTTGTTACTTCCTCCCAGGCTCCCCTCCCTGGACAACCCTAGGAGATTCCCTGCTTCCAGTCCTGAAAATACAAGTACCGAGAGAGCTAATCTCTCTCCCCCCCTCCCCCAGAGGTTATGCAAAGTCAGGCTTAGTAAATCTAACACAAAGAGATTTTCCCCCTGACTTCTTCCTCCCACCAATTCCCTGGTGAGCTGCAGACTCAATTCCCTGGAGTCCCCACTAAAGAAAAACTCCAACAGGTCTTACAAAGAAAGCTTTATATAAAAAGAGTGAAAAAGGACATGATATATAGTCTCTGTATCAAGGTGGCGATATACAGGGTCAATTGCTTAAAGGGAAAAAATGAATAAACAGCCTTATTAAAAAAGAATACAATTCAAAACACTCCAGCAACTACACACATGTAAATACAAAAGAAAACAATATAAACCTATTGTCTTACTATCCTTGCACTTACAACTTGGAAACAGAAGATTAGAAAGCCAGGAGATAGAAAAATCACTCTCAGAGCTGAGAGGGTCAGACCCAAGACAAAGAATAAAGAACTCACACCCAAAACTTCCCTCCACCCAGATTTGAAAAAGTTTTGTTTCCTGATTGGTGCTCTGGTCAGGTGTTTCAGGTTCCCTGTGTTAACCCTTTTACAGGTAAAAGAACATTAACCCTTAGCTATCTGTTTATGACAAGAAGGCTAACAGCATTTTGGGCTGTATAAGTAGGGACATTGCCAGCAGAATGAGGGACATGATCATTCCCCTCTTTTCGACATTGGTGAGGCCTCATCTGGAGTACTGTGTCCAGTTTTGGGCCCCACACTATAAAAAGGATGTGGAAAAATTGGAAAGACTCCAGCAGAGGGCAACAAAAATGATTAGGGGGCTGGAGCACATGACTTATGCGGAGAGGCTGAGGGAACTGGGATTGTTTAGTCTGCAGAAGAGAAGAATGAAGGGGGATTTGACAGCTGCTTTCAACTACCTGAAAGGGGGTTCCAAAGAAGATGGATCTAGACTGTTCTCAGTGGGGAAGGTTTAGATTTAAGTTGGCTATTAGGAAAAGCTTTTTCACTAGGAGAGTGGTGAAGCACTGGAATGGGTTACTTAGGGAGGTAGTGGAATCTCCTTCCTTAGAGGTTTTTAAGGTCAGGCTTGACAAAACCCTGGCTGGTATGATTTAGTTGGGACTTGGTCCTGCTTTGAGCAGGAGGTTGGACTTCAGGGCAGGAGTGGGTGACCACCCCGCTACATAGAGAGCTGGTTGGATGCTCTTTGATCACAAAAATTCTTCAGCAAATGTTGCTGTTCTTCACTGAATAATTTACACCACGTAGCAAGTGACTAGTGATTTTCGGAGGGTGGGCGCGCAGCACTTTCAAGGCCATTTAAAATGTCTCCTGTTGAGCACTGAAAAAGGAGACTTACAAAATCATGAGTCAAGTCTGAAAATCTTGGCTTTTTCCAATTTTTTTTTTTTACATATACAGATAAGAACATAAGAATGGCCATACTAGGTCAGACCAAAGGTTCATCTAGCCCAGTATCCTGTCTGCCGACAGTGGCCAATGCCAAGTTCTTTGGAGGGAGTGAACAGAAAGGCAATCATCACATGATCCAGCTGTCACCTATAGAATTTCTGGTTAAAATGTTTTAAAGCTCCTAAGTCCCATTTTCAAAAGCACCTTATTCACTTAGGAACCCCTGATGAAGGGGCTTAGGCACTTTTGAACATTTTGCCCTCTGTCTCACTAGGCATTTGCAGTGCACTGTAGAAGCCTGAAGGGCAAAGGAAATGATCATAGTTTCATATACCATAAATATTGTCTTTCTCCTGTACCAGGAATGTAGGATTATCATCCTTGTTTGGGTCATGAAGCAGATAGCAGCTGATGGGATCGTGTCAATTCATCTCTTTCTTCAGTTCATCAAGTCTTTTTTCAAGTGGTCCAGAGTTTGGTTGGAAGGAGACCAGCCCGCTGGCCAGAACCTGTGTCATTCTGGTAAAGCAGCACCAGAAATGATGTTACCCTTTTCCCATCCTCTTTATAAGAGACAGGAACCTCACTTGAGCGATCTTGTGAAAATCTCTTCCAAAGGGAATCATTACAATGTTCTGCATCATAAGCATTTTTTTTAACTCTGACAAAATCTGAAGAGATCTTGTGGATCTGTTGGATAGAGAGGCTTGGGGCCATAAGCTGAGGAACTGCTCCTTTGGTTTCTAGCGCCTCATGTGTTTGGAGAAGCAGGACTTGGTACATCTCTTGTAAATAAACAAGACTGCATCTGAGCGAACACCATCCTCTACTGGCTTCTGCTTCCAGCTGGGAACTCCCCCAGAGTCCTGAACTATGACTAGCTGCTTGGGTTGGAAAGAGGCAACAGTATTATTGTTGCCATAGTTCACAGAGGCCCTGTCATGGACTAGGCACTGCAAAAGGCAGAACAAAAGGACAATTACACCCCAAAGTGCTGACAACATGTGTGCTGGGGGGAGCCCCCCTTTGGGGAGGCTAGCCCCTGGCTCCACCCCTTCTGCCCATGGCCGGAGCCCAGAGACCCCTTGCCTCCTGTGGCCGGAGCCACAAGTACCTCCCCTCCCCTGGCCGCAGGGGCACTAGGCTGGCTAAAGCCCTGAGTACCCCCCAACTTGACTGAAGGAGCCTCGGGCTGGGCGAAGCCCTGAGCACCCCCCGCTCCCTAGGAGCCTTGGCCTGGCAGAAGCCGTGCCATGTCTCCTCTCCCAGGACCCAACCCTCCCAGGGGAAAAGCCAAGGGATCTGTTAGAAGATGCTTTTGATATTCCCTATGCAGGTTTCGGGGCGGATGAGGACATGGTATGTGCCACCTCAGCCACCCCAGAACCTGCATGGAGCATAATAAAACAAAAACTTTGCCACCAAACTCAGGAACCAGGGTCTGGCGGGTGTGGCTGTGGCAGCACTGAGGGTGGCAGAGCCTCCTCTGGCCTATTATACCCACCGCCCATGGCTAACAATGTAAGGAACCCACAACGGTGCTCACCGAGTGACAACACAGTAGTAAGTGAGGCCTGGGGCACAGAGTCACAAAGGTATTTAGTATCAGAGGGGTAGCCATGTTAGTCTGGATCTGTAAAAGCAGCAAAGAATCCTGTGGCACCTTATAGACTAAAAGACATTTTGGAGCAAGAGCTTTCGTGGGTGAATACCCACTTCGTCAGATGCATGCATCTGACGAAGAGGGTATTCACCCACGAAAGCTCATGCTCCAAAACGTCTGTTAGTCTATAAGGTGCCAAAGATATTTAGGCATCTAAACCCCAGCTTTCAGCACTTAAGGCCCAGTTTTAGGCTCCACCATGATCCACAAAACCCCTGCTTGACTGCTGCCTCATCCTGTAGGTGCCTAAGTGTTCAGGGTAAAAGTTCCCTCAGCGTCTGAGCAGTTTATACCCCAATTCCACAAAGTACTTGAGGACATGCTTAACTTTAAGCACAAGAGAATTCTCAGAGTTCCATGGGACAACAAACATCCTTAAAAACTAGGCACATGTTTAGATACCTTGCTGAATTGGGGCCGTAAAGAACAAGCCTCAGAAAGCAAATTCACTGATGGTGTGAGTTGGAGTAAGGCTGTAAACCACTTTCGGAAATAATCACCAAAGATTTTAGATGTTCTTGTTTTTTTAATAGATTAATGGATCTAATGGCCAGAAAGACCCATTAGATCAGCTAGTCTGACCTCTTGAATAGCAAAGGATGGATAATTTCACCTGGTTACCCCTGTACTGATCCCAATAACTTATGTTTGAAAGGCAACCAGTCTGGACTGGAAGTTTTTAAAAGACTGAGAACTCACTGTTTCCCAAGTGCTGGCATTTGCAACCCATGGGAACTTGACGACTTGGATACAAAAGTCGTGCATGAATCACACAGTTTTCAAACTATTTAATGTGGCCCTTTGTTGGTGACATATTGGCCCAGTGCAGAGCTCCAGATTACATTAATTCAGGAAGTAGTTTATGCATAGTCTCAACACAAGCTTTGTTTGCCCATTCCTAAGAGGTGCTGAGCACAAACAGCTCTTGCTGGCTTCACAACCAGGGTTCAGCTCCAAATTCATTCTGTGTAATTGACCTAGGCCCAATTCTTCACTTTTTGAGCCTGATCCTGCCACAACCTTACGCGAGTAACCATAACTCACTCTAGTGACCATGCTGGCTTTGTTATGAGCACTTGCATGAGTAACTACCAGTTGTGTGAGTAAGGGCTTCAGGAGGAGGCCACTTTTGCAAGCAAAACTCAATGGATGACTCAGTGGATTGAAGAAGACCCTTAGGGCTAAATCTACACTGTAGGTGGATGTGAGCCCCCCAGCCTGAGAAGACAGGCTTGTACTAGCCACAAGTGAGTGAAAACTAGCAGTGTAGACATTACATCTCAGGCAGTAGATCTGGCTCTCAAACGCAGCTCACACTTTGCATCTCTGCAATATCCACACTGCTAGTTTTAGTGCCCTAGCTGGAACCAAGCTAGCTCTCATCTATGATATAGACATTCCCTTAAGGACCCAATCCTGCAATCCTTATTCTTTTGGGCAATGTGTGATCGTTGCTGAGGAGGGCAGGAGAACTCTGGGACTAACTGCTAGAGGAAGAGTTACTCACTTGAGTGCTGAAACATTAGTTGATTATGTTAAACTTAATGAATCCTTGCTATTCACACTGGTGTTCAAGGCAGACAGTGCTCTGGGGAGGCTGCAGTTGTTTGTGGAGATCAGTGAGATCACCCATAAGGACTTGTATTCCTAGACATGTTCTTTGGCTCACACTTATATCTGCCTGTTGAGCCCCAGAAGAAATTGCCCTTTGTTCTCAAGGCAGGTGAGAAATGTTCTTGATTTTATTAGAGAACTAATAATGATATTGTCTCATGTTGTTCTTTAAGCTGTGTATTGAGAGCTAGGTGGGATGCACTGTGCTTTACAATGGAAGTAAAGACATGGTCTTTGTCCTAAAAGCCTATTGACTCAGCTGATCATGGCAAGACAAAATGCTGGGGAGATAACAACAGGCAATGGATGGATGTAGTGGGACAGAACACATACAACTGGGCAATGAGCATTGCTTGGCTAGTAGCACAGGCATCTTTCTTTCTTTCTTTCTTTCTTTCTTTCTTTCTTTCTTTCTTTCTTTCTTTCTTTCTTTCTTTCTTTCTTTCAGGACTGGAAATATTATTGGAGACATTCTAGAATAAGGTGATGGTCCGAAGACTGAAATGAAGGTGGAGAGAGATGTTTTGTGCAGAACTGGTTCAGGGAAGGCAGTTCATGGCTTTGAGTACCATTTCCACTAAAGTGTAATGGGAATGAGGTGCCCAAACTGTCAGGCAGCTTTGAAAATCTCAGTCTGGCAGCAACGGAGAAGGTGCAAAGATGCTAGTGAGAGAAGGGAATAAAGGGGGTCTGGAAAGAAGTGGAATTAATGGGGTCGGGATCTGATGAGGAGTGTATGGTGTGGCCTTGTAGACCTGGGTCCATCCAGGAGCTGGAAGAAAGGAATAGGAGAGATTGACAGGCTGGGAATATTTTATGTTTTCCCATAAAGCTAGTGTGTGTTAGCTGGTGAAAAACCTGGTTTATCTGGGAGGTGGTTGCAAAGGAAAAGGGTGAGGGAGATGCAGACCTCTTCCTATCTTTACCCATTGTTACTGAACTTTTCTTGTCCACCTGTTTCATCCTGCCCGTAAGTTCTCGGGGGCAGGTGCTGTCTCTTTAAAACATGTGTGTGAAACACCCAGCACAACAGGGAAGTGATTGGTAATTGAGGCCTCTATATACAAAATTGGTACATTCTCTTTTTTTATTTACTTGAATCATCCTTTTTTGATGGAAAACTGTTATTCTGGAAAACTTTCACCCAGCTCTAGTCAAAAGACTAGAGACATTCCAGAGACTGCTGTGGTCATGATACATGTAAACATCAATAACATGGCAAAGGTGAAACGGAGGCATGGGAAGCTAAAGATACAGTACTAGGAATTAGGGTTAAATACTTTGTTAATAGCAGTAGCCAAAATTACTGTAAAATTATTTAAAAGGATGAAAATTATATTTGTTGGTTTTTTATTATCAATACAAAAATGAGGAGAAAAAGCATGAAAAAGAAAATTTCCTAAGACATAATGTCTATCTAGCTGTCTAGTTAATAATTAATCATTAAATTAAACAAATGGGCAAACTCTATGTGTTTGATTGCTGTAATTGTTAATCTCTTACTATCAATTCAATAAAATCTTGGCATTTTATTTTTAAATTTCTTTTATCTATAAAGGTAAGATTTTCCATTGTTGATATTTGTCAAAGTTTTTAGTGGTAAATAGAGTTATTATCATTGTGAGCGTAGGGTGACCAGACAGCAAATGTGAAAAATTGGGATTGGGGTGGGGGATAATAGGAATCTATACAAGAAAAAGACCCCAAAATTGAGACTGTCCCTATATAATCGAGATATCTGGTCACCCTATGTGAGGGAGATGTCTATATTATTTTATGAATATTCTTCGTTCGTCTATTTGTTGGCTTGTATTGGTGTTGGTTGCTATATTGTTACAAAGAGGTTAACTCTCAAACAAGTGGACCGCAGGTAGGCAGGAAGAAAGGTATAATTTTCAGATTGCACCATTCACCAATACTTATCAGGACAATTTAGGTGTCAATTCCTTTGATGTTTACCTGTGACTGAGTCCGAACCTCCAGCTTGATTTGGGGGTCGGGGGAGAGATTCAAACGGGAAAACTGAATCAAACAACTTTGCAGTCGATGAAAACCAGAGCCTCGAAGCTTGGCAGAGACAGACACAGGAAGAAAGGGAAAGTAGACTGAACTCCAATCCTAGAAGCATGGGTGTTTGGGTTAACTTTAAGTAAGACAGGTATATACAGACCTTCTGTTGTTTAATTGTTATGCTTTGATTCCTGCTGTTGAGATTAAATACTTTGTTTTGAAAAGGCTGTTTTGTTGTCACTGGGTTCACCACTAGTCCCAGATCCCAAAGAGAAGCCTTGTAGGGCAGCCAAATCCAGCTGGGCCTGTGGAGCAAACACAGTTGGTACCCAACGGGCTGTACCCTTGTCTGATAGTGGGCGAACTGTCGGATTCCACCCCAGAGAGGTGAAGGCAAGAAGCCTGTCACCAGAATAGGTTGCATTCAGGGAGACGCTGAGAGAGGTCAGAGGTTCTGCTAGCCCTGACCTGTGACAACCATTATTAACTGGTCATTTGTTTCATGATGATTTCCATCAATCAAAGCATCTAACTGAAGCTGTAACCCTGCTTCTGAAACAAGATTCATGCAGATGTTCCCTTATGCCCATGCAGAGTAACATCCTTCTTAGTGGTAGTTACCATGTTCATTATGCTACTTCTAGGGGCCAACCGAGCATGGGCCCTTTAGGGCTAGGTATGGATCAACATAGAATAAAAGAAAGTCTCTGTTCCAAAGAACTTTTAACCTAAATAGAGAAGTCAGCTAAAACATAGGAGAAAGGGAGAAAACATTGATTTCAGTTATCTCCACATGGGCTACAGGTTAATCCACATGAATCTGATTATAAGATCAGGGCCTGAGAAATGGAGTGTGAATACAATCTGTGTGAAATATTTATGACTTTCTAGTATTAAACTCAAGAAAATCATAATCCCAATTTAATGGGATTTTTGTCTCAAGTAATCTTGATTGCGCAGGTCAACATTCTTATATATGTTGAGTTAGTATCTCACTGCTTGAATGGTCGTATTGAAATCAGCAGTGAGACTGGAATTTTCAAGTGCACAAAGGAATGAGGTGCCCAAATCCCATTGAAATTAAGAAGCATAAATTTTTTAGGTTCCTTTGAAAATCCCAGCCTGAGAGAAAAGGTAACAGAATTTCTCTTTTGCAATTAGGGGCACACATTGCTGACTAAGGTATTATTGACCAAAGAGGTAGAGTCTGATGCATAGTCCTTTATTTCCTCTTCATTCAAGCCCACTCGTAATGACTGCACTTCAGAATAAATACTTTGGCCAGCTCTGGTTATGAGTTGAGCTGAGGGAGAAAAGTGATTCTGTTTCACGAAAGATTTCAATATTTTGAAACTGAGTTTCATTCTAAATGGAAACCACCCTTTTTGACATTTTCTGTGGAAAGAAATAGAACCCCGTTTTCAGAACTATGTGGCTGCTGGGCTTTTCTAGAGCCACAGACTTTTGGAGAAAGGCATCCAATCTTGGTTGATAGAAGGCCTGGAGATGGTGGATACACCATGTAATACCTGTCTCTGTTTGTCTTCCAGTTGAACGCTTATGAAGAAATGATGAACTGGAAACCAACAGTGGTGACTGAGTTTCTTCTTCTGGGATTTTCTACCTCTCCAGAGCGGCAGGTTTTACTCTTTGTGGCACTGTTAGCCATTTATCTGGTCACTGTGGTGGAAAACCTCCTCATTATCCTTGTAACTTTGGTGGATCTCTAAGGCCTGGTCCATGTACTTTTTCCTCTCTAAGGCTGGTCCACACTACACAGTTAAATCGATTTAAACAGCGTTAAATCGATTTAACTCTGTACCCGTCCACACTACAAGGCACTTTAAATCGATTTTAAGGGCTCTTAAAATCGATTTCTGTACTCCTCCCCAACGAGAGGAGTAACCCTAAAATCGATATTACTATACTGATTTAGGGTTCGTGTGGACAGAAATCGAAGTTATTGGTCTCATTCTTTTACTGTAGCTACCCAGAGTGCACCGCTCTGGAAATCGATGGTAGCCTAGGACCATGGACGCACACCGCCGAATTAATGTGCCCTAGCGTGGACGCATAAAATCGATTTTATAATATCGGTTTTATAAAACCGGTTTTAGTAATTTCGATTTTATGCTGTAGTGTAGACGTAGCCTAATTTGTCTGCCTTAGAGGTCGGTTACACCTCGATCACTGTCCCCCAAAATGCTGGTGAGCCTCATCTAAGGGGATAAACACATCTCCTTTTCTGTCTGTGCCATGCAAATGGGCTTCTTCCTTTGCTTTGGGAGCACTGAATCTTCCTTTCTGGCCACCATGGCATATGATCGCTACATGGCAATATGCAACCCCCTGTGTTATACCACGATAATGAACAAGAAGGTGTGTGTCCTTCTGGCAGCCACTTCCTGGACTATCGGCATCCCAGCCCAGGTAGTGCAGACCGGTTTGGTGTTCACTTTACCCTTCTGTAGCTCCAGAGAGATCAACCATTTCTTCTATGACCCAGCCCCTCTGCTGTTGCTGGCCTGTGCTGACACCTCCATGAATGAAACCTTGACTTACATCATGGTCACTTTCTTTGGAATGGTGCCCTTTGCCCTGATCCTGTTGTCCTACATCCAAATCATTGCCACCATCCTCCATGATGCCATCAGCTGCGGGCAAGAAGAAAACATTCTCCACCTGCTCCTCCCACCTCATTGTTGTGGCTTTATTCTATGGTTCCGGCATCCTCCTTTATTTACAACCCAGATCCAATGAATTTCCAGACAGTGCTAAACTTCTCTCCCTGTTCTACACTGTTTTGCCTGCCATGTTGAAGCCTTTTATCTACAGCCCGAGGAACAGGGATATCCAAATGACCCTGAAGAAAAATATGTGGAACAAAATGGTTCCTCGCTAGCACTGAGTGGGAAACAGATTTTCCACCCTGTTCTTCCTCAGGATGAATCTAAGGCCTACTAAAATTTTTGACAAAGAACAAGAGCAATACCCACCCACCCCAAAATAGCCAGGTCATTAAACCCATGGGCAGCAGGTAAAATAGGCCAGGGGAGACTACTTCCCCCCAACCCAGGCTGTGGTCCCACCCACACTCTGCTGCAAGGCTCCACCCTCTCCCCCAAAGCCAGCAGGGGCTCAGCTCTGGGTTTCCTGGTTCAAAACAGGGAGAGCAGGGATTCGAATTCAGCTCACCCACGTCCCTTGAAGCACCAAGCTATAGCCTCCAGCTTCCAGCTCTGTAGAGCTTTAAATATGGAATTATTTATAGAAAGAGAACAGCTCCCACCAGCACAATTGATAGACTAACCCCAGACTCCTCTGATCAGTGTCCTAACCCCAGTCTACCCTTGGAGTGGGCTCTCTTCTTTAGTTCAGATCCCATTCTAGACCAATGAAACATTCATCAAAACCAAAATTTTCCCTCCAGAATTTCCATTTCAACAAATTGAAATTTTCCACTGAGAAAAAAAATAACTTTATTTGAAAAATCCCCAGTGACCTCTAGTCCTCAGAGAATGTGACTTGTCTAATAAGCACACTGTTGGGGTCCCAGCTGGCAGAAGTCTATTGGTTTAGGCTTGGTTTGAGGCTCCTTGGGCATGATTTCTGAGGTGGGCTGGGCTCTCCCAGTGACCTCTGCTGCTGTTATGAGTACTCAACATCTCTGAAAATCACACTGTAGGCCTGTCAAGTTGGTGGCCACCCACAAAAGTCCTGATGGAAGTGACTCTCCAAACATTCCTTCAGAAATCTGTAGCAGAAGCAGAGGTAGAAGCCAATTTTCCTTGGCCTGAGGCCACTAGACCATCCCTTCTCTTCTGTTAGGCCTGTGCGCCATTGGCTACACACTTTCTAGCTTCTGCAATGAACAAGAGCAGGGCATAGAGCTGCCTGGAAAACAGAATTTCCTTCCTGTGGGTGTTGAAACAAATTTTAATCCCAAGTCAACAGCCCAGGGACAAAAAGTGAAACCTTGAAAATTGTTCGCAGGCTCATGGGGCTGCTTGACTTTCTGGGATGCCCAGGGAGATGGGAAGCTGCCTATCCAGTGAACTAGCTGCTGAGGCGTTGATTGTTGCAGGGGGCGAGGTTATGGCTGCCCAGGGAGTCAGCTGCTCAGGGAGTTGGGGAAAGTCTGCCCAGGAAGTGCGCTACAGCGGAGCCAGTAACGCTGAGTGACCAGCAGGCTGCCTGGGACCTGTGCAGTCCTGGTCACCTGGCAGCTGGCCTTCCATTTGCTAGGCTGGCTGAATGGTGGGCACTTTAGCCAGTCTGCTTCCTGGCCTGGTTACATCGAAAGCTGGGACAGAATCCACCTGTTCCCAGGGAGCACATCAGATCTGCTGAATCAGCAACACGGTTCTGTCAGGAAATTTTCAGTCAGCTCTAGCAAGGTCTCCTCATCCCTATCCACTACAGATCTCCATTCCAGTCACTGTCCATTCTGGGGTCCTCTGGACCAAATCGCCACATGCTGTAAATCAGTGCGGTTCCATTCACTTCAGTAAAATGTCACCTGTGAAATGGAGTGGCTGATACTTGTCACTCTTCAGGGACAGAGGTCTGAGATCTTGCTTGTTAATAAGGTGTTTGGAGTGCACAGATTTCCTAATAGCGGTCATTCAGAAGAATACGATCCTGGCTCCCAATCCAGTGCACCTTCCCCTGGGCCAAAAAGTAACCTGGTGAGGGAAAGGATGCTGATGGCCATCTGTTTTATCTTCTGGGTATAGTTCTGTGTGTCTGATTCAGAACAATTTAGGAAGATCAATGGGGCCTAGGATAGTGGTTCCCAAACTTTTCAGGGTCATACCTCCCATTACTCCTGTCCGGACCCCCCCTCCAGGAGCCAGGGCTGTGGCTCTTGGGGTGGGGAGGGAGTGCGGATGGGGTAATGGGGCTGAGGCTGGGGCTGCAGTTAGGAACAGGTCTGGGGCCAGAGCCAGGGATGGGGCTGGAAATGGAGCCGTGGCTGGGCCATGTTGAAGGCTGGCAACCAGGGCCATGGCCAGGGCTGGGACTGAGGTTGGGGTCCAAGACAGTGGGCGGAGCTGGGCACAGGGCCAGGAACCAGGGCCACGGCTGGAGGTGGGGCTGGAGCAGAGTTGGGTGCTGCCCCCTTCCCGCCCCGCATGGGGCCTGGCCTGGGCCCCACCAAGACCCCCAAACATTCCTCCACACATGCCCCAAAGTTTGGGTACCATTGGCTGAGGAGTATGGTTGGGAGTTGATATTTTCAAAGGGTCGAGCATATTTTACTCTCTTAGCTTCCTCTGATAAACCCCAGCTGGAATGTTAAGGACAGTAAGCGACAAAGGTTGAATGAAATTGGTTGAACTAGTATGAATGGTGATTTTCCATGGCTTAGAACTCAGCCAAATCAAGACACACTTTTATGGCCACCTCTGAGTTCTAGACCATCTCAAATTTCAATTTCCTACTTGAATCCTTTGAAGTATTAGAGCTGTACAAATGTCTGTCCCAGGTAATTCTCAAAGGTGGTGAATTTCCACCCATTTGTCACCACCCTGCTTCTTGGAAACAGCTGAAAAATGGAGCCAAGGCAGAGGCCAAGTCGCTATTGCAGAAATTTACAGCCCACATATTTAGTGGAGCATAAAAACTCTGCCCTGGCAATCATTTTCAGATTTAGTTTGAAGTGCTGATTTTTAGGGGTGAACCTAAAATATTACAGTTAATTTAAAAAAAATATGGGACAACTGACTCACAATTCCCCTAAAATAAAAATCTCTGTTTTATGAATTCTTCAAATTGTTATGAAATATAGAAAAATATGTATTAAAAACAAACTGTAGAACAATGGCATTTTTATGTGAATTCTTTTTGTGTGTGTGTTTTAAGGTTTTCCAAGGTTCACAAACTTTGGATAGCCATCCTTTAGTACATGAAGTTAAAATCAAATGTATGACCACTACTACTAAATTAATTTATAAATGAATAATTCAACATTGATCATTACATTCTGAACCAGCAGAGTAACAGGTTGGAGGTCTAGGTTGGCTATTAGGAAAAACTATTTCACTAGGAGGCTGGTGAAGCACTGGAATGGGTTACCTAGGGAGGTGATGGAATCTCCATCCATTGGGATTTTTAAGGCCCTCTTGACAAAGCCATGGCTAGGATGATTTAGTTGGTCCTGCTTTGAGCAGGGGATTGGACTGAGGTCACTTCCAACCCTAATGTTCTATGATCATCACACAGGCATGGTCTACACTATGAGTTTATTTTGAATGTAGCAGCATTAAACTGAATTGACGCTGCACCCGTCCACACAATGAAGCCCTTTATTTCGATATAAAGGGCTCATAATATTGATATCTGTACTTCCCCCCACCTAGGGGAGTAGCGCTGAAATCAGTATTGCCATTTCGAATTAGGTTTAGTGTGGTCACAATAGGGACTCACTACAGTGCCACGTGAAAGTTAAGGAGCTCAGACAAGCCTACCAGAAAACCAAAGAAGCGAATGGAAGGTCCGGGGCAAAGCCGCAAACATGCCACGTCTACGCTGAGCTGCATGCAATTCTAGGGGGGGCTGTCACCACTACCCCACCCCTGACCATGGGATTCCGAGGAGGGGTTACTCTCAGCCATGCCTGAGGATTCTGCGGATGGGAAAGATGATGATGAGGAGGAGGACGAGTTTGCGGAGAGCACACAGCACTCCATTCTCCCCAACAGCCAGGATCTTTTTCTCAGCCTGACTGAAGTAGCCTCCTAAGCCTCCCAAGGCATTATGCCAGACCGTAAAGCCATGGAAAGGACATCTGGTGAGTGTACCATTGTAAATATAAAATATGGTTTAAAAGCAAGCATTTTTTAATGATTAATTTGCCCTGAGGAATTGGGATGCATTCACGGCCAGTACAGCTACTAGAAAAGTCTATTAATGTGTCTGGGGATGGAGCGGAAATCCTCCAGGGACATTTCCATGAAGCTCTCCTGGAGATACTCCAAAAGCCTTTCCAGAAGGTTTCTGGGCAGTGCAGCCTTATTCCGTCCTCCATGGTAGGACACTTGACCTCGTCATACTAGTAGCAAGTAATGTGGTATTATTGCATGACAAAGCTTGGCAGCGTATGGTCCCAGTGTTTGCTGGCATTCAGGCAACATCTGTTCTTTTTCTCACTGTGTTATCTTCAGGAAAGTGATATCATTCATGATAACCTGGTTGAAATACAAGAATTTAATTAAGAGGACAGAGGTGGCCATTCCTACTGGGCTGTTTGCCTGTGACTAAAAAGAAATCCTTCCCTGCAATTAGCCAACGAGGGGGAGGGGAGGAAATTGGCTCTGAGTTTTTTCACCTTTGGCTAGCAGGGATCTTCCCTGATACCAGCCATGCAGTGGGGGGAGGGGTAAAGCAATCATTGCAGAGAATTGGAAGGGGAGGGCTAGTTTAGTTTCTGCTGCTGCACATTAACAGGAAAGCCGCAGCACTCAACGGGCTTTGCTTGGTATGTGGGAAAGGAGGGCACTGGTTTTATGAAGGCTGCAGAAGCTGAAAGACAATGACTTACCATGGCCGCATGCAAGCCGAATTCTGTTGCCCGGACCTGCACTGGTGATTTATAATCCCAAAGCCTCAGGCACTCAATATTAAGATGCAAAATGCTACCTTGTACTGAAATCAATGTGCTATGTAATGTGAATAGTGTTGTTCACCGTGAAAGAGTATAAGCATTGTTCTGTAAAATGTATCTTTTAAAATACTTCTCTCACTTTTTTTCCCTCCCTCCCTCCCACAGATGCAAATTTTTCAAGCCTCCCTCCTCCGTCCCGAAGGCTATCTCAGATAAGGTTGCAGAAAAAAAGAACGAGAGACGAAATGTTCTCTGAAATCATGGAATCAATCTGCAATGAAAGAGCTCATTTGAAAGAGTGGAAGGACACAGCATCAAAGTACAGGAAAGATGCCAGTGAACGTGAGGACAGGAGGGACGGTCGAGATGAGAGGTGTCGGCGGGAAGATCAGCAGTGGCAGGATGCAACGCTGGGGCTGCTGCGTGATCAAACTGACATGCTCCAGTGTCTAGTGGAGCTTCAGGAACAGTAGCAGGATCACAGAGTGCCACTACAGCCCCTGTATAACCAGCCTCCCACTTCCCCAAGTTCCATAGCTTCCTCACCCAGATGTGTAAGAATGCGGGGGGGGAGGCTCCGTGCACCCGCCCACTCCACCCCAGTGGACAGCCCAAGCAAAAGGCTGCCATTATTTTCCTTTTCCTTCCCTCCTATCCTCCTCCCAAACCTCACCCAGGCTACCTTGTCAGTTTTCTCCCTCCTTTTATAATCAGTTAATAAAGAATACATGATTTTTAAACGATAGTGACTTTATTTCCTTAGAAAGCAAGCTGTGATCGAAGGGGAGAGTGGGTTGCTTAGAGGGAATGAGTCAATCAAGGGGACGGGTTTTCATCAATGAGAAACAAACAGAACTTTCACACCATAGCCTGGCCAGTCATGAAACTGGTTTTCAAAACTACCTTGTCCCTGGAGCGCAGGGTCTCTCCTCTGCCCTACATTGAGAGACTGAGCCCTCATTGCTCAGTGTGTAACGGGGGGGTGGGGATCGCCTGGCCTCCTGTACACCACGAACAAGAGCCTTATGTCCAGCAAGTATAAATGGGAGCGGTTCTCCCCGGGCTTTGTCTGTGGGTCTGGAAACCGGGAAGGGCACCGCCCCTCACTCCCAGGCTGGGGTGGCCACATGGCCGGAGTGAGACTGCTGCCTAGCCCTATCCCCATGGGGGACAGGACAGAGTGGGGGGAGGCACAGGAACACACACCAAAGCTCCTCACCTGTGATACAGGAGCACAAGTCGCATAGACTTTCAACAAACACCTTATTATTTTCAACTTTTCCTTTTCTATATATGTAAGCAGAGTCAGGATGAGCTCTACCCTGACATCTGGTGGTGAATTATGGCGAGTGTGGAAAAGAATTTCAGGAGGTGATCTTGTTTGCACAGGCACACCCACCCTGCCTAGCATGAGCCCATGGCAGCACAAAATGGTCACTTTAGCAGCTGTGGAATCCCTAGTTTCTCTGTTATTGGGGCAGGAGGAATAAAGTGTTGTTACCTTGAATACGTGAATCAAGGACGATGAAACTGTTATATGACCGCATTGTTTCCCTCCTTTATTAAAAGGCTTTTGCTACACTCAGACTCCGTGCTTGCGAGAGGGGAAGTATTGCCTCCTAGAGGCGCCCAGGGGGTGGTATGTAAGTGTCCCAGATCACTGGGTGGGGCCTCAAGCTGGTTTTGCATTGTGTTATTGAAACAGAACCCCTAGAGACTGAACCCGGCCCTTTTACTGCAATTCAGAGGGGCAGAAAACTATATATAGTTTTTTTATCTATTACATATACAGTATTTTTATTTTATTTTACACACACACACACACACATATGTATTAGTGTTTTTGTAATTTTATTTTCATTTAGTCTTGGGAGAATATTTTTTTAAAATAATTTTAGAGTGATATTGATTTTTTAAGTGTTTTTCAAATCTATATTGGCTTTAAATTTTCACATTTGCACAAAACTATGGGTTTTAAGCATTCTTTATTTCTGTTTATTGATTTTTAATGTTCACAGTGGGAAGAAATAAGAGAAGGGTTGTGATAACAATCAATATTTTATGACTGTGAATGTTAAGATTCAAAAATTTTAAAGCTTTGTATTTGTTAACACACCCAAACTGTCAGCACCACACATCTAAATTTACAAAGGAAATATCCTTAACTCAAACTCATAAGTTCTCTCAAGCAGCATTTTTCTTTGCCTACCTGGAAATTTTGATTATTAATGGCATTTTCCTCCCTGCAGTTTTGCATGTGTATGATGAAATCATTCACTGATTAAAATCTAATCCTTACAAGCCTCTGTATATTTATGCTTTGTCTAGCAAATCCAGCATGGCTCCCACTTTGGCCAATCCCACCCAGCCAGGCCCCTCGCTTCCAGTCCCCTTCCATTATGTTCTCCCCCACTCTGGTCATCCCCTAAAGCCAACCCTTTGCCCCACTGATCCAGGCAGTTCCTTCAACAGGCCCCCTACCCCTCTAGCCAGACTCTTCACCCCACCACTCCAGCCAGACAGTCCTCCTCGCATCCAGCTAGGAAGAGGGAATTGGACTGCCTGGGCAAGGAGACTGGGACTGAGATGACAAGCCTTAAGCAGTGGAGACCTGGACTGAGTAGGCAAGTAGAATGGGACTGGGACAAGGAGCCAGGGGTGGGTTTTCTGGTCTGTTCATAGAATCATAGAACATCAGGGTTGGAAGGGAACTCAGGAGGTCATCTAGTCCAATCCCCTGCTCAAAGCAGGACCAATTCCCAACTACATCATCCCAGCCGGGCCTTAAAAACCTCCCTAGGTAACCCATTCCAGTGCTTCACCACTCTCCTAGTGAAATAGTTTTTCCTAATATCCAACCTAAACCTCCCCACTGCAACTTGAGACCATTACTCCTTGTTCTGTCATCAGGTACCACTGAGAACAGCTGAGCTCCATCTTCTTTGGATCCCCCTTTCAGGTAGTTGAAAGCAGCTATCAAATCCCACCTCATTCTTCTCTTCTGCAGACTAAACAATCCCAGTTCCCTCAGCCACTCCTTGTAGGTCATGTGCTCCAGCCCCCTAATCATTTTTGTTGCCCTTCGCCGGACTCTTTCCAATATTTTGCACATCCTTCTTTTAGTGTTGGGCCCAAAACGACACAGTACTACAGATGAGACCTCACCAATGTCGAATAGAGGGGAATGGTCACATCCCTCAATCTGCTGGCAGTGCCCCCTACTTATACAGGCCAAAATGCTGTTAGCCTTCTTGGCAACAAGGGCACACTGTTGACTCATATCCAGCTTCTTGTCCACTGTAACCCCTAGGACCTTTTCTGCATAACTGCTTCCTAGCCACTCAGTCCCTAGTCTGTAAGAGTGAATGGGATTCTTCCATCGTAAGTGCAGGACTCTGCACTTGTCCTTATTGAACCTCATCAGGTTTCTTTTGGCCCAGTCCTCTAATATATCTAAGTCCCTCTGTATCCTATCCCTACCCTTCAGCGTATCTACCACTCCTCCAAGTTTAGTGTCATTTGCAAAATTGCTGAGAGTGCAGTCCACACCATCCTTCAGATCATTAATGAAGATATTGAACAAAACCTGCCCCAAGACCGACCACTGGGGCACTCCACTTGCAATCGGCTGCCATTGATCACTACCCGTTGAGCCCAACAATCTAGCTAGCTTTCTATCCACCTTATAGTCCAATCATCCAGCCCATACTTCTTTAACTTACTGGCAAAAATACTGTGGGAGACCGTATCAAAAGATTTGCTAAAGTCAAGGAATAACACATCCACTGCTTTCCCCTCTCCACAGACCCAGTTATCTCCTCATAGAGGGCAATTAGGTTAGTCAGGCATGACTTGCCCTTGTTTATCTTCCAATTTTTAAGTACTCAGCCATTTAGACTTTCAGAATTACACCCATGTCACGGCATGTGCTTTCAGTTACGTTCAGCCCAGGAGTCCTAGACTGTTGTGATATCAGAGGTATTTCAACCAATCCCCTTATCCCTACAGCTAATTTGCATGCAGCAATTTCATTGGCTGTACAGAGGGTGAATTATTTGACTCAGATGCCTCAGTTCATGGCACCATGGGCTCTCAGTTGCCTGTAAGTATATCTGCAGTTATTCGGTGCAACACTTCCATTGGAGTATTAGTAACTGTAACAAATGGGGGACCTGGGGAGTGCAAGAAGTTCAAATGACTGTATTGAAATGTGCTAGACTGGCATGGACTTTCGGGACAATATAAGCTTTAAGTGGGTTTCCTGGGGAATCTCTGGGGGGTAGGTTAATGAAAATTGAACGATCTCAGCTGTGCCCTTGATGAAGAGAGGGTAATTGGCTGGTGATTACCTGTTCCAAGAGGCTTGGAAATCAAGGGCCATAGCTGCATAAAGAAACAGAAGAACTGTCCAGTTGGGGTCTGATTCCTGGTTTAAAAACTGACTTGCACTTGTAATGAAGGGGACAAAACCAGCTGTGGGGGTTGAAAAACTGACACCACAGCCTAGGCTGTAGCGTAGGGGGGTGACCTCTGGTAAACTTTTGGCATGGATATAGATCAGTGGTTCTCAACCTATTTATCATTATGGGAAGCATGTGGGCCACAATGTATCATCTGGGTTGCAGGTTGAGAACCACAGCATGTCCTCCCCAGCTCTGTCCCCCCCTAGGCTCCCTATGCCCAGTGCCTCCCAAAGTGGGGCCAGGAGCGCAAGCACTATGGACCCATCTGTGCAGGGCATGGTGGCAGCCTCGACACTGGGCTTGGCCACATGGGGACAGGGCAGCCAGGCGGCAGCCCGGATACTGACCCCATGGGTTGGCAAACAGTCTCAATGCCGACCCTGGATGCTCTGCCAGGCAGCAGTTCCAGAATCCACCGTTTGGCACTGGCAAGGCAGCAGCCCTGCACCCTGCCATGTGGGGCCGGACGGTGACCCTGACCCCTGGCCCTGCTCAGCCGGGCATACCAGACCCCGCAGCAGTGGGCAGCAAGGCAGCTGGTAACTTGGCCCCATGCAGCCCTACAGCCTTTAGCACACAGCTTGGCCACAGGTGTGTGCTAATTAAGCCGCATGCAGCCTGTGGGCAGTGGGCTGAGAACTGCTGATATAGATTATTTTATTGTTTTGTACATGATTTCTCTGTATGCTTTTGCTCTAAGAATAAATGTATTTTGCTTTTTAAAGGCTGGTTGGCAACTGCTATACACCGTTATTGCCTTTGCAGAAGGGGGAGGGGTAGCTCAGTGGTTTGAGCATTGGCCTGCTAAACCCAGGGTTGTAAGCCCAATTCTTGAGGGGGCCACTTAGGGGTCTGGGGCAAAGTCAGTACTTGGTCCTGCTAGTGAAGGCAGCAGGCTGGACTCAATGACCTTTCAAGGTCCTTCCTGGTTCTAGGAGATTGGTATATCTCCAATTATACAAAAATAAAAATTGTTAACCACTGGTACTGGACACCAGTCAGACCTGTTGAGGTTCAGAGGACTGCAAGCTTTAAACCCCCCAGTTTAAAGAAGTGACAGCTTGGAAGCCTAAAACCTGAAGTAGATGCCCTCAAGGAGGTGTGGGGAAAGAGGGTCAATGTTGCATTTAACCCTGAAACTGTAACAACAACAATGATATTAATACATAATATCCTCTCTATGAAGTCTAATACACAAGGATTTTAAAGCTATACATTACAGAGATTAATAACAATACATTTTACACATAAGGAAACTGAGGCACCGAGAAAGGAAGTGACTTGCAAAATGAGACTGCCAGCAGAATCAGGACCAACACCAAAATCTCTTAACTGTCAGTCCTCTGTTTTAGCTACAGGGCCATTCTTAATTTACAATCAACTTCCCCAGCATTTCTATCATTTCCAAGGGTTATAGGTAGCTCCAGAAATCCTTCATCATAACTTACTCACCAAATCGCCTGACTGTCAGGGTTTTCAAGGTCATTGCAATGTTTGTGACTGATTTCAAGAGGGGTTAAAAAAGAAGGATGATCATATAGACATCATGGTGTAGGGCGTATTGGATAGATAGATAGATTAGATAGATGCTCCCATTCTTATTTGCATAATGTGATCTTGAATTTGCCACCCTTCAAAACAATTGCCCTTAGGAGTTTCTTCACACCCTCTCGAACTTCCTGATTTCTGAGGCTGTATATGATAGGATTAAACATGGGGTCACTGTGGTGTACAGCAAGGAGAAGACCTTGTTAAGTGCTGGCTAGTCGTTTGCTGAGGGGGCCACGTACATGGCAATCAGGGTCCCGTAGAAAATGATGACCACAATGAGGTGGGAGGAGCAGGTGGAAAAGGCCTTTTGCCTCCTGGTAGTGGAAGGAATTCTCAGGATGGCCCTGAGGATGTGAGTGTAGGACCCCAGGATTAAGAGAAATGGGACCAAGGTTACAATCGAGGACAAGATGCTAATAGTGGTTTTGACTGAGTAGGAGTCCATGCAGGAGAGTTTTATGAGAGGTTTGAAATCGCAGAAAAAATGGTTGATTTCATTGGGACCACAGAATGTCAGATGGGACACTACAGATACTGTTATTATGGGTATCAGAAAACCACATGCCTAGGAACCAGCTACTAACTGGGTGCAGGCCCTGCCAGTCATGACAGCTGCATAGTGCAGTGGATAGCATATAGCCACGTACTGATCATAAGCCATCATACCAAGGAGCAAGCACTCTGTGGTTCCCAATGAAGCAAAGAGGTAGAACTGTATCATGCAGACAGGGAATAATATTATACTCTTCTCCAACAGGAAACCAAGTAGCATCCTGGGGATGATATTTGTGGTGTAGCAGATTTCCAGGAAGGACAAATTGCTGAGGAACCAGTACATGGGGGTATGAAGGCGATGCTGGAACAGAACTGTTACCACAATCAAGACATTTCCTGTGATCATTGCAATGTAAATAATGAGAAAAGACAGAAAGAGCAGCACCTGAGACTTGCCGAGATCGGAGAATCCTAAGAGGATGAATCCATTGATGGCTCTTTGATTTAGCCTGAGTAGTTTGGCCATGTTTGGTTTAAGAGAAGTGTCCTTGAGCCTTTGAACCTCAGTCCTGGGAGACACTGCAAGACACACTTTTGTGATCACCCTTTCATGATCAAATAATGTTATAATCATAGAATCATAGAACTGGAAGAGACTTTGAGAGGTTATCTAGTCCAGTCCCCTGCACTCATGGCAGGACTACGTATTATCTAGACCATTCCTGACAAGTGTTTGTCTAACCTGCTCTTAAAAATCCTCAATGATGGAGATTCCACAACCTCCCTAGGTAATTTATTCCAGTGCTTATCCTCCCTGATAGTTAGGAAGTTTTTCCTAATGTCCAATCTAAACCTCCCTTGATCAATTTAAGTCCATTGTTTCTTGTCCTAGAGGTTAAGAAGAACAATTTTCCTCCCTTTCCTTGTAATAACATTTTATGTACTTGAAAATAGTTAACACGTCCCCTCTCAGTCTTCTTTTCTCCAGAATAAAGAAACCCAGGTTTTTTTTTCAATCTTCCCTCACAGGTCATGTTTTCTATACCTTTAATCATTTTTGGTTTTGCCACATCTCATCAGTTATTAGCTCCTCAACTGGCATCTTCATTCTCTCTAATTCAGCATTGTTCTTCTAACTCCCTTATCCTTTGTCCCTCTTTAGCTACTTCTTCATTTTCCTCTTCTTCTTCTTCCTCTGTATCAGTTTCCATCTCATGCAGATTAAGATGTTACCCCAAAAGTGTTATCTAACGCTGCAATAAGATGACTCTACAGCTAGTTGGAAAAGCCTGACATTGAGATTTTCAATGGAGCCTCAGAGAGTTAGGTGCTCCACTTCCATTGAAATTAAGCAGAATTCCCATTGAATTCCTATGGTCGGATTTTCCAATGAGCAAGGCAAATTAGGCATCAGACTGCCCTCAAGCTCCTTTGAAAATTCCATCTTGAATATTTCAAAAGTTTGATTAAAATTAGGATAAATCCACTTTTGTTTTTACTTTTGTAAAAAAAAATCACTACAAAAAATGGAGCAGAGAAGGAAATGTATGTGCTTTTTTTGACCAGCTCTCAGTTTTTCTTTTTCTTTTCCATATGAAATATTGACAAAATTTTGGGAGCAATATTAATATTAAAGTCTAAACTTTTCCAGCCACTGTTGTTCATTCCTACTGATTGAAGTTGTTGAAGCTACCTGAGTACTTATGTATTGTTGTGGTATCCCTCACCCCTGCATGCACATAACGTGCTTAGTCTGAGCAGGGATGGTGAAAACTTTTCCACTAGAATTTTTTTAAAGGAAAATTGGATTGTCCTATTTCTTTGATTTTCAGACCAAAATTTCCAGTTTTCAGTTTGGGGATGAAAAGGACAAATTTTCTTCTGAAAATGTTGATGAAATTCCCGCCCCACAATTTTTTTTGCAGATAAAATAAGCCATTTTTTGGACAGCTTTAACCAACCTGAATAAGACCCAAATAAAGACCCCTTGGGTTTGACCCTACACATTTTCTTTCTCAGCAAAAAAGTTCAGTCATATTCACCTCTCATGCTGCTTTAGGACATCTTACACTTTTCTTGGGTATTTGCTGATCACCCATTGGTATCTTCAGTTCCCCTTTTCTTGCTTTTTCTTGTGTTGCCTTCAATCTCTTCCCAGGGTCATGTATTGTCTGCTTTCTGCCACCAAGAATTTAGGCAGATAATATTTTCCCAGAGTTTGGGTCTTTTATAGGTTCTGATGCATTTTCTTGTACAAGCCTCACATTCTAATTTGCTTCTCCAAAGACTTCACTAAAATGTTTCTTTTTCTAGAATGTGCAAGTTACCTTTTAATGCTGATCCCTCTTCAGACAATGGAGACCAGAAACATAGATGGGATAAATCGTCATACATCCATTTACACCAGCTGGGGATCTGATCCATTGACCCAATGGAGCTATGGCTTATTTACTCTATCTGAAAAAAGATGGGGGTATGTGATGGAGAGCTTAAAGCTCTGCTGTCTATTTTGAAAGGTAGTTAAATGCCTAGTGGGATTTTCAGAAATATCTAGGCACTTAACTCCCATTGATATCAATGAGTTTTGGGCAGATAGATGCTTTTGAAAATCCCACTAGGTTCCAAAATACCTTTCAAAATCTATTAGGTACTTGTTTGCATCTTCAGATGCCTGAGTACCTTTGAAAGTCTGGCCCTTAGCTGCTTAAGGATAATTGGAAATGAATGGAGCTTAGGTTCCTAAATCTCATAGGTAAGTTTGCAAAATTTTGCTCTAAGGGGATTATCTAAGGGTATGTAAGGAACTAGTTGAAGCAATCTCAGAACCGTTAGCGGTTACTGCATTTACTGTAGTATTTTCATTAAGTCTCCATTTGCCTCTGTTTCTCTCGTATTTTGTGTTGCTACACATGGGATGCAAAAGAGTTATGTCTGCTCTTGGGGCAGCAAAGGAAGTATGAGGGGTGTGTGTTGTCTTGCTTTTTGCAGTAGACTGAATGGGTCATTAAAGGGCTGGCCCAGGCTAACCCCTACCAGTGGAAAATCCAAGAAAGCAATGAAACTCCCAATAGCCAGAACAATGATGCCTAGCAACCAACAACCAATAAGGAGATTTTCTCCCACTTCTCAATAGGGAAGTGTCATAAACAAATAGTTAAGGGTTAATAGAACAGAAGTACTTCATGACTCTTTTGCCTGTAAAGGGTTAACAAGTTCAGTGAGCCTGGCTGTCACCTGACCAGAGGACTAATCAGGGGACAGGATACTTTCAAATCTCGAGGGAGGGAAGTTTTTGTGTGTGTGCTGTTAGTTTTTGGTTGTTGTTCTCTCTGGTTTCTGAGAGTGACCAGACGTGCAACCAGGTTTCTCTCCAATTTCTCTGATACAGTCTCTTATATGTCCAGAATAGTAAGTACTAGGTAGATAAGGCGAGTTAGGCTTATGTTTGTTTTCTTTATTTGAAAATGTGTATTTGGCTAGGGGAGTTCAAATGTATATTTGGTTGGAAGGAGTTCAAATGTGTATTTTGCTGAAAGGATTTTAATTTGTACTTGTATACTTAGACTGGGAGGGTATTCCGAGGGTCTAGAGCTGAAAGACCCTGTAACATATTCCATCTTAAATTTAGAAAGATAATTTTTACTGTTTTTTCTTTCTTTAATTAAAAGCTTTTCTTGTTTAAGAACCTGATTTTTTTTTTATTCTGGTGAAACCCCAGGGGACTGGGTCTGGATCCACCAGGGAATTGGTAGGGAGAAAGGAGGGAAGGGGGAGAGAAAGGTTAATTTCTCTCTGTGTTAGGATTACTTTCTCTCTCAGGGAGAGTCTGGGAGGGGGAAAGAGAAGGAAGGGAGGAAGGTGAATTTTCCTCTCTGTTTTAAGATTCAAGGAGTTTGAATAACAGTGATCTTCCAGAGTAACCCAGGGAGGGGAAGTTTGGGACAGGCAACTGTGAGGGAAAGAGTTTACTTTCCTTGTGTTAAGACCCAGAGGGACTGTGTTTTGGGGGTCCCCGGGCAAGGTTTTGGGGGGGGACCAGAGTGTACCAGTCACTGGAATTCATGGTTGGTGGCAGCGCTACAAGTACAAAGCTGGTAACTGAGCTTAGAGGACTTCATGCTGGTACCCCATCTTTTGGACGCTAAGGTTCAGAGTGGGGAATTATACCATGACACTCCCTAAAGCCCAAAGTGTACCACGTTAATTCTCTCAAGCCCTTTTATTCCAGAGACTTACAGGTTTGTCAGTTTACAGCCCAGGAAGGAGATGACACTGAGAGGCCTGACGGTGTCTACTATGAAGGGAAAAGTGACAGTGGTGTGGAAAAGGTGAACCTCTCCACAACCCTGAAACGTCTGCAGTGGCAACAGATCAAAGAGTTGATGCACTCTCCCGTGAAAGTTTCCCAGAATCAACTGGTTAAAAATTGTCCTTACAGTGTAAAGAATCTTGTAGTTTTTTATAATTAGCAGTATATGTAATGATGTATGTGTTTATTAATCTGTTTTTCTAAAGTTCTAGGGAGAAATCACTGCCAGTGTGGTTCCACAATATCAGCGATTTGGGGGGCGTGTCAGAAACAGATAGTTAAGGGTTAATAGAACAGAAGTACTTCATGTCTCTTTTGCCTGTAAAGGGTTAACAAGTTCAGTGAGCCTGGCTGTCACCTGACCAGAGGACCAATCAGGGGACAGGATACTTTCAAATCTTGAGGGAGGGAAGTTTTTGTGTGTGTGCTGTTAGTTTTTGGTTGTTCTCTCTTGTTTCTGAGAGTGACCAGACGTGCAACCAGGTTTCCCTCCAATTTCTCTGATACAATCTCTTATATGTCCAGAATAGTAAGCACTAGGTAGATAAGGTGAGTTAGGGTTATGTTTGTTTTCTGTATTTGCAAATGTGTATTTGGCTGGAAGGAGTTCAAATGTGTATTTTGCTGAAAGGATTTTAATTTGTACTTGTATACTTAGTCTGGCAGGGTATTCCCAGTGTCTATAGCTGAAAGACCCTGTACCTATTCCATTTTTTTAATTTACAAAGATAATTTTTACTGTTTTTTCTTTCTTTAATTAACAGCTTTTCTTGTTTAAGAACCTGATTGTTTTTTTATTCTGGTGAGACCCCAGGGACTGGGTCTGGATCCACTAGGGAATTAGTGGGGAGAAAGGCGGGAAGGGGAAGAGAAAGATTAGTTTCTCTCTGTGTTAGGATTACTTTCTCTCTCAGGGAGAGTCTGGGAGAGGGAGGGAGAAGGAAGGGGGAAGGTGAATTTTCCTCTCTGTTTTAAGATTCAAGGAGTTTGAATCACAGTGATCTTCCAGGGTAACCCAGGGAGAGGAAGCCTCGGAGAGGCAACGGTGAGGGAAAGCGTTTACTTTCCTTGTGTTAAGATCCAGAGGGACTGGGTCTTGGGGGTCCCTGGGCAAGGTTTTGGGGGGACCAGAGTGTACCAGTCACTGGAATTCCTGGTTGGTGGCAGCGCTACAAGTACTAAGCTGGCAATTGAGCTTAGAGGACTTCATGCTGGTACCCCATCTTTTGGACGCTAAGGTTCAGAGTGGGGAATTATATCATGACAGGAAGTCAAGGAGAGGCCCAGTCTGAGAATAGAGAATTGACAGAAGGGAGAGCAGTTGGTTTTGGGAGTGGGAAAGGGACTGATAGAGAGAGACAGCAACAGGAATGAGTCCATAGTAGATTGGTTGGGTGGTGGCACTGGGTAGGCCAGCATGGATTATGTCTTAACCTTTCTTTCTGTATGATAACCTATGGACTTTCAGAGTCTGTATACCAGAGGACTAATATATGGTTACCTTGTTTTGGAAGGACTGCCTGCTGTCGCTGCAAATACTCACTGATAGCATTGCGCCCTGAAGTGGTACAGTATAAGCCACTGCAGGAGTCTGGCTAGGCTGGGTGCACTGAGGGAAGTCATGGACAGAGAAGGGGATTGTTGGTCTCAAAGGCCCAGCCTGACTTGGGGGACACAGGCCTCTGTGTGGAACCTTGGAGCCTGGCACAGGCTGGGGCATAGACCGGACCCTGTGGATCTATGATACTAGGGTACTTAAGGAACTAGCGGAACCAATCATGAAACCATTAGAAATTATCTTCTACAACTCATGCAGGACCGAAGAGGTCCCTCAGGACTGGAGAAGGGCAAACATGCTACTTATTTCTAAAAAGGGGAAGAGGGCCCAGCCAATTATAGACCAATAAGCCTTTGATACCTGGAAAGATACTGGTATAAGTGATTAAACATTCAATTTGTAAGCACCTTGGGGATAACAGGCTTGTAAGCAAGAGTCAGCATGGATTTGTCATTAACAAATTGTGCCAAACTGACCTAATTTCCTTCTTTGACAGGGTGACTGCCCTAGGGATTGGTGAGGAATCAGTGGAAATGCTATATCTTGCTCTACCCAATCCCACATGACATTCTCATAAGCAAACTAGGGAAATGTGGTCTAGATAAAATCACTATAAAGTTGGTGCACAACTGGTTGACAGACAGTACTCATAGAGTAGTTATCAATGGTTCTCTTTCCAAGAGGGAGAGTGTATCTAGTAGGGTCCCACAGGGGTCACTCCTGGGTCTGTTAAATATTTTTGTTATTGACTTGCATAATTGAGTGGAGAGCCTGTTTATAAGATTTTAAATTGAGACCAAGCTAGGAGGGGTTGCAAGCACTTTGGGGAACAGGATTAGAATTCAAAAGCATCTGGGCATATTAGAGAATTTGTCTGAAACCAATAGGATAAAATTCAATAAAGACAAATGCAAAGGCAATAAAATTCAATACATTCAATAAAGAAAAATGCATTTAGGAATGAAAAATCCAATCCAAAATTACAAAATAGGGAATAACAGGATAGGCGGTAGCACTGCTGAAAAGGATCTGGAGGTTATAGTTGATCAGAAATTGAATATGAGTCAAGAACGTGATGCAGTTGTGAAAGAGGCTAGTATCATTCTGGGATTTAACAGGAGTGTCATATGTAAGACACAGGAGGTAATTGTCTCGCAGTACTCACCACTGGTCAGGACTCATTTCGTGTATTGTGTCCAGTTCTGAATGCCACACTTTAGGGAAAATGTGGACAAATAGGAGAGAGTCAAGAGGAGAGCAGCAAAAGTGATAAAAGGTTTAGAAAACCTGACCTATTGAGGAAAGATTAAAAAAACTGAGCATGTTTAGTCTTGAAAAAAGAAGACTGAGGAGGGACCAGATAACCATCTCCAAATATATTAAGGACTGTTCTAAAGAGGACAGTGATCAATTGTTCTCCGTGTCCACTGAGGATAGGGCAATAAGAAATGGGCTTAATCTGCAGCAAGGGAGACTTAGGTTAGATATTAGGAAAAACTTTCCAACGATGAGGGTAGTTGAGCTCTGGAATTGGCTTCCAAGAGAGGGTTGTGGAATCTCTGTCATTGGAGGCTTATAAAAACAGGTTGGATGGTCAGGGATGGTCTAGGTCTAGGTCAACTTGTCCGTGCCTCAGCACAAAGGGCTGGACTTGATTATCTTCTCAAAGTCCCTTCCAGCCTCACATTACTGTGTTCTGTAACGTGTGAACTACAGAGGACTCACATTGACTCTCAGATCCCCCGTGAACCTGCAAGGGTAGCATTTTGGGGATGGGATGGGGTGGGGAACTGGAGATCTAATCCAAAGCACATTGAAGTCAGTGGAGAACTTTCTATTGTCTACGTTGAGTTTTGGATAAGGGCCTGCCTTTATGAGCAGAGCCCATTTGATCTAGAATCTGAGCTACACAAAAAGATTCAGCTCCATGGTGCCATTATTCTGAAGTCCTTCTTCCAGTCACTGCAGATTTGAGGTATCCTGGCTGGATACATAGTCTAAGGGAGTTAGATGCTCCCAACTTCTATTTAATTTTGCTGTGAATTAAGTGCCCAACTCTCACATACCTTGGCTGCTTTGAAAATCCCAGTCTGTGATCTTTATTTTTCTCTGGGGATGTGATTCTGCTGAGCAGAGGAAAGATGGTCCAAGTGGCTAGGGTGTTAGTTTAGGACTTGAAAGACCAGGCTTCAGGTTCTCTGTGTGACCTTAGGCAAATCACTTTAGGTGGGATTGAGAGAGGTACTTAGGTGCGTAAATTCCAATTTTCATCTCCACTATGATTCACAAATCTCCCAATGAGCCATATAGGCACCGATACTCACCCAACGCCCAAGTATTCTTAGTAGCAGTTCCCTTAGCACCTAAGTTTCTCACTCTAGTCATGTGCATTTCTGCTTCACCTCCCGCATAAGTTCCAGAAGGGATCCATGAACTGGGGGTAGATAGGCATTTATCTGCCCAACTTGCGTACGGGACCCAATCCATCTCAAAGACCACTTATCAGATTGGGACCCAATCAAAACATGTCTGCTGCTATTTCCCTAATAGCTTTTCCTCAGTGGTTAGAGCATTCACTAGGGATGTGAGAGGTTCAATTCTCCCTCATCCAAGATGGCTGTATTTTAAAGAAGCCTTTTTGAAAGCACAGGAACAAATTATCCCTATGTGTAGAAAGAATAGCAAATATGGCAGGTGAACAGCTTAGCTTAACAGAGAAGTCTTAGGTGAGCTTAAACACAAAAAGGAAGCTTATAAGAAGTGGAAACTTGGACAGATGACTGTGGAGAAGTATAAAAATATTGCTCAAGCATGCAGGGGTATAATCAGGAAGACCCTCACATCCCACATCAGTGTTCTAACCACTGGGCTAAACGTTATGAGGTGAGTGGAGGCTCTATCCTCCTGCTCCAGACATTTTGTGGGTAGCGAGGTAGGCACCTAGCTCAGTGTCACAAGAAACAATTGAGGTCCCCAAACTGCCTGTTACCAGGAGAGGGGTTCCTGGTTGTGAATCTCAAGCAGAGAGAGGCACCTCCACACAGCCTGACTCAGGCAGCTATCTCCAGGAGACTAAGGGCAGAGCTAAGGAGGCTCCCACCACTTAGTCTAGGTATCTTCCCACCTAGCGTATATGCTTTTTGTAGATCATGCTGTAAGGTGTCTATCTCTCTCCATACATTGTATAGACAGCCCAGGCACCTAGCTTGTAGATCACAGAGTTGTTCCTGTGATTTTCTAGGTGCCTGGAAGTTAGGTGTTGTGAGCATCACAACACCTCTATCCCTTTGTGAAGATTGTGAGTAGCTTAGATACTACCAGGATGGGGACTATCATAAAGAGGCTTCAGTAAAGTTAATTTGCTGTTCTTCTTAGGATTTTTAATACTCAGTTGATTAGTATTTATACATTACATAATCAGGATCACCAACCCTAACAATTCTAGGATCATGAGACAGGCCCCCAAAATCATGAGATTTTCAAAAATAATTATTTTTAGGTGTGTATTATTTGCCTTCCAGTGTCAGAGTCATTAGGGATTACTTATTCAAGCTTTTTCTACAACCATGAAGGCTTCAAATGTTTTGTTGTTTGTTTTTAGTGAAAGCTGGGATTGTCACCTAATCATGTGCCTCCAAGAGCCGGGGCTTTATGTAAATAGCATGAGACTCGATAAAATTGCAAGAGTTGGTGACAAGACCTAACTGTAACTCAACAGTCTCCAAGGTATAGTGGTATCTACAACCTACAGCTTCCTGCAGTCCAGAACCTACCTTCCAAAATAGCCAATAAGCTGTTATTTCATTAAACCACCCATGACTGTAGGAGCTGCTCCACATAACCATGGGGTGAATTGGAAAGAAGGCTGGTGTGGAACTGGTGTGAGGGAGCTCAAATTAGACATTGAAGAATTCTTTATTTCACTATAATGTTGCAGAACTTTTCTTTTCAGCCTCTGGAGAATGCATCCCAAGTGCTATGTGAAAAAAAAATACCTGGAGGAATATATAAATCAGATGGCACAGCCAGCTCTGTTTAGACATAGATAATAATGCTCCTTGCGGAATGAATGAAGAAGGCAAATGAAGCAAATTGAGGAGGAGAGCTTATAAAGATCTAGGAAGCCAAACCAAACCAGAATAGCATTGCGTAGGGCAAGCTTTCAGGGGGGTTGTGAGGATAAAATCCATGAATAATTGTGAGGTGTTTGACTACTCCAATAATGGGGGCCACATAGGATAGTGAGATACACTGATGTAGCCAACAATCAGCTTAATTGAATATGTACACACATTACAGGAACGTGTACACACATTAAGAAGTGAAATGCTTTCTTCAACCATCTGAGATGGAAAATCTGAATGCACAGAGATTCCCAATCAGCCAGTTATAAAGGTTATCTATCTATCTATCTATCTATCTATCTATCTATCTATCTATCTATCATGTTACGTCTAGAAACAAAAACAATGAGGAGTCCAGTGGCACCTTAAAGACTAACAGATTTATTTGGGCATTAAGCTTTCAGAGTTAAAAAGCCCACTTCTTTAGATGCAAAGTTTTTCACCCATGAAAGCTTATGCCAAAATAAATATGTTAGTCTTTAAAGTACCACTGGACTCCTTGTTGTTTTTGTGGATACAGTCTAACACGGCTACCCCTTGATACTATAGTATTGGAGGGAGACAAGGTGAGTGAGGTAATATCTTTTATTGGACCAACTTCCGTTGGTGAGAGAGAGAAGTTTTCAGCTTACACAGTGCTACCAAATGTATCTATCAGTTACACTCTCTCTCTCTCCAACGCTCCCTCTTGTTTGCCATCAGAGATATCTAACACACTATATAAAACATTCCCTGTATAATTTGTATATTATTTAATTATAACTTGTAAATTAAAGGAGGACACACAGAGATTTTGTATGATTGCACTTTTATTATTTACAAATCCAAATAAAGGGCAATAAATAAAAAGCTTTAGTTGGGTTACATTTATAACTTCTGTTATTACTATTATTTCTTTATTTGCGTCTAGAAATAAATAATGGAGGACCCTGGAATTGAAAATGAAACCATTGTGGGCACATTGATACTCCTGGGCTTTGACGATCTCCATGATCTGCAGATTTTCCTCTTTCCCCTCTTCTTCATGGTGTATCTAGCAACCACAGCGGGGAATATCCTCATTATAATCACAATATCAGCTGATCGCAGTCTTCACACTCCTATGTATCTCTTCCTGGGTAACTTCTCCTTCCTGGAGATCCTGTACACCTCTAACATTGCCCCTAGAATGCTTGTGGACTTACTGAGACAGGACAAATGTATTTCCTTTACCAGCTGTATCACACAGTTATATGTCTTCTGTGCATTAGGGACTGTTGAGTGTTTTCTCCTGATGCTCATGTCTTATGATCGGTACCTGGCCATTTGTCAGCCTCTGCACTATGCAGACTCAATGAACTGGAATCTTTGCATTAAGCTGGCTGCTGGCTTGTGGGTTTGGGGATTTCTGTTGGCTGCTGTGTTGCAATTGCTTCTGGAAAAATCTTTAACTCTTTGTGACCCTAATGAATTGACCATTTCTTTTGTGACTTGACGCCATTGCTGAAATTGTTCTGTTCTGACACCTACATGGTGGAGGTAGCGATTTTTGTCTCATGTTGCACTGTACCACTGATCCCCTTCCTTCTGACCATCACATCCTACATTCATATCCTCCTGGCTGCCCTCAAAATCCCATCAAAGCGTGGGAAGCAAAGGACATTCTCCACCTGTAGCTCTCACCTCATAGTAGTCACTTTCTATGGGACGCTGACCGTTATATACATTGTGTCCACAGGATCTCAGTCCATTCCTCTCAACAAAATCCTTTCCCTGCTCTATGTCGTTGTGACTCCACTGTTCAATCCCATTGTGTATAGTCTGAGGAACAAGGAGGTTAAAGAAGCATTGAGGAAACTCATAAGCAAGGTCATCCCTTTCCCTGACTAGTCAAATATTCCTCACCAATTCTTTACAAGAAAAGCCTGAATTTTTTTTCAATGAAAGTGGATAGTTTTTAGGAACACGTCCATTTTGACAAATGCATAATTTTCACTCCGGAAAGCCTTTCAACTGAACATTTTCAGCTAGTTCAATTCACTAAGACTCACATCCACCAAAGGACTAAGGCACTAGCGTGACAGATATTAAACCCCATTTCTTTGGATAACGTATTAAATTAAGTTTATGGATACTCAAAGATTGAAGCTAGTTCCAGGGGAAAGGTTGCCACAGCTTCTCCAAGAACCAAAAACAGAGTGAGAGAGAGATTAAGGTGTCATCTCAGGTTGTAAACAACCCCAGACAGATGCTTACATATACTGGTTCAGACTGGGTTTCTAGAGACCAACACACAAAGAAAGGCCATTTAGTATAAAAAGACTGAGTTTAAACTGACTCAGCATGGTCTTTTGATTCAGAAATCAGACAGGACCCTCTTTCAAAGAGGCCCCCTACCCTTTCAGAAGGGTTGGATGAACTTCGGCCTACTAGGAATCCATAAGTTTGATTGGTGACCTCTGGTAAGTTTTGAGCATATATAACTCACACACCAGCTGAGTGTGTTGCTCTGTCCCATATAGTGGCACCGAGACCATTTAGAGAGAAATTAATGAGTCTGCTACAGCTTTAGCTAAGGGCCATGTGGCTTTTAGCTCATGCAGTAGAGGCTCATGCATTTGGCTCCAGAGACCCCAGGTTCGATCCTGCTTGCTGAACATATAAAACATGAACTTTTATTGTTTTTTTTTTTAATGTTGTCTCTGTAATGCTTTTACCCCAAGAATAAATGCATTTTGCTTCATGAAGGCTGACTGGTGCCTGGGATACACTATTGGAGTCTCTGGGGAAAGGCTGATCACAGGAGCTTGACCCTGATCAGTCCTGCTGGGGAAAGCCCAGCGAGGTGTAGAGGGACTGCAAGTCTAAACCCCGGGTCTGGAGGGAGACAAACATGAGACCCCACTGCAGAGAGTGCAACTGGGAGTGTGAAACTTTAAGGAGGTGCCTGTGAAGAAGACCAGGTGTGAAGTGGAGTCAAAGGTGCAGTTAACTCTGAAAGTGACACCTCACTTCCCACCTTAGGTACCTAAGTCTAACATTTAGGTGCCACTGAGGTCCTCCAAAACTCTGCTAAGATGCTGCCTAACCCTGCAGGCCCAAAATACCCCTTGTCACCTACATTTGGCCTTTAAAGTCCCTGAGGGAGCTTAAATTTTTGTCATTGGGCATGCACCCTGCTGCCTCTCTCACACCTAAGCCGCACTGGGCTCCTCAAACCAGATGAAACTAGATGTTGCACTGCCCATCTCACCTGATCTGGTAGGTGTTCTCCACCTCACCCCTAACATGTCTGTGGGGGAGGAGAAGAGGCGTAGGCAATTTCCCTTAGGGAGCTCATGTGGGATATGGGCAACCCCCAGCTCAATCCCTTTCTCTGTTTGATGAAGAGTGGAGATTTGAATAGGCAACCCACCTCAAAGGAGAGTGCTTAACTGCTGGATGGACACAGAGCCATTCTCATTCTCCCTTTGGCCCAAAGCATATTTATTTATGCATAGTGAAACCATTTCAACAGGAAGGACCCACTTCATGCTATCTCATAGTTCAGTGGTTACAGCACTCACCTAAGAGGTGGAAGTGCTCTAACTTCAAATTCCTTAACCATATCAGGCAAGGAAGGGAACTGAACTGGTGTCTCTCACATCTCTATGTTTGTTCCGTAACCACAAGATTAGGGGCTATAAAGGGGCAGGACTCCTCATTCATATCTGTCCCCCATCCCCAGTCACTTTGCTATCTCTTGAGTCAGCTGAAGAAAATGGAGGGGTCTTCCAGGTCTTCCTCTGTAGAATCCCAGCTACAAGAGTGAGTTTTGGAGTCACATGGGCAAGTCACATGTCCATGAGTGACTCAGAATTTACAGGTAGCAACCATAGTTCACATGCTACCTTGAATGTCCTCAAGTAGACTTTTTAGGTGGATTGATGTCTTCTTGATTGGGCACTTAATTTGCACATTCCTTTCTCAAGAAGCTGACCAAATGCTTTACTAAGGCTACTTAATATCAAGCAAGTACACAGCCTATATTCATAACTTCAAATACAAAAATGACACATGCATACAAATAGGAGAAATAGATTTAGCAGATCATAACCTTTACAGAGATATGTTACATGGCATATGTAGCATAAAACATATTCCAGTTATGTCACATGTGCATTCATAAGCATGTTTCCATAAAGCCTTATGGGATGCAACGTCACAGGGACATTGGGTATGTCTACACTACCCGCCGGATCAGCGGGTAGTGATCAGTCTATTGGGGATCGATTTATCTAATCTAGTGCAGATGGGACAAAATCGATCCCTGATCGCTCTGCCATCGACTCCGGAACTTTACCACGTGTGAGAGGCAGAAGTGGAGTCGATAGGGGAGCGGCAGCGGTCAACTAGCCGCCATCCTCATGGCCAGGTAAATCGACCTAAGATATGCTGACTTCAGCTACGCTATTCGCCTAGCTGAAGTCGCGTATCTTAGGTCGACACCCCCACCCAATGTAGACCTAGCCATTGTCATCTAGACTTGTATAAAACGTGATGCTGGTCATTCATATGCTGGAAGAAAGTTTCAAGCAATGTTATCTTTGTTCTAACTGATTGAAATTGATTGTATTATTTAAGCCATGAATCAACTGGACCTGCAACCATGTGATTGGGCACAGACTTCAGCCCGAAATCACAACCAACTGTTGGTCCCCATGATGCAGTCTGTGTAATTATTGGGAATTTCAAAATTAAATTTAAGGAGAACAAGATCATTTGAAAAGCTCCTGTCTATTCATTCTACATTTATTATAAAGTTTTTGGTATAATAGATAGATAGATAGATAGATAGATAGATAGATAGATAGATAGATAGATAGATAGATAGATAGATAGATAGATAGATAATCTCTTTTTGTTTTAAATATGTTGACATCTATCTGATCAAAATCTGTTCTCATTTTTGCCGTTGTAAATCTGGAATACCCAATTAACATCTGTAGAATTGCTTTGATTTTCAACCTTTTAAGGATAGCAAAGTTTAGACCACCAGAAAAAAAAGAAGCAACAATATTATTGGCACTGACCAGCTGGCTGACTTGCCTGCAAAAGAAAGCCAAATATACTGACGTTCCTTGCAAATAAGAAAAACAAGGGCAAGAGAGAAATAAATCCAGCCCATGTAGCATTCTTGGTTCCACAGTTAGAAGCTTTTGGAGTATGGTTCACAAAAACGTCAATGCTCCTAAGAGCAGCACTCCCCTGGGTATCATCAAAGAGCAATAATAACCACACACAGGAGCTTGCTATTCAGAGCAGAAAAGACCATCACCAACCTCTAAGATAAAATCTCATCAAATTTATTATGATGAACTATTGAAAACCAAGTATTTAAAACATTTTTTCTTATTTTAACCAATTTCTATAATAAATATATGTCTCTACCCCAATATAATGTGACTTGATATAACACAAATTTGGATATAATGAGGTAAAGCAGCACTCTGGGGAGGTGGGGTTGTGCACTCTGGTAGATCAAAGCAAGTTTCACCTATAACATGGTAAGATTTTTTGGTTCCCAAGGACAGCGTTATATCAAGGTACAGATGTATTTAAATGTATGTAAAATTTCTAGCATCCTCCACTTCATTGATGAACAGGATTCTAGCAATAAATTTGGTAGCAAGTTTATTTTGGTCACTCATCTGATTTCTGAGGAGTTCTATCATGAGTAATTTTGCACACTTCCTTCTTCTATGACTCTTGGTTTCTTTTTATTTTTCTATATAAATATGAGACTCTTTGATTTTAAGTAGTATTCAACTTCACTAGAGAATTATTCTCCCAGACTGATGGCAAACTATGATCCATAGTTACTTATATTACAAGGCTCTTATAATGATGCTATCATAGGAGGTGTATTAGTTAGAGAACAGGACACAAAGATCACTTTTAGAAATGCTAGACAGACATAAATGCTACTCCGTATGCATATATACAGTAATATGGACTCACAGAAGTAATGTTATATCATAAATAGAGCAGCTATCTTCATAGCATTCATCCGAAGGACATCTGAAATGTGTGCTAGATAGATAGATAGATAGATAGATAGATAGATAGATAGATAGATAGATAGATAGATAGATAGATGACCGACCTGGTCAGGAAATAATTTATTTCCTAGTAAAATTTTTGATGAAAACAAGCAATTTTTTCTTTCCTCAAAATATTTCATCTTGAGTTAAGAAAGAAAGAAAGAAAGAAAGAAAGAAAGAAAGAAAGAAAGAAAGTCTGAGAACAGATTTTTGTTCCAGTTATGGGTTTTGCGGTTTTTGATGAAAACCTGAAACATTTAATAAAAATTTCCCACAGAAATTTCATTTCAAAAAAGCAATTTTTTGTAAAAATATTTTGAATGAAATATAATGACCATCTTAGATAAATAGATATTTTTGAATGCATGTACAACCATGGTATGGGGCAGAGGTAATAAACCTGGAGACTGAAGACTTTTATTTGTCTCAAGATAAATATTGGCGGGAAATCAGAACCCCATTCACCTCCTGCTCTGAATCTCTTCTACCGACACACAACCACACACTTCCATGCTACTACATCATAGCCCAGATCTCAGGGTGACAGCACCATTCAACCTATGCACTGTATCCTAATACTGATGGCACAATGGCTTATCAGTGACCATAGTGATGGTGATGTTTTGCTGTGTAAACACATAGTCAGTGAAGACTCAGTACCAAATTCTAATCTTAGTTGTAACTGAGTAGAAGTTAATATATTTATTTGGATTTAAACTAATGTAACTTAGATCAGAATCTGATTTCGAAATGCTTTAACCTAAACTCACTTTTTTGGGGTAGATTAATACTCATCAATTCACTTTACTTAGGTTACTGAATAGTATTACTAGATTCATTGTACCTATCAAATTCTCCTTTCATTTGTACCATTGTAATCCTTGTCCAGCTAGACTGGTACAACTCAGAGCAGAACTTGTGCCCATGTCTTCCAGCACCTTCCGATTTGACTAGGAGACTTGGAAGTTAAAAAACATCCAAGAAAAAATCTGGTCTCAATTACACTGCCTTAAATCTATCGTAGGTTTTATAATTGCAAGGTTCAATCATGAGATTCTGTACCTTACTCCACAACTACTCCTACTGAGAATGAGGCAAAAGAAGTGGATTTGACTGGGGAATTCAAGTGGAAAGGAGGGAGGATTGATGTATTGGGTTATAAATTTCACTGGAGGTTTAGGAATCAACATGAAGAAAAGAAAGGCACTAGTAAAAGTCAAGATATTCAAAGGTATTTAGGTACTAAACTCTCATTGAAATCAGTTAGGTGCCTAAATACCTTTACAAATCTGGTCCTAATTCCTGTTGGTAATAAAATAATGTTCCAATGCACAGATGACATGCAAACAGACAGATAGACATAGAGAGAGAGAAGCTCCTAATAATTCATTAATCCAAGATGTAATTGGTAATTTTTGGGCCAGTTGTGTTTATGCAGAAGATGAAGTGCCTCGTAATTTACAGATTTATCCGGCTAATCCCATGGAGAGAGAGAACCAGACAGTGATCATTGAGTTCATCTTCCAGAGGTTCACCAGTCTGCCACAGTTCCAGATCTTGCTCTTTGTGCTGTTCCTAATCATTTACCTCCTCTCACTCATGGGCAATGTGCTTATCATCCTCATCATCCTCGTGGACTCCCATCTCCACACTGCCATGTACTTCTTCATCTGTAACCTTTCTTTGGTGGAGGTCTGGTCCACCACCATCACAGTGCCCAAGATGTTGACCAGCTTCCTGGTGGAGCAGAGCACCATCTCTGTCTCCGGCTGCATTGCCCAGTATTACTTCTTCTTCTCCTTTGCTGCCACTGAGCTGTTCCTCCTGACAGTCATGGTATACGACCAGAACTTGGCCATCTGCAACCCACTGCATTAAGCCACCATCATGAGCCTCAGCACCTGCCAGTACTTAGCTATGTTATGCTGGCTCAGGGGGTTTGTCTGTCCCACATTTGCATCTTTCATGCTTGCCAGGATTTCCTTCTGCACCCCCAACAGGATTAACCATTTCTTCTGTGATGCCGATCAGCTGTTTAGCGCTCTCATGCAATGACACCTACTCCATACAGGCAGTAGGCTACGCCTTCAGCACTGTTGTCATCATGTCTGCTGTCCTCTTCACCATGGCCTTTTACTTCCAAATTATAGCCACCATACTGAGGATGTCGTCAGCTGTCGCCCGCAAGATCTTTTCCACCTGTGCTGCACACCTCTCTGTGGTCACCATCTATTTCGGGACCCTCATTTTCTTGTATGTCCACCCTGCAGTGAAGTATGAGACTAATATCAATAAAGTGGTGTCAGTTTTCTACTCGGTGATAATGCCACTACTGAATCCGATCATATACACACTGAGGAATAAGGATGTGAAAATGGCCCTGAGAAAAACATTCTTGAGGAATAAGGGTTAAGTTTCAGACCACCTAACCTTGCCTCCTCACCCCTTCTCTCAATGTCCTGTGTCTCTCCATTCCACCTTTTATTCCTATCGTCCTATACATCTTTCCCTCCAAAATGACTACTTCCACTGATGTGACAGAAAGATGTAAGACATTTTCAGATGTAAACAGCGATTTTCAGTACCTCAATTTTGGGGTTTTCTTCTTGAAACACCTTAAAAGAGCCTGATATTTAGAGGATAGATGATAAATTGGGCACCCCAAAAATGGAGGCAGCTGAAATCAATTAGAAAATGTAGCACATAGTATCGTATAGTGAAACGACAGCTCTGCTATAGTTAAGGCTGACACTCACTTCCTGTTTAACAGATGATGTTTCTAAGTGTTTTAATGCCTACATGCTTACTGGGATTGTCCTGAAAATTGCTGAGTCTCATAGGGTTCATGGGAGGGTTAGTAGTCAAGATATGGGGTTGTTAGACCAAGGGAATTTTTAGCTTGGAAAAGAGACAACCAAAGGAGGATATGATTGAGGTCTATAAAATCATGACGGGTGTGGAGAAAGTAAATAAGGAAGTGTTATTTACTCCTTCTCATAATACAACAACTAGGGGTCACCACATGAAATTAAAAGCAGCAGGTATAAAACAAACAAAAGGAAGTATTTCTTCATGCAATGCACAGTCAACCTGTGGAACTACTTGTCAGAGTTTGTTGTGAAGGCCAATACTATAACAGGGATCAGAAAAGAACTAGATAAATTCATGTAGGATAGGTCCATCAATGATTATTAGCCAGGAGGTGAAGGGATGGTATTGCTATCCTCTGTTCACCAGAAGCTGGGAATGGGAGACAGGGGATGGATCGCTTGATGATTGTCTGTTCTGTTCATTCCCTTTGAAACATCAGGCATTGGCCATTGTCAAAAGACAAGGTTCTAGGTTACATGGACCTTTGGTCTGATCCAGTATCATAAACATACAGCTAAGAGTAGCATAAAATCCCTCCTTTACCTGAAAGGGATTAATCAGTTCCATTAACCTAGCTGGCACCTGACCAGAAGGACCAATGGGGAAAGAAGATACTTTCAAATCGTGGGGGTTGTTTGTGCTTGTGGTGGGGCAAGTGTCCCACCCCCGTGTGAGAGTGGGCTAAGACAGGCCAGAGAGGCTGCACAAAGTGGAAGCCAATCAGGGAGGGCCTGTTAGAGAGCCAATCAGGGCTGGGCAGAAGGCGGCCAATCAGGACCAGGCTCAGCCCTAGATAAGGGCTGCCCAGGAGAGCAGTAGGCAGTCTCTCCGAGACGGGAAAGTTTGTCTCCTGAGTGAGGAGACCAGCACCTGGGACAGCGCAGTGCTGGGCAAACTCCTTGTGGGAGCGGAAAGGAACTCCAGCCTGGTACCTGACAGGCTGCAGGCCCTGATAGAAGGCCCCACAAGGGAAGAGAGATGGACAAGGAGAGTGAAGGTGGCAGGGAGACTGCTGCCAGAGGGTCCATGGGCTGGACCTAGTGTGGGGGGCAGGCCTGGGTCCCCCCTTTCCACCTTGTATTACACCTGGCTGTTGGAAGTGGCCATAGCAGACTGCATCAGACCCCTAATGGAAAGGGTTAGACTTTGAGATATGGCTAGCCACTGCGGCTGGGGTGAAATGAAAGACTGCTGTTGTCCCCCTACACCCAGAAGGGAGTGAGAATGGACTAGGGGGCACTGCTAGAGGACAGTGTCCTGAAGGGAATGCTGTGAGCAGAAGGGAGCAATGCAGGTCCAAGCACCAACAGAGGGTGAGAGATGGATGGGACACCACCAGGAGAGGGCGCTCCCCATGGACTGAATTAATTCCCAGACATGCCAGCAGGAGGTGCCAGCGGAGGTGAGTCCCAAACCCGTCACTATGCTCTTTCTTGTTCTCTCTGAGACAAAGAGAGACACCAAGCAAGTAATCCAGTTTCTACTGAAATGATACATCTAAAATTACAGAAATTGTTAAGTAATAGCAAGGGAATGCGTTAGAGCAGGCGTAGGCAACCTATGGCACGTGTGCCGAAAGAGGCACTGGAGCTGATTTTCAGTGGCATTCACACTGCCTGGGTCCTGGCCACGGGTCCGGGAGGCTCTGCATTTTAATTTAATTTTAAATGACACTTCTTAAACATTTTAAAGCCTTATTTACTTTACATACAACAATAGTTTAGTTATATATTATAGAATTATAGTCTATATTTAGTTGGTATATTATTCTCAAGCCTCCCCAGGAAAGGGGATGAAGGGGTTTGGGGGGGATGTTTTGGGGAAACGGGAACGCCAAGTGGTCCTTTTCCTGAATCTTTGTCTAACTCACTTGGTGGTGGCAGCAATCTCATCCAAGGGCAAGGAAGAGTTTGTGCCTTGGGGAATTTTTAACCTAAGCTGGTAGAAATAAGCATAGAGTGTCTTTCATGTAGGTCCCCACATCTGTACCCTAGAGTTCAGAGTGGGGAAGGAACCCAGACACCCAGTATGGCTGTTCTTATGTTTCTTATGAGATAAAAGCCCCTGAAAAGTCATGAGATAGAATATTTTTTCCCTACACCTGCCAATCAAATCTTTGATACACTAATTTTGTATTTCCTGGTTTTCAGAGTTTTCAGTTTAGCCACTTTCCATATTCTGGAAGAGCAAGAAGCAACACTGAGAAACCTTAACTGTGTGTTAATGAAGTTTTTGGCATTTAATAAACAAAAGTGGGGAAAAGGAGCTATGAGTAAATAAACAGAGCCACACTCCAGGCTGGTGTAAAATGGTGTCACTGTATTGCAGTCTATTGAGCTACACTGCTTTATACAAGCTGAAGATCTGGCCCATAATGTAACTAATAAATGCACAAAATAGCAACTATCATGCAGGTTTTCCAATATCACTCTGATCCTTTGGCTTGTATGTGTGCATGTGAGGTGGCACACTTTGTGATTAAGGATATTACATTGGTGGACGTGCAGGTGAATGAACTGGTGATAGTGTGACTGATCTGGTTAGGTCCTGTGATGGTGTCACTGGTGTAGATATGTGGGCAGAGTAGGCAACAAATCCATGCAACAAACCTCGATACCTTCTCTGCCCACAAATCTACACCAGCGACACCATCACAGGACCTAACCAGATCAGCCACACCATCACCAGTTCATTCACCTGCACGTCCACCAATGTAATATAAGCCATCATATGCCAGCAATGCCCCTCTGCTATGTACATCGGCCAAACTGGACAGTCCCTACGGAAAAGGATAAATGGACACAAATCAGGTATTAGGAATGGCAATATACAAAAACCTGTAGGAGAACACTTCAAACTCGTTGGACACACAATAGCATATTTACAGGTAGCCATCCTGAAGCAAAAAAACTTCAGGACCAGACTTCAAAAAGGAACTGCTGAACTTCAGTTCATCTGCAAATTTGACACCATCAGCTCAGGATTAAACAAAGACTGTGAACGGCTTGTCAACTACAAAAGCAGTTTCTCCTCCCTTGTTGTTCACACCTTAACTGCTAGAAGAGGGCCTCATCCTCCCTGATTGAACTAACCTCATTATCTCTAAGCCTGCTTCTTGCTTGCAGGCTAGAGACACCTGCCCCTGGAAATTTCCACTACATGCATCCGATGTATTTCGTGGGTATTCACCCACGAAAGCTCATGCTCCAATATGTCTGTTAGTCTATAAGGTGCCACAGGACTCTTTGCTGCTTTTACAAATGTTTAAAGTACAGTATGGTGTACAATGTGTATTCATTTTTAGAGATGTTCAACATTTATTGATTTCAAAATTTCACTGAAAATTAGCCCCCCCAAAATAATTGTTTTCTGTCTTTTCTTATGTTTTTGGACCAAAATCTGAATTTCAACTAAACTAGCAAAACATTATAATTTTTTTTTTAAATTTTCCTCCTCCCCCCAACATTTCCAACTCATTATCTTTGTCGAGGAAGCTGGAGAAGAAATTTGTGAATCAAGGGAGAGAGCAAGGGATGGCCATGGGAGGTAAACTCTGTTGTTATATATAAAAGATTTTGTCAGCTGGTGCTGAAGCTTTCACCTTTTCATCCTGGATTTACAACTGATACGATGCCATATGTGGCTCACTGCATTACACAGTGGCTATAAAGACACAGTTTAGAAGACAGCTTATGGTTGGTGTATGGACAAAGGTGTTTATATATTCTCTAAGAAAACAACAAGGAGTCCAGTGGCACCTTAAAGACTAATAGATTTATTTAGGCATAAGCTTTCATGGGTAAAAAACCTCACTTCTTCAGATGCATGGAATGAAAGTTACAGATGCAGCTATTTTATAATGACGCATGAAGAGAAGGGAGTAACAAAGAGAAACAGCAGAACTAAAATTCATTTGCAAATTTAACACCATTAATCTGGGCTTGAATAGGGACTGGGGGTAGCTGGCTCATTACAGAAGCAACTTTGCCTCTCCTGGAATTGACACCTCCTCATCTATAACTGGGAGTGGACTACATCCACCCTGACTGAATTGGCCCTATTAACACTGGTTCTTCACTTGTGAACCAATCTCTTAGAAAAATATCCAATCTTGATTTAAAAATTGTCAGTATGGAAAATCCACCACAACACTTGTTAAATTGTTCTAGTGGTTAATTACTCTCACTGTTAAAAAATCATGCATTATTTCCCATCTGAATTTGGCTATCTTCAACTTCCAGCCATTGGATTATGTATACTTTTCTCTGCTACATTGAAGAGCCTATTGTCAAGCTGTCTGGAGTGATTCACAACCATGAAAGGTTCATCAACCTCAGGACAGATTGTCTAAAAGCAGGGCACACACCCCAAATGTGTGGTTTGTTCTATAATTACATTTCACCAACCCAGTAACAAATGTGAATGCCTGTGAATCAAAGTAACAGTCTTACTATGGATTCATACACAGTCTCGTTGGGACCTCCTGTCTATCTTGCCACCCAGGTATGCTGGACTTAGTGATAAATGGTTAATTACGTCAAAAAACACAAAATATTCAGGTTGACCCCAGTCCCAAGAGACCAGTCACTTACCCCAGATCAATTTGTACTTTAGATCTCACGCCAAAGTCAATACTAGTAGCTAATCCAATAATAAACTAATTAAGGAGTTATTAACTAGAGGAAAAAAGGAGAGAGTTATTTACAAGTTACAGCAGGCAACATATAGGCACAGATGAATAATAGGTGGTTCCAAAGGGTGACTGAAGTGTAGCAATCTGTTCACTGAATGAGTTTTAGGGATAACCCTGGGGATATCTGCTTTTTGTTCGTGAACACCAGCCCTTGTAAGAGTTCAAACAGCAAAGAGAGAGCCATTTCTTTACATGCCCTTCCCCCAGAATTCAAACTGATGGAATGGCAGCTCCTGCATGTAACTTCTTCGTGGATAGATGGGGCAGTCAACAAAGCTTTGTCCTACAATGGACCGTTTAGTTTTGAGAGTCCTTCTTGATGGACAGGAAAACCACTCTTCCTGCTTATGTTCAAAAATTCATAGCAGGCATTTTTACAATTATAAAACAAAACTTACATATTACCTTATAGCATGAGATATAGGCATCACAAATATGAATCAAACATGCAGCAACTTAAACACTAAACGCATCTTTACAAGTCTAACATCTGTCTTTAAGAATATTAACATACAAGTGAGCTGGTCTCATATGTGTGGGAACTAGGGGTGTCGGGGTGCTGCAGCATCCCCAGGTTTTACTGTGAAAAGTTTGCTGGTGCTGTCTGAACAAAGCTACAATTATTTTGCGATGCTGGAGAATCCCAGAGCTGTGCTACTCCCATGTGGTGTAAGCAGGAATTGCACGTTGTTCACAATTTTGAACACACGGGGTTCAGCACCCGCACTAGAAAAAGTGCTCCCATGCCACTGGCTGGTCTGAATTCCTATGAATTTGTCAGTGCTCCGCTAACACCTACAGACTTGGCAAGATATGGCACCTAGTTTGTCGTCATCACACCCATTATTCAATAGTTGTTCCCCAGCGAGATGCTATAGACTGTAGTCAACTCACCCTATAACCTTCTATTTGTTAAGATAAATAGACTGAGTTCCTTGAGTCATTCACTGTAAAGCATGTTTTCTAATCCTTTAATCATTCTCATAGTTGTTTTCTCACTCCTCTCCAACTTTTCAACATCCTTCTCTAGTTGTAGGCCCCAGAACTGGACACACTATTCCAGCAGGGGTCTCACCAGTACCAAAGTGAGAGGTAAAATAACCTCTACCCAAGATTCCCCCTTTTTCTGCATCCTGGAATCACATTAGCTCTGCTGGCCACAATATCATATTGGGAGCTCATGTTCAGCTAATTATCCGCCATGACCCCAAATATCCCTCTGTATATGGAAATAATAGCACTGCCCTGCCTCACAATCACTGTCCATTACCAAGAGCAGATTCACTGGGATAATGTATAATTGTTATTAGAAACCTGGCCCAATGACTCAGCTGGTATAATGCAGCGCAGTGCCATTGTTTTCACTGTAGAGGCTGTGATTCACATTATCTAAGGATCTAGTCCATATCTAGAAATAAATAAATAAATAAATCAAAGTATATAGAGCTTTCTGGGTCTGTCATATTTCCCATTGCAAAATACTCATTCATTACTGATGCAGAACACTGTTAGCTTTCTACGCAAGAGATTCCTGTCCCAGAGGAAACCAGAAAGTGTTTGGACTCCCCAGAAGTAATTAACTCTTGCTCTTAGAGTCAGATGAATAAAGGATTTTATTTTCCAAGAGGAGAGGGATATATTTTTCCAAGCGAAGAGAAGTATATAAATTTGATCAACACCCACATATAGCCCCCTCACCCTGCAAGAGCTGACTTTGCAGGGTAAAGGATAGCTGATGGTGTTGCATGTTGTATTTGTGAGACACAGAGATAAAGAGAGAGAAGGAGACAGAGAGAAGGAAGGGAGGGAGATATTAACTAGATAGATAGATAGATAAACTGTATGGGGATAGAGAGAGAGAAAGATTTTTCTTTCAAGGCTATATGGTGATAACAAAGTCACTACAACTAGTACTTTACTCCCAATTCCATTGTATGTTATATACATTATTTACATATACATTATATATAGTTCCATTAACTTCAGAGGCATCATTAAGTAAAGCGCTTTTCAACTTCAGTGAGGGTGTCACAATCAATCTGTCTCTTTATCTATCTGTGGCAGGGAGTATGCATTACAAGTCCGAAGGTCAATGATCTCTTTCTGGAAGCTAGGTGAGTTTGCTTTTATTTTACTCCTTTTTAGCCTGCTACATCTATAAAGGTATGCTCCCTTTCAAAAGAAACTCTTATCTGCGAACACTGAACCTTATCCTCAGAATCTGTATCTCCCTGTGGAAATTAGCAGGTCAGCCCTCTCCAGGGATCAGCCAGGACTGCAAAGCTAATGTTGGCTAACATAACCCATCAGAGCCAGGGGAGGTGGCACCCTGAAGATTCTTTCTCAAAAATCCTTGGCTTTATTGGCAGAGGATTTGTCATTCTGAGAGAGACCTCAGTCTGCTAGGAAGGTGGGTCTTGTGCTGAAGTTGACCTCACTATGTATAGGAATTCCATGGCTGTGAAATAACATTTTCTTTCTCTGTTTATTGGGGCAGGTACAGACAAGCTTTCAAGGGCAAGTCCTGCATGTCAGGCATGCCTACATGTATAGCAGCATGTAGAGTACAGTACACATGTAGTTATATGCCAGAGTGAAAGACAGGCTGTGCCCATGTGTAATTGTGATGCTGCAAAGAAAGGCTCCAGCACTGGGAAGGCAAGTGGGAAAGGTTCCTGCCAGGGGGCGGGGGTAGAGAATGGGGCCATTATCTCAGATGGGATCCCCTAGTGCTAACGGGGTAATAAAAATAACAATAATATGAAGATTCATAAGATATCAGGAGGAGGAAGATGACAACCAGTGTCCAAAATATGGCTCTTGAAAATGAATGCACACACGTATAATACAGGCCATGATTTTCAGGAAGATTAAAGGCCAAAGACTAGAAATCATACAAAAAATAGACAGTAAAAGCAGCAAAGAATCCTGTGGCACCTTATAGACTAACAGACATTTTGGAGCATGAGCTTTCATGGGTGCCGAAGTGGGTATTCCCCCATGAAAGCTCATGCTCCAAAACGTCTGTTAGTCTTTAAGGTGCCACAGGATTCTTTGCTGCTTTTACAGATCCAGACTAACACAGCTACCCCTCTGATAAAAAATTGACAGGTTATTTTATATAATCACATAGCTATAGAAAGGTTATAGTCCCAGAGAAGTAGAATATTAAACAAAGCTAGAAAAAACTTCTATAGAACACTTTGGATCAGGTTGTTTCACTGCCTATCTATTTGATTCAGTTTGTTTAAAAAAATGTAGCCAAAACACAAAGCTTTGGTTGATTTTTCATCTCTTTGTAGGAAAGTTATCTTTCTGCTAACCAATTCACTCAGTCTTTCTAGCACTAGTCACCCATATTGAGGACACAGGGATAATTTCATGGAAGGGTGATAACAAGCCTAGAGAAATCATAAGGAGACTATCAACTTATCTTGGTGAGTAGACTTTTTCCACACCACTCATTTTGGTAAATACATTGGGCTGATTCTTATACTAGTATAAACTGGTGCAGTTCCATTGAACTGAGAATCTGAATCACTGGGTTTGCCCTGTCTTGAAGCCTCTGCCACATGGCAGAATTTATACCTCTCCATACAAGGTGGATGGAAAATGATAACATTCAGATTTGGTTTCAATTTATACACAGTTTATGTAGGTGTTGGTCACTACACAATATGCAAGACAGTATAGAAACAGGAAGAAGCTAGACAAAGACTAGTAATACCTAGATCACATCTAGAACTTGCCCCCAGCAGATGTGAAAGCACTTTAGAAGAAGGCAGCTTCATGTGAACACACGGGGTCAAATTTACCCTAGTGAAGCCATGGGAATTTTGCCATGGGAAGTCAATAGAATATGGATTTAGGCCTTCTTCCTCAAAAGTCTCTATTCTAGGACAATTCAAAATGCATGTTTAAAACAGTCAGCTGCCAAATTACCACCATCAAAACTAGTAATAACAGTCAGAGCTGGTCAAAAATTTCCCATAGTTTTTCAAGGGAAATTTAAAGAATGTAAGGACAGCCATACTGGATCAGAGCAAAGGTCCATCTAGCCCAGTATCATGTCTTCCGACAGTGGCCAATGACAGCTGACCCAGAGGGAATGAACAGAACAGGTAATCATCAAGTGATCCATCCCCTGTCAACCATTCCCAGATTCTGGCAAAAAAATGTATTAAAAAAATCTGATGAGGATTTGAATGTTTGCTTTGTTTTCTGTTTTTCATTTGTTTATTTTAATTTTTCATTGTTATTATTATTATTATTATTTTGGCTGAAAGCTAAAATCAAACTTTAGAAAACATTTCTATGGAAAACTGATTTTCTTTTGAAATCCTTTTGTTGTTGATTTCTGTGTTTGAAAAGATGAATAAAAAACATCTTTGGGCTTTTGAACCAGATTTTTTTGTTCATGTTTTGGAGGGTCAGATTTTCACTGTAAAAATGGGAAATTTTGAATAAAAATATTTTGTACAAAAAAATACAATGCATCATCACTCTAGATACATTGCCTGCTTATCAGAGATGCTGAGCACTTTGAGCTCCCATTGATATCCACAGAGATTTGTGGGTGCTTTATGTCTCTGAGCATCAGGTCAGTTACTGAGTTGCCTACATGCAGATTTCAATGCCTAACTGTAGGCACTCAAGTTTAAAAGTGTTAGCCAGTCATTTATAAGACATGCCAAATATTTGTGCCATTTCCTCGGTATGGCTCTAGAGACTATTCAAAAGGCAAAGGCTCTGTCCTGAAGAACTTATAGTCCATATTAGGACAGGATGAGAACTGGTGTCCTCAGTTGGAAATGGAAGGGAAGACAATGGCTGTAATAAGAAGAATACATGATTGCTTTTGTTAGTAACATGTGCGTGCTGAGGATTTCATAATCAATCAGCTAAACAGAAAGAGCGCTCTGAGAGGCATCCGTAACTGGTCACAGAACAACAGATCTTGGCCCTGGTGTGGTAATTGGATCTGTACAAATGGACTCCTGTGCCTATCCAGAACTCCATTTACCTCAGCAGGACTCCACACATGGGTGCAGGGGTCCATCCAGCAAATCCAGCTCAATGAAATGGGCTGTGAAGTGCTGTTCTATTCTGCCATTTGCTTATGTATCAAGGACACCTACTTTTCAATCAATCCCATCCTTCAGCTCACGTCATCTCCATTCTCTTCAGCATCTGTTGAGGTTACTGACCAAAAATGAGATGGAGAGATAGTGATGCTAAGGAAGTTTGAGATTCTCCTCCCTCTTGTGTGTCATCAACCAAAATATCTATTGGGATTGATTTTTTATGTCAATGGGGTTACACGGATTTGGTTGACGGCAGAATGTGTGTAGACAATGGAGTCAAATATGTGTCAGAATTTCAGACCAGGATACTCAGCAATTTATGAAAATCAAGCCACTTTATGGTTTCTCAAGTCAACCAGCCAAATCTGAGAAAATCAAAATCACCATCTACTTTGGCAAATCTTGGCCAATAACATTACACTAGAAAGAGAGAACAATCCTGATGTACATATCCCATGTTTAATGTTCAGGGTTGGAAACTAGTGAAAAACATCTTCGATTTGCAAATCTATGTTGGGGAAAAGACCACCACCTTGTTAATTTGATCAGACAGCCTGAGGCTCCTTTTATTGATATATCGTCAATACATGTGTGCACACACGGAGAGACAGCATATTCCCTAGCAAGGGTTAAGCTGCTCTCCCGAACTGATTTTCACCAGTGCTTATAAAACTTAAAACCGCAAATTATCATATCTTGCTTACACATAAATCACAACCTTATTTGGCTATCATATGGCATACATTGCAGAAGCACAATTAATATCATCCTTATATGGTATAACATATGTAAAATTGCAAGCCTTATCTTTTCACTTCCTCATGGATGTTTACGTGATTGTCAGAAGACCCTGACAGTTCAGTTACCCTACTTGCGGTCAGGCTGACCAGCCTCGCAAGGCCCCTTTGGGATTCAGTGTCTGGTGTCCAGTTTCCGATTCCGGCCAGCTGTTTCTATGCTGATGCTTGGATTATTTATGCTAACGCAAGCTTTTTAATATATTACTTTAGGGCAGTGATGAGCTGGATATTAGGGAACTTTCTTTGAGTTTTTCCCTTATGCTAGCAGCATGATCATGGTTTGTGTATAATGAAACTGCCTTCTGGGAGTGCAGTTCCACAGTGGTTAATATAGCAACTTATTCCTTATGTGTTAGCAGTCTTAAGGCCTGGGGCTTATACTTATGATTTATTATAAGCTATGTATCTTAGATTTATGCAAGGGGGGTTGATTTTCCCTATCACCTATCACTTATGGGGCTCAATTCACCACTGCCCATTCCACTCAAGTCATTGTAGTTGTGCTGGGGAAAAGCTAGAATAACACAGGAGTTAATGAGACTTATTTATACCAATCACTGTGCCTCTTTTACAAAGTTATCTGACAAAAAACAGCAGTGGTTGGAAGGTTATTTTCAATTTAGGTACTTTTTGTCTACCTGTAAGCCAACACAGTGCAGTGGATGGATGATATGGGATCTGGTTTAGAAAAAAAGGGTTTACATGAGGTTTCTAAAAGCAGATCTTTCTTGTATGGCTCACAACATGAGAAATGGGGTCAAATAGGAGAATTAATTGGATACGGTGTTGACACCAGTGTAATCAAAGAAAATATTTGTGTAAATCCACATGGAATAGGACTCACTTTATTTTTATCCAACTTAGAGTGTTCAATTAGAAATGTGAATTTGTCCGAGTCCCCCTGGCTTCAAAATCTCACTTGGGTTCTATCTATCTATCTATCTATCTATCTATCTATCTATCTATCTATCTATCTATCTATCTATCTCATTGAATTTCCATAACCTGTTATGTTAGTTAATTTCATTTCTTTTTCTCTTCATACAGATCACTAAATGTGAATGGAAAACCAAACCAATGTGAATGAATTTATTCTTGTGGGAATTTCTAAATACCCAGAACTTCAATTTTTCCTCTTCTTGGTGTTTTTAGTTATTTACCTAATCACTCTGGTAGGGAACTTGATAATTATGCTGGTGATAAGGGCTGATCCTCACCTCCACACCCCCATGTACTTCTTCCTGTCTCATTTGTCCTTTGTTGATATCTTTTATTCCTCAGCCATTGTCCCTAAGATGTTGGTGAATTTCCTAGCAAAGCACAAAACCATTTCTGTCAATGGCTGCCTTGCCCAGATGTTCTTCATCCTGCTCTCAGCTGGTACTGAAGTTTTTGTGCTCTCAGCAATGGCTTATGACAGATACGCTGCCATATGTCACCCATTGCATTATGTGGAGACCATGAACAAACGAGTGAGCAGACATTTGGTGGGTGGTTCCTGGACAATGGGGTTCTTGTATTCACTGGTCAGCACTGTCCCTGTTTTAAAGTTACACTTCTGTGGGCCCAATGAAATCAGGCATTTCAGCTGTGAGCTCCCTCTGCTATTACAACTGTCTTGTACTGGGACCTTCACCAATAAAATAGCTCTTCTTTCTTCTGCTGTGATATTTGGTTTCAGCTCCTTCCTCTTCACCCTGGTCTCCTACATTCACATCATCTCCACTATACTCCCAATATGCTCCACGGAGGGAAGACATAAAGCCTTCTCTACATGCAGCTCCCACCTCATTGTGGTGGTTTTATTGTTTGTGACAGCTCTTTCCCAGTACATGAAACCCAGTTCGGTTGCTTCCCTGTTTCTAGATGAACTCTTTTCCATCCAGTACAGCATCTTGAACCCGATGTTGAACCCCATCATCTACAGCTTGAAAAATAAAAATGTGAAAACTGCTCTGACAAGAACACTAGGGAAAATTCAAGTTTCTCATGCAATGTAACCATTTCTAGGTTTTATCTTTTTTCAATAAAATTATAATATAAATCGAAGAATTGTGGAGACTGCACTATCTAGATATTTTGAGTTCTTTCAACTTGTTGACACTGATACACAATTGACAATCAATTTAGTTTAGATCAGGGATCAGCAACCTTTGGCATGCGGCCCATCAGGAAGATCTGCTGGCAGCCTGGGATGGTTTGTTTACCTTCAGCATCTGCAGATTCAGCCAATCGCAGGCCACGGTTCACATTTCGAGGCCAATGGGGGCTGTGGGAAGAGGCACGGGCCCAGGGATGTGCTGGCCACTGCGTCCTGCAGCCCCCATTGGCCTGGAACAGCGAACTATGGCAAGTGGGAGCTGCGATCGGCCGAATCTGTGGTTGCTGAAGTTAAACAAACTATCCCAGCCTGCCAGTGAATGTCCCTGATGGGCCGCATGCAAAGGTTGCTTATCCCTGGTCTAGATAAAAGCACTCATGCAAACAGTTTATAGGGCCAAAATGTTAGGTGCCATAAACAGGTGTATCTCAGTTGGCTTCAGTTGAACTATTTCAATTTACACCAGCTGAGGACCTGGCTCATTATGTTGATATCCATCCTTGATTTATTTCTACTTAAAGCAATGTAAGCTTTCGAATTTGAGTAGCATTAAATTTGAAAATCAAAGCGCAACGAATCCCAACGCTAGAGATTTAGACTGAACTTGAATTGGCATTGAGTATAGTTCGAGCTAATGCATGCTAGGTAAACCCAAATTTTCACTTGATTTTTAGCCTAGCCACAACTCCACGAGATAAATCAAGCTACATGATTTTGCCGTGTATCTACATTAGGAAAAAAGTGTCAAAGTTAGATCAGTTATAATTATTATATTTTACTCTAGGGTCTTAATCTTAAGACATTCTTCCTAAAGGGCCTAAGGGAATTAGGTGCTGAAATGGGGCCCTGGATGTTATGTGAAGAAAGCAGGTGTTAAGAGTATTAGTAATGATAATGTACTATTCAGGACTGTATGTCTGCTTATATTTTGCGTCTTTTTTACCCATTTGACATTTGATATTTTTATATCCTTAAAGCACTTATATCCTGGTGAACAAAGAATAAAGACACCGTGTGTTACGTCTGCCCACAAAAAGATGATGTGAAAGGAGATAAGAGATAGAGCTGCAGTGTTGCTGGGTAGAGTGGGAGTTCAGTATATGAGTATACACTAGAAGGACAGTCCTGCCTCAACTCCTTTTCCTAGATAAGATCAAGCAACCAGTCAAAACGGGTGAGGCGGGTAGGGTGGGGATGGGGGAAGGTATAAGAAACACTAAAAGCCAAAGAAATGCTTGTCCCTGACAGAAGCACAACCTCACTCCTTAACCCTGCGTGAGATACAAAAGAGGTGCCATATACATTAATGGATTCAGAGATTCCGAGGTCAGAAGGGACCATTGTGATCACCTAGTCATCCTGGAGTGCATAGGCCATAGAACTTCTCCACAATAATTCCTAGAACAGATCTTTTAGAAAAAAATCCCATCTTGATTTAAAAATTTCCCTTGATGGAGAATCTACCATGACCTTTTGTAATTCCTACAGTGGTTAATTACTTTATTAAATCTTACACCTTATTTCCAGTCTGAATTTGTCTAGCTTCAACTTCCAGCCACTGGATCAAGTTAGACCTTTCTCTGCTAGATGGAATAGCCCATTATTAAATATGTGTTCTCCATGTAGATACTTATAGACTGTAACCAACTCATCCCTTAACTTTCTCTTTCTTAAACTAAATAGACTGACCTCCTCAAGTCTATCTCTATAAGGCATATTTTACGATCCTTTAATCATTTTCAGGACTTTTCTCTGAACCTTCTCCAATTTAGCAACATCCTTCTTTAATTGTGAACACCAGCAACGGACACAGTTTTCCAGCAGCATACTTAGATACATTCTTATGCTTTGTCCAGTTAGGGCCTGATCCAACTCTCAGAAAAGCTAATGAAATTATTTCCTTTGAGCTATGAATGGCCTGTCTTAAGACAGGCTTGAAGCATAGTTTATTGAGATAGAGTTTAGTCTAGTAAGTAGAATTCGGAAGAGCTTGGTTCTACTCCTGAGTTCTGGTTCTGCTGCTGACCAGTCACTTCCTCTCTCTGCATCTGTTTCCCCTCTCAATCTTTGTCTATCTTGTCTATCTAGATTGACAAAAGTGTGAGATAGAGATTGTCTTTTCCTATGTGTTTGTCCAACACAAAAGGATCCTGTTCTCAACTGGGGCTTCTAGACGCGACTGTAATGCATGTAATTATGGACCATGTCCTAGTATATATTTGTATAGAGCCCAGCACAATGGGAGCCTGATTCTGATGAAGATTTTTTTGGCAATCTCATAGTGCAAAGAATAAGAGTTGAAGTAAGAGAGAGGAGAACCAGTCTCTCCATATACAGACTTCAAGGCTTTCAGGATTGAGCCCAAATGTTGGTCTCTTTTCTCAGTTACTTGGATTGGAGTTCAGCTTAGACTCTGATTTGCATCAATGAAAGTAAGTGTGAGTGCAGACAAAAATGTTGTTTAAAATTTTCCCCCTAGATATTAATAAAGGAAGAATTGCTAAAGGAAGGACTCTGCAGTTCAGAAGATAATTGTTAGCCTGGACTGTTCAGTGGGGACTAAGTGAGTTAGCCACCTTTAAGAATCCCAGCCTGTATGTCCCTTCAGGGCATCAATGATAGCAGTGTTCTCTAGCAATTATCTTGGAGGCACATGCACCCAGATTCACAAAGGGACTGAGGTGCCAATATCTCAGTTTTAGGCACTGCTGCAAGCCATGAAACCCCACATGGCTGCTGCCCCACTTTGTAGGTGCCTAAACTAACTCAGCACCTACATTTTTGCTGTGAAAGTCCCCTAGGTACTTTAGTTTCTGCTTCTGAACGTGTACACTGCTGCATCAAGCAGACACCTGGACTCCAATCTCAGGTTTAATCCCCAGCATGCTGCACTCGCCTATCTGGCCTGTGGGTCCCAGTCTGGGAACACACCTAACTCCACACAAAATAGCTGGAGGGACAGGAAAGACATAACCATAACCTCCTTCATACCCTTTAGTCCAGTGATTAGGCAACTCACCCAAGATGTTGGCTATTCCAGTTGAATTTCCCATTTGGCCTGAGGAGAAGATATTTGAATAAGGGTTCCCTGCCTCTCGGCTGAGTGTTCTACCCACTGGGCTCTGGAATACCTGGATGTGGATATCTTTGAATTTCTCTTGTTAAAACTCTTCCACATTGGAGATATTATTAAATATGCGTTGAGCCAGAGAGATGGTGGGAATGATCCTATGGTCCAGTGCTTTATAGCCAACATGAATGTTGTTGCCCTGCTGATCTTAATCTACTCAGCAATCTAACCTGTTGACACTGAACACTCATCTTTATGTTAGGAGTTCCAGATCCCATTTTATATTGTATATGGTAAAGAGTTTAGGCTGGAGTTTTCAGAGGAGTCTAAGGGAGTTAGGCACCCAATAGCCATTGAATTTCAATCAGAATTGAGTCTTTGGCTTCATTAGTTACTTTGGAAAACCACAGCCTAAATAATTAATGTGAATAACATGAAGTAAAGGTCAGAACTTTATTTAGGATCTTCCTCAATAAACTTTGTATATTCATAGATTTAAAGCCAGAAAGAACCATTATGATCATCTTCTCTTATCTGCAGCATAACAGGGACCCAGTCATTCCTGTCCCAAGCTTAATAACATCTGCATGATAAAAGTGACCTCTTAACCTTCTCTTTAGTAAAATAAATAGATTAAGTTCCTTGTTATAAGACTAGTTTTCCAGACCTCAGTTCATTCTGGTAGCTCTTTTCTGAAGGTGGTTGACACCCGAGGAAGATCTGTCCCTCATTGTACACAAACATATGTGGCATTAAGTGTTGGTGAATGAGTGACACAGATTGTTAGGCAGAGTGAACTTCAGGGATCAAATCCTAAAGGTAACAGAATGTTACACCATCCATTCTCTTGGTATAAGTGAGTCCTCTTGGATTAAAATAAAAGAAGGCTCTTATTCATCTCGATAAAGATTAGGTTTCTCTGTCAGATCTACATCCATTCATATCCCTTTGTATTTAGCAGGATTTGCCTATTCAGAGTTAGGCTAATTTGATGTGCTTTTTTTAGGGATAGAAGGTCTTGTCACCTGCATGTGTACAGAAACTGCATGTCAGTTTGAAATCCTCACATGATCTGCACTCGGCAAAAAGACCTCAGGTGAGTTTAGTTTTTTTGACATCTGTGTAATCTATTGCTTCTGTTTTTTTGTTTGTTTGTTTGTTTTTTTAAGCGATGTGAGTGTTCCTGCCTTGTGTTTTCTCTGTCATTCGTGCCTGTGCAAGGTGAGGGAAAATTGTGTGAGAGATTATTCCATTCGGATCCAGCAGCATTATACACCCACTCTGTACTCATGCTCTGCTGATATTGGGCACCTCAGGCTCCGAATAACTAGCTTCATACACAGGTCTAACTCACTTCTGCTAGATTCACCAGTGCTCAGATACTCTGAAAATCAGACTCACAGAACACCAAGCTGGGCACCATGCACTTGTGAATAGCTATAAATCTGGGCCAATGCCATTGGGTTAATAGATCCCTAGTGGACCTCCCTGCACTGGGAATACATTTTGTCTATTCATATCTAAATCTCTGCTTATTGTGTGATTTCCCAGACTTCCTGCACTCAACCTGCCACTTTTAGGTGCATATATCCCATCTCAGGAATCACCAGATGAATGGCAGCTGTGGTCATAAGAGGCATCCATTCTGGTTCCTCAGTCTAAAAGAGAGATGGGGTGCTGGCAGGATGTTCGCTGTGAGAACTCCAAGACGTTAGAACTTGCTCCTCACTTTGGACCAAAAGACCACAAATTTTGAGACCTTCCAGGCATGTTCATGAAGACACTGGTTTGACATGTGATGAAGATATGGAGAGGCAGAGAAGTTGCTGGCTGGCTGACTTCTTGCTGAAAGGATCATTTGTTGCTGCTAAGGTTTTACTGTAGAATTAATGATCCCTTAGGGTAGCTGTTGGGTGCCTACAAGCTTTTGAAAATCCCACTAGGCTCCTAAATGTGTTGAAAAATATGGTCCTTAGGCCCTTGGATAGGTGTTGTTCTTGTGTAAATCTGAATCAATGAATTAATCAATAGCTCTGATCAACCCTAGTGTCCCATTATCTAGCCCTCCCTGGGAAATTATTTTATACTGCCAGGCAAAGAGCTCTGTCAAATCCCCAGATTTCAATAGGATTTGGAGACATTTGCAGCATCTAGTACCTTGTAAGAAAGGCTGGAGGTCAAGCCAACTAGAATCTTAGCTTTCCCTTACATGAGAGGTCACCTACACCCAATGATGACACTATCTTGGCAGCTGATTGGAGTTACTGCTCCCCTGAAGGTTTCTGCCTGGAGTCACACATGCAGAGAGCTGGCGAGAAGGAAGCCAAGCAGTGGAACATGAGCTAAGATAAAGATATTTGATAGTGCTATTTCCTTGCTTTGGCACAGAGCAGTTAATTATCAAGAGAAATGAACTGGTGTCATGCATGGGATTATCAAAGGGTGCTAAAGGCTTTAGGCGCACAACTTCCTTTGACATTCAGTGGGAGTTGGGCACCTATCTCTCTTCTGCTTTGTAAGGAATCCCAGACTTCTTGCCCACTTCCCCAAATTCCTTCCTTTTTAGACATGCATCAGTTTCAGCCAGGGGCCCCAAAGCACTTGGAGCTCTAGCCAATAGCGGAATAATAGGGATTCAAGGTTGTTGCACAGAGGATTCTGCATTCTGATCTGCTGGCAAAAATATATTAGGATTAAAAAATAAGTTGTAGTTTCTAGCTTTGGAGAAAAGCCACAAGGTATTATGAAGAAATAGATTTCTAGGCAGCCAGAATAGATTTCCAGAATAGATCAGACCAATAATCTATCATCTCCTCTCTGTGATATAGGCCAATAGTAGATGCCTCAGATGATGGTGGGAGAAAATTTGAATTGTGTAATTATTAAAGAACTTGCACACTGGGAAAATTTAATGCTAGTCTCCATCACTCAAAGTTTTATATATACTCTGAAGAACAAAGGTTTCTGTATCTTCCAGTCTAGATTCACTTATGATGTGAAGTATTTATTGGGTTTTTTTATATTTTTATTTTTTTAATTCTTATTGTCTCCTTATTCATCTAGTTATCCAGTACCATTCTGAATCTCTCTAGGCTCATTGATATCTTATTGCAAGGCGTTCCAATGGTGAATCTGGATCACTGATATTAATTTTAACTCTCTCTGGCCCAATGACTATTTAAGTATTTATCCACGGTGGAACAGTTAGTAGGTCAGAGATATAGAGAGTGAGAATGACTCTGTAGGGCCAGAGTTAGGGCATACATCTGTGTGCCTCTGTTCTAATTATTTATCCAGAGTGCAAGAGCATCCAGAGGAGAGACTGGGGAAGGCCCACATCAGAATATTCCATAACTCACAGGTTACAGAATTTTCCTGAAAGAAGGGAGACTTGTTGGAATTGTTTCTCCTCCGATGCCTGAGGAGGGACATGAACTAGCTCTTCCACATTCCAGATCAATGCTTTGAACAAGGGGCTAAAACTTATAGGAAGGCTCGGAAGATTTAGATTTCTGTGGGTAAATTTTAGCAAACATTGAATTCACCATAGACACAAACTGAAGAACCATTATTTCCATCAATGGCAATTAAAATGTACAAATAGGCAAAGCAAGAACAATGCTGCTTGAGAACTTCTTAGAGTTTCATTTGAGGATATTTACTTTGTATATGTTGTCATGTGATGTTGACCATTTGTGTTTTAACTATTTTAAAGATTTAACTCAGGGGCTCTCAAACTGGGTGTCGAGAGACCTCCAGGGGTCGTGAGGTTATTATGTGGGGAGTCGCGAGCTGTCAGCCTCCACCCCAAACCCTGTGTTGTCTCTAGCATTTATAATGGTGTTAGATATATTAAAAAGTGTGTTCAATTTATAAGGGGGGAGTCACACTCAGAGGTTTGCTATGTGAAAGGAGTCACCAGTATAAACATTTGAAAATCACTGCTTTAACTTTTTGAATCTCAATATCTACCATCATTAAATAATTATTGTCTGAGACCACCATTTTCTGATGTCCCCATAATTCTCTTTGCAAATTTAAACAAAAATAAAAAATTCTGAGAAATGCTTAAAAATAAACATTGATATTATCTGTCAAAAATGTAAAAAATAGAAATTGCATGCTGCCAAGCCGAGCTATAAGGTGAGCAGGCCACATGCCTCATCTCTCACATCTGGCTTTTGAATGGGACCCAATCCCTTAAGCAGCCACTGAGCACACCTACAAAATCATCTCCCACATGCCCAGCTTTCTATGAGTTTTCCATTTGAAAATGTTGATGTTGAGGACAGTTATCAATTTTCTGTTATATTTCATATTGACGCTTCTAAATCAAAATTTAGGATTTTTGATATTTCAACTTTCATATCAATTCAGGGTGAAAACAAATATTGGAATATTGGAATATGCCATGAGATGAAAACTCCATTTTCCAGCCAGCTCTATATTTACTGCAATGCTTGTATTGAGGAAAGTACTCACAAGTGTCAATATAAGCAGCAAAGAGTCCTGTGGCACCTTATAGACTAACAGGCGTGTCATAAACAGATAGTAGGGGTTACTAGAACAGAAGTACTTCATATCTCTTTTGCCTGTAAAGGGTTAACAAAATCAGTGAGCCTGGCTGTCACCTGACGAGAGGACCAATCAGGGGGCAGGATACTTTCAAATCTTGAAGGAGGGAAGTTTTTGTGTGTGCTGTTAGATTTTGGTTGTTGTTCACTCTGGGGGCTCAGAGGGACCAGACGTGCAACCAAGTTTCTCTCCAATCTCGCCGATACAGGCTCTTATAAGTTCAGAATAGTGAGTACTAGGTAGATAAGGCAAGTTAGGCTTATGTTTGTTTTCTTTATTTGCAAATGTGTATTTGGCCGGAAGGAGTTCAAAATTGTATTTTGCTGAAAGAATTTTAATTTGTACTTGTATACTGAGGCTGGGAGCGTATTCCCAGTGTCTATAGCTAAAAGACCTTGTAACATATTGCATCTTAAATTTACAAAGATAATTTTTACCAGTTTTTCTTTCTTTAATGAAAAGCTTTTCTTGTTTAAGAACCTGATTGTTTTTTTATTCTGGTGAGACCCCAGCGGACTCGGTCTGGATCCACCAGGAAATTGATGGGGAGAAAGGAGGGAAGGGGGAGAGAAAGGTTAATTTTCTCTCTGTTAGGATTACTTTCTCTCTCAGGGAGAGTCTGGGAGGGGGAGAGAGAAGGAGGAGGGAAGGTGAATTTTCCTTTCTGTTTTAAGATTCAAGGAGTTTGAATCACAGTAATCTTCCAGGGTAACCCAGGGAGGAAAAGCCTAGGAGAGGCAATGGTGAGGGAAAGGGTTTACTTTCCTTGTGTTAAGATCCAGAGGGACTGGGTCTCGGGGGTCCCCAGGCAAGGTTTTGGGGGAACCAGAGTGTACCAGGCCCTGGAATTCCCGGTGGGTGGCAGCGCTACAGGTTCTAAGCTGGTAATTGAGCTTAGAGGAATTCATGCTGGTACCTCATCTTTTGGACGCTAAGGTTCAGACTGGGGAATTATACCATGACAAAGCGTATTGGAGAATGAGCACTCGTGTCAATACAGGTTCTCTAAAGCAACTCTTAAGAGAGGCAGAAGAATTCCCACCTCTTCACCAAGTCTCTCTATTTAGAGAACATCATTCCTTTTTGTTTAAAATTGTTCTGTGTAGTTCTCTCTGCATAGTGCACCACTAGAGTTTGCTTCAGTTGTTTGATTTAATTTTCTGTCTTTGATTCCCATTGAATGTATGTGTGTGCACATGTGTGTGTCTGCTGCCCCCATTGAAGGGGATGAGCCCTTTCCTCTGTGTGTGTGTGTGTATGTGTGTATGTGTGTTCTGAATTTCCAGGAGAATGGTTCTGTGGCTATGGCACAGTTTCAGGTATCAGGAGACCCCAGTTCCCACTGCTGTTGAATGGACATTTCATGTAGAGCAACAAGGATGATGCAACTGCCTGTAGTTATTGCCTAACAACATTTCCCTACAGAGTTAGTGCTGTAGTTTGTGTCTTTGAAAAAACACAAGATAATCACTTTTGCTCTTCTGGGGCTGTTTGGCAGTGAGAGATTCCATATGTTTGTCTTTAAGATTCACTTCTACCATATCTGTGCTTGCTTCATCCCAGATGCTTAGGGTCACATATCACTGGTGTATTCAATATCGTCAGAGAGTCACAGAGTTTAAGGACAAAAGGGACCTCTAGATTATCTCATCTGACCTCTTCTGTCTCACATTGTGTTGAGTTTCATCACACAGGCCCACAGAGCACTTTAGCCAGGCATCAAATTGAACGTAAAAGAAAAATATATCTGGTAGTCCCTGTACCAGACCACTGAAATGGAGGCACCTCTGGGATGCAGAATGTATAATGCCATGAACAGTATTAAACAGATGATTAAGGCAGGAAGGAATAAACACCTTTTGCAAAATAGAAACTCTGTGCTTGCATGTATGTGTGTGTGACTTGTAGCCCATGAAGTGAGCATATAGCCATGCAATGATGATAGTTATATAGTATGTAAAGGATAAAGGGGTGAGGAACAGATAACAGAAACACAAAAGATCTATAGGTCTAGACTTATAAAAATTACTTAGACAGACAAGATGGGTGAGGTAATATCCATTATTGTTGGTGAGAGAAACAGAAGTTGGTCCAGGAAAAGACATTACGTCACCCACTTTGTCTCTCTACTATCCTGGGACCCAGACAGCTACATCAGCATTGCATACAAGAATAGCTTAAGCAATTAGCTTAAGTAGAAGGCCTTCTAGCCTGAACAGGAGCAGTTGCTCAATGAGTTGGCATAAGGAAGTAAACAGTAGACTCATAGACTTTAAGGTCAGAAGGGACCATTATGATCATCTAGTCTGACCTCCTGCAAATGCAGGCCACAGAATCCCACCTACCCACTCCTGTAATAAATCTCTAACCTATGCTGAGTTTTTGAAGTCCTCAATATATAGTTTAAAGACTTCAAGGTGCAGAGACTCTTCCAGCAAGTGACCCGTGCCCCATGCTGCAGAGGAAGGCAAAAAAACGCAGGGCCTCTGCCAATCTGCCCTGGAGGAAAATTCCTTCCAGACCCCAAATATGGTGATCAGCTAAACCCTGAGCATGTGGGCAAGACTCACCAGCCAGACACCCAGGAAAGAATTATCTGTACTAACTCAGATCCCACCCCATCTAACATCCCATCACAGACCATTGGGCGTATTTACCTACTAATAATCAAAGATGAATTAATTGCCAAAATTAGGTGATCCCATCATACCATCCCCTCCATATACTTATCAAGCTTAGTCTTGAAGCCAGGTATGTCTTTTGCCCCCACTACTTCCCTTGGAAGGCTGTTCCAGAATGTCACCCCTCTAATGGTTAGAAACCTTCATCTAATTTCAAGTCTAAACTTCCTGATGGCCAGTTTATATCCATTTATTCTTTTGTCTGCATTGGTACTAAGCTTAAATAATTCCTTTCCCTCCCTAGTGTTAACCCTCTGATATATTTATAGAGAGCAATCATGTCTCCCCTCAGCCTTCATTTGGTTAGGCTAAACAAGCCAATCTCTTTGAGTCTCCCTTCATAAGACAGCTTTAAGTCACAAAACATCACAAGGCTCTGTTTATAGTTTTGTCATAATGATGAGTGTTGCAAACAGCAGATAGGTAACCACAAGGGAATGGGAAGCCCTGCTCAGTGTGTGTGTGTGTGTGTGTGTGTGTGTGTGTGTGTGTGTGTGTGTGTGTGTGTGTGTGGCTGCCCCCCCCACCCTGTTGAACAGAATGAGCCATGCTCACTTTGTGTGTGCACATGCCCTTGCTGTCTCTTCTTCTTGTGAACAGCCCCAAGGATATGTTGATGACAACAGGTGGTCAGGAAAGATCCTTAATCTACAGATCATCCAAAAGATATAACTTCAACCAGAAACAGCATGACCTTTCACTGGGATGGGTCCTTGTGGGTCATCACCAACTCCGAGGGGAGAGTGCCCCCTGCTGATCCACCCTACTCCCTCCCTGCAGCATAAGGCCCCCAAGCACCATTCTGGGGCACTGTGCTAAGCAGCCATTCTTATGGGAGCAGGTCCACTGCTGAGCATCTCACCCAACTTCTTGCAGCACAGGGCCACGTGGTGCCTGGCTCAGGCTCAGGAGATCAGCATGGACCAAGAGAAAAGAGTGCCCCCCCGAAGTGAGACCCCACTGAGCAATTTGCATTGTGTCATCCCTTGGATCTATGCTGGAGCACTGGGGTTAGTACTGACGCACAGAGGAGAATGTCTCTTAATGAGTCATCCATCCTCTTCCCTGCAGTACAGCCACCCCTACTGCTGAACTGGGACATTGAGATCCATCAACCTGAGAACATCCTCCAGGCCCGTGCCTACTAGACTGGGATATTGCTAGCAACAGTGATTAAGGGGGAAGATTGCCCCAAACTGAGCACCCCACCTCACTCATTGTAGCACAGCCTCAGCCCCCTATGGCTGTACTGGAGAAGTGGGGTCAGAACTGTCTAAGAAATGAGAGTGCTCCCAGCTGAGCCCATCACCCCATTCCCTGAAGCACACTACCCCCTAGCACCTCTCAGCTTCCACATAAGAGTTTATTTTACTGCTCCTGTAAACTAGTCCTGATTCTGATTCCACTGCAAACTTTGTCAAAGGGAATAGTCCCAGTGACTTCTAAAGACTTTGTATCTGGTCCTCAAGAAGGGAAATGGACCCTTTGGTAAGAGCAGTAGAGTCTCAGAATGAGGAATCCCGGGTTCTGTTCCCAGCTCTGGGAGGGGAGTGGGGTATAATGTTTAGAATAGTGGGAATTGGGAATCAGATCTCCTGCATTCTAATCATGGGTCTGAGATGGGAGTATGGCACATAATCTGAACATCAGGGAACTGGAGTCATGAGCCTTGGGTGTTGTTACTGACTCTGCCCCTGACTCGTTGTGTTAGAATCATAGAATACCAGGATTGGAAGGGAACTCAGGAGGTCATCTAGTCCAATCCCCTGCTCAAAGCAGGACCAATTCCCAAGTAAATCATCCCAGCCAGGGCTTTGTCAAGTCGGACCTTAGAAAACCTCTAAGGAAGGAGATTCCACCACCTCCCTAGGTAACCCATTGCAGTGCTTCACCACTCTCCCAGTGAAAAAGTTTTTCCTAATATCCAACCTAAACCTCCCCCACTGCAAATTGAGACCATTGCTCCTTGTTCTGTTATCTGGTACCACTGAGAACAGTCCAGATCCATCTTCTTTGGAACCCCCTTTCAGACTAGTTGAAAGCAGCTATCAAATCCCCCTTCATTCTTCTCTTTTGCAGACTAAACAATCCCAGTTGCCTCAGCCTCTCCTCATAAGTCATATACTCCAGCCCCCTAATCATTTTTGTTGCCACAAAATTCAGCCTAATGATTCAAGTTGGATACTCATACCAGTGAGTAAGTAGTGGTGTGGTCAAATGTTTAGAGCACAGAGCTCTGAAGCAGGAAGAGCATGGTTTTCAAAGCATCTGAATCACTGAGTCAGTGTGTGGCACTGGGCCAATCACTTGAGACTTCCTTAGTAAGTGCGTTGGGCAAATCATTCCTCTTTCCAGACAAAATAGTATTATACAACTTACCCCATTTAGTAAATCTCATTACAATTTTCATCTAGAAAATACATGATCATGACGATGATGATACCATCTCCTCTGAAATTATTGCCCTAGTGAATTTTTTGTTGCAATATGATGCAGAATTGTTCTTCCTCTGAGGAATATTACAAGAAATTTCCTTCAGGGACTAGGTCCCAGAAGCCAGTGAATGAAATAAAAACACTTCTGTTTCCTTCAACACATTTTGTGCTTGTAGCTAGGAGATAGAACTACTCTGCTTAAACAAGGTAGGTTATAAATGAATTAATTAAGGCCCCAACCATCCTCCCACTGAAGTCCATGGGTGCAGTGCCCCAGTCTGCAATGTGAGCAAGATCATGTCATTGGTTTCTTCATTTGAATTTTCCATACATGGGCAGAGAATCTTAATGTATGTCTGAGCACATGGGTTGTGTCCATGTTCATATCTATCTATCTATCTATCTATCTATCTATCTATCTATCTATCTATTAATATATACATTGATCTATTCATGTCTGAATCTATTATTCTGAATACATCTAGTTTAATAATCATGGGTCAGGTTGTGAGCTTGATTTCAATGGTGTTATGCTAATTTACACCAGGTGAAGTTCTGGTCCCGTAATTCCATAGTGTCCACCCAAGTGATAAATAAGCACCAAACATGCTCATCATCATGCCATGACTGTACTTATTTTTGTTGTTGTTCTGTTATCACTGATGTTTCTTGCTTCTCCCTCCTCTCATCCTTACTCCCCTCTATTCCTCAAGTGTTATCATCACCCAGTGAATGTGAGTGGAAATGTTGTTTCTTGAAGTGGTTCTTGTGTTTGAATCTGAATATAGTTGGCTGGGAAGATCCAGTCAGATCTCTTCTAATAAGAAAGTCCACTCTCAGCATCCGACCATGGCACGTGCTCTGCACCTGCTGCCCAAGAGTTAAATGGCAGTATTTTTAGCTGAATTTTTCTCAAACCTTCTTCCACATAATGTATGCTTCTTTAATTGCTTTCATGTCCTCCTGTATACTAATGGAGAGTCCAGATGCCTTGAAGAGCTCAGAAAATATTACTCAACTGCCAGTGACAAGCATCTTTATAGAACTTATTCCTAATGGTGAGTAAATTTCTACATTTATTTAGAGCCCTTCCAAATGTCAGCCATTAAATAAAGAAATAAATCCAAATTCCTTCTGAAAAAATAGTTTAATCAATATTGATGTTTTCCATGATAAAACATTGATGTTAATGGTAGTTTTCAATTTTCCATTCAATTTCATGTGGACTCTTTGAATCAAAATTAAGGTTTTCACTATTTCAACTTTTCGTATAGATTCAGGATGAAAATATATATTGGAATATTGGAATTTCCCATGAGATGGAAATTCCATTTTCCAGCCAGCTCTACATGTACTACAATGGTCATGCTGAGGAAAATATTCACAAACACCAATAGAGGTTCCCCAAAGTAGGTCTTAAGAGAGGCTGAAGAACTCCCACCTCTTCTCCAAGGCTCCCTATTTAGAGGAAAACATTCTCTTTTGTTTTAAATTGTGCACTCTGCATAGTGCGCACGACATTGTGCTTTGGTTGTTGGATTTAATTTTCTCTATTTCATTGGATGTGTGTGAGTGTTTGAGTGTGTTCAGTTTCCAGGAGAATGGTTCTGTGGTTATGGCAGAGTCTCAGGTATCAGGAATGATGACTCGCTGTGTAAACCCAGTCTCTTCACCCCAATCATTCACAGTTTCCCCCTTAGTAGCTCACTATTCTTTGACACGTTGCTTTGAGAGCAACATATTAAAGGTGCTAAGGGTATGCAAAATATAATATTTGTTATTGCTCATTTTATTTCAACTCTGTCATTTCAGTGCCATGCCTTTATTAGGAAGTTTCTTGTCAACAAACAACCTAGAAGTAATACATCTGTGGAAATTGTCTCTTTGTACATTGTAGAATCTTTTTTCTTCCAAAATTCTTTGTAGCAAGGTGATTAGACAAAGATCCTCCACTGGTGTAAAGCAGTATAGAACTTTTTTATACTCATGAATCTGTTAAGATTTACCCCAGCAAAGGAACTGGCCCTAGCTCTTATTTTGTATGTTGAGAGAAACAAATGCATTTTGGATGCTGTGATGATAAAGGCAGGAATTATTGAAATTGTTCTCTAATATTTAGGGAAGAATAACATTTAATAGTACACAGAAGGCCAAAATCCCCCATAGTTTTCAGCATTTATCATGCTTCTCATTCTTCAAAGGACTTCAATGATATTGGGCTCAGCAGCACCAGTTTACTCATGTGAGTAGTCCTCATTTATGTGAATTGTAACTGCAGTTGGAATATTTGCATTCGTGTAAGAATTCCTGTGTTTAAGATCTGAATGAACTCAGAATTTGCTCTCATTTGAGAAATCTTATTTGATAAATGTGGCTGTAGAAAGAAAGAAAGAAAGAAAGAAAGAAAGAAAGAAAGAAAGAAAGAAAGAAAGAAAGAAAAGCATTGATCCCCTTTTGAATTTTCATGTAGACAGAAAATAAATGTTTTTGAAGAGGAAGAACAGAACCCCTGATGCTGGAAACTGGTATGCCTCCATTGCTGGTATAAACTGATGCAGCTCCTTTAGAGGAAATTTATCAGACCCCCATCTGTTGGAAATCAGTTGTATTTCCACTGGTGTCAAAGTGGACATTGTGATGGGTTGCTCCCCCACCCCAGGGGTGCCATCTGATGTACTGGGGTAACACTCAGCCCATCTGTTCCACCAGCCTGGGCTCCCTTACACTGTGCTGCTGAGCCGGGCCCTCAAGCCTCCTCCAGCACACATGCAGGTTGGGCCCCACCCAGCTGTGGAACGAAACAGACACTGAAATCTGACCTGCATGGGAAGCTTCAGCTAGGGAATTGCCCAGCACTCAAGTACACCCCCCGCCCCCCCCCGAAGTGTAAACCCAAAATTGAAAGAAAACATAGAGAACTGTACAGCGTAAGCTCATTGAAATTCACCCCCTCCCTCGATGCAGAGGAAGACATGCACAACTTTTTGCCCCCCAGTTATGAATTCCACAAACTGGTTTTAGAGACATCATAATCAAGTTTATTAACTACAAAAGATTTTAAATGATTATGAGGGATAGCAAACAGACCAAAGCACTATTTTAGAAAAAGCTAGAAATGTACAAGTCCATGAGTCCAGATCTAATGCATCCGAGGGTGCTGAGGGAATTGGCTGATGTGACTGCAGAGCAATTGGCCAATTATCTTTGAAAAGTTGTGGAGGTCGGGGGGGAGGTCCCGGACAATTGGAAAATATAGTGCTTATCTTTAAAAATAGGGAAGAAGGAGAATCCGGAAAATTACAGACTGGTCAGCCTCACCTCAGTCCCTGGAAAAATCATGGAGCAGCTCCGAAAGGAATCCATTTGGAAGCACTAGGAGGAGAGAAAGGTGATCAGGAACAGCCAACTATCTGAAGGGGGGTTCCAAAGAGGATGGAGCTAGGCTGTTCTCAGTGGTGGCAGATGACAGAACAAGGAGCAATGGTCTCAAGTTGCAGTGGGGGAGGTCTAGGTTGGATATTAGGAAACACTATTTCACTAGGATGGTGGCGAAGCACTGGAACGGTTTACCTAGGGAGGTGGTGGAATTTCCATCCTTAGAGGTTTTTAAGGCTTGACTTGACAAAGCCCTGGCTGGGATGATCTAGTTGGTGTTAGTCCAGCTTTGAGCAGGGAGTTGGACTAGATGGCCTCCTGAGGTCTCTTCCAATACTAATCTTCTACAATTCTATGATTAGCCAGCAAATAAAACAAAAATGCAATATAAGCTTAATATACTAAAGAAACTGGTTACAAGTAGTAATTTCTCACCCTAAATGTTGATTTAGGCAGATTGCAGAGGTTCTTGAAAGCAAGCTGCTCTTGCTTGCAGCTTAAAACCCCAGGAATTTCTTTCACAGGTCAGACACCTTCTCAGCCTCGGCTCAGTCCTTATCTCCCCCTTTATCTTTGTTCCTTAGATGTTTCCAGCAGTCATCCTGGGTGGGAATTCAGTGAAGAATGAACCCTGATTATCCCACTCCTACAGCCTTTAATAAGATTTACATATGGCAGAACCCTTTGTCTTTCAATGTGATTCCCATACCCCTCAGTGGAAAAATACTGATGTTTTATCATGGAAACCAGTACCACATTTCTTGAACACATGACCCTGTAGCGTCAAAGCAGCCATAAATGAGAGGCAGTTTGTAGGATCCCTGGAAAGCTTCTCAGGAAGGTGGGAGATTAGCATTTTCTAAGACCTATTGTTCTTCCTAATGGTCCTCTGACTTGTTCCCAGCTAGCCAGCCAGACTGATTGCATTCTGTCTGACTGGCATTCCCCAGGTGCAAACACTTTTGTAGTACAGATGTATAGTCAATGTTGCTAACTTTAGATACAACAATGATACATGCATACTAATAAGCTAATCATATTCAGTAAATCATAACCTTTCTAATGATGCCCCATATAACCTATTTTAAATAAAATACATTAGGATTATGACATAATCATATCATACTATTACTATGAAAAATATGGGGAGCAGTGTCACAGTCATACCAATGCAGCTACACCAGTTTACAATGATTATTGGGTCCAGTTACATACAGAACTGCAGCAGGTTTTTGTCTGAAGCATCCCAACACATAGGAAACCAGTATGAATTGTATGATTCATATGCACATGTATGGTATTCTTCAGATTCAGCTCCATTATCTTTCTCTTTGTCACCCCTGCAGATGACATATTCTGAGAGAGAGCCTGATGAGAACCAGACCATTTCTGATGTGTTCATCCTGGTGGGGTTTTCATACCTTACAAGGTATGAAAACCTTTCTTACCTTCAAATCCTTCTGTTTCTGGTGTTTCTGCTCTCCTACCTGGTCATTCTGATGGGGAAGCTGCTCATTATCCTCCTTATAAAGCTAAACCCATCACTTCATACCCCCATGTATTTCTTCCTACTGAACCTGTCCTTCTTGGAAGTCTGCTACACCAGCAGTGTGGTCCCTCAGCTGCTCCCTCACCTTCTCGTGGAGCAAAAGACCATCACCATTGTGGGCTGCGCTGCACAGATGTATGTCTTCACCATCCTGGGCTTCACAGAATGCTGCCTCCTTGCAGCCATGGAGTACGACTGCTACACAGCCATATGCAACCCCTTGCACTATAAAACCATCATGAGTGGTCGGGTGTGTGCACAGCTTGTGGCTGCTTCATGGACCATCGGCATCTCGGTGGAAGTAGTTCAGACCACGTGGATCTTCAGCCTGCCCTTCTGTGGCTCCAACCGCATGCACCACTTCTTCTGTGACATTCCACCGGTGGTAAAGATGGCATGAACTGACAGATCCAAAAAAGAAATTGTGGTCTTGACTGTGTTAGTTTTGTTCATCATGGGCCCTTTTTGTTGATAACCGTGTCCTATATCTGCATTATCTCCACCATCCTCAAGCTGCCATCAGCAGAGGGAAGACGTAAAGCCTTCTCCACCTGCTCCTCCCACCTCATGGTGGTGACTTTGTTCTATGGAACAGCCCTTTTCACCGACCTGAGGCCCAAGTCTATCTCCACCCCACAGAGTGATCAAATGATTTCCCTCATGTACACAGTTGTGACCCCAGTGTTGAACCCCATAATATACACACTGATGAACAAAGAGGTGAAGGGAGCCTTTAGAAAAACAATAGAAAAGAGTCTCTTTTCACACAACTGGAGAAATCAGAGAATGAATGATAGAGTTAGTTAAAACAAGGGGAATGAGGGAAATTCATAAATATTTTGTTTAATTTCTTCCGATGACATTCACTTTTTTTAATTGGAATTTTGACATTTGAAAAACTTTGACCTGTTCTAAGTCTGTTTGGAAAATGGGAAAAGAAACTTTTTTTTAAATGAAATAAATAAATAAACAAATAAATACATAAACTTTTGTCAAACTTTTGATAGTTAGAACCTTTTGACCAGATGTAAAGATAATTGAAAAATCAAATGAGAATCTTTAGTCAAAGTAGTATCCTGATTTTACATCTTCAAAATTTGATATGTCAAAGCAAAAAACAAAACAAAACAAATTAACGTAAGAAACATTTCATAAAATGTTCACCTTGGTTTGTTGAAATTTAACAATTTTCACCAAGATTTTAATACCTGAATAATTCCAACCAGCTCTACAGAAAAGTCCATTTAGGCTTCCCCTTTCGCTGTCTTGCTGCCCAGTGCAGCATTTTAGGTTTTGGGTTGGGTTGAGGTTTCCTCTGGCTTAATTTTAAATAACATTGCTCAGCACTTATGCAGGCTTCCTATATAAGACACGGATAGATTTTTCAATGCCTAACCTGATCAGGTCACACAACAACTCTGGGAGATGGCTCTTGACTTCCATGGCATTTTTTATTAGCAGATCAGATTGTAAGATTATGGTGTATATCATAGATTAATCGATTTTAAGGTAATAAGAGACCATTCTGATCATCTAGTGTGATATCAGCAATTTCCAGGGAAGTCCAACATTGCCAGTTTAGCCTGGATCTGGAGCATACTCTGCGGGGAAGGTTAGGAGCTCTAAGCCCAGAACTCTAAGAAACATCTATTGAGCATGTGGAAACTGAGATTCTTCCAAATGCTCATAACTTGACCAAGCCTACGTGCTGTTTTATGGAACAAGCAAAAGGTGCATCGCTGACACCAGGGTGCCCCCACCCCTCATATTTCATTTTCTGCTTCAGTGCCTACCAGAGCTAGAGTGTCCAAAAAGAGAATTCTTCCCCTTTGTTAACACAGGAGAACCAACATATTTTCCCATAATCTCTTTCTTGGCAATGACTGAAACTTTTTTTTTGTGTGGAATTCTTAAGAAAATTTCCTACTGAGGTAGACACTCAACATGAAAAAATTCAGCCCAAATGGTTAAAGTTTTAGGAAGTTATAAGGAATTAAAAACAGGGTCTTGTAATGCAAAGTATTGAGTAACCTCATTTGTAGGGTTTTCTCCCATTGACACTTATAATATATCTTGTCTGGAGTCTATCTAGATGCATAGAACTTAAGGGCAGAAAGAACCACAGTGATAATCTAGTCTGACCTCCGGTATAACATAGGCCATAGAACTTCCCCAAAATAATTTATAGAGCATACCTTTTAGAAAGAAAAAACATCCAGCCTTGATTGGATCCACCACATACCTCAGTAATTTTTTCCAATGGTTAATTAAAAATATACAATTTATTTCTAGCTTCAACTTCCAGCTATTTGGTAGACATGCCCAAATATCTTCAAGTAATATCATCTTCCCCTTTTCTTCCATATTTATTTTTTTTTTTGTTCTGTGTTTAATTGAGCTATAGATCATAAACTGCCCAGAGAACTATTTCATTCTGTTAAGTTTGCTATAAATTTCCATGTATAGTTATGGAGCAATAATGTAGAAGAAAGAAAGAAAGAAAGAAAGAAAGAAAGAAAGAAAGAAAGAAAGAAAGAAAGAAATGTTTGTTTGTTGTTTGTTTGTTTGTTTGTTTGTTTGTTTGTTTGTTTGTAATTGACAATAAAATAATTCAAGTATTTCTCTCTGTAAGGAAAAAAATTATCACTCAAAGGCAGTTGAAATGTTCTGTAAATAAAAAGTAACTTGATCAAGTACAATTATACTGCTCTACAGCCAAAATGCTTCTGAAATAAATGTAGTCCAACTTTACTAATTCTGGGTCACTGAGAACGAAAATGATGCTTAAAATTGTTGATTGGCTCTAGTTTTCAAGATATGCTATTGGGTCAGTATATACGACCCTTGACTTGGGAATGGCAGAGGATAAGTGAGTTATAAAGGGAAGGGATCTCAATTTAAACCAGAAATGACTAAAATACATCTTTGTCTAGATCTATGAATAAATCTATGACTGGGTTTGGACAGTACTTGCTTTTGAGGCAAAACTATGAATGATGCAATCTGAAGCTGGTATTGCGTCATACATGATATGAATTGCATCATTTTATTCCTAGAAGTCATGGATGATGCACTCATAACGAAGCTTACATCACTTTGCTGAACAAATTGCCCTACATCAGCTCTAGAAATCATACAGTGTCATGCTCTCTTATTTGTCAGTGTTTGATTTTGCAAAGGGACACATTTCTGTTTAGCCAAAGTGAGCAGAGATGCCTCGTACTTGTGTGAACAGTGCAGATAACTTCTGCTATGTTTGTGGTGAAGTGACTTTTGCATCACAAAAGCGCAGTCTAACCACTATGGTTAAGAAAGCCTATCACCTTTCTTTTGGCAGCCAAATTGGAGATCAGGACAAGAGGTGGGCCCCACACATATGCTGCAACACTTGTGCACAAATCTTCACCAGTGGTTGAACAGGAAAAGGAAATCTATGCCTTTTGCAGTGCCAATAATTTGGAGAGAGCCAACAGATCATACCAGCAATTGTTACTTTTTCATGGTGCCTCCAGTTGGGAAAGGTGTGTCAAAGAAGAAAAAATGGACTGTGCATTATCCAAACATTCCATCAGCTATACGCCCAGTACCCCACGGAGAAGGACTGCCAGTTCATGATGCACCAGAATCATTCTCACTTGAGTCAGATGAGGAAGTGGAAGAGGATGAAACTTCTGATCCTGAACCATCAATGTCACAGGACCCACATTTTCTCCCATCCTCCTCCTCTGAACCACACCTCATAACACAAGGTGAACTGAATGACCTTGTCAGGGATTTGGAACTAACCAAGAGTAAGGCAGAGCTGTTGGGTTCCAGACTACAGCAGTGGAATCTCCTGGCAGGCTATCAGGGCAAATGGAGCCCATCAATGCTTGCAGACTATTGCTGGACAGTGACAAGAGATGCTCCATTTAATGAATAAAAGAGACAAGCCAAGAAGCACTGAGTAGACACTGAATAGGACTAAATTATGTACATAATAGTTTTTTGCCTTTTGTTTCATAATAAATTTTATTTATATAACTTTTTTGCTGATTTTTAAAGTGTTACATAAACAGGACAGGTGAAATGTTATCATGTAAAGCAACCATGAACACATGAAAAGACCTAGGTTTACAATTTATGATTAAAACTCTACTATCTACACAATATACATAGTCATAAAATGTAAAAATTTAAATATCTTAGAAACAGTAGCCAATCAGTTGTTTTAATTGTCATATTTGAATTCAGCACATCAAAATCCATAATAAATATCACATTTTATCTCTGAAGCAGATGACTTCTCAAAAATTGTAGACCAGTGTTATTTATTGTTTGTCTCTTCAGGACAAAAACAAACTATTTGATGGTCTAAAAAACAAATTAGCAACATAAGCAAGCAGCATAGCATTTAAGGCCAGAAGGGACTATCAAATCATCTAGGTGGACCTCCAGTATATCACTAGCCACTACCACCACCCAGCGCCCTCACACCCATCCAACAACTGAAATTAAACCAAATTATTTTTCCTTTCCTTTGAACCTGAAGGGAGAGAGCCTGAGGTCCTAATAAACTTGTTCAAGTAATATATGGTTTTAAGGGTCAAATTGAATATTTTCAAAGCCAGCTAAGGAATTTGAACAATCAAATGGAAAGTCAGTGCCCAGGTTACTCCTTGTAGGATTTTCAAAGACCCTAACCAGATCTAGGACCAGATTTTGAAATGCATTCAAATATACAAAAAAGTTTTTAGTGAGGTGGGATATAGTCACCTGAATGATTATGAAAAATCCCATTAATTGCCTATCTGCATTTTAACTGCTTAAGGACCCTAATTTTTAAAGGTATGTAGGTGTCTAATGATCACATAGGTGCCTAGAGAGATTTTCAACAGTGCCTAGCACCTAGCTCTCATTTAATTGAAATAATGTGGTGTCTAACCTCCTTAGGAACCTTTGTAAATCCCATTAGGTGCATATCCTTCATCTGTAGACACCTAAATACTTTTGAAAAACTGGCCTTTAGAGTTTGACCCAGTACTCACTAAAGTCAATAGAAAGACACCTGTTGACCATTGGATTTGGCTCTTAAGTGATGCATTGTGGTGGCCATCTGCATTTGGGGAGTTTTGTCTCAAGGGAGCTTAATGGTAAGAGCTCAGCTATGCTGCCATAATGTACTGTGTAGACACTACCTAGGAGATACCACAGCGATGGAAGGGGTTTGTCTGTCACTGTTGTAACTCCACCTCCCCGAGTAATGGTAGCTAGGTTGATGGAAGAATGTTCCCATCCTTCTCCAACTGCCAGGTTTACCACTCTGCATCCTCTACTTCCTCTACTGGGGGAGGGTGGGACTACAGGGGAGTCTTTTCCACTCTTTTGGGTCAATTCCAGGGTTTGCCGTGTGGGGTTCTTTCATCCTCCACCCACAGAAACTACGTTGTGTGTGTGTGCAGGGCGGGGGAGAAGGTGGAGTGGATGGCGCCATGGATCCACCCCTTTTTTCATGTTCTCTGTGTGTATATATATATATATCTTCCTACTGTATTTTCCACTACATGCAGCCATTGAAGAAAGCTTATGCTCAAATAAATTTGTGAATTTCTAAGGTGCCACAAGTACTCCTTATTCTTTATGATGATGAATGAGGTTGTTTTAATCGAACCAACATGTACAAGGTGAGAGGTGGCACCTTGCTACACAGAAGGGTTGTACCTCAATACATCAAGACACTTTTTTGTATCTTTGTATAAGAATGCATCCCTGAATTGTTGTCTTTTTCTGTCCTAGGGGGGCACTGGTAAATCCCACCATTGACTAAGCCAGTCCATTGTCAGGGAGCACATATGTACTAGCAGAATTGTAGACATCTGATCCGGGGAGCTAGAGACTGTTTTATTTGGCAATAAACCTGGCCGGGTGCCTTCGTACCTTAGCAGAGTCTGTGGTCATTGGGGTTCTCTCTGGGTCTGGTGTGCCAGCGACCTGCAGAGCCGGGGAAGCACACAGGGGGAACACGTGCAGCCAACTGATATCAACATGGGGTGGAGCAGAGCACCACACTGATGATACTTGACAACATAAATCAGTGTAGCTTCCTTGAAACTCATAGGAAAGTTGGTGTTAAGTTAATTAGCACAGCTTCATTAGAGTCAATGAGCCAGTTCCCCAGTAATTATAAATCAGTGTAGCTCCATTATACTCCATAGGGCCAGATACTCTGCTAGAGTAAATTTGTACAGCTCTGTTGACACTAATGGGACAGCTCTACCACTGCTATAGATTGGAATCACTCTGCTGATGATAAAGAATCAGATTCTCAGATGCCATAGATCAATGAGCTAATGTAAATTAGCATAGCTAAACTGTGATCAATGAGACTGATCCCCAGCTGGTGTAAATCAGCATCATTCCAGTGTAGTCAATTGGCCAGGTCCTCGGCGGGGCTAAAATACGATGGTTCAGTGAAGGTCTTCTCTCTGGTGGGCACAGATGTTATTCGTTGCTGGAATATCATCAGCAAGGTCACAAACAAAGTTCTCACCAGGGACATCTGTGTCAAAGCCCTGAAGTCAACAGGCATGCACAGGAGTAACTGAGAGCACATTATGAAGTAATGATAATTCACAGGGTGTGACAGGACAGGGCTTCATAGGGGTTACTAAGAACATGGTGTTAAAGGTAGAGGGCTGCATACAGTCCTTTCAGGGTAGACATGATGGGGAAGTGGATGCCCAGGGCTAGTATGTGTTAGGAGTATGTTCTGTGTCTTTAAGAGCAGAGCACTGAACTGGGACTAGCATTCTAGTGTCACCTTTGCCAGACACACAACTCAGAGCTCTGGACTCTCCTTTAGCTTTTGGAACATGTTTTAGTTCTAATAATGCGTTACACTGTAGACTCCAGAATGTTTCTCCTCCTTATGAATTCACAACACATGGTACCAGAGTGAGGTAGAAGAGAGGACAGAGAAAAGAGGACTGTGATGAAGAAATAAAGGAGTCATCATGGAGATGGAGCATCTAAAAGCCCCCAAATAATTCAATCTCCCAGGTAACGCAGCAGACTCCTGGAAGAGTTTCAAACAGAGAATCTATCTATCTATCCAGATATATATCATTATGACAAAATGAGATTGTTAGGACAAGTAATAGACCTATCTGTTTGCCCCATCTCGCAGGGTCCTGGAGCCCAGGCTCCTGCCCGAGCCCAGAGGCCTACACTGCAATTAAAAACTTGTTAGCCTGAGCCCAGTGAGCTCAAATCAGCTGGCGTTTGCCAGTGGCAGATTTTTAATTGCAGTGCAGACACACTATAATAGGTAACCAGAGTCAAAGACTGAAAACTAAGGGCCATATCTTGAGCTTGTGTAAACTGACACAGTTCAACTGATTCCAGAGTAGCTAGGGATATTTATGCCAATGCAGGATCCAGTTTTTGGATTTCAGTGAAATTAAAATGATTTAAATGACCTGGGGATCTGTCCCATTGACTTCCACGGAGCTGTGGCTGATTTACACCTGCTTGGAATCCAGTCCGTTACACAGTTTCAGATCCATAAACTTTGCCAAAGTTGAGTCAAAAGTTCTTAACCCATCTGTCCTTCCATGGCTTTTCGTGCATGAGATTAATTACAAGAGTGGAACTGTTAATGGCTGTGCAGTGATTCAGTCCCACTGAGTCAGAATGTTGGAGGAATTCAGTGTTGCAGAGATTTTTCGTATCTGATTTTCAACTTCTACTGGGATGAATATCCCGATCTTTCTTTCTTTCTTTCTTTCTTTCTTTCTTTCTTTCTTTCTTTCTTTCTTTCTTTCTTTCTTTCTTTCTCAGCAATTACTATTTTTCCCTTTACTCAGATAACACTAAATCAAAACACCATTAGGCTGCAGGTTCAATGGTTCATGACATTTTAAAAACATTTAATTCATATGGGTTGTAGTTATCTCAGAGAGATTGAATATCTATAAAGGACCAAAAGCTGATGTTAACCAGTGTAGCTCCATCGGAGTCAATGGGTCCATACCTCCAGCTGGTATAAAGCATCCATAGCTCCATTGGATTAAATGGGTCAGTTCTCTCCCTTTTGTAAATTGTTGCAGTTCCACTGAAATCAATGGGACCAGATTTCCAGCTGCTGTAACCAGACATAACCCCACATAGTCAATTATGCCATTTCCAAAGATGGGATGAATTAGTTTAGTGCTATGGAGTTATGGTAATTTACATGAGCTAAATATCTTTCCTGTAATACCTAACGCTGTCTATCTTTTCATCTGTGATTCTTATTTCTTAACACCACTAGCCCATATTAAACCTCATGGAAGATTCCAGGATCATGGTTAATAGACAGAAATCTGTACCCAGCCAATAACAAAATGCTGTAGTGGGGTAGCAGTTTAGTTACATTCTTACGAAATATGATGTTCCTCTGGATAGTGCAGGGTAAGTTAGCAACCCAAATTTGGGGTCAGTTGAGCCAGAGTTTCCGGATATATAAGTCCTTAGAAAATGGCCTTATTTTATTATATTTATTTATTTTTTCATAGACCTGGGGATCAAATTTTTGATGTGTTGAAGGTCAAAATGATCTCTGTCTGCCGACTTTTAACCAGGGATAGCGCATGGCACCTACTAAATCTTTAAGGAACCCAAACTGAGAATAGTATTTAAGAAGTTGTTCTCTTTTACAGTGTGTACACGCCAATACAGAAACACAGATAGATGGTTTCCATAAGCCCCATTTGAAATGTTTTAAACCACAACTCTTTTAAGTGCTCCGAAAATTCAAATGGTTAAATGGTTTGATCTGAAATTCAGTGTGTCTCATTGGGGCACAAGGTCCTGTTAATGTTCCAGATTTGGGTCATGTGACCATGGGGTGACAAGTTACACCCCACCCAAAATGGTTTTGTTCTGCTGCCTCGTACTGTTAAACTGAGAGTTACTAATGACTGGAGGAATCACAGACCTCACTGAGATTGCTGGCTGTGAATTTGTGAGTTCTGGGTGGTTGTTTCATTTTGGGGGCTGTAATCACATTCTTTGGATGTAAAAAAATAGACATGCAATTCTTTCCTGGAAGGAGAATGGTAATTGGAGGACAGAGGAGTGGGGGAACCAGCAGGAAGAGGTTTGGACTACAGTGAGAGATGGGGTTTATGCGGAGGGAGACAAATGGAGATGCAAGATAGGAGAGAGGTTGGGAGGTCTGGTGAGGGAGGCATGGGATTTGGGGAATGGAGGAGTGTGACACTAGGCAGGGGGAGGAGGAGGTGAGTGTCAGGAGGACTGGGTGAGAATAGCAGTTGGGGCAACCATCAGTTCAGTATTCTCCCTTCCTGGGTCTGTGTCCATATCTGGGAGGGGAGGCCCTCTCCCTACTCCCCTTGCGGTCAGGATCTGGAGAAGTCCTGTTCTTTTTTTGGATGGGGAGCTGAGAACAGGGAAACTTCCTACCTATCAGAGACTCTGAAACACTCAGGAGTGGGGCAGAGAACAGCCACTGAGATGAATGGAGCTGTTTCCACATCTTAAAGCTATTGTCCCAGGCTGTATCATCTCCATAGGGTGTTCTCATTCAGTAGAGACCATCCTATTCAGATGAACTGGCCCTGTTACACCTCTCAGAGCCCCCAGTGCAGCAGATGGGTGTGCAGAGGAGCCCTTTCCTTTCATCCTTCTTCTAGCCTTGCTGTCTAAAGGACGATGTTTCTTAGGCTATGTCTACACTATAAATTTATGTCAACGTAAGTTACATTGGCACACAGCTGCCACAGCTATTAAATCACTTGTGCATGTGCACACTACACTCCTTGTGTCAGTGGTGTGCATCCTCACCAGGAGCACTTGTAATAATTCAGAGAGCAGTACAGCATGCAACTCATTGCCTTCCAGCACAAGATCTTTTGGGAAGTTCTTGCAATGCTTGGTGAAGCTGAAACAAGTTTTGCAGGATGACTGGGAGCATAGTGTCAACTTCCTATAATGCAATGTTCTCTGTCTCATAATTTCATCTGCAGCCCATAATATTTTACACCTTCTTTTCAAAGTCCCATAAATGTGCATATCCTTCCTCGCTGTCCACCGTCTCTGACAGAAGCATGGAGACTGCACAGATCTGCACTATTGTTATGAGCATCGTGAGTTCGGGGCACCTGATCCTTCAGTATTTGTGGAGCTGCAAGAGGAACCATGGAGAACATAATGATTCCTTAGGGGCTAACTTGCTGTGGGACTTAGAAACAATTCAAGGTTTCTGTTGGAGTTGTAGAGCAGTGCTTCTGGGCTTGAGAAACAAGCACTGACTGGTGGGATCAATGTCAGGCAGGTTTGTGAAGATGAGCAGCAGCTGCAGAGCTTTTGGATATGCAAGACCACATTCCTGGATCTGTGTACCAAACTCGCCTCAGCCCTTCAGCACAAGGATACCAAAATGAAGCCGTGCTGATCGGAGAAGTGAATGGTGATTGCACTGTGGAAACATGCAACACAGGTCACTCAGGAATAATTTTGGAGTCAGGAAATCCATTTCAGGGGCTGCTGTCATGCAACTGTACAGGGCCATTAATTGACTCATGCTATGCAGGACTGTGACTCTAGGCAATGTGCAGGACATAGTAGATGGATTTGCAGACATTCCTAAACTGCTGTGGGTCCATAGATGGCCCGTGTCCCTATTTTAGCATCAGACCACCCTGTCACAGAGTACATCAACAGAAAGGGTTACTTTTCTATGGCTATGCAAGTGCTGGTGGGTCATCAGGGGTGCTTCACCAACATCAGTGTTGGCTAGTCAGAGAAGGTGCATGATGCTCACATATTTAAGAACACAGCCCAGTTCAAAAAGGTGCAAGCAGAGACTTTCTAACCTGAGCAGCTGATTGTCATTGGGAATGTTGAAATGCCAATAGTCATCCTGGGCAACACCCCTTGCTTCCATGGCTCATGAAGCCATACACCAGCCACCTTAACAGCACCAAGAACTGCTTCAGCTACAGGCATAGAAAGACAGATGAATGGACCCTTGGTCATCTGAAGGGACACTGATGTTGTTTACTTACAAGATTGGTAAAAAGTGACAAATAGTCCTGTGGCACCTTATAAATGTCAAAGTTAGAATCAGGACTCACAATTTGTCAGACCACTCTGTTTTATTAGCACAGCGCTCTGCCAATAACATTCAGAATATGTGAGCGGCCATGCAAGGCCCAAACAGTCTTATTTATACAGATAAAAGAGCGGGAATTAGACAAAGGGACAAAGAAAGCAAAACAGGAAAATTCACCTGGGGCACAGCATGCATATCCTATTTCCTTACTAACTGTTATCGATTTAAGGCTAATACTTCACCAATTGCCCTCAAACGGTGCAATTGTTCTATGTTAATGTCTGTATTCCTGACACCTGGATTGCAGCATTCCAACAGTTTGTCTTAAAGGTACAGACAGCATTTCTTTAATCCTTTCTATTTTCACAATATAATTCATTCTACTTTCACAATCCCTCCTTTTGGTCAGGCGTACGCCATGACCAACCCTTACTGAGTTCCACAAATTAACCATTCCTTATCTCTTAGTTCATCAGCGATATTCAAAATCATTATATTAGCACTCTGTTTTGGGGCAGCCATCTGGGTGACACAATTCTGGATACAACAGATTAACTGAAAGCATACAAAAATCACTAAGATTTCAAACAGGATAGTTAGGGCTCCCTGAAACAACCAGTTTCCTATGCCAGAGAAATTGAACAGGTTACTTAGCCACTTCCATAAAGAACTCAGCTCTTCATGAGGAAGATATGCGATTTGTTCTAAGTGGCTATAGCGATCTATTACCTTATTGGTATTGTATAAACATACAACATTGTTTTCCAGTGAGAGCACAGGTCCCTCCTTTGGCCGCGAGCACTATGTCCAATGCCTGACGGTTCTGGAGGGCCACCTGTCCGATCGCCTCTGTTTCCCTGGCCAGGGCTCTTAAACTTTCTCTGGTTTTATTTGCCATTATTTAACTACTTAGGAGCCTTTTTGCCTGGTGTATTGCTCCCCCAAGTGGGGTAAAGGAACTGCCAATAGCCTCTTCCCAGGTGTCATTACTGTACCATATTGTGTTAAACAGACAAGGTCCTCCAGTGAGGTCTGGGTAATTGAGTGGGATAGCCAGGACAGGAACACCAGTTTGAGAGTGGGCTGGGATGTGGCTGCAGACCCAGCATTTAGAAATAATAAGGGTCTGAGCTATCCACACTTGCTGCTGGATAAAAGAATTGTCATTGTGTGCACCCCAGACCTTAAGATACCAGCAGCTGAAGAACAGGCGCTACCAGAGCTGCATGTTGGAGGCAAGGCCCTTCTGGTTCTGACAACCTCAACTGAGGGAACTGCACTCACAGTTTTATGTCCACCAGGCAGCAGGCGCTCGGCTCACTACTGCTTCTTCTTGGGCCTTGCTTTATGTAGTCATCTGCTTCTGGCAACCCTTACGAGAGCGTAGATTGTAAGGTATTGCAGGCTGTTCCTCTACGTCTTCTTCTGGAGTCAAAAAAATTGACTCTGCGTGGTCCTGAGGTGGTGGTTGGTTCACTGGGGTCTGTGCATTCTTGCACTGCGAAGCATGTATCCACTCTGAGATGCCAGACAGTTTAACAGCCGTCCCTTGACTCTGGCTGTAACAATGGCCTTCACACCTTATCTTTTCCTGATGCATACATTCCTCATTCACACAAATAGATTTGAGAATACAAACAGTAGTATTTTATATTGAACAAAAAAAACATTGCAAATTAAACCTTGCTAAGTTTTACAATTGATAACTAAGACAATTTACATTGAGACCCAGGCCTTCAATGTTTCTCTAATTTACTTAACACAGACACAATAGAGAATCCTGTCTCTTACTACCTAAATCTTAAAACAAAGAGTTAGAGAGGGCCCAATTTGTAATGCATATGGGAAAACAGAATCCTATTGTCCCAGGGGGTCATTTCTTTCTGGTATTTAAAAAAGAGGGCTAGCAGGATGAAATCAAATTATACTGTAATTCTTATGGGACATTATAAAATCCTGCTCCTACATATCCCCCTTTTGACACTAAGATTATTAATCGCCAGTGTCACTTCTTATTTAGTCCATGTAATAGAAAATACTGGGAGGTGATTTGGGCCTGTGGCTTTAGCTTTACATACATTTGTTTTATCCACCAGCACATTTTAAACATTTCAATTAAACACATACAATGTAAAACCAAAAACAATTAGGGTAGTAATATTAGTATGCCAGTAGTTGTGGGAGACCATCCAGAAAATGTTATACCAATGGTAAGCTGTTATTCTTTTATGCAGTGGCAATTTTTAACATGTCCCCATTTGCGTGTATAATATGAATAGTTCAGTTTTCCACATTTTTGTTTTTATTTTTTTAGGAGCCATCTTACCTTTTTACCTTTTAACAGATGATTGGTAACTGTTTGCCATTTAATGCCAAGGTTGATAGAGAACTCAGCTAAATCAGTGCTTACAGTAAGCGGAGACTCTTTTGTTGTTGTTGTTGTGGCAAATAGTAAATGTGATTATTGGTAAACACAGTACTTACATTACATTTACATTTGTCTTCTGGTGGGTTGCTAGCACTTTTTAAACACTTTTTCCCAAGAATTAACACATACACATAGTCCATTATACATTACTTTGGATTATCTGAAAGACAAAAAGAACATTTTTCTGCCCCTTTTGGGGTGGCATTGATTATTGCTTAAAGATTCCATTCTTTTACAAATACCCTTCCTGACTGCAGGCAAAACAGAGGAATTACTCCCATATTTTCCTGTGTGTGTTTTTTTTTTTTTTTTTTTAATAGGCAGGCCAGGTTTTAATGGCTTCTACATTTTAAGGGTTATGCAAAAATTATTTCACTGTTTAGTTATTAAATTCATGAGGTGGTGTACCTCAAGTTTTGCCTTTTCTATAGCAGAACAATGTTTTCCCTGCTGTGTTAAGCTTTAAGTTTATTCACAGGTAATAGCTGAGAAGCATCATTACCATATTACTTTAAAGGATTTTTCCAAAAATCATACACACTACAAGTTGTTACAGGGGTACTCACTAACATTAAAGTTATTTTAATGTTTAATATTAACAGTAACATTAGCATCAAATTTATTAAAGGTATCTTGTTATACCATGCCTTTTATGTAGGCAGTTTGTTTGCTGACCAGGTATGTTCTTTATTTGCAGCTTCGTTTGTGCTGGCAGTTTTCACCTTTGTTTATCAGTTAGGTAATTTGCATCAACACAGGCTAGGCTTTTGGATTCAAAGCCATCAGCAGAGCTCAGCGACTCTGTTTTAACACACAGGGATCTGAAAAAGAAAACACAGCCTATTGCGGCTCTTTTTGGAGCCCTAATAGGATTTTAATTCAGCAGCATGTTTCATTTGCATTTTTTTTTTTACATCCCTTTTTTACAATATACACTGCACATGTCCTACGGAAAATGCACATTCTTTCTATACTATAACTTTTCAAAAACATTAGCCATATTAATTTTTACATAAGGTATAACTTTGTTTTGTTTTTTTCAGAGTTTTCATGTACTTTTATTAAAGTGACAGTCTGATTACACATAGTCATTTTAAGGCTCAGTGTTTTTAACATTGCTTCTTTTTGTTTTGTGCACCTCACCTCTGCTGTTGCTTCAGAGGGTCACTGTTAACTTCTTATTCTTTCACTACAACTCTTATCTGCTATTGTTACAAAAAAACAAAACAAACAAACAGACTCCAGAATCTTTACCTATTCTCCTGATTTTGACTGCCCTATTGCAGCCATGACTTGGTCTTTATTTAAAAACATTTTAATTTTTGTAAAGAATCAAGTTACCCCTTAAGGGTTAAATGCTAAATCCCAAAGCCAAACAACACTAATTACCTGTGTCTTGCAAAAAAGGTCTGTCAGTTTTGCAACTTTGAATTAAAGAGTCAAATGAATTTTTAGTGGCATTAAAAACAAAAACAAAATCAATTTATCTTACACCTACAAAACAGTAGTTTTACAAACCAGATGTGCTGGTTTAGATTCTTAGAACTTTACATATTTTCACAGACATAGATACATACACATTTTCTTTTCCTTAACATTCCTTTACACTGTTTTGTTTTTACATAGCTGTATATATATATGGATTATTTACAGGCACTCTTCTGGAAAAGGGCCCATTTTCCCTTCAGAATGTCTGCAAAGAAACCAAGAATTCTCTCTCTTTAACATGGTCCTTTTTAACATTTTCCACAAAGTTTAACTGCTTAATTCTCTCCAGCCTCTATAGTTAATTTTTCACTCTTTTCTTAAATCACTTGTTTATGTTTCAAAATGACACCTTTATCACCTTAGATTTCACCCTTTTAAGTATTGTTCCAGGGGTTCATGCCTGCACTTACTACTTTTTTTTACTTCTGACACTATTCCCTTAGGGCTTTCAACCTGTTTCTTTTTTGTTGCTTGCCTGCTTGTCTGGGCCCGATCCTGCTTTTTTCAATGAACCGTTTGTGAATGATATTGTGGTCATTTCACAATTTTGATTGAAATGTTCAAGGAAAGGGACCAGAAAGGGTGGGGGCTAGTTGAGGAGCCCCCCCGCCCCCAGCCTTGCTGAATTGGTAGTGGGACACTATAAAGAATCAGTTTCTGAGGCAGACAACAAAGGGGAACAGAACAAGGGACTGTTTGTCCTTTTTACAATGAGATGGGAGTATGAAGGGGTTTGGATCGATCCGGGGTTTGGAGAACGGGGTAAAGGGGAGCGCTCGGTCTAGTGGTGGGAGAGGAGGCTTTTAATAAAGCTTTTAACTTATTATTTGAATAAGTGAGAGAGGCCAGTTTTGATTTTGTCCACCTATGATTTGCCTCTTCCCACCACTGCATGAAACAATTAACCTCTCCTTTAGCCAATTTAGTTTTAGGTTGGCCGAGTTTGTCCTTTAAGACATCCACTCAGTCTTTGTTCCAAGATTTTAACAGTGGCCACTGAGTTTTGGGATCCTCCTGAGTTAGCCTAGACCATTTTCCCAGAAATTTACAGGAGTCTTGACCCTTTTTACAGGAGTCTGGACCCATCCTAAATACATAAAATGAGCCGGCGTTCATTTAGGGAACTGTCCCGACTTAGACGTCTGGTTACCAGTACAGGAGGACTTTCACACACCAATCACACAAGAAGGAAATTCAGGTTCATCAGAGCGATGCCTGCTGCAACACACAAAAGGAGCCCACAGGCTACTGCCTCAATTGCCCTTGCTTTCACACTAAGGGTTTTACCCAAGGTGTGGTGCGGCTGCAATTGTGCAGATTTCACTCACTCAGACCGCGGGGACAGGAACCCCTTGGTCGGCCGATCCCCAGACAGAGACGGCACCCAGACTCAAACACTCCACAAGAGGACAGATAGACACAGAGACAGGACAGTCCTCAGTCCGGACAAAACACAGAAATAATTACCTGACCAGATTCCTGATGTCAGATCCCGGGATCCCTACCAGAACAGAGTGGGAACCAACAGGTTCGATGGCGTAGACCTCACTGTGGCTGTGCGCCTTTCCGCTCTAGTGGAGGACCGCTTGGGCCAAATGCCCAGGTGCCGGCTGCCACAGTCATCCTACAAAAACAGTCAGGAATCACACAGCCCCAGTGAAGACGGTTGCCATCTCGGTGGAACCTCCAAATTGTCAAAGTTAGAATCAGGACTCACAATTTGTCAGACCACTCTGTTTTATTAGCACAGCGCTCTGCCAATAACATTCAGAATATGTGAGCGGCCATGCAAGGCCCAAACAGTCTTATTTATACAGATAAAAGAGCGGGAATTAGACAAAGGGACAAAGAAAGCAAAACAGGAAAATTCACCTGGGGCACAGCATGCATATCCTATTTCCTTACTAACTGTTATCGATTTAAGGCTAATACTTCACCAATTGCCCTCAAACGGTGCAATTGTTCTATGTTAATGTCTGTATTCCTGACACCTGGATTGCAGCATTCCAACAGTTTGTCTTAAAGGTACAGACAGCATTTCTTTAATCCTTTCTATTTTCACAATATAATTCATTCTACTTTCACATAAACTAACAGATGTATTGGAGCATAAGCTTTCATGGGTGAATACCCTCTTCACCCATGAAAACTTATGCTCCAATACATCTGTTAGTCTATAAGGTGTCACAGGACTCTGTCGCTTTTTACAGATTCAGACTGATACGGCTACCCCTCTGATACTTTACAAGATTGGAACTCAGTGAGAAAAATATCCCACTGGTTATAGCTGCCTCCTGTGTCCTTCATAACATCTGTGAAGTGAAGGGGGAGAAGTTTCTGTTGGGGTGGAGGTGGAGTGGCTGTCTGCTGAATTTGAACAGCCAGATACAAGGGCTATAAAAGAGCTCAACCCAGAGTTAGATGACTGAGGCAGGGCTGACACTTCCATTAGGCGACCCTAGGTGGTCCCTAGGGTGCCAGGATTCAGGGGGCAGCATTTCGTGAGGTCTCCACGGGGTGCCCGGGAGTTTTTGGTTCCGCTTCTGTTGCGCTGCCAAAGAAGGACCTTCTGCCGACGTGCCGCAGAAAACAGTGGCAGGCAATTGAGCAGCTCAATGACTGGCTCTGTTGCCTGTGGCATTTCGGCAGAGGGTCCTTCTTCAGCGGTGCCATGGGAGTGGAACCGGAAGCTGCTAGGTGGGCTCTCCTTATCAGGCAAAAAATAATTTCAAAAATTTCCAGAGCTTTAAAGGGGAGGAGGGGCTTCCTGTCCTCCTGAACCCCTGGGCAGCTGAATTCACAATGGTGACTAGAATGGTCAGTGGTGGACGTTGTGGGACAACTCTGGGACACCAATAACAGTTGACATTTAAGTGTCTACAATGCATCAATTACATTGCCCATGACTCTATGACACTCAGGAAGGCGGTGTTATTAAATCAGTGTGGCGGGGCACTTACGTTGGTGGGAGCCAAATTGAAGTGAAGAGACTTTGACAGCTCGGTCAACATAAGCAGCCACTGTGCCCCATAGAGCCTCTTTGTCTCAGGCTCAGTCCATCTACTCAATTTCCAAAACTTGTCCAGTTTGAGTGGCTAAAAAGAAACATAAACAAAATGAAAAACTCCAGGAAATTATTAATCATTTCCCTTGCGATTGAATTCTCAAATCTCTGAAGCAGCAACTCTCTTGATCTGGCTTACTAAAAAGCTCAGGGGGATTTCAGTGAGTCTTTGATCCTAGCACCAGTCTTGGTGCCTGGCTCAGATGGGATATAAGGGATAGATTTCCACCACTCTCTCCTGTTTGGAACCAGGACCCCTGCTCCAGCCAGTAAGAAGAGCAAGGTTCGGATGTGAGATGTGACTTCCTCAGATCATTCTCAATTGTTTGGAGGAGGCCGGTTCTGAGATCAACAGCACAGAGGTTGAGTGAGGTAATGATTCTTATTGTATAAGATCTACAGTGTGGTACTAGCATTAGGCATTGTTACTGCAGAGAGGAAGTGGGCACTGGTGAGTTCATATACTGGCTTGGATCTTACAGGAGCCTAAGTGAGTTAGAAGGAGAACAATCCATAGACCCTTTACCACCCAAAATTATATGACTAGCTCTGTCTGACCAGGAGTTTCCTATGGCAGCGGGTCAGTGCTGCTCTGATCTGAAAGGTTTTATCTCTGGAGCAGGGGCGGGAAAACTGGAAAATACCCAGGGAAGTGCCCTGATCTGTGGATAAAACCTGAATGAGATTCCCTATGCCTAACTCTCTTACTCCTTGAAAATCATAGACCGAGTGCAGATGTGAGTTACCCAGGGTCCCAGAAGGTATCCATGGCAGGGCAAAAACTTAACCCAAATCTCCAAAGTCTGAGGCCAGTATTTTACTCACAGAGTTATCACCCCTGCAGCACATGTAGATCACTTGATGATTACTTCTACTGTTCATTCCCTCTGGGGCACCTGGCATTGGTCACTGTTGGAAGACAGGATACTGGGCTAAATGGACTTTTTGTCTGATCCAGTATGGCCGTTCCTATGTTCACATAGTAACATGGCCCTATCCATAAAGGAGGAGACATTTCAGGCTGGCTGACATTCTTTGGCAAAATCTATTTCCTGTAGAAACATATGCTTTCCTCCAAACCCAGTGTTTGGAGAGGAAAATCTTGAAGTAATGAAAAAAAGAGATAAAATTGGGGAATGGTGCGAGACTGAAAGTATCATGGCCTAGTGGAGTGAGCATGGAACCAGGACTGCAGAGGTCTCTGTTCTTTTCCTGGCTTTTTCAATGTCTGTCTGGGGGACCTTGTACAACTCACTTCACCTGCCTGTGCCTGGGTTCTGCATTTGTTGAATGGGTATAATGATACCAACCTCCTTTGTAAAACACTTTGAGGTCTTTAGATATAAAGAGCCAGGTCCTGATAGTATTCTTTATAACAACAGATGTCAAATATGTTTGACTCCCCACCAATAAAAAAGAATTAAAGTTAAAAGTTAAATTTCAATTTGAAATTAAAAAAAACCAAATCCTTATTTACAAATTAAATGAAAAATGGGATTTGATTACCAATGATGTGAACATTTTCATTTTCTTGCTTTAGAAATTTAACCATGAAAAATTGGAAATACTGACAATTTCTTGGGAACATTATTGGGAACATTTTTTTGCCAACTACTTCTAGAGATTTTTGAAAATGTTAATGAGAGTTGAGCATCCATAACCCCACAGTAGTTTTCAATATTTATATCTCGATTGATTCATGGAAATATTTCGGTGTTCACAGCTTTTAAATAGAGGTATTTAAAATTAAGCACCAGAATCCATGGACATCTCAATTACAGTAACTATATTTATTTCAGATGTGGGGAACACATGCAACTTCTGCTAAAGAGAATAAGATTTAATTCCTTCTCTTCTTGTAGCCACTAGAAGGGGACAACTACCATTGTTTTGTTAATGTGGGCTACAGATGCTCAATACCTCTCATATCAAGGCCACAGGTTGGGTATGTGAATCCCGTAAATCAGTGGTTCTCAACATTTTCAATCCAATTCCTCTTCAGTCTAGACCAGGAGCTACCTGGGACTTCCCTGCCACTTGTCAATATAGGAAGGGCATTTTGGTCATCGTGGTCTCCTGACACTTCTTTGTGACCTGCATTTTGAGAACCATTGGACTCTGAGAAGTCCAACTTAAAAGCACTCTCTGAAACTTACATTCAACTCAACCCCTGACTCTCTGGGCCTTAGGAGATGTGCAGCATCAGAACTGCAGGAAGGTAAATGGAGACAGCAATTAGACATGAGCTTGAATTGTAGGCTGCTCTCCTTCACTCCCAATTACCTCAGAACTGAGGATGACCACTGGTGTAGACTCTAGGGTCTGCTGAAGCAGGGTTTCCCTCCACTGAGGCTGACTGAATTTAGTGAGCTAAGAAAATTCCGAAACCAAATTCAGTTAAGAGGAGTTAATACTTACTTAACATTAGTAATTTAAGGAGGGAGTAATAAGACCTTCTTCATATTAATTATTACAGTTGCCTCTGTAGGAATGTTTTGAGGCTAGTAAATGGAACAGCAGAACCTCACTTCCACAAAGACAGAATTTGTCCTTTTGGGACTCACCCAGAGTCCTGAGATTCAGCGATGCCTCTTCATCATCTTCTTCATAGTGTACCTTACAACCTGGCTGGGAAATGTTACCATCATCATCACAGTGATAACTGAGCACCAGCTCCACTCCCCCATGTACTTCCTGCTGGCCAACTTGGCTTTCCTAGATGTCAGCGACTCATCAGTCACTGCTCCCAAACTGCTGTTGGGTCTCCTCTCTCAGCACAGAGCCATCTCATTCAATGAGTGCATCCTCCAGATGTTCTTCTTCCACTTCTTCGCTAGTGCTGCAATTTTAGTTTTTGTGTTGATGGCAGTTGATCGGTATGTAGCTATCTATAAACCATTGCGTTACTTGAATATCATGAACCGAGGTGTGTGTGTGGGTCTGGTGGCAGGGGCATGGATGGGTGGATTGGCTCACTCAATTGTTCAGATCGCACTGGTCCTCCAGTTGCCATTTTGTGGTCCAAACATCCTGGATAATTTCTACTGTGATGTCCCACAAGTCATCAAACTGGCCTGCACTGACACCTACTTGGTTGAGTTGCTGATGGTCTCCAACAGTGGGATGTTCGTCATAGTAATGTTCATCATCCTGCTCATTTCATACACCATCATCCTAGTCAAGATAAAGAAACACGTCACAGATGGGAAGCGCAAAGCTCTGTCCACCTGTGGAACCCAGATCACACTTGTGTGTTTACAATTCATACCTTCCACCTTCATCTACGCTCGGCCCTTCCGGAAATTCCCCATGGACAAGTTGGCCTCAGTCTTTTTCACTCTAATCACCCCAATGATGAATGCAATGATCTACACCCTGAGAAATGCTGAGATGAAAAAACCATCAGGAAACTGATGAGAAGAAACTTTTTCTCACAGAGGAAATTATAGGGATGGAATTTATCTTGGATGAGCTTTTTTTTCCATTTTGTATTAATTATCCTGCATGAACTTCCCATCATATTAAATGTTTTCATTCATAATTCCTGTATGTGACATGGGGAAAAATTGCATTGGTGAGCCTCTTCGCATGAAGTTTTTATTCGTGATGTTCAGCTGCCAAACATAGTATTAATTCCTTATGCATTCTACTTGACCTTGAGCTGGAGAGCTCTGCCATTTTCTTCATTGGAAGGATTTCCCAAACTTTATTTTTCCATGGTACTAATGTTGGTGGATCTGTCCTTCTCCAAACATGAGCCCAGACAGATCTGGGTACTAGCAATAATGGTGAATCGGTCCTTCCCTGAGTCAATAACCAACTTTGTACAATAGCTATGAGTTTGAAAGGTGGCCTAACTTTAGTAATCTTGAAAGATCTATTTATTTTCTCATAATGTTGTAATATTTCTGTCTGATAACCTTAGGGCATCGATATACCTCCATATTTTCTCTAGCTCTTATGACTACATTTTTTATATATTTTCCTGAGCTTAAGTAGAGTGAATTACCTTAAGTAGTAATGAAGTAATTGGTAATAATTTGTGTGAATAGTTACACAAATAGATGTATTTTTAGCCTTCCTCCCTGGAGCTCCACCAATCTCCCCTCCACCAGAAGTTCTTTGTGCCGCTCATCCTGCCCTCCTCCAATACCAGGGCCTCCATCCTTCCCCCATAGCAGTGGTTCTATGTCTGCCTTTGATTCCTAAAATAGTCCCTGAAATTTTGGAACTGATCAGATGTGCTATTCAAAATTTTTCAGAGTATATAGACAGACAGATAGAGAAATGCTGTCGAGTTGATTGTGAGACCTTCCTAGGCTTGGCCAACCAATGAGAATCAGGCCCCTTGAGATGTCATTTTCATTAATTAGTGGGTCCATCAATGTTAACATTCTTCTAAAACTTGGGCTTTCTACATTGTATTATAAAGCTTTTAGTCTCAATTAAGCAAACAATTGCATATTCATGTTTCTTGTGTGTTCTTTGAGGATATTAATTTCCATAAATTCATTAATACAGAGTAGTTGGCTGATAGTTGTATGCCTTTTTCCTCCTGTACTTAATATATTGCATTTTATGACCTTGAATGAATATCTGGGTTATTTTTGGTGGGTGTTAATCCAGATGGGGAAATGGCTTCTTCTTATCAATGTCAAATTACGCTTTTCAAGTGTCATTATGACACCATGGTTGTTTCCTTTTTGTGTCTGTCCAACCTTTTAGGGGGAAATAATCAATGTGCTAAAATCTGTTAGAACCAGGTGCCAACATAGTGGAGAGCAGCTCTATAAAGCCATAGATTCCTAGAATATAAGCCCAAAATGGACCAAAATATCCTATGGTCTGACCTTCTGTATATCACAAACCATTAGATTTCACCTGTTTACCCCTGCATTGATCTCAGTAACATGATTTTGGATATGTTGCCCCTTTTTGACACAAGTGGATAGCCAGAGTTTGGGACCTGATAGCTCGTTCCAAGTGGAGGTAGAAAATGACAATAAAATCTTGTACTTTCTTTGATGCAATCTTGTTTATTTACAAGGAATGTACAAATTCCTGCTCTCTGTAGGAGAAGGAACCAAAGAGAAAAGGAGTAGTTTCATAGTTTACAGATCCAAGCTTAGTTCATCCACAAACCCAGAACCTCCTTGTAGGCTCTTCTCAAGTTCACACTGTACTTACAGTCTGCTGCTTTGCTTTCTTCCTTTCACTCTTGTCTCTCCCTGTTTCATACCAGACCCAGAGCTAGTCTTTTACACGTGCATACAGGCGTGTGCACCCACACACACACTCACACCTCTGCTCATAACAAGAACACATAAATGCGCTTCTTTCTATTATTTCACTGTCATCTTATTTTCAACACACCAAAAATGCCAAAAGTACTGACCTTTTGAAATGTCAAAAAATAAGATAATTATAGACTAAATATTTCACTCAAAAATGTTGGCTTTTTCCTTGACACTTTCCAATTCCTTTGTTTTTAACTTTTCATTTTGCAAACTCATCTATTTCCCCTTGAAAATTTCTTCAAAAAATCAGTTCTCATTGAAATTTCTGTTTTTTTCTAAAGAAAAAAAATCAGCTTTTGTTTGTGTAAGCAAAGTCAGGACGAGCTCTACCTGACATCTGGTGGTGAATTATGGCGAGTGTGGAACAGAATTTCAGGGGCTGATCTTGTTTGCATAGGAACCCCCGCTCCTCCTAGCATAGCCCACAGCATCCTAAAATGGTCACTTTGACAGCTGTGGGATCCTCAGTTTCTCTGTTCTTACCCTGATTATGTGAATGAGGGACTAAGAACCTGTTTTATGACAGAGAACTTCACCATCAACTAAGTAGCAGTAGCTAGACAAGGGACATGGGTTCCAAAACCCAGTGAATTGAGAGAGGTTGGGGACTAGTATGGGTATGGTAATGGGTAAGTAACTCTTCCACTCTGTTTCACACTGATTAGACCTCATCTAGAGTATTGTGTCCAGTTCTGGGTGCCAAATTTCAGGAAGGAAGTGGACAAATTGGAGAATCCAGACAAAAGCAGCAAAAATGATTAAAGGTCTAGTAAACATGAGCTATGAGGAAAGATGGAAAAAAATGGGTTTGTTTAGCCTGGAAAAGAGAAGACTGAGAGGGGACATAATAACAGTTTTCAAGTATGTAAAAGATTGTTACAAAGAACAGGAAGAAAAATTGTTTTTCATAACCTCTGAGGATAGGACAAGAAGCAATGGACTTAAATTGCAGCAAGGGATGTTTAGGTTGGACATTAGGAAAAACTTCCTAACTCTCAGGGTGGAATAAATTTCCTAGGGAAGTTGGGGCATCTCCATCATTGGAGATTTTTAAGTGCAAGTTAAACAAGCACCTGTTAGGGATAGTCTAGATAATCCTTAGTCCTGCCACGAGTGCAGGGGACCAGACTAGATGAGCTCTCGGGGTCCCTTCCAGTTCTATGACTTTATGAGCATTCAAACGATATCTCACAAGGCATACTTTGTGCAAAATATATCATACCCTTTTAAAAGGTTGAAAAGACTGTGTGACTAAGTGGGGTTTTCCCCTTGTTACGTTGCATGTGTGTCTTACTGTTCTGTACTAATACTGTGTGTACCTCAGCTTCCCTGTATACTACACCAATGCCTAGGTGTTTGGAATTGGATTTGTGACTTTTGCTGAAGTCCTCGGGGCAGATGAGGCTGCCCAACTGCCTGCACCTAACCTATGGCCGATGCCCTTCATAACCTGAGAACTAGGAGAGAGCATGCTTTCAGAAGTCTTAAAGAGTAACACTTTGATGCAGAAACTACAGAACCCAAGCTACCAAAAAAGAAAATCAACCTTCTACTGGTGTCACCTAACTCAGATGATGAAAATGTCACTCTGCACTGTTTTGGATCATTATTGGGGGGTACCCATCATCAGCATGGAAGCATGTCCTCTGGAATGGTGGTTGAAACATGATGGGGCATATGAATGTTTAGAATATCTGGAATGTAGATGCCTTGCAATGCTAGCTACAAAACTGCCATGTGAACACCTGTTCTCACTTTCAGATGACATTGTAAACAAGAAGAGGGCAGTATTATCTCCTGCAAATGTGAACAAACTTGTTTGTCTTAGTGGTTGGCTGAACGACAAGTAGGATTGAGTGGACTTGTAGGCTCCAGATTTTTGTACTGTTTTGTTTTTGAATGAAGTTATGTAACAAAAAAAAATCAACAATTGTAAGTTGCACTTTCATGATAAAGAGATTGCACTCCAGTACTTGTATGAGGTGGACTGAAAAAACACTTGTTTTGTTTGTCATTTTTACAGTGCAAATATTTGTACTAAAAATAATAATATAAAGTGAGCCCTGTACACTTTGTATTGTGTGTTGTAAGTGAAATCAATATATTTGAAAATACAGAAAAATATTCAAAAATATTTAATACATTTCAGTTGGTATTCTACTGTTTAACAGTGTGATTAAAACTGTTATTAATCATGATTACTTTTTAATTGTGATTAATTTTTTTGAGTTAATCACGAGTTAACTATCATTAATCAACAGCCCTAACTGTTACACAGAGTGGGATCATACATGTAGGAGACCACTTAAAATGAAGTGGGCAATTAACACTACTTTGTTGAGTTGTCAGCAGGGCCCATAGGGTCCAAAGGAGCTACAGCCAATTTACACCTGCTCCACAACCAATGTGAATTAAATATTTTTAAATGCCATGTTGCATTGCATCTACAGCTCAGTGAGCCTTTTAAATTAGTGCTATCTGCAGTAAGAGAAAAAATAATGTAATGGCTGAGCAAGGAAGAAAGTAAGAAAGATGAGGGTTAAAATTGGTTAAAGGAATCATTCACATACATTCATATATTAATGGCAAAGTTCTTGGTTCAGGCTTCTAGCAGTGATGGGATAAACTGCTGGTTTGTTAAGTCTCTGGATTCTTCAGTCCTCAGTCCCTTGGTTAGAATGCTCTCAGTATACGTTCATAGACCAGAGGTTAGAGCAGGAAAAAGGCAAAATGGAGATGTTTCCAGCACCTTTTACAGTTTTGCTCAAGTGAAGGGAAACCCATTGTTCTCACTGTGGAAAATTACAGGTACAAGAAGGTGTTTGGAGTTACATAGGCTTTCATGTCCATGCATGATTTCACTTAGTCATAGCAGGAAAGTCCATTAAGTGTAGGTAGCCATGTTCCATTGTGAGTTAAGTGTTCTTTAATGGGCCATTCACTTGAAAAGTTCATTCACAATGTGCTCGCTAAACACCTTGTGGGTGCTACCCAGAAGCAAACATTTGAAATACAGGAATAGAGCTAAAGCTCATAACTTCAGATGCAAAAATGAAACATGCATACCAATCACATAATCATATTCAGCAAATCATAGTGTTTCTATTGACACCTTACTTGACACACTTTGTGTAAGATTTGTTGCAATTATATAACAGTGGTAGCAACAATGATTTACATGGTCATATTTTAATCAGATAACATCACAGTTCCTTGTAGGGGAGAGCCATTGTTCAAATCCCTTTCACCAGGCAGCGTAAGGTATTGAATCTGAGTCTCCCACCTCCTGGGTAAATCCTTTTACTCCAGAGCTAACGATTATGAAGGATGCTGCCTCCCACCATCAGGGACACAGAGCTGTGGTTGTCCTCAGTGGGCATTAGCAGGGGAGTGAGTAGAAAACAGCTCAACAGCATGAGCCCAATGTATCTTGGGTACAAATCTGCTGATTTCATTGGAGAGGCACCAGGAATGATCTTGGTCCTGTGGCTGGACCTGAGCATTCTGAGCAGCATCCTGAGCAATTAGAGCAGAAACAAAGGGCTGTAGAAATGGCACAAATGATTCAGTGGAGTCTTGATCCAAACTGTGAGCTGTGACTGGGATATCCAGAGTGACTTCATGGAATTAGGTGCCCAACTCATATTTACTGGTCAATGGGAATTAAACATCTTACATCCCTTTGAATACACCAGCCTTAATGAACAGAGATTTCTGTCTTGTCCCCTTGTATTCTACTTGTCTTTGCATTGCCCTAACCCTGAGTGGACAGATGATTCGTCCAAGGATCTGAAGTCTGACATTTTTCTGTAGTATATTTAGAAGCTCAGGAGGCAGCTGAGCAGTTTTCTGCCACTCTGCATTCCCTAGAAATGTGCTTCTACCCTGCCCTGGAGGGACCCTTTCCAGATATGACAGAGGATTCCCTTCTCCATACTTGGACATCTCTATAGTAACAGAAAACAACAGTGCAAATATAATTCCAGTGATGTTGATGTTTGTGTGGCAGGGACACATCTTCTAGGGATTGGACAAGGATCCCCAGTCCATATCTGAAGGCCACCATGAAGCCATCAGAAAGTACTAACTTCTCTCTATTTATAAAGCGGTAAGTAAGTTTGGAAGCATAGGTCCATGTCTTTAGGCCTCTCCTAATCTAGGAAAAATACATGGGCCATACAGCACATCATTAAAGTCAAAAGAATTGGGATGTAGCACAAGAAGAGAATTCCACTGTCAATGAGCCATCGGTTATTAGATCACTGGCCTCAGCAGATTCCGGTTACACTGGTGTAAATTATTAGACAAGAGCAGAAACTCTGTAACATGATGTTAAAATAAGGCATAGCTTTGGGAGGTGTTACTCTTGTGAAGTCAGGAGTTAGCCCTGGTAGGCAATGAATAGACATTGGTATTTACTGAAATATATATTATAACACAGCAGTATACAAAAGCTGCATCTTGATTTACGTCTCCTAGATGCTTGAGTGAGCTTCTACCCGCTTGCATTTGAAGAACTGAATGAATACAGCATCCCATATATGTGTGCATAGTAATGTTACTTTTAAAATACTTTTGACTGAGGTGACGTCATGGCCTCTTTTTGGTTACATTCCATGAATAGACCACCAATGCAGACATGAATGTTCAAGGAAGCAGAGAATGTAAAGGAAATGGGATGGGATTCATCAAAAGACACAAGGAAGTTGAGTGTTGAGCACCCAATGGAAGTCTACAGCAGTTTCATGTCTAATTACCTTAGGCCCAGTTGACAGTCTTATTCATATGCCCAAATCCAGAAAAGCACTCATTCATAAATTTATCTTTAAGCCTGCAATGGGACTTCCCACATGTTTAAAGTCAACAACTTGCTTTTTCTAGATCAGTGCCTTTAGTTCAGAATATTTAAAGGAGATGAGTTTTAACTTCATAATCACTGTGTGTTCGGACAAGAATGCTAACAACATTTTGGGCTGTATAAGTAGGGGCATTGCCAGCAGATCATGGGATGTGATCGTTCCCCTCTCCTCAGCATTTGTGAGGCCTCATCTGGAGTACTGCATCCAGTTTAGGGCCCCACACTACAAAAAGTATGTAGAGAAAATGGAAAGAGTCCAGCAGATGGCAATAAAAAATGATTATGGGGCTGGAGCACATGATTTATGAGGAGATGCTGAGGGAACGGCATTGTTTAGTCTGCAGAATAGAAGAATGAGGGAGGATTTGATAGCTGCTTTCAGCTACCTGAATGGAGGTTCCAAAGGGGATGGATCTATACTGTTCTCAGTGATAGTAGATGACAGAACAAGGAATAATGGTTTCAACTTGCAGTGGGGGATGTTTAGGTTGGATATTAGGAAAAACTTTTTCACTAGGACGGTGATGAAGCACAGGGATGGGTTACCTAGGGAGGTGGCAAAATCTCTTTCCTTAGAGGTTTTTAAGGTCAGGCTTGACAAAGCCCTGGCTGAGATAATTTAGTTGGGGATTGGTCCTCCTTTGAGCAGGTAGTTTGACTAGATGACTTCCTGAGGTCCCTTCCAACCCAAATATTCTATGAATCTATGGTTTACACCAATTGACAATCTGCCTTTCCATTTTCCAGAATCTGGATTATAATTTGTCAATGTACCTGGTCAGGAAAGAGGATCAGAGCATGTTAAAATGTAACCAGATGAAACAGCTAAAAGTTCAAACACTCAATAGTAATCAAGACCTGATTGTAAATGAGCACTGGGGATGAAATGGTCACAGAAATTCTGTGGTGAATAATGGTGACATTAATCCTTTTAAGAAAATCATGATCTCAGCATTTGGTAGTCAGGAAAGAAGTTGAAGCACAGTAATTTAAATGGATCATCTATCTATCTATCTATCTATCTATCTATCTATCTATCTATCTATCTATCTATCTATCTATCTATCACACTCTCCTTTAATCTCACATATTATATTCACAACTATGGTAGTAATAATAACAGTAACAATAAGCAGCCAACTTCTGTGATCCAGGGCACGTTTAATCACCTTTGGATCCTTGTGGGATAAAACACCCTTGGCCAAATCCAGATCCCTTTAAAGTAAATGGATAAATCCTAGTTGTTACGGTTACAGGCCTAGTTGCATCTATCACCTGTTAGGGATGGTCTAAATAATACTGAGTCCTGCTTTGAGTGCAGGGGACTGGACTAGAAGACCTCTTTTGGTTCCTACCAGTCCTACAATCCTATGATTCTGTCATTCTCTGGTCTCTCTGAATGCACATCTTCAGCTTTGTGCTTCATGCCTACACATTTCATAGGGTGGAAACTCGTGATTCTCTCACTTCTATACTGAGACCCAGGCTACAGCACCGAGTGCACCAACCATGATTTCTCAGCTAGTCTGGTTAGGTTTGGGTCCTGCAGTTCTTCCCACAGAGCTGTGACCAGTCGTAAGTTGAGTGACCAGCTGGTCTTTTCCAAAGTATAATTTATTTAGCACAGCAGGAACAAAGAAAACTGTGCTCAGACACATCACTACTAAAAGACTAAAATCCCATCAGCATTAAAATAATCATTTGAACAGAAACTCAGCCATCCTTACACTGACAGAAATTATTTCCCATCTCTTGATCAACATGGGAATCAAAAGTTGAGCCCTCTCCCATGAAAGGCATGACACACTGACACCCCCAGTACGTGGAGAGAACAATAAAGAAAGAGGGGAAAAGACACATGCGTCTAAGCAACCATACCCCACTCTCTGCAATTCACAGAAAACAGCCCAACCAGCAAAACAAAACAAGAAACAGAGGCAATCAAGCAAATAAAACATCTCTTATCCCAAACATAAATATTACCCCTCCCCCTCAAAAAAGAAGAGATGCGCCAGAGAGTAAATGAAGTTGACTAACGACTTTGCAGTAGCTACTAATTTACTGTGTATGGTGCTCTGACGATGTAGTGATGGTAGCCATATAAATCCTTAAGATGGATTAATAGATATGTTCCGACCTCATTTACACTGGTTAATTCTACAGTAACTCCACTGACTTCAGTGGAATTCATCTGTACTTTAACCACTACATAAACACATTGCAGGTGATTTTCCCATAGAAAGAATATTTTTATCTGTTAAATGAAACACAATAAAATGACAGTTATGGGAGAAAGACAAACATATTGTTCCTGGTAAATAATGTCTGCACATTCAGCCTCCTCAGGGCAGCTTTGATCTCCTTGTTCCTCAGGCTGTAGATGACTGGATTCATTGTTGGAGGCACTAAAGAATACAGAACAACCATCACGAGATCCATCCTCATGCTGAGCTAGAGGTAGGTTTCAGGTAGGCAAAGATGCCAGTGCAAAACAACAAGGAGACCACAGTGAGGTGAGGGAGACAGGTGGAGAAGGCTTTATGTCGGCCCTGCTCAGAGGGGATTCTCAGCACTGTCATGAAGATATGAACATATGACACAATTATTAAAGCAAAGCAGCTTAATATCAAGCATGCACTAAAGCCAAGAATGCCAACTTCACTGAGGTGTGAATCAGAGCAAGTGAGTTTGAGTAGCTGGGGGATTTCACAGAAGAACTGGTTGATGACATTCAACTGGCAGAATGGTAACTTGAAGGGGTTCCCAGTGTGCAGGGCAGAGTACACAATACAAGTAATCCAGGCACTGGCTGCCATTTGGACATAAGCATCCCTGTTCATCACTCTATCATAGTCCAGTGGTTGGCAGATGGCAATGTATCGGTCGTATGCCATGACAATGAGTAAAGTGATATTGGCTGCTGCAAAGAAGACAAAGAGAAAGACTTGGGCAATGCATCCAGCATAGGAAATTGACCTAGTGTTCAATAAGGAGTTGGCCATGGATTTGGGGACAATGGCAGAGATGGATCCAAGGTCTAGGATAGACATATTAATCAGGAAAAAATACATGAGAGTGTGAAGATGGGGGTCAAGAGCTACAGCTGTGATGATGAGAAGATTCCCAATTAAGGTTGCCAGGTAAATCACCAGAAACACCACAACATGTAAAATCTGCAGCTCTCGGACATCAGAGAATCCCAGGAGAAGGAACTCGGTCACTGTGGTTTGGTTGGACATATTCTTCCTCAGTTCATTGTGCCTTGCCTGTGCAGGGAAGAATAAAGACTATGGTCATTATTTATTCTGCGTTTCATTATAGCTATATTCAACTGCTGAAGATATTCTTTAATAATATCTAATGATGTGACTGTCACAGGAGCACTGCACTCATCAGTTCCATGACCAGGCATGGTGAATACTCCTGTCCCCTGACAATCAGACCATTTGTCAAGTGCATTATCTTACCAATGTAAATTGGCATTTCTCCCACTGTTGCTTGGTTATTTTCACCATCAAAGGATCTGACCCAAGAGTTGGCTTGATGAAATGTAGTATAAAGGCTGGATCAAATTACAACCTAAACCCAAAGCTGCTAACAATGGTCCCTCTATTCTGAGAAATAGCCAGCTGACAACTTGGGCATGAAACTGAAGTACTAAAATATGCCAACATAGCCTCATTCTCACTCTCTGAGGCTACACTCCATAGACTCACCCCACATCCAAAATGTCAGCTTGTATGTTATGATTCCACCACAGTAGCACGTCAATGGCCTGCTGCTCAATTAAAAACTGATTTAAGCACCGAATACCAGCTGTGCTTCCATCAGCATGGCATGACGATCTTGGAGAATCGGTAGCTCCTGGGTGGTGGTGTTCACTTCTGTGAATTTAGGTCTGTGCTGTGTGGCTCGTTGGCCATCAGTACATTTAGGTTCTATGTTTGGCTCTGTCACTGGCCTGCTCTCTGACCTTGGGCCAGTCACTTTGACCTTTCTGTGCCTTTTTTCCCCCTTTTAATTTTCATCTGTGTGTAATTACCGCTTTTGTAACCCACAGTCCTCCTGGGTGTGGGTTACAAAAGTAACTGAGACCATCTTAGAGCTTAAGAAGTCTGCTCTACAGCCTTAGCTAAGGGGGTTGTGGCCTTTAGCTCGTGGAGTTAGCTCCAGATATCCTAAATTCAATCCTGCCCACCAACACCCAGGGTCTATTGCTGTTACACTTTGAAACAAAAATACAAACAAGGTTGCAACAGAATGAAGTCATTTGAAATTAGGCAGTATCAATGTCCACAGAACTTCTTTAAAGTTTAAGGCTCATTGCAAATTGTCTGTTGATATTTTTTATGGAAATTTGGCTTTTTTCACCTAAAGAATGTGTGTTTACTAGTAAAAATATGTTTTTCATCTTAAAATTTTCAGCTTTCAGCTGAAAAAGTTTGATTGTCCACAACTGGCTAAAAAAAATATTTTTTTTGTTTGTTTCCAGAAGGGAGAAAAATTCTGACCAGGCATTTGATTAAACTGATAGTAAAAATCTTAAAAGAGTTCAGATTACAATTCATATTTATGTTCTTAAATTTCCCTTCTATATTAATTCCCAGCAATATTTAACCGAAGTAGCAAGCTTACTGTGTTGGAATTTGTAGACTTTTTCCCAAATTGCGACGCATTCTGTCATCCACTGCCTGGTTTCTTTGGTCAATATCATCTATCTATCTATCTATCTATCTATCTATCTATCTATCTATCTATCTATCTATCCTCATTTCCCTCACCACTGTGATGTCTTGATGGCAAAGGCACAACTGCCTAAGAATCCTTTCAACCCCTCACTCTTACCTGCTCAACACTTAAAACTTAGATCAACATAGTTATACCACTCAAGGCTATACATTCACACCCCAGAGTGGTGTAGCTATGCTGCTTTCACTCCTATGTAGATGGAACAAAATCAATGGAAAAAATATGCGTGAAGATCCAACTCCCATAACTCAGGGAGGTGATATTCCTACATAACCACCCTTTCCATCACTGCAGGCTGTGGCTACTCTACAGGGTTCCTCTGGCACATCTACCATGCTGTAGCTATGCTGTTATAGCCCTCGTAGAATAGACATGGCTTTTGAGACAGAACTGACTGTTGCGCTCTGTAGGTGAGCTGTGTGTAGCCGGCTTTGATCGTCACCGGCATTAGACAAGCAACACTGCAGGAAGGTGATTTATCCATGTCTAATTTGTAAGAGCTAGAGGGACTCATTCCCTGGAGTCCTGAACAGCTCAGAACCAGAGATTCAGAGACAAAAGTTCATGAATTCATCAATTTTAAATCCAAAATGTACCATTATTATCCTGTAATTTAATTCCAGCACAGCACAGTCCCTAGAATCTCCCCCAGAGTTTCCTGATTGCAGCCTAGCTTCTGTGTATTGGCTAGAGCCGCAAAGGGTTTTAGGAACCTACAGATAAAGCCAAGTGCCTAGTGGGATTTATCAAAACTCCTAAGTGAGGCAAAAGTCTAAATCCCATAGACTTTCAATGGGAGTTAGGTGCACAACCTGCTTAGGGGCTTTTGTAAATACCACTGGGAACCTATTAGAATAGTAAGGTGCCTAAACCCCTTTGTAACCCTGGCCTTGCGTCTACCTTGTTACGTTCTAAGGCCTGGCCTTACTTGAACTTCAGAGACATTAAATCTATGATTTCCAAAGTTGCTTAATGGAGCAAACTTTGGATTTATACAACTGATAAGTCACCATCTGCAAACCACCACAGTCTGAGACCATTAGGGACTTCATGCAAGGAAATGTAGGTGCCTACCAGGTTAAGCAACAGCTCAGAAGAGGTTTTCAAGATGTTAATTTTGGACTTAGACACCTAAATCCTTTTGTGGATCAACCCCTTGGCCACTGTTCAGTGGGGATTGGTGTAAACAGGGGACTTAGACGTGAAAGCAGCTGCTTCATCTCTTGTCTCCCCAGCCAACCTGTTCCCTCCTGTGGTAAAATGTCTCTAGAATTCATATGGAAATAGATATGAACTATATCTTCCTGTCCTTTCAAATGTCCAGTGGGGGGCTAAGGCCAGGGACTGTCCTGCTCACTAAAGACTCCTTGTTGAGTCACAGTCTATTCCCAGGACCTCCCACAGTGTTAAGATTCTGCATCATGTGCAAGGAACATATCTTCAGCCCAGGGATTCAGATACTGATAGCAGCCAAAGTAATCAGACTGAGTGGGGAATTCTGCAGGAAACCCCCATGAGGGACACAGAGCTGTGATTATCCCCAGTGGGCATTAGCAGAAGAATGAGTAGAAAACAAGCCCCTGAGAATGGGCCAAATTAATCCTGGGCACAAATTCACTAAGCTCCATGTTGAGGTACCAGGGATGGGCTTGGGCCTGAGGAGAGACCTGTAACCTACTCTGCCACATTCTGTGCAATTAGAGCAGAAACAAGGGGCTGTGAGTGCTGCAGAATGTGGCACAAATGATACTGTGAACTCTTGCTCCAGGCTTTGAGCTGTGACTAGGACATTCAGAGTTTCTTCATGGAATTAGGTGCCCATCTCCCACTGACTGCACAAGGGCAGACAGCTATCTCCCTTACACCTCTTTGAATATTTCAGCATTAATGCATGGAGATTTCTGTCTTGTCCCCTTGTATCCTAGTTTTCTTTGCGTTGCCCTAGTCCTAAGTGGCCAGATGATTTGCCCAAGGTTTTGAAGTTGGATATTTTTCAGTAGTATATATAGAAGTGAAGGTGGCAGCTGGGCAATCTTCTCCCACTCACCAAAGCCTCTTAGGGGATTTCAGAGATCCAGGGCTAGATTCACAGAAGGAATCACTGTCTGTTTTTTAAGGTATTTAGGCCCTTAATGGGATCTTCAAAACACCCTTTGATGTCAGTGGGAATTAAGTGCCTAAAGGCTTTTGAAAATCCTCCTAGACACCTAAATGCCATTAAAAATCTGGCCCTTAGATGTTCTAACACTGAGCGATTACTTTAGCAAGCACTATTGAAGTACATAGGCTAGCAGCATATGGCCCTGGTCTATAGCCAGATGCCTGCAGGAGCTGTTCCCTTTTAGCCTCCATTGCTCTCAGAAGTGAGACATCTGCTAAAATCCTTAGTGCCTGTTGAATACAGTGCCAGCATTCAGTTCAATTGCCTTAAGTGCATATACTAAGGCCTGTGAGATATCCGCCCTTATTTTCCCAATTCCTTCCCTCACCCCAGGGCCATCCTCTCCCTGGCTGAGATTACTGCCATGGTTTATGAATCCCAAGGATAACAGAATGTAATGCTTGAACCTTGTGTGGATCAAGGGGAGATAATTCAGTATAGGAAGTTTCCATTTATCTCATGATTACACTCACACAATAGTACCTCTGTGCACTGTACCTTTTGCAGCTGGCAATGTGGCCTTGAGGGCCTCTCCATTCACACCAGTGTAGTGGCTCAGCCAGATAAGGAGGAAAAGGAAGAGGATGCAAGATAACATGTTACAGGAGACCCTGTAAGCCTCTGCAGCCTTGAATGCTGAGCACAGGGCTTGGAGGATCACAGACAGCATGGCCAGGGAAAGAGTGGAAAGGAGAAAGGTACTGAAAAAAGGATAGGGACATGCAGCAGGAGATGGTAGTGCTTCTCAAGCAGCAAACAGTCATGATGCAGACTCTTGTTGACCTTGAGTTTCAATAGTCCTTTGCTTGCCTCCTGCTGCAGCCTGTAGAGAAGTGAATTCTAGGACCCCCCTACACAGCCCCACATACATTCCACATGGCATCAGGGGCTGTTGTACATGGTTAAAAAAGAACTAGATAAATTCATAGAGGATTGGTCCGCCAATGGCTATTAGCCAGGGTGGGTAGGAATGGTGTCCCTAGCCTCTGTTTGCAAGAAGCTGGGCGACAGAGGATGGATGACTCGATGATTCCCTGTTCTGTTCATTCCCTCTGGAGCACCTAGCACTGGCCGCTGTTGATAGACAGGATACTGGGCTAGATGGACCTTTGGTCTGACCCAGCAGGGCCATTCTTATGTTCCTCCAGCTCAGCCTCCACCCTGGGAGAGAATACAGGAAATCACAGCTTGCACACACACTGACCTGTGAGAGACACGGTTGGTGTATGGGTTTTTGAAATGGAAATGACTGTTCTTTCCCATTCAGAGGTTCTTTTCCCATTATTTATTAATTTTTATTCTGTTATAAATGTATCTATTTGAATAGGTATGGCATAAAAGGAGTTTTGGGGGAAACATTTTTTCTTTATTAGTAAATGTCTCTTAGTCATTATAAGTGACAAGTGCTGGGCACCTATGACAGTCATACAATGAGATATTAGGGAGAGGGAAAACAGGGCCATTTCCTCTGTTGCTGTAATCTTGACTATAACCCTTTTCATTCCTTCCACAACCATCACACAATGTGCTGAGGAAGAAAATGTCCAGCCAAACCACAGTGACCAGTTCCTTCTCCTGGGATTCTCTGGTGTTTGGGAGCTGCAGATTTTGCACTTTGTGGTGTTCCTGGTGATTTACCTGGCAGCTCTGCTGGGGAATCTTCTCATCATCACAGCCTTAGCCCTGGATCACCATCTTCACACCCTCATGTACTTCTTCCTGGTGAATCTGTCCATCTTGGACCGTGGTTCCATCTCTGTCACCATCCCCAAATCCATGGCCAATTACCTCATGAATACCAGGGTGATTTCTTATTCTGGATGCATTGCCCAAATCTTCTATTTTATTTTATTTTTATTTTTATTTTTTTCATATTCTTTGCTTCAGCAAATTTTGCCTTCTCATAGTCATGGCATATGACCAATATGTCTCCATCTGCCAATTGCTGCACTATAAGAGGGTGATGAACAGGAGAGCTTGTGTCCAAATGGCAGCCAGTGCCTGGATCAATGGGATTCTCTACTCTGCCCTGCACACCAGGAACACATTTGCAATATCCTTCTGTGGAGGCAATGCGATAGATCAGTTCTTCTGTGACATCCCCCAGCTCCTCAAGCTCGCCTGCTCCAACTTGTACCTCAGTGAAGTTGGGGCTCTCATCTTTGGTGTAGCCACAATCTCATGCTGCTTCATTTTCATAACTGTGACATATGTTCAGATCTTCACCAGAGTGCTGAGAATCCCTTCTGAGCAGGGCCGGCATAAAGCCTTCTCCACCTGCCTGCCTCACCTCGCTGTGATCTCCTTGTTACTTTTCACTTCCACTTCTGCCCACCTCTAGCTCAACCTTCACCTCCAGCTCAACCTTAAGTCTGGATCTCATGGTGGGTGTTATCTATTCCATGTTGTCTCCAAATGAATCCCATCATTTGCAGCATGAGGAACATGGAAGTGAAAGCAGCACTGAGTAAGCTGATAAGTTGGAAGTTATTCAGCAAGAATGAAATGTCCATGTTTCTCCTTTGTTAGCAATTTCATTCTCTGTTCCTTTATAAATATAATCATCTGACGACAGTATTCATTGTGTAATTTACACTAGTAAAAATACAAACATATCTCAAGAAAAAATGTAATTATTACACAGATATTGTACATATATCAATGTAATTAAGATTTGAATCTATCTATCTAATCTATCTGTGATGTACCGCTACCCATCTCCACACTACCTGGGAACCCTGCAAATAAAATCAGTAGCCATAGCAAAGTCTCTAGTGGGGTCCATGACTCTTCTTCTTCTTATTATTATTATAAAAACTCTCACTGAGGTATCAAAACATTTTTTCATTGTGTTTTTATTTGTTTGTCAGATTTTTAGTTTATATTTCCATAGTACTTTGTTATTTTTATTTGTATCTCTGTTCCAGTTGGGTTTGGAGGTGGGGAGGCCTGGTGATATAGTGGGTGCTTGATTAGACAGGATTTCCTATCTTTATCCTCTCTTGAGAGTGCCCATATGTCATCTCTTTGATGTGGTTTTCTGAGTAAACTAAAGATTTGCCTCATAGAATGATAAAAGGGCATGCCTAAGTTCCTCCTAAAATGATTAAACTGTTGGAATATTGTTGTATTACTGATGATGTGTTGGGCGACAGAGAGCCTCCAGTAGGTGTCTTTTTATTATTTTAAACTGAATGACTATGTAAAAGCTGTATGCAGTGCTGTTGTAGCTATGTTAGACCCAGAATATTAGAGAGACAGGTTGGGTGAGGTAATATCTTTTATTGGACCAACTTCAGTTGGTGAGACAGATTAGCTTTCAAGACGCACAGAGCTCTTCTTTCCCAGACCCTGTGAGCTTAAGGCTAACACCAAACTGCTGTCAGACCCAGAAACTGTCTTGGTTTCTCTCTTTCCCAGTCAAATAAAGTGTCATCATATCATCCCCTAAGTAAACATATCAAGTTCAGTCTTGAAGCCTCAATTTTTAGCCCCCACTGCTGCCCTGGGAAGACTGTTTTAGAACTTCACTTTCTGATGGTCAGATATCGTCAACTAATTTCAAGCCTAAACTTGTTGATGGCCTGTTTATATACATTTGTTCTTGTGTCAATGATGGCACATAATTTAAATAATTCCTTTCCATCCCTGGTATTTTTCTTTCTGATGTACATAACTAGGAATATTAATTTCCTTTATGGCTTATTCTTTTATACTATATGACTTCTCATCAGAATGGTGAATTATATTTAGTTCTTCTTTTCACAAGGAATTGGTTTTATTTTTTACATGGTATGTGTATTTCTATCTCTAATTTAAAGTGAACTTGTCTTTGGTGGCCTTTTCTGTTAATCCTGATATAAATGTGACATTATAAAGAAAGGAGGAGAAATTTTGTGTTACATTTTAGTGTCTTTTTCACTGTTAATATATAAACAGTAAAAATACTTTCATATATATTCCATATTTTTATTTTCATGGAAAAAGAGCATATAATGTCCCTAAATTTATTTTGTTTTAATTTTTTCTATATTTATTCCTGTTTTTCTAAGAAAGAAAGAAAGAAAGAAAGAAAGAAAGGGTGGAAATTGAGATAAAAGGAAACATAGTTCTTTTCAAATATTTTTAAATATTTTTGTAAATTTTCAATTATTGCAATTCATATTTTATTTCCCTAAAAGTTCTATATTTTTTATATTTAAGTACAAAAGAGGCTGTTCCACACTGGAAAATATTTAGATGAAAATGAGCACTTCTTCCTGAATAGATCTACACTCCCTATGCAAAAGAAGTGGATCTTCATATCCAAAAATGAATTATAAGTAGACTGACTCCTGTAAGATCTCTTAGATAAATACTGAATTGAGGGAATAGTTGCATGCTATTACTTTATATCATTAAAAAAAACCCCATAAAACCTGTCAACAAATTTCAAATCAATTACTCCTGTATATAATGAATTAAGTCAAGAATTTTATAACAGAAGCATAGAATATTAGGATTTGAAAAGACCTCAGGAGGTCATCTAGTCCAATCTACTGCTCAAAACAAGACCAACACCAACTAAATTATCCCAGCCAGGGCTTTGTCAAGCCAGGCCTTAAAAATCTCTAAGGATGGAGATTCCACCACCTCCCTAGGTAACCCATTCCAGTGCTTCACCACCTTTCTAGTGAAATAGTATTTTCTAATATCCAACCCAGACTTCCCATACTGCAACTTGAAACCATTGTTTCATGTTCTATCATCTGTCACCACTGAGAACAGCCTAGTTCCATCATCTTTGGAACCCTCCTTTAGGTAGTTGAAATCTTCTATCAAATCCCCCCTCACTCTTCTCTTCTGCAGACTAAACAAAGCCAGTTCCCTCAGCCTCTTCTTGTAAGTCATGCTCCAGCCCCCTAATCATTTTTGTTGCCCTCTGCTGGACTCTCTCCAATTTGGCCACATCCCTTCTATGATGGAGGCATCAAAACTAGACACAATAATCCGAATGAGGCCTCCCCAATGTCAAATAGAGGGGAATAATCACTTCCCTCGATCTGCTGGAAATGCTCCTACTAATACAGCCCAATAAGCCATTGGCCTTCTTGGCAACCGGGGCTCACTGCTGATTCATATCCAGCTTCTTGTCCACTGTAAGCCCCAGGTCCTTTTCTGCAGAACTGCTGCTTAGCCAGTTGGTCACCAGCCTGTAGCGGTGCATGGGATTCTTCCTTCCTAAGTGCAGAACTCTGCATTTGTCCCTGTTGAACCTCATCAGATTTCTTTTGGCCCAATCTTCCAATTTGTCTAGGATAGGGGTAGGCAACCTATGGCACGTTTGCCAAAGGTGGCACGTGAGCTGATTTTCAGTGGCACTCACACTGCCCGGGTCCTGGCCACCGGTCGGGAGGGCTCTGCATTTTAATTTAATTTTAAATGAAGTTTCTTAAACATTTTAAAACCCTTATCTACTTTGCATACAACATTAGTTTAGTTATATATTATAGACTTCTAGAAAGAGACCTAAAAATGTTAAAAGGTATCACTGGCATGCGAAATCTTAAATTAGAGTGAATAAATGAAGACTCGGCACACCACTTCTGAAAGGTTACCAACCTCTGGACACTCTGGACCCTATTCGTATCCTCCATCATTTCTACCTTTCCCCCATCTTAGTGTCATTTGAGAACTTGCTGAAGATGCAATTAATCCCATCAACCAGGTCATTAATAAAAATGTTGAACAAAACTGGCCTCAGGACCGACCCCTGGGGAACTCCGCTTGATACTGGATGCCAACTAGACATCGAGCTGTTGATGTCTACCTGTTGAGACTGACAATCTAGTCAGCTTTCTAGCTGCCTTATAGTCCACGGTAAGGGAAATATTGCCTGATCTATGGATTGTATATTCATGATATTGATTACTTAAGAATTCTCAATTAAGTTTCCGAAGTTTGCTAGGTTCTTGTCCCAAGATCAGGCGCAATATTATTAAAATTAGTGTTCATTTGGGAACCCTGATATGCACAGCTGAAAAATTCACACTTAGGAGAATCCTTATCTATTTGTAAAGATTTTATTCATACACTTCTTATAGTGGTCACCTCCTCTCCATACTGCGCTGCCCAGCGGAGTAGTCTGGGAGCTGATCTTGTTTGTGAAGACAGAGGCAAAGAAAACATTGAGTACATTAGCTTTTTCCGCATCCTCTCTCACTAGGTTACCTCCCTTGTTCAGTCAGGGGCCCTACATTTTCACTGATCTTCTTCTTGTTGCTAGCTACCAGTAAAAATCCTTCTTGTTACCCTTCACATCCCTTGCTAGCTGCAACTCCAAGTGTGCCTTGGCCTTCCTGATTACACCCCTGAATGTGCTAGAAATATTTTTATACTCCCCCCTAGTCATCTGTCAAAATTTCCACTTCTTGTAAGCTTCCTTTTTGAGTTTAAGCTCACTGAAGATTTCACTGTTAAGCCAAGCAGGTGGCCTGCCATATTTGCTCTTCTTTCTGCACTTTGGGATAGTTTGTTCCTGCACCCTCAATGAGGCTTCTTTAAAATACAGCCAGCTCTCCAGGACTCCTTGACCCCTCATATTAGCCTCCCAGGGGATCCTGCCCATCAGTTCCCTAAGGGAATCCAAGTTTTTTTTTCTGAATTCTAGGGTTCAGGTTTTGCTACTCTCCTTTCTTCCTTTTTTCAGGATCCTGAATTCAACAATCACATGATCGCTGCTGACTAGGTTGCCACCTCCTTCTACTTCCCCTATCAATTCTTCCCTGTTTGTAAGCAGCAGGTCAAGAGGAGAACGGCCCCTTGTCGGTTCCTCCAGCACTTGTACCAGGAAGTTGTCCCCACAGGGGCGGCTCTAGGTATTTTGCCGCCCCAAGCACAGCAGGCAGGCTGTCTTCAGCGGCTTGCTTTGCTGGAGGTCCCCGGTCCTGCGGATTCGGCGGCTTGCCTGCAGGAGGTCCCTGGTCCGGCGGATTTGGCAGCCTGCTTGCGGGACATCCACAGAAGCCGCAAGACCAGTGGACCCTCTGCAGGCATGCCACCGAAGGCAACCTGCCTGCTGCCCTTGCGGAGACCAGCAGAGCTCCCCCCGTGGCTTGCCGCCCTAGGCACACGCTTGGCATACTTTTGCCTGGAGCCGCCCCTGTGTCCCAAACACTCTCCATAAACTTCCTGGATTGTCTAATATAATATATATAAAGAAGTGTATTCAACAGAAGTCAGAGGACAGGAAGAGAAGGGAAAGGAGCTCCATCGGTCTCACAAAGGGCAAGGTATGAAGGGGAGGGGGTTGCACAGGAGTTGCCAAAGGCAATTTTGGAAAGAGACCTGGTTGTACAAGGTGTCACCCTGTCTGGAGTGGCTCATGATTATGTATGCCTAACTCAAGGCAGACTGCCAAAAAAAGGGTAGACACCCCCAAACTTGTGGTGGGTTCTATAATTAGATTTGATCAAGCCAGTAACAAATGTGAACTCCTGGATCACTATACAAGTCTTAACATGGAGTCACAGAGAATCCCCTTAGGCTCTTCAGTCTATCTTTCCATCCAAACTGGAATTCATGATGAAAGGTCACTTACACCAAAAATCACACATATTCAGTTTGCTTCCAGTCCCAAGAGACCAATCTCTTACCTCAGAACAACTGGTACCCTAGATCTTTCACCAAAGAGAACACCTGTAGCCAGTCCTTCAATAAACTACCTAAAAGTTTATTAACTGGGAAAAAAGGAATCAGAGAGTTATTTACAGGTTAAAGTAAATGACCACATACACACCAATGAGTTACCATCTACATCCTAAGTGTTACAGAGCTATAGTGATAGGTCACTTCAAAGTGTCTTTCAGAACTCACCCAAGAGGCAGCCGTTGGGAATCTCTGGCTTCAGTTCAAATTCTCTGGACCTTCAAAGTTCAAAAAGACCAAAAGACACAGTTTCTTCTTGTCATGGATTTTTATTCCCTTCCCCCAGATTTCAAAATGATGGAGCGACTTAACGTGCACATCTCCTCTTCATGGTGGTGGCTGGAGAACTCAACAAACTCTTTTGTCCTCTGACATTCAACAGTGGTTCTTCTGGTGTCTGTGGATCTTCTTCTGTTGATCAGGAGATAGCATCCCCGCTGACAAACTAGTATTTCACCCTTGCTTATATTTGTCTCCTGAATGTGCGGGTTTACAGTTTCAGAGCGATCACCTTTATAGTTACAGAGTGTCAAAGTTAGAATCTGGACTCACAATTTGTCAGACCACTCTGTTTATTAGCGCAGCGCTCCGCCAATAACATTCAGAATATGTGAGTGGCCATCCAAGGCCCAAACAGTCTTATTTATACAGATAAAAGAGCGGGAATTAGACAAAGGGACAAAGAAATCAAAACAGTAAAATTCACCTGGGGCACAGCATGCATATCCTATTTCCTTACTAACTGTTATCGATCTAAGGCTAATGCTTCACCAATTGCCCTTAAACGGTGCAATTGTTCTATGTTAATGTCTGTATTCCTGACACCTGGTTGCAACATTCCAACAACTTTGCTTAAAGGTCCAGACGACATTTCTTTAATCCTTTCTATTCTTACTATATAATTCATTCTACTTTCACAAGAGCAAACACTTAAATATTATCTTATAACATGGGATATAGACATTATCAGTGAGATTAATGCAGGCAGCAATATACAAGAATTTCAGAGAGTCTATACACTAGATATAGTTTTATAAGACTAATATCTATTTTGAGCAAAACTAGCACACAGGTCATGTGATCTGGTCTCCAGCTATGAGGTTGCGAGTTCTGAGCTAATGTCTGCAGCCTGGGGAAGTGCTGGCGTCTGGCCTGCCAGTGTCACACAGGGGTCACTGAAACCAGAGGCTGAAGGGTAACAGCATGTCCTGTGTTTAATATGAGCAAAGTGCTATAAGGACGCTTCACTCTCTTTTTCTTGCCAACTGACAATCTGGTGTCATCATGAAAGACAGTGAGTTTCCCCTATGAATTGCAGTATATAGTCTTTGATCTGAATGATAGTGAGTATTACTTTGCTGCATGTGCATCCTGGATAATTCATACTACCATATCCCAAAAGTCATCAGACTGGTCTGCACCAAATCTACCTGGTCTAGCTGTCAATGTTCTCCAACAGTGGGATGCTCCTAATTATCATCTTCATTCTCCTGGTCCTGTAGTAAGAGGAGGCCCTGAGACATAAACCTTGGTATCAAAGGCCTGGTTTGAGGCCTAAGGCCTGAACTAAGGTAATGGTCAAGACTTTGCTAACATAAAGGGAAGTTAAGCTGTGAGCCAGAGGCAGGTCTTGCTCACAGAATCTGGCAAGGGAAGGGCTGATGCTGCAAAAAGAGACATACCTAAAAGGTACTGGACACCAGATATCAGAACATTCGCAAACTTGTACACTCCACACAAATAACAAGGAACAAGCTGACCCATCCCATTGACAGGGCCAAAAGGGTAATATGATGGATAGAGTTGTTTTGTTGGAACCAACTTGTACAAGGTGAGAGGTGACACCTTAATGTGTAGAGGGGTTGTACCTTGCTAGTGTCAAAGTTAGACTCAGGACTCACAGTTTGTCAGACCACTGTTTTATTAGCACAGTGCTCTGCTAATAACACCCAGATAATGTGAGCACCATGCAAGACACAAACTATCTTATTTATACAGATAAAAGGGTGAGCACTTAACAAGATAACAAAGGAAGCAGAATCTGATAAGTTTACCTGAGCTAGGCATGCATATCTTATTTCCTTACTAACTATAACCGATCTTCGGTTAATGTCTCGCCATTAGCACCCTTGTTTATGCCTGTTTCTTTTCCTAGCAACTGTATTTCAACATTTCTTATTTCTGCTTAAAGGTACATACAACATTTCTTTAATCCATTCTAATTTTTACAATATAATTCATTCTACTTTCACACTAGGTAGAAGGGTTGCATCTCAATACGTCAGGAGTGATGTGTAACTTGTTTGTACCTGTTGTGACAAAGTTCCTCCTCTACCTTGGTAGGTCTTGTGCTTATTGGCAGATTTGCTCACCTTGGTGATCTTCCCCTCAATCTGGGTCAACTCCTCCTGTGTCTGATCAGGAGTTAGGAGGTTTGTGGGGAACCCGGGCCCGCCCTTTACTCTGGGTTCCAGCCCAGGGCCCTGTGGATTGCAGCTGTCTATAGTACCTCCTGTAACAGCTGTATGACAGCTACAACTCCCTGGGCTACTTCCCCATGGCCTCCTCCAAACACCTTCTTTATCCTCACCACAGGACCTTCCTCCTGGTGTCTGATAATGCTTGTACTCCTTAGTCCTCCAGCAGCACACTCTCTCACTCTCAGCTCCTTGCACCTCTTGCTCCCAGCTCCTCACGTACACTCCCTGTCCTCTGGCTCCCCCTCGCCTGACTGGAGTGAGCTCCTTTTTAAACCCAGGTGCCCTGATTAGCTTGCCTTGATTGGCTGCAGGTGATCTAATCAGCCTGTCTGCCTTAATTGGTTCTAGCAGGTTCCTGATTACTCTAGTGCAGCCCCTGCTCTGGTCACCCAGGGAACAGAAAACTGCTCTGCCAGTGACCAGTATATTTGCCCTCTACCAGACTCCTGTACCCCACTAGTTTGGGTCTGTCACACTGTGTATAAGAATGCATTCCTGGGGGGGGTGTCTTTGTCCAGCCTAGGGGACAGTGGAAAGTCCCGCCACTGACTGAGCTGAGTCCATTGCCAGAGAGCACATATGCAGGGCTCGTGCAACCATTTGGGCGACCTAGGCAGTCATCTAGGGTGCTGGCATTTGGGGGGTGCCATTTTCTTCTGCAGCGACCACAGTGGCCAGATCTTTAGCTACCCCAGTTGCCTCCGGCATTCAGGCAGAGGGAGCTGGGGCAGGGGGGCGCGGGCAGGGCTGCCTGCAGCAAGTAAGGGGGGAGCGGCACACAGGGGAACACCTCATCCCAGCTCACCCCTGCTCCACCTCCTCCCCGAGCACACCATGGCCGCTTCACTTCTCCCACTTCCCAGGCTTGCGGTGCCTAAGCTGATTGGCACTGCAAACCTGGAAGATGGGAGACGTGAAGCAGAGACGACGCACTCGGGGAGGAGGCTGGGCAGGGGTGAGCTTCTTCACTTCTCCCACCTCCCGGGCTTGCAGCGCCAATCAGCTCAGATGCCGCAAGCCTGGGAGGTGGGAGAAGTGAAGCAGTGACAGCATGCTCGGGGTGCTTGTGCGTGAAGCAGGGGTGAGCTGGGGCGGGAGGGGTGCCTCAGGGCGGAGGGTGGGGGGTGAGGAGGTGCTGCAAGGGGGGCGCCTTAGGGAGGAAGGGGAGAACTACCACAGAAATGGCACCTCAGGACGGGGGGGAGCTGCCGTGGGGCGGGGGCCTCAGGGCAGGGGCGGGGGGAGGGTGCAAGGTGGAAGTTTCTCGTACGGCACGAAACATCCTTGCACCAGCCCTGCACATATGTACTGGCTAGCTGCACCTTAGCAGCACCTTGGACTTTGTTTGCCAGGCAGCTGAAGACTGTGTTTCTCTTCTACAATAAACCTGGCCAATGTGCCTTTGTATCTTACTAGAGTCTATGGTCATTGGGGGTTCTCTTGGGGTCTGTTATGTCAGCTCAGAGGGAACACAGAGGGAACACAGGCACGCAGCCGATGGATATCAACATTGAACAGAGCAGAGCACGACATCGGTAGCATCTGACAACATAGTACACCACCATGTTAGTTAAGGTGAAGACACAGGTTATGGAAGGGAAACCAAGGATCAGTCCATCTGAGGATCCCACATCCCAGGTCCGTGTTCACAATTCCTACCCTGCTTTTACATCTATGTGTGGCCCTTCTGGAAATTACCTCTAGCTAACTTGACTTCAGTCATTTACACTTTAATCACCTTTATACTGAGCCCCATGAGCCACAGACTGAGAAATACCGAGATGAAAATGACAATCAGGAAACTGAGGAACAGAATTTTGTTTTCAGGGAAGAAAAAACAACATAATAATTTGGATTATATATATATATATATATATATATATATATATATATATATATATATATATATATATATATATATATAGGAATTTTTTATTCCATATGATGTTTCCATCAGAGTACTAATAAATTTCATTTATAATCCATTTATTACATATTAAGAAATGTATTGGGGGTGAAACTCTGCTCATAATGTTTATTAATTGTGGAAATTATGCATTCTGCACTCTGCCCTGACCTAGAAATCTCTGCCATTTTCTCTGCTGGAGGGATTCCCTGTATTTTATTCCTTCATTCTGCTAATGCTAATGGATGTGTCCTCCAAACATGGGCTATCACAGATGTGGCTACTAGCAGACATTTTGTTATCAACAGGTCCTTCCCTGAGTCTACATCCAGCTTTCGACTGTCACTGTGTGTTCCATGGGTGTCTGAACTTTAGTAATCTTCCTAAATCTATTTATTTTCATCTAAAACATTCTCCGATTACTCTCCTATTATCTTAGGCCATTCTCAGCAAATATGGAGAAAGACCACTATTCCCCCATACAGTCTCTAGCCATTATGACTCCTTTTCTTATGTATTTTCCTGAGCTTAAGTGGAGTGAATTACCATTGAGGAAGTATTTTGAGCTGCAGTGTTGAAGTTTGGCAACACTGACATTGGCTGCTGACTTCATAATCAGACTGACTTTGCAGACTGATATTCATTCAGATCTCCTCCAGAATTCATTCTTATCTTCCGTAGAGCTCTTGAACAAAATATGTTAAAGGAGTTCAAGAGGGATGAGGAAATACAACTGATCCCTCTCAGAGACACTAGACCCAATGTGACCCCTAGAACTGACATGCAATCCAGAAGTACTGGTTACTTTTCTCCAGCTCTGACCCAGAGAACAGCTTTGTATCTCAGAGCAAGGAATAGAACCCAGGAGTCCTCACATTTCCTCCGTTTGGAGTCCAGACAATGATCCAGTTCAGCCCCTGTTGTTCAAGCCCACTCAACTTGATAAATTTCTAAAGCCTGTTCAGTTTGAGTGGCTAAAAAGAAACATAAACAAGATGAAAAACCCCAGGAACTTATTAATTATTCCCCTTGAGACTGAAATCTCACATCTCCAAAGCAGCAGCTCTCTTGATCTGGCTCAGTAAAGCTCAAGGGTCTTTCAGTGTATCTTTGATCCTAGCACCACTCTTGATGCATGGGTCAGAGGGGATATAAAGGGAAGATTTCTGTGGCTGTCTACTCTTTGGAATCAGGTCCCCTTCCCCAGCCAGTCAGGAAAACAATGACCAGCTATGAGATGTGACTTTCCCGGACCATCCTCAACTGTTTGGAGGCAACCGGCTCTGAGATCACCGGCACACAGGCTGAGGTCATGACTTTTGTTGTTCAAAATCTACTATGTAGAATTAGCAATTGACATTGCTATTGGAGAGAGGAAGTGGGTGTTGGGGGAAGTTCAGATATTGGCTTGGATTTTAGAAGAACCTAAGTGAGTTAGGAAGAGAACAGTTCACTGAGCCTTTACCACCAATCTTTGCAACGCTAGCTTTGCCTGACCAGGCATCTCCTATGGCAGGTGCTTTGTGCTGCTCTGATTTGAACGGTTTTATCTCGGAAGCAAAGTGGAGCTAGGAAGCAAAAATTAGAAAAATCTCAGGGAAATGCCAATAAAACCTGAGCAGGATTCCCTGTGTTTACCTCCATTATTTCCCTTTGAAAATCCAGACTGAGAGAGGAAGTGAGTTACCTGGGGTCCCAGAAGGTGTCCTTGGCAGTATAGAAATTGAACCCATGGCCAGTACTCTACAAAGAAAGCCGTCCTCCTGCATGGTGCACAGCACCGTGACCCTATCGTTTAAGAAGGAGATGTTGAAAGCTGGCTAGCATTCTCTGGCAAAATATATTTCTCTGCAGAAAAATGAGGTTTCTTCAAAACTGAAATGTAGAGATAATGAAAAAGTAAAGGGATACGATTTGGGGAGGTGCATGAGATTGAAAGCAGCATGGCCTAATGGAGAGAGCAGGGGACGAGGACTGCAGAGCTTAGTCCTATGCCTGGTTCCTTCAGTGCGCAACTTCTCTGAGCCATTTACAAATGCAGAACTGAGGCTCATAGCAACCTCCTTTTGAAATCACTTTGAGCTCTGTAGATGAAAACAACTAGATGTTTGTATTTTAAAAGTTTTTTGGTTGACCCTCAAGAAAAAAAAAGAATCAAAATTAAAATTCAATCTGAATATAAAATTTGCAAAAACAAATTGTTTAGAAATTAATTGAAAATTGGGATTTGAACACCAATGGAATGAAATGTTTCATTTAGTTTTTTTTTAAATTTAACCATGTAAAATTAGATATACTGACTATTTCATAGATGTGTTTTATTGGGAACATTTTTTAAAAACAAATCTGTTCTAGAGATTTTCAAAAATGTTAATGATAACTCAGAATCCATAATTCCACAGCAGTTTTGAATATTTAAACAGAGGTGCATAGACAGAAATCTTTTTGTGTTCACAGCTTTCAAATTCAGGTGTTTAAAATTATGCACCAGAATCCATAGGCACCTAATACAGTGACTGGATTTATTTCAGATGCTCTGAGCACATGCAATTACTTTTAAAGACAATTACAGTTAATTCCTTCTCTTCCTGTAACCAAGGGTGCACACAGGGCATGTGAATCCTCTAAATACGTGGTTCTCCAGTTTTCCATTCCAACCCTTCTTCAGTCTAAATCGGGAACTATGTTGGACCTCCTTGCCGCATATGAATATAGGAAGGTGTAGAGGGCGACCACCTACTCCAGTCTGGAAGGGGTTGGAAAAGCCCTGCAGAGGGCCAGGGCTGGGCAGGGTAAAACCCCGGCTGATTGGGGGGTGTGGCTGCAGCTGGGGCCATGCCCCAAACTGAGCAACAGGGCCTTATAAAAAGGCCAGGGAAACCAGAAGTGGTTGTCTCTCTTTGCCTGTAGAGGAAGATGGGCCTGGCTGCAGTGAGCTAGACACAGGGTACCTGAGTAGAACAGGGCTGGGGAAAGGCAGAGGGGCTGGTGATGCTCCAGCCTGGAAAGCCCCAGGCTCTGGCCTAGCATAAGGTCAAAAGGTACTGGGGGTTGGAGAGGGCAGCCCATGGATAGGCAAAGGCAGCAGGGCCAAACCCAACCTTGCCAGTGATGAGTAGGCTGATACTGCAGTCTACCCCAGGGCGCAGGGGCTAGATGACGACTGGCAGTAGTCTGGTACTGAGACAAGGTGGATTAGTGGGTGGTGGTTTCCCAGGGAGGGAAGACCCAAAGAGAAAGGGGTTACTGCTGGGGGGAAGCACCCAGTTAAAGGGGCACTGGGTCAGGGAGGGACATGGGGACTGGAGGACAGGTGGATTGCTGGCCTGCAGAGGGCACTCTGGAGATGGAACAAGCTAATTCCCAGAAGTCACCAGCAGGAGGTGCCACAGGAGTGAGTCTGCTTGTCTACAGAAAGGTATTCTGGTTATCATGAATACCTGACAATTTCTTATGACCCTCACACCGAGAACCACTGGACTCTCAGAAGTTCTGCCTAAGATCACTCCCTGAAACTCACATTTCTTCCCAGCCATGATCCTCTAGACCCCATGGATGTGTGCAAGATGAGGGCTGTGGGAAAATGAATACAGAAAGTGGTTTGCTAAAGGCTTGATTTTGTAGGTAGGCTGCTCCTTTTCACTCTCAATGATCCCAAAACTCAACATGACAACTGGTGTAATTCATAGGGTCTGCTGTAGAAGGGATGCCCTGCACTGAGGATAACTGAATTTAGTAAACTAAGATAATTATTAAACAAAATGTCTGTTAAGAGGCATTAATTTTGACTTAATACTAGTAATTCAAGGAAGGAATAATAAAAACTTCTTCAGAGTAATTATTACAGTTCCCTCTCTAGGCATGTTTTGAGGCTAGTAAATGGAAGAGCAGAACCTCAGCTCCACAGTGACAGAATTTGTCCTCTTAGGCCTCACCCAGAATGCTGAGCTGAAGCGATGCCTCTTCGTTCTTTACTTCATAGTCTACCCGACAACCTGGTTGGGAAACTTCACCATCATCACCACTGTGATCACCAGCCGCTGGCTCCACACCCCCATGTACTTCCTGCTGGCCAACTTGTCTTTCCTAGTTGTTAGCGACTCATCAGTCAATGCTCCAATATTGCTGTTGGGTCTCCTCTCCCAGCGCAGAACCATCTCGTTCAATGAGTGCATCCTCCAGATGTTCTTCTTCCACTTCATCGCCTGTGCTATGGTTGTTGTCCTTGTGGTGATGGCTGCTGATCGGTACATAGCCATCTATAAACCACTGTGGTACTTGACTATCATGAACCGTGGTGTGTGCATGGGCCTGGTGGCAGGGGCATGGCTGGGTGGATTGGCTCACTCTGCTGTTCAGATTGCATTGATCCTCCAGCTGTCTTTCTGTGGTCCAAACATCTTGGACAATTTCTACTGTGATATCCCACAAGTCATCAAACTGGCCTGCACAGACATCTACTTGGTTGAGTTGCTGATGGTTTCCAATGGTGAGATGCTTGTCATAGTAATGTTCATCATCCTGCTCATTTCATACACCATCATCTTTGTCAAGATAAAGACACATGTTACAGATGAGAAGCACAAAGCTCTGTCTACCTGTGGATCCCAGATCACAGTTGTGTGTTTACAATTCATACCCTGCATCTTCATCTATTCTAGGCTCTTCTGGAAATTGCCCATGGACAAGTTGGCGTCAATCATTTACACTGTAATCACCCCAATGCTGAACCCAATGATCTACATGCTGAGAAACTCTGAGATGAAAAAGGCCATCAGGAGAATGATGAGCAGAATCCTGTCCTCAGGGAAGAAACTATAAAGACAGAATGTATCTTGAATTATCTTTTTTTTTCAATTACTTGATTATCCTAAATGAACTTTCCATCAGAGTTTTAACAATCCATATCTTTAATCTCTATTTTTGACATTCAAAAAAATTGTGTTGGTCAACCTTTTAGCATGAAGTTTATAAGAATATTTGGGTTGGAAGGGACCTCAGGAGGTTCTAGTCCAACCTCCTGCTCAAAGCAGGACCAAGCCCTACTAAATCAATTAATGGATCGCTCCCCTTTTGTCTATTAGAAAGTTTGCCCATACTTTATTTCCCTATGCCATTAATGTTGGTGGATCTATCCTTCTCTAAACATGAGCTATCACATATCTTGTTACCAGAAGTAATTGTGTTATCAGTGTGCCCTTCCCTGAGTCAATAAGCAATTTTGGACAATAATTCTGGGTTCTATAGGTGGCCTACCTTTACTATTGTTGAGAAATCTGTTTAATTAGTCATAATATTGTCTAATTTCTATACTATTATCTTAATGCAATCCCAGCATATATGCCTTCACACCTTCTCTAGACATTAGGTTTCTCTTTCTTATACCTTTTCCTGGGCTTAAGTGGACTGACTTTAGCATTGATGAAGTATTTTATAATACTTTTTCCTGAATAGTTGCAAATATAGATATGTTCTTAGCTTCCTCTAGCTGTTGTCCATTCTTCCAAGTGATATCTGCCTTTAGATAATTTCCCCATTTTTTCATAAATGTGCTCTTTTCTCTCTCCTAGATACATCAGTAACAATAATACTCAGTGTAATATGTGGGGTCTCACATTTCATAGCTTTTGTCAGCTGAGCCCGTTGCACACATCAGGGGCTCCTTGCTTTCCTCTTTTCCCCCCACCAGCTCCCTGTTTGCCACCCTCCCATCTCCCTCTGTTTCATGGACTAAATAACTACTTTCCACAAATTGTATGCAATGCATCAATGTTTAATTCATTTTATTTTGCTAAATTGAAACTAGTTTGTACCAATATAATTATTCATATTGAACAAGAAATAGTGTCAAGCCATTTTATATCCATGCAATGTTAAGTTAAGAAAATTGTAAGTTTTACATTACAACATAAAAAATATATAAATGATCATATGGGGTCAAACCAATGGTACATCTAGTCCAGTATCCTGTCTTCTGACAGTGGCTGATGTCAGGTACTTCAAAGGGAATGAACAGAGGAGGGAAACTATTGATTGATCCATCCCCTGTAATCCAATCCCATCCACTGGCAGTCAGAGGCTTAGAGACACCCAGATCATGGAGTTGTATCCCTGACCAATTTAGCTAATCATCATTGATGGATCTATCCTCCATGAACTTATCTGATTATTTTTGTATTTCAGGACTTCAGAACATCCCCTGACAACTAATTCCACAAAATGACTGAGCATTGTGTGAAGTACTTCCTTTGTACTTCCTTTTTTGTTTTAAAGGTACTCCTGTTAATTTCATTGGGTGACTCCCGGTTCTTGTGTTATGAGGAGGGCAAGAGCAAGGTTTTGACCACACCACACCTGTCACAATTTTATAGACCCCTATCATATCCCATTTAGTCTTCTCTTGTCCAAGATGAAAACTCCCAGTCTTTTTAATCTATCCACAAATAGAAGCTGTTCCATTCCCTTAATCATTTTTGTTGCCCTTCTCTGTACCTTTTCCAATTCTTCTACATCTTTCTTGGGATGGGGGTGACAGAATTGCACACAGTTTTCAAAGTGTGGATATACCATGGATTTATATAGTGGCACTAAGATATTTTCTGTCTTATTTTCTGTCTTCTATCCCTTTCCTAATGGTTCCTAAAATTCTCTTTGGATTTTTTGCCTGCTCCTGCACATTGAGATGTTTTCAGAGAACTATTCGCAATGACTCCAAGCTCTCTTTCTTGAGTGGTGACACCTAATTTAAACCCCATCATTTTGTATGTATATTTGAGTTTATGTTCAATGTGCATTACTTTGCATTTATTAACATTTAATTTTATTTGCCATTTTGTTGCCCATTCACTCAGTTTTGTGAGATCCCTTCATAAATTTTCACAATCTGCTTTGAGCTTAACTATCTTGAGTAATTTTGTATCATCTTCAAATTTTGCCATCTCATTGTTTATCCAGTTTTTCCAGATCACTTATGAGTAAGTTCAACAGCACTAGTCTCAATACAGATTGCTGGGAGACACCACTATTTACCTCTTTCCATTCTTAGAACTGACCATTTATTCCTACCCTTTGTTTTCTGTCTTTTAATCAATTACTGATTCATGAAAGGGTTTTCTCTCTTATGCTATGACTGCTTATTTTGAATAGGAGCCTTGGATGAAGGATATTGCCAAAGGTTTTCTGAAAGGCCAGGTACACTGGATAACCATTGTTCATATGTTTGTTGACCCCACCCCTCAAAGAATTCTAGCAGAGGAAAGAGTAGAAACCAGATCAACAGAATGGGCCAAATTTATCCCAGGAAGAAATCCAAATATTTCCAATGAGAGGCATTAGGAAAGGGAGCAAGGGGGTTTGTGGCAGAATCTGGAACTATACCATGTACTCTTGCACCACGATGTGAACTATGACTAGGATTTTCAGAACAACTTAAGGAAATTAGGTGCTCAATTCTCATTGACTACCCAATGTTATGTACCTAACTCCATTAGATCTCTTTGAATAGACCATTCTTGATACACAAATATTACTATCATGTGCCCTGTTGCTCCTTCCATCACCCACATCAGCCGCATCATTCAGTATGGGACTAAAGTCTTACGTTTTGCATTCGGAATGTAAAGAAACTCAGATAGCAGCTGTACAATATTTTCCTAGTCACTTGAAATGTGCTCAGACACCAACATCGTAGTGCAAGCCCAAATCTGTAAACCTGGACTCTGAGATCCAGGTTTTTCTTTGCCTTGAAGACATACTCTCTGTCTGTCTAACCACTGTATTCTTTTTGCATTTGACTACATCTACATGGAATGCAAGGCCAGTGTATATGATCGTACTTCTCCACTTACACAAAAGTTACAATAAAATGACCCCTCACAAATAACTTACCCCAGTGATTATTTCATGACTGAGTTTATCCGAGAGTCTCTGGGCAGAAACTCATCTGCGTTAAGCATGGATGTCAATGGAACGACTCTGCATAGGTCAAGTTGAGCTGGAAGTCAAACACTTACAAACCTTCCACTCTTCTTCTCCAGGGTACCGTTAGCCATATTTGGATCTTTGTGTGTATTAACCATTTGCCAAACCTGGATTCCTTCAAAGGGTGAGGTTAAATCCCAGAAACAAAAATTTTGACCTCATTTTCCCAAATCAGCTTGTCTACAGGACACATATCAAAACCGTGCTCTTCCAGAAAGCCTTTCCATCCTAGGAAAAATATCATGGTATTGATGTATGTCTTTAGGTACAAAATAATAAAAGGATGTGTATTCATGGGTCCAGGCACCCTTATTACCTCTCAATAACAGAATAAAATCCTAGATGCATTAACATGATAATCTCAACATTAGTTCAGAGCCTTGGATACCCACAGAAACTCTTCTGCCCCCTTGTGTCATTGTGGCCAACAAATCTTCTCCCTCAGAAAACCCCATTAAAGAGATGACATATGGGTAGACCAAGAAAGAACAAAACATTGACTACTGCATGTAACTAATCATTCCTATTCCCCAAGTATATCTACCCCAGAAAACTAAACGTCTGGAACAATGAGACAAATCAATCAATCCATTGCTAAAACCAAACACAATTAGATGAACTAAACTATAAAATGCCCAAAATCTCTGTCTCCAAACAAAGCTTTTTAACTCCAAAAAGGAAAGGAACCAGATAGCCCATAAAGTCCACTAGGGACTTCCTCATGCTATTGATTTTGTGTGGAAAGTTCTCAGGTAGAGTGACGATGGGTGGCAGTATAAAACTCTAGAAAAACACACATATAGATTTTGATTTTATTTACACTTGTGGAATCCTAAATATAAAAACATAAGAGCAGCCATACTAGGTCAGACCAAAGATCCATCTAGCCCAGTTTCCTGTCTACTCTGATAAGAGGCTGGTTCCTTGATCTTTTTCACTCTGGCTGAAACTGAAAAAAAACTAAACAAAGAAAACTTCTTTCCTTCGTTTTGAAACATCTTGTTCCTCCATGGTTGCTCTGGTCAGGTGTCAGCTAGGCTAGGTGAACCTCTTAATCCTTTACTGGTAAAAGAGGCATTAGCTCTTAACTATCTCTTTATGACAGCGGCCATACTGGGTCAGACCAAATCAGGTCCATCTAGCCCAATATCCTGTCTTCCAACAGTGACCAATGCCACATGCCCCAGAGGGAATGAACAGAAAAGGTAATCATCAAGTGATCCAACCCCTGTTGCTCATTCCCAGCTTCTGGCAAACAGAGGCTAGGGACAGTAACCCTGCCCATCCTAGCTAATAGCTGTTGAAGGACCTATCCTCCAGGAATTTATCTAGTTCTTTTTTGAACCCTGTTATGGTCTTGGTCTTCACAACATCCTCTGGCAAAGAGTTCCACGGGTTGACAGTGCCTTGCGTAAAGTGTGTTGTCTTTAGGACATGTGTCAAAACCTTGTTCTTTCAGAAAGCCTTTCCAGCCTAAAGAAACTGTCTGACTTCAGTGGTGTTAGTCTGATTTTTTGTTTGTTCATTTTGCTGGTATTTTTTTACCACTGTAAAAGCAGCATTTTGCATAAACAGGTTAGGCATCATGTTCTCATGGACACAACATTTTCACCCATTGATTAGATTAATTAGGAAACACAGAATTAAACCATGGTCATGAGAGACAGATGGACATTTTATTTTTGATGAATAACCTCCCCTCAGTCAGTTTCTTCATGGAGCTTTGATCTCATTGTTCCTTATCCTGTAGATGATCGGGTTCATCATGGGAGGCACCACAGCATAGAGAACACCCACCACAAGATCCAGACCTGACCGAGACCTGGAGGTGGGTTTCAGGTAGGCAAAGGTCCCAGTGCAAAGTAACAAGGAGACCACAATGAGGTGAGGAAAGCATGTGGAGAAGACTTTATGCCGGCCCTGCTCAGAAGGGATTCTCAGCACTGCGGTGAAGATCTGAACTTAAGACACTACTATTAAAATAAAAAGGCTTAAAACTAAGAATGCATTAAAGGCAATAACCCCAACTTCACTGAGATACATAGATAGATGTACATAGATAGATAGATTTTAATGGATCTGGGTGAAATATTTGTTGCTTTATTTTCAGAACAGAATTTGCCTGTTTCCCACAGGAATGTAGGAATCACCAGAGTCTAATACCCAGGGTCTCACTGGGCCCAGGACCAAATGCTGCACCACCCAGAACAGCTGGAGTCGGTGCTGGGGAGCTGCTCTAAGCGCAGCCAGTGCAGGATCATTTGCCTGGGTCTACAGAGAGCCTGAGACAATGGATCTGACAGAGTGGAACTGCTCCAGGCTTTTCCATGAGTGTTCACCTCCCAGCTCCACTGCTCTTGAGAAACCCACCAAACCCACCCTCAGCATGGGGCTCTGTGTGCAGGAGACGGGGAAGAGCACAACTGTCTCCACCCCCTCACACAAGCAGATACTATCTGGTGGGCAAGTGAGGACTAGGGGGATCACTGCTGTCACTCCATGGGGCCAGAGTCAAAGGGGCAAAGCCCCATGCATGGCCCCTGAGTGTTTGAACCCAGCCCTGAGAGATGGCAGAGATTTATGGGACTAAATGTGCCTCTTTCTCCAGGCTCCAGGGAATAGCCCTGCTCAAAGCAGTGACTCCTGCTGGGATCAACCCCAACTGCTGTAGAGGGAGAGGCAGGGAGCACCCCGTCTCTCATGGACAATTCTGCACCGACCTTCATGTCAGGGAGTTTCCCAGTGATCTAGAGGCTGGGTGGAGAACTTCACCAGGCACGTTTATTTCATTCTCTTATCTACCATAACCATGGAGGCTCTCATAATCCATGCCAATGTCTCACCTGCTGAGATCTTTGTCTCAACGATACCTTGTGGCAGTGAGTTCTCCAGTTCAACTGTGTGTTCAGCTGTGCTGGTCAGAGGCCACCTTGGACACTGTTCAGAACAGGGGGAATGGCTAGGCAAAGGAAGGAGGAGAGTGAGAGAGGACGGAAGTGATGACCAGGGCTTGCTAATGAGCAGAAGCAGGGGAAATAGTCTTTTGCTCAGAGATGGGGGTAGGAGGAAGGAAGCAGGAGTGGGTGGACTGTTCCATGGGCCTGGGACCAGGTCAAAGGAGTGGGGCTGAGAGAGAAAGGAACTAGTAGTCAAAGGGGTTAAGCAGGGATCTCCGAGGAAGCTGAGTCAGGAACTCTGGGTGGAGGAATTGGCTCAATGATCCTCTCTTCCAAGTAAAACCCAACAGTGATGTCATGGACAATGTCCACTTTCCTGATTGAAAGATTTTTTCAGTAATGTTTTGATTTCTGACATTTCAAAACATCGGTACTTTTGGCATTTTTTACCTAACGTAAGTCTACATTGAAATAAGAAAGAAGGCCCATGTAAGGCACTTTAGCACATAACTGGCAGTACAAAAAATAAAGTTGAAATAATAATTCAAAATGGAAACCACTGTTTAAAATGTTCCCAATGTAAAATAAAAACATTTAATTGAAAATGACATTTTCCCACAAAAAAAATAAAATAAAATTGATGTCAGTGAAACTGTTTGTTTTGTTGAGAATATTTTTTTGGTCCAAGATTTCTGACCACTTCAGCCATCTAACAGCTAAAGGTTCTGACTGGAACCTGTTCATCATTTGCTTACAGTCAATTAGACGTACTTCAGTGCATTGTTGGGTCAGGCTATAGTGATTAGCATCTTGAGGAACTGAACATGTTAGAAACCCTCAGGGTTAGATTCACAAGAGACCTGAGGTGCCAGCTGCCACTTTAGGCACTGGGGCTGGACTCACAAAGAAACATAACCTTGCAATGCTGAGTGGTCCCCACAGCTAAGTGTTAGGTACCTAGAAAATCATTGGGGTTCAAAAAGCGTGCACCTAGTGCTCAATGAATAGGGGATGATGGCACCTCAGAATGGGATACATAAACACCAATGCACTTGGCAGCTCCTCGGTTAAGGTGCCAATGGGAGATGCAGTGTGCTAAGTCCTGCCCCTCTCTCAGAGGTAGGCACCTAAGCGCAGGCTGCAGGGACGCGTGTCCCGCTGCTGGGGATTCCCAGCTCTGACCCCTCTCTTGGAGTTAGGGGCTTAGGCCATGTTAGGGGCGAAGCAGGAACTCCCTCACAACCATTAGCTCCCTCGCAACCAATGGGGCATCATTTGGGGAGTGGAGACCCTAGATGCACATCCCCACTTCTGTCTCCCACATCCCAGGTGAATGCGTGACCATGTGGCTAAGAGCTACAAGGAAAGTACTCCTGCTCCATCATTCTGTGTGACATGCCTATGGGGTCCCACTCTGGTAGGCAAACTCTGGGCAGACTTACTGCATTGGCCATGCAGCCGAGTTAGGGGATGAACGTCTGTTGTTCCCTGGCTCATGGATTGCTCTGGGGCTTAGGTATCTCTCCCCTCTACCCCCCATCTTCCTGCATTGACTCCCAAAAAGGGATCACAGTTGGGAATCCCATACAGAGGGAGGCACCTCCCTGCAGCTCAGACTTAGGTGCCAAATTCCTTAAGGGAGGCAGGGCTTTCTGCATGTCTCTCTTCCTGGCATCTCCCCCTGCCTAGCTTGGATGAGAAGCCGCCTTTGCAATGACTACATCCCTCTGTGAATCTGTCCCTTGCAGCCTGCTCAGGCTGGCTGGGTCACCCAGCGTGTCAGGGACACTCCCCTTTGCAATCAAGAACCTCCCCACTCCCCACTGCATAATGTTATCACTCCCAGAATGTGACTGGACAATAATAGGTGACTGGGCTGGATTAGAACCAGTGCTTGGAGGCTTTCCATTGGCCATGATGCCTGTCACTCTCAGTGACCTCGGAGAAGGTGGATGGAAAGAGGAGGTGAAGGCAGCACAGACAAGATGGGGAAATGGGAAGCTGGATGCTCCTTTCCCACGGGGGGATAGACAAGCCAAGGGTTCCCCCCTCCCCAAGGCACTCAGCAGTCAGGCTGCCCCAGTGGATCTTGCCTTCAGAATCAGGGGTACAGGGATCCCATGTCAGGCCTGCCCCTTCTCCCAGGAGCCAGTGGCCAACTCCCTCATGTGGGTGCCAGTGACCAGCACTCCCCATGATCCCCCCCTTGCCTCAAGGGACTTGTAATGAGGGCTCTGCAAATCTCCCTGAAATTAACGTGGAAATGTTGGTCAGTTGGAGTCTGACTGTGATCTTGTTCACACTGGGCTTACCCTCTTTGATACCTGCCAACTCCAGCAGAGATACTAATGGTCTACACCAGGGGTTCTCAGCCTTTCTCTTTTGATGTCCCGCCCCAACAGGCTATAAAAACTCTACGGCCCACTTGTGCCACAACAACTGTTTTTCCACATATAAAAGCCAGGGCTGGTGTTAGAGGGTAGCAAAGATGGCAACTGACCAGGGCCCTACGCCACAGGGGGCACCACAAAGCTAAGTTGCTCAGGCTTCGGCTTCAGTCCTGGGTGGTGGGATTCAGGGCCCCGGGCTGCACTCCAGTGCAGCAGGGCTTTGGCTTTCTGTCCTAGGCCTTAGTGAGTCTAGCTCTGACCATGCTTGGCAGACCCCCTGAAACCTGCCTGCAGCCCCCTAGAGAGCCCAAACCCTAGTTGAGAACCACTGCTGTAGATGAGGGGTTCTCAAACTTTTTCTTTCTGAGCACCACCCCCCAAACATGTTATAAAAATTCCACAGCCCACCTGTGCCACAACAACTGGTTTTTCTGCTTATAGAAGCCAGGACTGGCATTAGAGGGCCACAAGCAGGGCAATTGTCTGGGTCCCCATGCCACAGGGAGCACCACAAAGTTAAGTTGTTCAAGGCTTTGGCTTCAGCCTCTAGTGGTGGGGCTCAAGGCCCCAGGCTTCAGCCCCATACAGCAGGGCTTCAGTTTTCTGCCCTGGGCCCCAGTGAGTCTAACACTGGCCCTGCTTGGTGGACCCCCTGAAACCTGTTTGAGGCCCCCCAAGAGGCCCCAGGCCCCTGGTTGAGAACCACTGGTCTACAGCACTGAGGGATCAGTCTTAGGCACATTCATTGATGCTTCCCTGAAGCTCATTCACCTAATCCTCCTGGGCATGAATGACTTTGACTTTAATGGAGTTTCTCCTTATTTACACCATACTGGGTGAGATCAAAATCAAACTGACTCACTCCCGCTTTCCAATGTGTCACATATAGCATCCTGCTCAACACATCTTGGGCTTTATTGTTTATTGCCTGGCATGTTGGGCAATTGCTTATATTTGTGCAAAATTAAATGCAAAGTGGGTGTCAGATGCTACCTTTCTAGTGCAGCAGAGTTTCACACTCACTTGGCACAGATGTAAATGGCTCGGAATGAATTGAGCCATTCATAGGAAGTCAAATATCAGTGTTAGTCTGGATCTGTAAAAAGCAACCGAGAGTCCTGTGGCACCTTTAAGACTAACAGATGTATTGGAACATAAGCTTTCATGGGCGCCTGATGAAGTGGGCATTCACCCACGAAAGCTTATGCTCCAATACATCTGTCAGTCTTAAAGGTGCCACAGGACTCTCGGTTGCTTATTCATAGGAAGGACATTCACATTGTGATCTCTCTCTATAATTTTGTGTAGAGGACAGGAATTATTGTCTTTACACTCTCTCTCTCCCCCATGCAACCTCCAAGGAAAATCCAGACATTCCACCCTCTTAGGCTGAGTGTTAACAACAAAGAAAAGAACTGAACACAAATATTCTCTCCAGATAAAATTATGAGATGCTTCATGGGACCTACATCCCAACGGACTGTAATGAAGCATTAATATAGGACCTTGCATAGGAGCAAAGACAATTTATCACTCTTCTCACCTCTGCATCACTCATTGACATGACTCCTTTGTCAGAAGCAAATGAAGGTGCATGTGCATCTATTCAGGGACTTCACATTTTTTACCTACTTTATAATAATTCATGGGTTGCAAAGCAGAACAGACAACCCGGGATTTTCGCATCAACAGCAAGTTATTTAATTTTCCTGGTATGGTTTCATATTCATTAGGGGCGCTGAGGGATTTTCAAAGAGATATTGGAGCCCAACTGTCATTGAATATTAACATGGATTGAAGTGGTTCTTGTTGATATTCCTGGATTCAGGGTTACTTAATTAAAGTGATAATTAATCGCAGAGATCTGGGAGGTCTGATAGATAGATAGATAGATAGATAGATAGATAGATAGATGTGTTGTTTAGAGAGAGAAAAACTGAATAAAATATAGTTTAAAAATGCCATCATTACAACGAATTATATTTGCTAAGATATTTTTCTTCATGTACCAGATTCCAGTGTTTTCTTATTCATGTGAACAGCTCATTGTGACCTGGCTTTTGCCTCAGCACTTTGCTTCAGTAATCAGTAGAACTTGTAAATATAATGGAAACTTGGGCTGATGCTGAAGTTTTCAAAAGTAGAAGGGAGATACGGAGTCCATTCATCCCAGGGATTATTGGCAAATTTTGACTTTTTAATACAAAAAAACCCAACAACTTCAAAATGTTTTGTTCAAAAAAATCAGTTGGTCAATAAATCGCTCCCCTCCCACACTGGAAAGCAGTCACATGGCACAATAAATATATAATAAATAAACAAATAAAATAAAATATTTATTCAAAAATCCAGTTTTCCATCATAACAAATGTTGTGGAGGGAAATTTTTGACCTTCCCTACCAATCTTCCTGAAGTGAAGCTGGATTTTCAGAAGATCTCAGCTCCCATTATAGGTGCCTAAGTGAAGTGACAGATCTTTTCAAAGAGCAGAGCAGCCAGAACCTCCTCCTGAGAATGGTAAATTCCTTTGACGATCTGGTTTCATTTTTGTGAGGTTAAAAAGTAGTTGTCAGGTGCTGATCTTTTTCGAAAATCAGACCGAGAGTATTTTTTGTGATCCGGTAGCTCAGCAGTTAGAAAACTAAGCTTCTAAACCTGAGCTGAGAGCTTGAATTTCAGTTGACCATCATCAGTTATTCTTCTTTTGAGATCTCCCAGAAATGTACAAGAATTACACTTGATCAGAAATTCTGTCAATTTTCTTCTTTTAGCAGAAAATTTTCTATCTAGCAAAAGTTTTTGTGGAAACTGTTATCTGTCCCCCAAAATTTTCAGTTTTTGCAAGGGAAAATAGAACAACTTCAGCCAAGAACAGAAAATATTTGAATCGGAGGGAAGGGTGTCAGAAAAAGCATTTCACTTACAAAAATCAAAATGTTTGGGACTTTATTGGATGAAATGTCACAAGTTTCCACTGAAAATTAAAAAAAAAAGAAAAGAACAGAAAAGTACGTTTTTGCCATTAATTTTTTTTCATGGCAGTAAGAGGAAACACCTTCTGACCAGGTCTAGGAAGAACCTGTATAGAACCTAAGTTATAATAAAAGGTGGCAGAACACATATTAATATGGTTGGACAATGCTGTTGTGTCCTCCTTACCCAGAGAAAGAGTAACGACTGGCCAGGGTGGTGTATTGACAGGACAAGCTATCATTCTAAGTTTGTGAGGGGTTTCCTGCTACTAATAGCAGACTAGGGAAATCTGTAAGGAAGTGTGTAGCTTCGGCATTCAGTTTACATAGAGCCAGACTAGGGTAAAATAGGGTGAGTTGTGTTTCTCTCCTTAGGAAGCAGCCTGCTTTCTCTCTCTCTTGTTTTAGGTTCTTCTGTGTTATTCTCAGAAATGAATGTAGTGTTATATTGCTGCCTTCCAGCAAGAGTATTTAATGTTTTTTATTTAACTTCCTTATGCATAACAGACAGCAGTGTCACAACCTTCCTCTACATACAAAGTGTTGTAGGATTTATGAATTGGGAAAAGATGTTTGTTTTAGCTCTCTTCATTCTAACTGCATTTTTCTGATGTCTCTTCCTTGTCTTTCTCATTCTTGCCAGATAGGATATGACCAACCAAACCTTTGTGACTGAATTCCGCCTCCTGGGATTTTCAGACATCACTGAGCTGCAGATCTTGCACTTTCTTGTGTTCCTGTTTGCTTACATGGCCGCCTTCATGGGGAATTTCCTCATCATTGTCCTTGTGACCTTCAACCAACACCTCCACAGCCCCATGTACTTCTTCCTCAAGAACATGTCATTCTTAGACCTCTGCTACATCTCTGCCACAGTCCTCAAATCCATGGTGAATGCCATCATGCACTGCCACTCCATTTCTTTCCACAGCTGCTTCCTGCAGTTTTTCTTCATCATGTTTGGGACAGCAGATTTGGCCTTGCTGACAGTCATGGCATATGACTGCTACCTGGCCATCTGCAGCCCCCTGAGATACAGGACAGTCATGAACACCAGAGCATGTGTCCAGATGGCTGCAAGGTCCTGGCTTAGTGGAGCACTGTATTCAGTGTTGCACGTGGGTAACTCATTCAGTTTACCTTTCTGTGGGCCCAGGGCTGGCTTTAGGCCGATTCGCCCGATTCCTGGGAATCGGGCCCCGCGCCTAAGAGGGCCCTGGGCTTTAGGAGCCTTTTAAATTTTTTTACTTACTCTGGCTGTAGTCTGCTCCGGGGTCTTCCATGGCCCCGCTTCCCTGACCAAAGCACCAGGGGAGCGTGGCTGCCCCACAGCCCCACTCTCTCAGCTGGAGCTCCAGCCAGAGCGCGACAAGCCCCATGCCCCTGGCTGGAGCTCCGGGACCTTTAAATAGCTCCCAGAGCCCTGGGGTAGCAGGGGGCTCTGCAGGCTATTTAAAGGGCCAGGGCTCCAGCTGCCTCTACCACCCCGGTCCTTTAAATTGCCTCCGGAGCCCCGTCAGCCCCATGCATTCCCCAGGGCTCCCACAGCTATTTAAAAGGTCCGGGGCAGGGTAGAAGCAGGGGAGCCCCGGGCCCTTTAAATAGCCCCCAGAGCCCTGGGATAGTGGGGGGCTTGGGGGCTTTTTAAAGGGCTGGGGCTCCAGCTGCCTCTGCTGCACCCCCTGCCCTGCCCGCACCAGCCCCACTCACCGCTGCCTGCAGCCAGTTCTGTACCCCCTGCCCACAGCCAGCCCCTACCAAACCCCCTGCCCTGTCTCCAGCCAACCCCTGCCACACACCCCTGCCTGCACCAGCCCTGCACTGCCCACCCTGCCCTGTCTCCAGCCAACCCCTGTTGCACCCCCCTGCCTGAAGCCAGCCAGTCCCATACTCCTGTCTCCAGCCCTGCCAACCCCTGCTGCACCCCCTTGTGGCCCTGCCTGAAGCCAGCCTGCCCCACACTCCCCTATCTCCTGCCAGCCCCGCACCCCTTGCCCTGCCTGCAGCCAGACCCTACCTCCAGTCAGCCCCTGTTCTGCCTCGAACCAGCCCCATGTCCACTGCTGCCCTGCAGTTCCCAGGCCAGTAACCTGCACACCTGCTTCAATGAAGGGGGTAGGAAGCAGCAGGGACCCACACATGTGCACACCCCCAGGGAGTGGCGGGGACCCACACATGTGAAACAGCAGCCATTAATAACCAATCAACAGCGCATATGATGCAATGTACATAATATACAATTTTATTATTTATATAGTTATGGAAAGTAAATAATACATGGAAGAAATGGAAGGCTTTTTTTTACACTTTTTTCTTTTTAAGTCATCCCTGCCAGGGCCCTGCCGAAAGTGTTCGAATTGGGCCCCGCACTTCCTAAAGCCGGCCCTGTGTGGGCCCAACTTTGTCCACCAGTTCTTCTGCGACCTTCCACCCCTCCTGCAGCTCTCTTGCTCTGACACGCAGCCCAACAAGGTCCACAACATTGTCTTAGCCCTCTGCTATGGCTTTATCTGCTTCACCTTAATCTTTGTGTCCTACATTCACATTTTCAATAGCGTTGTGAGAATCCCCTCTGCAGAGGGCAGGAATAAAGCCTTTTCCACATGTCTGCCCCACCTGATTGTAGTCTCCTTGTTCATCAGCATTGGATTCTTCATGTATATGAAGCAAAACTCTAGGGCCCCGTCCACTCAAGACATGGTGGTGCCTGCGCTCTGTGCTATTGTACCACCGATACTTAACCATATTATCTACAGCCTCAGGAATAAGGAGATAAAAGCAGCGCTGAGAAAAGTGAAAAGGCAAGGGTGGAATATGGCCACATATTTCTGATGATCTGCTAAAAAAAATTCAGAAAAGCATAACAGAAGGTACCCAGATCCTATAGCAATGGAAGAAAAAATAAATAGCTGAGGTTGGGTTTATTAGATAGATAGATAGATAGATAGATAGATAGATAGATAGATAGATAGATAGATTGATTCAAGGTATATCAAAGTTTATATTTCTCTCCATATGTCAGCAAATATATATTTCTTCTATTTTATCTTACTCCTAGTGATGCTCAGAAAGAGTCCTGGAAATATTTTTTCTTATGTAAAATTTAGACATTTCTTAGAGAATCTCAAAACCAGTGTGTGACCTTCAGTAAGTCATTTGAATCTCCCTGTGCCCCAGTTCCCCTTATGTAACATGCAGGTGATTGGGACCAATGGTCAAAATTTCAGGAGAAAAAAAAATGATAGAAGGGAAAAGGAGGGGATAATGGAAATGAGGTATTTTGTCTTGATCTGTAGGCAGCCAACTCCCTGGCTCCCCAGGCGGTTGCCTTCAAGATCGATCTGATTTCCCTGGTGTGCATCCTGGCTCCCAGAAGCCTTCTCCACCTATGTCTCATATATAAGGCTATGTTTTAGTCATGGGTATTTTTAGTAAAAGTGATGGACAGGTCATGGGCAGTAAACAAAAATTCATGGTCCTTGACCTGTCATGACTTTTAGACTCATAGACTCATAGGTCAGAAGGGACCAATATGATCATCTAGTCTAACCTCCTGCACAAGGCAGGCCACAGAACCCTACCCATCCACTTTTATAACAACCCCTAACCCAGGACTGAGTTGTTGAAATCGTCAAAATTAGTCTGAAGACCTCAAGCTGCAGAGAATCCACCAGCAAGCGACCCATGCCCCACGCTGCAGGGGAAGGCGAAAAACCTCCAGGGCCCTGCCAATCTGCCCTGGAGGAAAATTCCTTCCCGACCACAAATATGGCAATCAGCTAAACCCTGAGCATGTGGGCAAGACTCACCAGCCCGCACCCAAGAAGGAATTCTCTGCAGTAACTCAGTTCCCATCCCATCCAACATCTCCCTGCAGACCATTGAGCAGACCTATCTGGTGATAATCCAAGATCAATTGCCCAAATTAACTATCCTATCATAACATCCCCTCCATATACTTATCAAGATTAGTCTTAAAGCCAGAAAAGTCTTTTGCCCCCACTACTTCCCTCGGAAGGCTGTTCCAGAACTGCACTCCCCTAATGGTTAGAAACCTTCATCTAATTTCAAGTCTAAACTTCCTTATATCCAGTTTGTACCCATTTGTCCTCGTGCCTACATTAGTACTAAACTTAAATAATTCCTCTCCCTCCCTAACGTTAACCCCCCTGATATATTTATATAGAGCAACCATATCCCCCCGCAGCCTTCTTTTGGCCAGGCTAAACAAGCCAAGCTCTTTGAGTCTCCTTTCATAAGGCAGGTTTTCCATTCCTCGGATCATCCTAGTAGCCCGTCTCTGGACCTTTTCCAGTTTGAATTCATTTTACTATATATCCCTGACTAAAACTTGCAGGCGGCTGCACGGGTGCACTGTGGGTGCTGGGGGAGGGCAGTCAAGGTGCTGAGAGGCAGGTGGGCAGCAGCACGCAGGCCGTGTTGCCACTGGTGCTAGGGGGGTTGGCGGGGCTCCCTACCTGGCTCCATGCCTCTCCCCCCTCCCGGCAGCAGTAGATTTTGGGTATGGGAGAGGGCAAGGGGTTGGGGCATGGGACGGGGTGAGGCAGGTTCTGGGCGGTGCTTGCCTGGGGAGCTCCCTCACTCAGCTGCTAGACAGAGATGTGGCAGCACTCATTGGCCACGCAGGCCAATCCCAGTTGTGGGCCTAACTGCAGGGAAGTGGATAAAACTTCATAAACAGTTATTATAACCTATAGCAGCAAATGTTGATGGGAAAAGGTACTAAAAGACAGAGAGACTGGACTAGTCTGAAGAAAAAGGCCGCCTGATATAATCAAGGACTGTGTTAAGATTGCATGCCTAGTACACAGGGTAAGTGTGGGACTGGAAATCAATTGGTGTGTCGGAAATTAGTTATAAATGATGGACACAATAATTAGGGGATCTCTTTATCTCTTTATATCTTCTGGTCCTTAAAAAGAGACTTCAGAGGGAAAATTGAGGAATGGGGACACAGATATGGAATCTGGCTGACTGAAAGACAAGGAAAGGGGAAGGAGTGAGCTTCACAGTCTTGGCTGCCACCTCCACTGTCTGCTGGGATCCCAGTGTCCGCCGTGACACTATTGGGCCTTTGTCATCCTAATCGTGAGAGATGTTCTCATCAGACCAGGCTAGAGAGAGGGATTCAGATGATATCGCCCATTCAACTGACTCCAGCTCAAGCTCAGCCACTACCCGAGATGGGAGACTTTGCCGTTCCCCCCCACTCATATGCCCTTTTCCTTCCCCACCTTTTTCCTTTTCTTTTTTCTCCCTCTCCTTTTTCCTTCTGTCTATTAAAAGTCTGGCTTAGCTGGCCAAGATGGCATCTTCTGCCACATTTCTGTAAGCCTTTGGCCAAAGAGGCAGCTAAAAGCAATGTCCAAAACAGCCTAAGAACATAAGAACGGCCATACTAGGTCAGACCACAAGTCCATCTAGCTCAGTATCCTGTCTTCTGACACTGGCTAATGCCAGGTGCTTCAGAGGGAATGAACAGAACAGGTAATCACAAGAGATCCGCCCCCTTCTGCCCATTCCCAGCCTCTGGAAAACATCCTGGCTAATAGCCATTGAGGGACCTATCCTCTATGAACTTATCTGGTTCTTTTCTGAACCCTGATATAGTCACGTTACACAGACCAGAGCCCTGCAACCCCATGGCCCCACTCTCCCGTCGGAGCCTCGCAACCCCGCGGCACCGTTACCCCAGCCAGAGCACCTCAACCCCACAGCCCTTCTCTCCCGGCCAGAGCCCTGCAACCCTGCTACCCTGGACAGAGGCTCTCAATCCTGCTGCCCCACTCTCCCGGCCGGAGCCCGGAGGCCCTGATACTCCGGTTAGAGCCCCCCAGTAACCGGATCCCCACTCTCCACGCCAGAACCCCACAACCCAGCGGTCCCACTATCCTGGTGGCAGTGCATCAGGTCCCGCAGCCCCGCTACACCGACAAGAGCCCTGCAACCCTGCGACCCCGCTCTCCCGGCTGGAGGCAACCCTGCAGCCCCGCTCTCGCTACCGAAGTCTGGCAACCCCGTGGTCCCGCTACCCTGGCCGGAGCCCCGCAACCAAGCTTTCCCAGTGGAGCCTCACAACTCCGCATCCCTACTCCTTCGGCTGGAGACCCGCAATCCCACTGTCCCATTATCCCAGCTGGAGCCCAGAGGCCCCACTACCTCAGCTAGAGCCCCACAACACTGGAGACCCGCTCTCCCAGCCAGAGTCCCGCAACCCCACAGCCCCACTCTCCCGCCCGGAGATCCACAATGCCACGGCCCCGCTCCTCCGGCCAGAGCCCCTCAACCCCGCATCCCCGCTCCATCGGCCAGAGCCCCGCAAACCCACGGCCCCACTACCCGGCCAGAGCCAGGAGGCCCCGCTACCCAGGCTAGAACCCCGCAACCCCATAGCCCTGCTTTCCTGGCCAGAGCAATGCAACCTCGTAGTCCCGCTCTCCAGGCCGGAGCCCTGCAACCCCATGGTTCTAATCCCCCAGCCAGACCACTGCAACCCCACAGTCCCGCTACCTCGGTGGCAGCGCGGCAGGTCCCACTGCTCCACTACACCGACCCGAGCCCTGCAAACCCACGGGCCTGGTCACCCAGCCGGAGCTCAGAGGCCTTGCTATCCCGGCTAGAGCCCCGCTGCTCCAGCCAGAGTCCCTCAAACCCGCCGGCCTGCACCTTCAGCCGGAGCTCAGCAACCCTGCTGTCCCGCTCTTCCAGCCGGAGCCTGGAGGTCCCGCTACCCAGGCTAGTGTTCCTCAACCCTGTAGACCCGCTCTCCTGGCCAGAGCCCCGCAACCCCGGAGCCCTCCTACCCCGGCCAGAGCCCCTCACACCTGCAGCCCCGCTCTCCCAGCTGGAACTCTGCAACAAGGTAGCCCCGGTCTCCCGGCCAGAGCCCTGCAACCCCGCGGCCCCGCTACCTCTTCCCAGCACCGCAAATCCCGCAGTCCCGCTACCCCATCTGGAGCACCGCAACCCCGCTGCCCCGCTTTCCCGGCTGGAGCCCAGAGGCCCCGCAACCCCGTAGCCCAGCTCTCCCGGCCAGAGTTTCCCAACCAATCACGGCCTACTACCCCGCCCGAGGGCGGAAACTCCCACGGTCCAGCTACCATGGCCGAGCACCGCAACCCCGCAGCCTCGCTACCCCAGCCAGAGCCCCTCAACCCCGCATACCCGCTCCTTCGGCTGGAGCCCAGCAACCCCGCGGTTCCGCTCTACCGGCCGGAGCCTGAAGGCCCCGCTACCCTGGCAAGAGCCCCCACATACCTGCTCCTTCGGCTGGAGCCCAGCAACCCCGCGATTCCGCTCTACTGGCCGGAGCCTGAAGGCCCCACTACCTTGTCTAGAGCCCCGCAACCCGCAACCCGTAGCCCCACAACCCCGCAATCCGGAGAGTACATGCCCCATGAATCGGGCCCTGCACTGGCTAAAGCCAGCCCTGGAGCTGGGAATAGGTTTAAGTCTCTGATCCCGTTTAGGGCTTCTCTGTAGGAACAATTTGTTCACAGCCAGCTGGTGAAGGAAATGACTCTGCTCCAACCCGCTGCAGACTAACTGTCCCTACGCACCCTGCTGACATGCAGTAACAGTTGATTACAGCACTTTGATCTAATGCTCTTTGAAACAGAACAAGATCAGCAGGGTCACATGGACAGTTAGCCCACTGGCTAGTGCAGTGTCGATTCACATCCCAGCTTGCCGCAAATTAAATGTTCATGTACACAAGCCCATAGTCCTTTACATCCCAGCCAAGCCTGCCCAAGGAGGGGAGCAGAGAGCGCTCATCTATAGAGTGGATCCCTGGCTGCTAGGAAATGCAGAGAGACCCAGCAACTCAGGAAATCCAACAAATAGACATGGAAATGGCCGCTGGATAATACAGCGATTGATTAACAGATAATGACCCATGATTCCTCAGTTCTGGAGCATCAAAGCCATCACAAGTTGGGAAAAAATCCACAAAAACTGTCACAGTAAGTTTGCTTTTTCAGTTACATATGATACAGTTTTAACATGTAGAACAAATTTTAGAATATATATATATAACAAGAGAGGCTTCTTAAGACTTTTGCTATCAATCCTCTAAAACATACTGAACATGAGAGATTTTTTTTAAGCAGACAAACAATTGATTTTTCAAGAAGCCCCCAAAATCCCTAAATTGTGGGGTTTTGGCAACCAAGAACCAAACCTATTCAGCCACAAATGGCTGAAAACTGAACATTTTCAACAATCACTCCCCCCACTCCCAAAAGGAGTTTTATTTTTTCTGCATATCTAGAAAAAACAGAAATCCTATTTTTGCTTTACATATCTAGATCCATAGATATGCAAAAATAGGATATATATGCAAAAATAGATGTAGATGTAATTGTATATACATACACACAGAGTGGGAAGCTGAGACTTATTTGGAAAAATTGTTGGCTTGAAAACCCGATTTTGCTTTCAAATGAATTTAAAGAGAAAATTTCTGGCCACCTCACCCCATATTGGAAACATAGCATTAAGTTCGGTTGTGGAACACTAATATTGTCCACTGATGCCATAATTTCAAAACCATTCATTTTATTGCAGCCATTTTCATTTTGATTTCACAGAGAAGCTGCAGAATGGCAAAGCTGAGTAGCAGCAAAGTTAAAAGCCCAGAGAATATGTTCTATACACGCTTTTACAATCAAGGTCAAAGTTGAACCAGGCAGCCAAAGTTTGACCCTGCCTGGGAACATACAAGGGGTAGTGGGTCTAGAAACCAGATCTCGTGGTGTAGCTTCATAGCCAGTGTGCAGCACTGCCACCAGTGGAGTACAAAATACTGTAAGTGAGTGCAGAGAACATACACATGATAAGACAGAGACTATCCCCCACAGAGTTCCCAGTCCTAGTGGACCAGGCAGAAAAAGGGAGGGGGGGGCAACAGAGTCACAGGGAGGGGAAGTGACTGGCCCAAGCTCACACAGCAGGTCAGCTCCTTCCCTGGTGTCTACTCCTTGCTGTATTCACAGAAGGCCTCAACGTTTCCAGGCAAAACAAGCTGAACTCTTTTAGCCACCTCTTGTAAAACAGGCTCCCCATTGCTGCAATAGGACAACTGTCATTCCTAGGACTCATTAATTCGGGATGTAATTTTATTCCATTTTTATGCTGCATTGCATTGAGCCCCATCTTGGAACAGATCCTCAGATGGCGGGAATGGACAACGCTCCATTGACTGTAAGAGAACTAGGGCAATTAACACTCGTGATAATGCATCTGACAAGTGATCTGATTGTCAGAGGTCAGGAACACTCTAATCCTAACCCTTGTCCTTCCCTTCACAGAGGCAGCACACAATGAACTGTGAAGGAAAATGTCCAACCATTTATATAATTGTATATACATACAAATTGTATATACATACAAATGTCCAACCATGTATATAATTTATATAATTGTATATACATACAAATGTCCAACCGTGTATATAATTGTATATACATACAAGTTATATATACATACAAATGTCCAACCATGTATATAATTGTATATACATACACACAGAGGGTGTAGCTGAGACCACCGTGACCAAGTTCCGTCTCCTGGGACTCTCTGAAACAAATATCAATAAATATAAAACCTCAAATTCTCCTTTCCTAGGCAGAGCTTTTTTGCCCCAAAAGGAGACGAACCAAAGGTTCCATGAAGTCCATTAGAGACCTTACTATAGCTATTGATTTTGTGTGCAAGGTGCTTAGGTAGCATGATGATGGGTGGCACTATAAAGCCCTAAAATAGATAGATAGATAGATAGATAGATAGATGCCAATTTTTCTCTTCATGATTCTCTCTGTCTATTTGGTCAGATCATGCAGTTTCAACAGAGGTGAAGCTGTTTATGGGAATGTGTCAATTTCCTCAAAGCATTCAATGGAAACCAGGTGTAGGAGAAGGAGAAAGCCCTTACACCAGGCTCCATGTTTCAGGCTAAAGCCTAAATAAAAGTCATACCCTGCTGATGTAAAGCCAAGCTAGCAAGAGTCAGACTCTGAGCAAAAATCAGGCCTTGTTACAAAGCAGAGGTCTGCTTGCAGAGTCACTGTCTGGTACATGAACTTGGCAAGAGTAGGACTAGTGCTGCAAAAACAGAAACACTCCAAAGAAGTGCTTTGCACAGTAAACGCACCCCAGAAGGAAGGTATCAATACACCCCAATACCAGGCATGGTATAAACACACTCCCTGAAGGTGATACAGGGCCACACCAACACCTCCTAAGGATAAGGTCACGATGACAGGATGATGGATAGAGATGTTTTGATCGAACCAACAGGTACAAGGTAAAGGGTGGTAACTAAATATGTCAGAAGGGCTATATGTAGCTTGTTTGTATCAATGTATAGAAGACGGGTTACAGAGGTGGTGTCTTTGTCTGGCTGAGGGGGGAGAAGGCGGCCCATTGTAATGGGCATACATGTCTTAGTATCCCTGTACAATCTATGGGATGCTATTATTGTTCTTCATTGACAATAAACCTGGCCAAGTGCCTTGGCCTCTGAACTGAGTCTGTGGTCTTATAGGGCAGTTCGATCAGAGCCTGCCATACTGACTACTTGCCCAGAGCTAATGCAGCATGCAGAAAGAAGGAAACACCCCAATGGCCCCCTCCCTCAGGGAGTCCCCTGGGAAGGTAGATCAGCACTGTTTATTGCTAACACTGTTGCAAGCATCGCAAAGCATTTTGGGGAGGGACAAAGATGTGTGAGTGAAGAGTGGAAGTTTCCTTTGCAGAGTCCGAGAGGCTGAGGGGGAGAGAAAGAAGAAGAGCAGAAAATGGGTTAACTCGACACTGCGGCTAGCAAGCTCAGTCTGAATATAAGAAGCTGACTCCATCCTAAGGCCAGTTTCTACCTGCCAAGACAGAAAGGGGAAATCCAACCCCCACCCCCACCCCCTGGACTAGCCGTGGGAAGGAGAGTTGTTGAAAGAAATGCAGGGGCCTGGGAAAGGAACGCGATGGCAAAGGCCAACCAGGAACAAACAGAACTGTCTCATGGACCTGAAGCTGATGTATTTTGGGGAAAGCGGAGGAAGCTGTGGAAGGCTGGCTTGAACTGGTACACAGAGCATGGAGAACAAAGGTTCCTGAAGGAAACACACCCCAAAAGAACCCAGGACTTAAAAACCCTCCTGAGAGCTGAAGCAAATCAGAGAACACAGCAGATTCTTGGATGACCTGGGCCCAGGACAGCACTTCCATCCACCTTTTCCCCCCTTCTTCTGCTCTTCTTCTTACATTACACCCGGGCTTGGCCAGCTTTGGGTTGGGCATATGTGAATATGAAAGTGGGCTAGGACTTGGGGCATTAATGTTTTCTGCCTTCCTCTGAGTGATGTGGAAGCATTTCCAGCTCTCTCCACTTTTATTTTATTATTTTGTCAATAAAGCTTTAAAAATTTAGACACTTGGTGTGTGCTTTGTCAACTCCTCCCCAAAAGATCCTGTAGCCCCAGCCTGAACAACTGTGGGCCCCGGGCAGATTAGTAATGAAAATCTGTCACAAGAACACAGACATAGCCAACAACTGACAACACCAGACAGGAAGTCAGACTATCTGGCTGGCCAGTGCGTCTCCCCCTGGGGTCCTGTCACTCCAGCTGCCAGCCAACCTGCTCCACAACTGCCTGGCTGCTAGGCTCACAAATCCTCAGCAGTCCACCTCACAGGGCACTTGGTAGGTGGGGCTTGCAGATAGCTGCCTCCCCAGGCTAAAGGGGAGAACGTGTGACTGCCCCATGCGTCTCCCCAGCCCCATGACCCCTCCTGCCCCCTGCACCCAGCCTGTGGCCACAGCTCTCTCCCCATCCCATTTTAATTGTGGGAAGATGAGGGAGGGAAGGCTTCTGCCTATGAGAGCCTGGTTGGGACACTCGCTTTCACATACACACATACACACTCACCTCACCAGGGAGAGCAGCGAAATGTTCCGGAGGGAGGCACAGGGAGAGAAGGACAGAGCCCCTCTCCTTCCCTGCCCCTGGCAGGCCAATCTCGGGTGGCACTTAACCCTCACATGCATCTGATGAAGTGGGTATTCACTCATGAAAGCTCATGCTCCAAAATGTCTGTTAGTCTATAAGGTGCCACAGGACCCTTTGCTGCTTTTACAGATCTAGACTAACACGGCTACCCCTCTGATACTTAACCCTCATACCTCCCTTACACATTGCCTCTGGCAGGATGGAATTTCTGGAGAAAGAGCCAACAGAGCCAACAGCCCAAGTGTTCATGGCTTGGGGTGCTTTGAATTAGGGAAAACAGGGACTCTCACAGAACCCCCAACTGTTGGCTACAGAGTCACTATCTTTGTCCCAATGAGGAGTTAATTATTTAGACAAAGTTGAATGGTTCCAACAAGAAAAACTGGGGGAAAAGTCCAAGACATTTTCCATCCTGATGTTTAGGACACTTGTCTGAAAGGAGGGAGAGCCAGGTTCAAGCCCTTGCTTCTGACATCTAGAGAAAGATCCCTCCTGGGGAGGCTAGAGGCATGTTTCTGGTGAGTGAGGGAAGACTTCACAGCTGCTTCCAGGGCTTCTGTATGTTCTATTGAAAAAATTAAGACTTTAGATCCTTGGGCTAATCATCTGGCCATATAGGCTTAGGATGAGCAATGAAAAATAAAATACCAAGGGGCTTCTAGAAATCTTTCTGAATGAAGACTGGGATATTTGAAAGGATCTCCAGGATCTAGGTGGGTCATACGCATTTTTCAGTCAATGGGCACCTGATTCTTTTAAGCCACTCTGAGAACCCCTGGCACAGATCACAGCCTGGAGTAAGAATTCACTGTATTGTTCCAGACTCTGCAGAACCCACATCCCTTTATTCCCACTCTAATTGCACAAGATGCTGCAGGTCCCTCCACTGGGCCAACCCCGTTCCTGGTGACTTTCCATGAAAATGAATGGATATGAACCTAGGATAACTTTGGCCCATCCTGATAAGATGTTTTTCAGTAATTCCCCTGCTAATTCCCAATGGGGATAATCGCAGCTCTACACTTCTCATGGGGATTTCCTAGGAGATTCTCCTCTCAGTCTGATTGCTTTGGTTGCTATAAGTACCTGAATCCTATGGCTGATATGTCCCTTGAACACCATTCAGAAGCTTAATGCTGTGTCAAGGCCTGAGACTAGATTGTGCCACAATAAGGAATCATTAGAAAGCAGGACAATCCCTGGCCTTAGCCCCCACTGGACCTGTGAAAGGATATGATGTCTCAGTTCATATCCCATTTCCATGTGACTGTTACTGACATCTCAGAGCAGGAAGGGACAGGCTGGCTTGGGAGATAAGAGATGAAGCAGTTGCTTTCATTTCTAGACCAACTGTCCCAACCGAACCCCACTGAGCAGTGGTCAGATCCACAAAAGGATTTAGATACCTCTGTCAAAAATTTACATCCTCAAAACCTCTGCTCAGCTGCTGACTAACCCTGTAAGTGCCTATGTTTTTCTAGCTATAGACAATTACAGTCTCATGCTGCATGGATTTGCAGATGGTGACATAGTGGCCATATAAACCCAAGGTTTGTTTTATTAGGTTCTTTTTGCAAATCACAGGCTTAATATTTCTGAAATTCAGGAGAACCCCAGGCCTTGGAAGTTAACAAGATAGAGATAGAGCCAGGATTGCAAAAGGACTTAGGCACCTAATTGTTCTAATAGGTGCCCAGTGGGATTTACAATTCACTTAAGCAGGCTAGGTGCCTAACTGCTATTGAAAGTGAGCAGGACTTAGCCACCTAGCTCACATAGGAGCTTTGATAAAGCACACTAAGTGCCTGTCTCCATCTTAGGTGCCTAAACGACTTTGTAAACAGAGAAGCTGGGCTGGAATCAGGAAACACTGCAGGAGAACCTAAGACTTGTGCTATGCGGGAGTCAGATTAGAAGATCACGATGGTCCCTTTTTGGCATGGAAATTGATGAATCTGTTAGCATGTAGGCCTGTTAGTCTGAGATAGAATTTTGGGTTTTGTTTTCCTGTTTGACTTTTGATACTTTTATATCCTTACTAATATGTGTGAACAAAGAACAAAGACACTGTGTGTTGCATTTCCCACAACCAGATGGGGCTTACAGTACAATGAGAAAAGATAAGGCATATAGTTAAAGTGATCCTGGGCATGGTGGGAGTGTAATATATGAGCATACTCTGGAAGGCTGCCTGGCTCCTCTCTTAAGCCAAGGTTAAGAAACCAATTAGGAGGGGCAAGGAGGAACGTTGGAGGGAGGCATAAGAAACACTAAAAGCCAAAGAAATGCCTGTTCCTGACCAAAGCACAACCTTACTCCTTACCTCTCCCATGGGATACAAAAGAGGTGGTACTGTAGACCCCATATTCAAGACCCTCCAAAATGAAATATGACCATAAATTGTACGAAGTGGGACTGATGGCATGCACTGCAGGCATATTTGGGCCTGTTAAAAAGGAGGGGACCAGGAACATGGGGACAAAGGCTCTGCGGTTTCAGAGCTATGGACATGCTTGCTTGAAATTGACCCTAATAAACATTGGTCTTCTGCTTGCTATCTGCATGATAAGAACCAGGGGAAGGAGTGAAAGAAAATCCCCCAACAGAATCAATTAATCTTTGCCTCTGAACTTCTGCTTCTGAGCTGTGTAGGGCTCCAGAGAGTGACTCTCACAAGCCCTTCTGAAATAGACACAGAAAAATCCCATATCATAAGTCCTTTAATTCCAGCAAAGCTCAAAGCCAGCTACACACAGCTCGTCTACAGAGAGAAACAACTTTGGCACTAGCTCTGCAAGTTCAGTCTCAGAGTCCGTGTTGGCGCTTTTGGAACTATAGCAGCAGAGCTAAGGTTCCATAAATGTGCCAGAATAACCCTGTAGTGTAGACACAACCAATAGTGAGGGATGGGGGTTAATAGGAAAATCACCTAGCTGAGCAATGGCAGCTAGATTGAAGTATTCTTCCATTGACCTTACTATGTGTACACCTGGCCTTAGCTTGTCATAGCTACATCGCTCAGATCTTTTCACACTCCGACCAGACATAGGTGTATTATAGCTGCCAGTGCATGTCTGGGGCACACACAGAGGGAGGCATATAGTTACCAGGAACTGGGGAAGAACTTCTCCATAGTTCTCTGCAGATGGGCTCTACTTCCTCCTTATTTTTCAGGGCAGTTATACCCTTGTTACCCTCATTGTGTGTCATTCTGGTCCTTATCTATTTTCTCATTTTGGAACACACTTCTTATCTTAGGCTATTTCCAAGGTTCCCTGCTCCATTGGAACTTTCCAACTCTCTCAACATCTGTTGGTGAGTCATTAAGTATGCCCTTCTAAGAGACATGTTGATTCATTTCACATCTTGTAGTTAGAACATTGCTAAGATATCTCTATAAAAGTTCTGAAAATAAGCTAAGGGCTACTGCTTGGAAAAATTCCACTCTCTAAAGTTAGCTTCCTCTTAACTGTAAAGCATCATAGGACTCTTGCAAGCCTTAAAGTCTTTCTTGGCCTATCTTAAGTGTCAACACTCCCTTAAAGTCAATAGAGTGGCATCTATTTCCACCCTCTGGCAATCTGCTTCAAAATATGTTTGATAATATGCAGTATAAATATGGAACAAATTACAACCCCAACCCAACAATCTTAGGAACAATAGTTGTTCTATTGCAACGATAGAGAGCCTATTTTGTGAGAGGACACTAAAAGAGTTAAGTTTGTTTAGCCTAGCAAAACACAGGCTGAGGCAAGATACGGTCGCTCTCCATAAATGCTTCAGAGGGACAAACACCATTGAAGGAGAAGGGCTATTGAAGCTAAATGGCAATGTTGGTAGAAGAACAAATGGGGAGAAACTGTCCGTGGGTAAATTCAGTCTGGAGATGAGAAGAAGATTTGCACACATCAGAGGAGGGAGGGTCGAGAAGAGAAATGGCCCAAACAGCCTACATAGTTTTAAGATGGAGTTTGATAACTGTATTGCCAGGTTTGTATGATAGAGTTGCCAGTGATATCAAGGGATTAGATTTGATGACTCAGGTCATGTCCAGTTGTATGTTCTTATGGTAAACAGCAGGCTCACAACTTGGCCAGGAAATTGAAATTTTAAACCACTGGTACAGCCTGATTCCCTCTTCCCATTGAAACAGGACATGGGCGCGCCCAACATCCGAAGTGGCAGCTTGTCTGTGATGATTCCACCCAATGTCACGTCGTTGGCCTGCTACTCGGCTGTGCACTGATTTATGGCACCTTCCACTGAACTTCGCTATCACTGCAATAATGGGCTGTTACCATCCCTCCGCTACTGCGGTGTTGTATCGTTTCCCTCTGTGCTGAGCGGGTCAGTTGCCCCCAGGAGACTTGGGTTCTATTCTTGGCTCTGCCACTGAGCTGTTGTGTGACCTTGGGCCAGTCACTTTCCCTCTCCATGCCTCTGTTTTCCCTCCCTCCATCCCATTTCTCTGCCTTGTCTAGGAGGGCTGTGAGCACTTTGGGGGATGGGCTGTTTCTGATTATGTATATGCTCCATCTTCAGCACTTGTGCTCAGCTAACAGCAGTGCTCTACACAGGATACAGTGCTAGACTGAAAAGCTCAGTTCTAGTTCTGTTAACCCCTTATTTGTCCTTGGGCAGGATATAGACAGACAGAAATTGTCTGCTTGGTTCAAATCTGTCCCTGACTGTAAAGGTGCCAGCAAGTATAGAACAAATTCTGTGGGCTCTCAGCTTTGGTGCTTTGCAGTTTTGCCATCCTGCAGCTTCCCTGGAAAACTGAAATTAAAATGGATGTAATAGCATGACTGGCCTTGAAATTATATTATTGGACAATATTAGTGATCCCCAGTCTTGTGGAAAGCTAAGCTTCCAATTAGGAGTGATCAGAAAGGTTCTGATTAAGCTGTTTTTAAAAGGAAAATTGGGGTTTTGATTATATTTCCAGGTAAAGTCTCAGCTATCTTTCCCCTCCTCCAGCGTGTGTGCGTGTGTGTGTGTGTGTGGTCAGAAAAATTGAAAACCCATTTTGGGGGACATTATGGCTGAAATTTACATTTTCATATGACCCACATTTGGGATCCTTTAAGCTAGATGTTGCTGAGACATAAGCTAGGAAAAAGGTTTCTAGGTGTTTTTTTTGGGGGCGGTGGTATTTTTGGTTTTGGTTTTTCCTTTTGGGATTTTTTTTGTGCAGAACTAGAGGTCAAATAATTGATGTGATGCAGTTCAAAATGCTCTTGATCTGTTGACTTTTACAAAAGGTAATTCATAGCCTCCATAAAAATCTTTGGGGAGACTAAATTGAGAATGGTATTTTAGAAAATGTCCATTTTTAGTGTGCATGCACCAATGCAGAAAAATGACTAGAAAGTTTCCTTTCCCAGCAGTTTATATTCTTTAAAGCTTGACTCTTGTAGGTGTTCTAAAATATGATTTGCTGTAAAGTTTGGTGAGCCACTGGCAGGCATGGGGTAGCTTTAGTGATCTAAATCTGGGGTCATTTCTCTGCAGGTATCCTGTGTTTCTCCTACCCTTCCCCCCAAAAAAACGTTTCCTTCTGCTGTCTTGCACTGTTAAACTGAGAGGTACTAAGGACTGGATGAATCACAGAACATGCTGAGATGGATACCTGTGAACTTACCCTTCGGTTAACATAACTAAGAGTAAATTAATCACAAGTCCCCACCCATCACAAAAGGAGTTTTGGACTTAGTGGCAGGTAGTTACTAAATTTGTGAAGCCTGGGTGGCAATTTTATTTTAGGAGGAAGGCCATAGAAGAAGAGGGTGCTGGTCTTCAGGGGAAACTGCTGGAGCTTCCGTCTCCACCACTGTCCTATCCACCTCTACACACATAAAGGGCTTTCAAAAAGTCCCCCCAATTCCAAATAAATGAAGCAAACTCTAACAGGTCAGAACCTCAGCTGGTGTAAATATGGAGATATACCTATATCATAGAACTGGAAGGGACTCTGAAAGGCCATCAAGTCCAGCCCCCTGCCTTCACTAGCAGGATCAAGTACTGATTTTGCCCCAGATCCCTAAGTGGTCCCCCTAAGGATTAAATTCACAAGCCTGAGTTCAGCAGGCCAATGCTCAAACCACTGAGCTATCCCTCCCCCAGACCTTGACCAAACCTTGATTGAAACCAAAGGGCCAGGTCATCAGTTGCATAAATAGCCCTAGCTACCCTGAAATCAATGGCACTATATCAATTTACACCAACTCAGGACCTGATCCTAAGTTTTTAGTCTTTGCCTCTGGATACCTCTTAGTAACCAACTTCAAACACCCAGGGCAGCCTGACCTGTGGGTTCTTTTGGTAGCTGCATCCCAAGAGCTGCTGATGCAGTGGAAGAAAAAAAATTCTCTTCTCCCCTGGTGGTAATCATGTGGAGTTAATGAAGGAATAGGTTGTCCAAGGCCAGCTGGGGCTCTGGTGCCACTAGGCTCTTAGCTATTATAGGTCATATGTCTCTGATATATATATGTATTTGATTTGTCAAATACCTTAGCCAAACCTGCCTTGTTTTTAGCCAAGGGTCCTTCTGGAGATGCTGCCATTGTGCATGATCAAGGGCAGGTCATATTCCCACTCTGCGGAGTTAGGTTCGGTTAGGGCAGGTTGTCAGGGTGACTTGTTCAGAGGTCACATCAGAGGTGGGCATACAGCCCTGGAGACCAGTTTCAGCTATTTAGCCCCAGAGCAAGGACATACAGGGATGTAGCCACCTTTGGATGCTGCACAAGCTGGTATCAGCTCTAGAGTTGGGAGGCGCTTTCAGCTCTGATCCCATTTAGACCATCATGTCTCAGCTAAACCTGTGCAAGGAGGGGAGCAGGGAGCGCTCATTTGTGGAGTGGGTCCCTGTCTGCCAGGAACTATAGAAAGGCCCACCAACTCAGGAGAACCAGTGACAGAACATGGAAATTGCTGCTGGATAATGAAGTGATGGCTCCATGAGAGAGATAAGGTGATAGACTGTTGTGCATAGAAATATATAGATACATAGTGGCCAATAGTTTCTAGTACTAGATGATCAAATGAATCGCAATTAAGGAAAAAAATTGTCCAAAGACCAGCACAATAAGTTTTCTATTGCAACTAAATATGTTAGACTATTAATGCACAGGGCAAATTTAAGAACATAAATGTGAACTGCAATTAAAACTCTTTATGATGTTTACTATCAATTCAATCAAACAAATAGAGCCAATCAGATTTATTTATTTTATTAGAAAATTTTGACTTTTAATAGAAATCCATAAAATCCCTAAATGTTGGGGTTTCTGCTGAAAACTGAAAAATTCCAATCAAAATCCTCCACAAATTAAAAAAAAATCTGTTTTTGGATCGATCGATCGATCGATCGATCGATCGATAGATAGATAGATAGATAGATAGATAGATAGATAGATGAGACCTTGCATAAAAATTTCTTTAACTGAAAACCCAAATTTTCTTTAAAAAGAGTTAAAGCAGAACATTATTGACCAGGGTGGGAAGTACTAATATTGTCCAATGATACCATAATTTCAAATACTGTCATTCTGTTACATCCATTTTTATTTCTGTTTCAAAGACATAACTGCAGGATGGCAGAACTAAATAAACAGCAGAGCTGACACCCAGGGAATATGAGCTGTACCTAATAGACATGCTAGAACCTTGAAACTCGGAGTCCGGTTTGAATCAGGTAGTCGTAGCCTGTCTACCTGGACCCTGCCCAAGGACATGGAGGGCACATCTATAGCACAGCTGGGAGCAAGTTTCCCAACACACCTAGGCAGACTTCACCAGCTCTGTGTTAAACATTGAGGGGTAGATGGGGACAGCGCAGGCAGCAGCTCAGTCTCGCCACTTCAGTGGAAACCTGGATGGACTCTGAGGCTTCGTAGTCAGCTGATGCCCATTCTACCTCTGGCATTTAGAATGCTCAGCGAGTCTGTCCTCTTTCACTAGAATGTGGGAACTGGGCTGTCTTGGAGTTCTAGTACTTCAGTTTTGTGCCCAAGTTTTTCCTCTGTTGTTTTACAGATTTGAGGGGCCATATTTGCTCTGTCTGAGGGTTTGGGTTGTAATTTATTCCAGTCTTTAATGCATTTGATCAAGTGACGCCTTGGACCACATCCTCAGATGGTGGAAAGTGATGCAGCCCCATGGCCTGTAAGGGTATTACGCCAGTTGACACTAGTGGGATAACACACCTGGGTTATGGTTTGATTGCATGCAGCAGTTGTAGCTGTGTTAGTCCCAGGTTATTAGAGAGCCAAGGTGGGTGAGGTAGTCTGTGTGGCTCGAAAGTTTGTCTCTCTCACCCACAGAAGTTGGTACAATAACAGATATTACATCACCCTTCTTGTCTCACCAGTGCTCTGATTGTCGGAGGTGAGGAGCACTCACTGCTCCTAGTCAATTGAAGTGACAAGCGCTGTGCACCTTTGGCATTCAGATCATGGGGTATTACTCAGAAGGAAATAAGGGTAATTCCCTCTGTTGCTCTAACTTGACTGTGGTCCTTCTCCTTCTCTCCACAGCCATCACACAATGTGCTGGGGAAGAAAATGTTCAACCAAACCACTGTGACCGAGTTCCTTCTGCTAGCGTTTTCTGATGTTAGGGAGCTGCAAATTTTGCACTTTGTGGTGTTTCTAATGATTTACCTGGCAGGCCTGATGGGGAATCTTCTCACCATCACAGCCATAGCCTTCAACCAACATCTTCACACTCCCTTGTACTTCTTCCTGGTGAATCTGGTCATCCTAGACCTTGGCTCCATCTCTGTCACCCCCCAAACCCATGTCCAATTCCCTCATGAACACCAGGGTGATTTCTTATTCTGGATGTGTCGCCCAAGTCTTTCTGTTCATGTTCCTTGGTTCAGCTAATCTCGGCATCCTGACTGTCATGGCATATGATCGATATGTCGCCATTTGCCAACCACTGCACTATGAGAGAATGATGAACAGGAGAGCTTGTGTCCAAATGGCAGCCAGTGTCTGGATCAGTGGTATTCTTTACTCTGCCCTGCACACTGGGAACACGTTTGTAATATCTTTCTGTGGAGGTAACAGAGTGGATCAGTTCTTCTGTGATATCCCCCAGCTACTCAAGCTTGCCTGCTCTGACTCTGACGTCAATGAAAGTGGTGTTATTGCCTTTAGTGCATGCTTAGTCTTAAGCTGCTTTGTTTTAACAATTGTGTCATATGTTCAGATCTTCAAAACTGTGCTGAGAATTCCCTCTGAGCACGGCTGGCATAAGGCTTTCTCCACCAGTGTCTTTCTCATGTTACAGTGTGTTTTTGTTTATTTTCTCTGGTATCTTTGCCTACCTGAAACCCAACTCCAGCTCAACATCAGGTCTGGATCTCGTGGTGGATGTTTTCTATTCCGTGGTGCCTCCAATGATGAATCTGATCATCTACAGCATAAGGAACAAGGAGATCAAAGCTGCCGTGAGGAAATTGATTGGACAGAGGTTATTCATAATCAATAAAATGTTCATCTTTCTCCTTTGATTTTAATTTCCTTCTGTGCTTCCAGGGGTGCTGGAACAATTTTTATAGTGGGGGTGCTGAGAGCCATTGAACCAAGCTTTCTAAACACTGCATATAATAGAAACTACTTCAAGCCAAGGGGTACTGCAGCACCCCTCACACCCTTAGTTCCAACACCCATGTGTGTTTCTTTACAAATAAATCAGCTGATGACATTTTTGTCTCCATGAGCATATGATTTGCCATCTCTTTATGCACAAAGGGGAATTTGCATGGGGAAAATGAAAACACCACTCAAGTCAGTGGAGCTACCATAAATTTATACCAGTATGAATAATATCAGTATCTATTTGTCTGTCTGTCTGTCTGTTTATCTGTCACAGGATTGAATACTGCCACCCATCATCATGCTATCTGAGCACCTTCTGTATAATACCAGTAGCCATATCAAAGTTCTTAGTGGACTTCATGGAGTCCCTGACTCTTCTTTTTGGGAGTACAAAATTGGATTGCAGTATCAGTGCAATAACTGTTTTTTTTGCTTCTGTTTCTGATTTTTAGTTTATATTTTTTTTACCTAATCAGTAGGTGGGTTTATTTCTTTCATTGTTCCATTGTTTTTAAGGTGGGACTGACTGGGAAGATGGTACGTGTTCATTGAGACAGCATTGTCAATGTTTTGTTACCTATTGGGGGTGGCTCTACTTCACCTCTTTGATGGGGTTTTCTACGCGAGCTGCAAATTTTCTTTCTACAATGATAAAGGTGTGACAAGTGTCTGCATGGTTGAGTTCCTATTGAAATAATTATATGAATAGAGCTGGGTTATTACTGTGTTATTAATGATGTGTTAGGGAACCAAGACCCTTAGGTAGACATCTTTTTATTATTGTAACTTAAATAAATAAATCTATGCTGTGTCATTCGTACTATGGTGGGAAAGGGTTGCTTATTTGTTTGTTTCAGAGGAAGCTGTGAGTATTTCTGTGCATATCCTCCAGGAGGCTCACTACTCCCTGAAATTGTTCTACTCTTTATCTCTGGATCAGAGATCACAGCTAGGGGTCCCTGGCTTGAATGGGAGCTTCAGCTCTCCACTCTGCAGCCTGGAATTCCCAAGAACCCTGGCTCAAGACAGGGCTCTGAGGGCTTCCAGATTCCATGCCATGGAGCTGGGAGCCTGGAATCCCAGTGTCCACAGCTCTGGGCTAACCTTGCCATGCAGATTGTCCTGTGCCAGGAACCCAAAGGCTTCCATATTCACAGGCCAACTGGCTCCTTGGAATCAATGCTGAGAGGGGAAGCCTGGGGAGCCAGGGTTCCCAAGAGACTGGAAGCCCTGGGGTACCCAGTCTGGGACAGTTGCATGGCTGGCCAGACCCTGAGCAGCAGTCCCTAAGCCCATTCCCTAGGCCATTCCTGCAGCCATTGTTCAGACACCACTGCCAATGACTGTTGCCAGAACCATGATCAACAGCTGCTGGATCTGGCCCTGATATCCCAAATTCAGCCCTGAACAAACACAGCTTCTCCAAGATGGAGCAACAGTAGGAGTTGAAAAACTATTTCAGATCCCTGCAATAGGCAGAGAAAGGGCTCTGGGTCCTCAGTGCGGGACACTGTGTCCCCAATCACATGGTCTTTGTCAGCAGAACTCCAGGGGCGCAACACAAGCCATGTTAGGCAGAGCTCTGTGCCCTGAAGGGGGGTTTGCTGAACAATGCCCCCCCACCCCAGGTGGAACAGCCATTTCTAAGAAGCTGCTTCCAAAATGCTTGAGTTTGATTCTCCAACAGGTCACCAGCCCTGGTGGACACTGACCCGAGGAACCTCCAGTGAGATCCTCAGTTTCCTGCCCCAGGTCAGGAGGTGGCAGTGGTGGCTGGTTGTTGTTCAGCTTGAGCCTTAATTTATGGAAGGTTTATCTGGAGCATGGTCCAAGCACAGGACTTAGAACCAGAACAGAGTTGTAATCAGACTCCTCTCTACCCAGGGCTATAGGCTGTTTAGCCCATTCCTGGACATGTGTGGTGCATCTCCTGTTGGCCATCTCTGTGATGTAGCTCCATCACCTACACAGGGACATGGCACACTGAGGACCATCCAACAGCTCCCATTCTGTGGCCACCTCCAGGATTGATGATGAGCCGTAGACATGCCATAGAAGGAGAGGAGAGGGTGGTGGTCTTCAGGAGAAACTATTGGAACTTCAGTCTCCAACCTCGCCCTACTCCCCCCTCCACACACAAAATGGTCTTTCAAAAGACACCCCTAATCCCAACTAAACAAATTAAACTCTGACAGGCCAAATCCTCAGCTGATATAAATTGGCCATAGCACAATTGAAATCAAAGGGCCAGGCCATCATTCGGCATAATTAGCCCTAGCTACTCTGAAATCAGTGGAACTGTATTAATTTATACCAGCTCAGGAAATGATCATTCTTTATTAGAGTTTGTCTCTGGCTACCTCTTAGTGATCAATTTCAAGCAGCCAGGGAAGCCTGGGCTGTGAGTTCCTCTGGTGGCTGCATTCCAAGAGCTGCTGAGCCAATGCAGGGGCAAAAAAACTCTGTTCCCCCAAAAGTAATTATGTGGCATGAATGAAAGAAGAGACTATTCCAGGCCAGCGGAGCTTCTGGTGCTCTAAGCTATTGTAGGTCAACTGTCTGTGCTATAAATATATATTTGATTTGGCAAATATCTTGGGACACTCTTTGGGCCTCAACCTTGCCTTGTTTTTAGCCAAGGGTCCTTCCAGAGATGTTGCCATTGTGTAAGATCAAGGCTGAGTTGTGTTCTCCCTCTGTGGGGTCAGTTAGAGTATATTGTCAGGGTGGTTTGTTCAGAGGTGAGATCATTGCTGGGCTCACAACCCTGGAGACATCATTCGACTATTTAGACCCAGAGCAGAGACTTCCTGGGCTGTAGCCATGTCAAGCTGTACAGCTGGGAGGGACTTTCAGTCCCTGATTCTATTTAATCCTTCATCTCTCAGCCAAGCCTGCCCCAGGAGTGGAGCAGGAAGTGCTCATCTGTGGCATGGATCCCTGTCTACTTGGAACTGCAGGGAGACTCAGTAACCCAGAAAGCCAGGGACAGAATATGAAAATCAGTGCTGGATAATGCAATGATGGGTTTCTAAGAGAGATATATCAACAGTGGTCATTAATTTCTAACACTGCAGGATCAAATGCTTTGCAAGTTGGGAAAATCTATCCAAAAACCAACACAGTAAGTTTGCTATTGTCTTTTTTTCTTCGTTAGAAAATACTGTCTTTTCATAGAAGTAATCCCAAATTTCCAAACTTTGGAATTTCTGCAATAGGAAACCAATCATTCTCTGCTGAAAACTGAAAAATTCCAGCCAAAATCTCACCCCTCAAGAAAAAAATCAGCTTTTGAATAGATAGATAGATAGATAGATAGATAGATAGATAGATAGATAGATAGATAGATAGATAGATAGATAGATAGATAGATAGATAGATGAGACCTTGCATAAAAAATTGTTTAACTGAAAACACAAATTTTCTTTAAAAAGAGTTAAATCAGAATATTATTGACTAGGATGGGAAGTACTAATGTTGTCCAGTGATACCATAATTTTCAAAGATGTCATTCTGTTATATACATTTTTATTTCTTTTTCAAAGACATAACTGCAGGATGACAGAACTGAATAAACAACAGAGCTGTTACCCAGGGAATATGGGCTGTACCTAACAGACATGCTTGAACCTTGAAACTCAGAGTCTGGGTTGAATCAAGCAGTGGCAGGCTGTCTGTCTGGACTTTGCCAAAGGACACTAAGGGCATATCTACACCACAGCTGGGAGCATGCTTCCAAACTCAAGTAGGCAGACTTCACTAGCTCATAGCGGAGCAGATGGGGCCAGCACAGGGAGCGGCTCAGTCTAGTCACCTCAATATGAACCTGCCTTAACAGCATGGGTTCGTAGTTGGATGGAGCCTGATCTGGTGCACAGGCTACCTCTGGCTACATGGGTATGTTTTGTGCAGTAACTTGAGCAGAACTAGCCCATGTCCATCTACTGGAGCTGGGAAGGTGTTCCCCTCTCCTGTGTAGATGGACCAACAGGAGGTCAATGGGACAGGGATCCAAACCTCCTGGTCTATCAACATATCCCATGTGCAACACTGCTGCCAGCTGAGCACAGAGTCTGTAAATGGGTTCACAGTGCAGATACATGATAAAACACATCCCACCCCCACAGAGCTCATAAAAGAGAAGTCAGAGAAAGGGAGGAAGAGGAAACAGAGACATGGGGAGAGGAAGTGACCATCCCAAGATCATACAGCAGGTCACTTGCAGAGACAAGAACAAAAGCCAAGTCTCCTGACTGCCTCTGACCAGCACATACCAGATATAAAGTCGCAGAGGGAAACGACACAACCTAGCAGTAACTGTGCAATGCTACCAGCCCATCTTTACTCTGAGATGGGAGTGCTGCTGGGATTGGTGCCATTAATCAATTTGTAACCAAGTGGCAGGTCATCTATAAACAGAGGTTGGAGAGGAATTGTTACAGACAAGCTAGCACTTAGGATGCTCAGCAAGTGTGTCATATTTCCCTAGAAAGTGGGAATTGGGCTGTCTTGGGGTTCTAGTACTTTAGTTTCATGCCAAAGTTTTTTCTCTGTTGTTTGACAGAGTTGAGGGGCCATATTTGCTCAATCTGTGACTTTTTTTTGCAATTTGTTCCAGTCTTTAATGCATTTGTTCAAGTGACATCTTGGGCCAGATCCTCAGATGGTGCAAACTGATGTAGCCCCATAGATTTTATGGGAGTTATGCTAATTGACACCAGTGTGTTAACACACCTGATTGTATGCAGTACTTGTAGCCATGTTGGTCCCAGAATATTAAATAGACAAGGCTGGTGAGGTAGTATGTGAGGCTCGAAAGTTTGTCTCACCCATGGAAGCTGATACAATAACAGCTATTACCTCACTGACCTTCTCTCTCTAGTGCTATGATCATCAGCAGTGAGATCCTGGGACAGTTACTTGTCCCTGCCTGCAGGTATATGGGATCTTGGGGAGCAATTACCACACAGGTGGGGTGCAAAATAAACTTTATTAAGGAAATGCAAAAACAGGGAAAATTTAATAGTGAGGGGTATGGGGTTTGTTAAGGTAGGCAATTGGGGAGGGAGTTCTTTTAGTATAGTATAGGGGGTTTCAATAGTGGGGTACAATACAGTGGGGTACAATACAGCTGGTAACCAACTAACACTGAAGTATAAATGTAACAGGTAGCTAACAATTTCTAGGTAAAGGGTGTGTCACAGCAGCATATAACCAACTAACAGTTATGGGTAAAATGTGTTAAATAACCAACAACTTTAGGTAAAAATGTGTCACAGTGGTGTAAATATAAATGTGAGGTGTGTGAGAGAGAAAAAGGGTAACCAATGGGGTTTTATGCTAGACTTCAGTAATACAATTGAGGTTTGGCAGCAGTAGGAGCGGGGTGAACACGTGGGGGAAGGGATTAAAAGAGAGAGAGAGAGAAAGGCAGTGGTAGAGGAATGAGGTTAGGGGATGGGGGAAGAGGAGCACGTGGTGGAGCAGAAACCAAAGATAGAGGCGCTACAGAGGGAGATTTAAACTCAGGGAGACACAGAGAGCAGACAGGCTGCAAGTTTAAACAGCAGAGAGACTGCAATGAGTGACTCTGGAGCTCGGGGGGGGGAATTGGGGCAGTGGGAAGACAAATTTAAATAGTAAAAACCTTATCTATCCCCTAACTTAATCAAACTTATATAAAATGACAAGCAGCTACAGAATACAACCAGGCAATGATTTTCTAAACTTATCTTAACCAACAATTAGGCAACACAACAAATATCACAGAAACTTACAAGCTCTACAATCTTAACAAACTATGACTTATTAAAAAAAAACAAGACCTATGGTGCACCTTATGCTATGGGGAGGTTACAGAGGGCAGAGTGGTATGTATCCAGGACCCAGCTCCAAAGGAAGCCAAGGGATGGTAGCTACAGCGGTGGATGCAGCTGAAAGCAGAGAGCCCCAAGGCAAAGCCCACAGGAGCAGAGCTTAGCAGTGGCAAAGAGCCCTGTAGTTTAAGAGAGGTTTTAAGACACAGACCAAGGTTTAGCTTGAGTCTGTGTGCTGGGGAAACAGAGCCGGCAGCTAAAATAATAAAATAAAAGTATAGAAAGCTTTACAGAGGGATTCTTACCAGTCCCCAAGGCAGCAGCAAAGGCAGAAGCAGCAGCAACATCAGAAGAGGCAAGGAGGGTTCGGTACAGTCTCAATAATCAGGAGATCTCTCAGGTAGCAATTCGTTCTTCGTGGGGGGGGGTTCAAAAACGGGGGTACGCTCAAAAATAAAACGAGAGCGGAGAAAGGACCCCCCAGAACCCCTGGCTGATCAGACCAGGCAGCAATGCAGGAACCTTTCTGAGGTGTGTTTCAAAAATGTCTGGTTTTAAAGGCAAACTTGGGCAGTTTCCCACCAGTAATCCTGATAGGCTCCCTCTGTCACAGGGGAGGGGGCACAGGGGAAAAACTGAAGGTAAGCCCAGAGACATGCCTGGACATAGTCCTGTGCAATAGGTGACTCAAGAGCACATGAGACTATGACTCATGCTCAGGATCTTAAAACCACAATAGGCCTTGCAGCTCTGGACATTGCCTACCCTACACCAAGCCCAGGTTCAACGAGGTGATAACAGGACTAACCCTTTGAAAAGGGCAGTGGTCCCACTTAGCACAAGTGGCCATCCCTTTGAGAAGGGCAATGGCTCTTGTTAAACAACTTAAGGGGCCCTCCCTTTGAGAAGGGCAGTGGCCCTGGTAAACAACTTAACAGCCAGGGAAGGGCGGCCACAGGAGAACAGAAAACAAAATGGAGTCTGGGGAAACAAAATGGAATAGGGGAATAGCTGTAACGGACATTACTAAGAAGGGAATCAAGGCCATTCTCTCTGACAATCGAATCCTGAGTGTGGACCTTCTTCTTCCCTCCACAGCCATCACACAACTTGCTGAGGAATGTCCAACCGAACCACCATGACCGAGTTCTTTCTCCTGGGATTCTCTGACATTCGGGAGCTGCAGATTTTGCACTTTGTGGTGTTTCTAATGATTTATCTGGCAGGCCTGATGGGGAATCTTCTTATCATCACAGCCATAGCCCTCAACCACTATCTTCACACTCCCTTGTACTTCTTCCTGGTGAATCTGGCCATCCTAGACCTTGGCTCCATCTCTGTCACCATCCCCAAATCCATGGTTAATTCCCTTATGAACATCAAGGTGATTTCTTATTCTGGATGTGTTGCCCAAATCTTTCTCTTCATGTTCCTTGGTTCAGCTGATCTCGGCATCCTGACTGCCATGGCATATGATCGATATGTCGCCATCTGCCAACCACTGCTCTACGAGAGAGTGATGAACAGGAGAGCTTGTGTCCAAATGGCAGCCAGTGTCTGGATCAGTGGTATTCTTTACTCTGCCCTGCACACTGGAAACACATTTGCATTATCCTTATGTGGAGGAAATGTGGTGGATCAGTTTTTCTGCGCCATTCCCCAGCTACTCAAGCTTGCCTGCTCTGACTCAGACCTCAGTGAAACTGAGGTTATTGTCTTTAGTGCATGCTTAGCTTTAAGCTGTTTTGTTTTAATAATTGTGTCATATGTTCAGATCTTCAGATCAGTGCTAAGAATCCCCACTGAGCAGGGCCGGCAAAAAGCCTTCTCCACCTGCCTGCCTCACATCACTGTTGTCTCTTTGTATGTTTCCACTGGCATCATTGCCTACCTGAAACCCCACTCCAGGCCCATATCACATCTGAATCTCGTGGTGGATGTTTCCTATTCCATGGTACCTCCAGTGCTGAATCCAATCATCTACAGCATGAGAAACAAGGAGATCAAAGTTGCCCTGAGGAAACTGATTGGATGGAGGTCATTTAAAACAAATAAAAAGTCCATCTTTCTGTTTTGATTTTAACTTCCTTCTGTGTTTCCTTATAAATATAATCAAATGATGATATAATTGACTCCGTGAGATCATGGTTTGTCATCTCTTTGTGCGAAAAGGGGAATTTGGAGTGGCAAAAATGAAAACACGACTCAAGTCAATGGATTTAATGTAAATGCATACCAATGTAAATAATATCATCTATCTATCTGTTTGCCTGTGTATCTATCTATCACAGTACTGTGTACTGCCACCCATCACCATGCTATGTTAGCACCTTCTTCATAAAATCATTAGCCATATCAAAGTCCTTAGTGGACCTCAGGGAGTGTCTGGCTTTTCTTTTTTGGAGTAAAAATTGGATTGCAGTATCAGTTCAATACCTGTTTGTTTTTTGTCTTTATCTCTATTTTTTTAGTTTTTGGTGGGTTGATTTCTTTCTTTGTTCAAAGTATTTTTAAGGTGGGAATGACTACACAGATGGTAAGTGTTCACTTAGACAACATTGTTGATGTTCTGTTACCTATCAGGAGTGCCCAAATGTCATCTGTTTGATGGGGTTTTCTGAGCGAGCTGAAAGTTTTCTTTCCACAATGATAAAGATGTGTACAAGAAGTGTCTGCATGATTGAGTTTCTGCTGAAATAATTATATGAATAGGGCTGGGATGTCATCTTACTTTTAATGATGTGTTAGAGAACCAAGAACCTTAGGTAAACATCTTTTCATTATTGTAACCCTAAATAAATCAATGCTGTGTCATTTGTGCCATGGTGGAAAAAGGTTGTTTGTTTGTTTAAGAGGAAACCGTGGAATATTTCTTAAAGACAATCAGACATGATAATGAGGCCAATTTTGATCCTTTTTAAATCGCTGGGATTTAGCCACTCACTTCAAATGGATCAGGATTTGGCCAAAGGCCAATACACACAATGATCCAAGAATGGGTAATGGTGGCCGAGAGAATGTGAGTGCAACAGAGATGCATGGATGAATTCCCCATCTCAGATTGCAGAGGAGAATCTGTGTTAGTCTGTATCATCAAAACCGATGAGGAGTTCTTGTGGCACCTTAGAGACAAACATATTTATTTGGGCATTAGCTTTCGTGGGCTAAAACACACTTCATCAGATGCATGGAATGAAAAATACAGTAGGCAGGTATAAATATACAGCCTACTGTATTTTTCACTCCATGCATCTGATGAGGTGGGTTATAGCCCACAAAAGCTAATATCCAAATAAATGTGTTAGTCTCAAACATGCCACAAGGACTCCTTTGTGTTTTCCACATGTCAGCTAATCCTTTGCTAATGCAGAGTAGCTCCATCAACATTGGTGGTTTGATACTGGCTCAAAGACACAAGGCTAAATTCAATAGTGACATAAACACTGGTGTATGCAGTCTTGTTGCAGCCATGTTGGTCACCAAATATTTGAGAGACACAGTGGGTGAGGTTAATATTTGACCAAGTTCTGCAGGGGAGAGAGACAAGCTCTAAAAAGTATACAGAGCTCTTCTTCAGGTCTGGAGATGAGCTCTGCATAAGGGCCATCTTCTCTCTCTAATAAATACTGGTATGAGTAATTTGTCTGGTGTCATATGCACTGATCTGGCATTTCATGCATCATCCATTGTAAAACTAGTCACATTAAAGCTAAGAAAGGATCTCACAAAGCCAGCCTATTAATTGTATTAGAATACCATCTCTCTGCATGGATATATACAATTCATATATGAGGGACAAAAGCATAGTATGTGATTCAAGAGATAGATCGATAGATCAATAGATAACACCAATTATTGTGACTCATTTCCTCTTCGTGTCTGTCTATAAATATTCAATATTAAACATTATTTACCAAAAGCCTTTATGCCCCTTCTGGGCTCCTAACTCCCTCTGATGGATTCTGTTCCTGCTCTGCAGTGCAGGTCACTCAAGCCAGGCCTCCCCACTGGCTGCTCTGGTGAGTTTCTTCAAAAGTTCTCTCTGGCCCTGGGTCTCCTCTCTGCACCCCCTGCAGGAGGCTCCCTACTCCCTGACTTTCTTCTACTCCTTATGCCTGGAACAGATATCACAGCTCAGAGTCCCTGGCTAGAATGGGAACTCGACTCTCAGCTCTTCATCCTGGAAGCCCCAAGAACCCTGGCTCAAGACATTTCCAGAAGTTGCGATTGTTAGAAACATGAAAGTGCAGCATCTCTCCTCTCCTCTCCTCTCCTCTCTTCATTTAGACACAAGGAGAACCATAATCTGCTGAGACAACTGAGCAAACCAATGCTGGTTCATTGACAGTGGAATGCCTTCTGAACCCACAGCACAAGTCTGTGAAACTTCAGGATGTGGCCTATGGCCTACTCATTCTCCAAATCTTTCCTTGAAGCCATGAACACAGGACATGATGCACCTGGGAAAAATTATATGGAGGGAGAATATTATGGTTGGTGAATGAGGCATGTTTTCATTATCATTGAAAAGGGAAGAAGGCTAGTGTCGATTGGGGGAATTGTGTAGATTGTAAATGGTGAGGGGGAAGATAGGTGGAGAAGGGAATGTCTGTGATTTTTGGAAGGTGGAGAAGTGTAGGGGTAGTGAAGGGCAGAGAAAACTGTGGCTGGTTGAAGAAGAAGAATGTGCTACCTCATTGGTGGAGAAAAATTTGCCATTTGCTTAATGGGGGAAAATTACAGTTAGTTAATGGGAAAATTGTTTGCTGACGGAAGGAGAATGTTATGCTGGACAAATTGCTTAGTCTTTGGTGGACCAAGTCAATGTATTTTCATGTGTTCTTATCATACTGGGCACAGACTAACAGTTTGGGCTCTCTTATCAGTCAAGATAGATAAGAAATGCAAATATTGTGGTGACTTGATCCTATGGCTCACACCACAAGGCTATATCTATGTAAGAGATTATCCAGTTGGATGGAACCCATTCCTGGAGCCATTGCTCAGACTGCACTGCCACTGACTGCTGCCAGAATGCTTAGTAAGGGCTGAAGGACCTGACCCTGGCATCCCAAATTCAGTCCCCAAAAAGCTTCAATGTAGAGCAACAGCAGGGGCTGAAAAATGCTTCCAGATCCCTGAAGTCTGCAGAGAAAGCGCTCTGGTTCCTCAGTGCAGGACAGTGTGTCCCAGATCACATGGTCTGTCAGCAGATGGAACAAAAGCCTCGTTAGGCAGAGCTCTGTGCACTGAACATAAGAACATAGGAACGTAAGAATGGCCATATTTTGTCAGACCAAAGGTCCATCTAGTCCAGTGTCCCGTGTTCCAACAGTGGCCAATAACTGGTACCCAAGAGGGAATGAACAGAACAGGTAATCATCAAGTGAGCCATCCCGTTGCCCATTCCCAGCTTCTGGCAAACAGAGGCTAGGCACACTATCCCTGCCCATTCTGGATAACAGCCATTGATGGGCCAATCCTTCTTAAACTTATTTAGCCCTTTTTTGAACCCTGTTATAATCCTGGCCTTCACAACATCCTCTGGCAAGGAGTTCCACAGGTTCACTGTGCATTGTGTGAAAAAATATTTCTTTTTGTTTGTTTTAAATCTGCAGCCTATTAATTTCATTTTGTGACCCCTAGTTCTTGTTTTATGAGAAGGAGTAAATAACACTTCCTTATTTACTTTCCCCACACCAGTCCTTATTTTTTAAACTTCTATCATATTCCCCCGAGTCACTGGAGGGTGATTTGCTGAGCAACCCTCTCCCCCCGTCCTTAGTGGAGAAGCCATTCTGGAGAAGCTGCTTCCCAAATGTTTGAGTTGGATTCTCCAACAGGACACCTTGGAAGACAGGGTGATGAGCCCTAGACAGACCTCAGAGGAGAGGGCTGTGGTATACAGGGGAAACTATTGGAGCCTCAGTCTATGACTATACCCTATCCCCATCCACGTACATAATGGGCTTTCAAGAGATACCCTCAATCCCAAATAAACAAAGTGAACTCTGACAGGCTAGGCCCTCAGTTGGTGTAAATTGGCCATAGCTTGATTGAAATCAAAGGGCCAGGTCATCTGTTGGTGTAAATAGCCCTAGCTACTTTGAAATCAATGAAACTGCATCAATTCTAACCAGCTCAGGACATGACCTTTCATTTTTCATGCTTGTCTCAGGGTACCTCTTAGTGTCCAACTTTGAACACCCTGGGCAATCTGAGTTGTGGGTTCTTCTGGTGGCTGCCTCCCAAGAGCTGCTGATGCAATGCAGGGGAAAAAAATATCTGCTGCCCCAATGGTAATCATGTGGAAATAATGAAGGAACAGATTATTCCAGGCCAGCTAAGCTTCTGGTGCTGCTAGCCTCTTAGCTATTGTATGTCACATGCCTGTGCTATAAATATACATTTCACTTGTCAGATACTTTAGCCAAATCTGCCTTGTTTTTTTAGCCAAGGGTCCTTTCAGGGATGTTGCTGTTGTGTGAGATCCAGGGCAGGTGCTGTTCCCGCTCTGTGGGGTTAAGGTTGGCTTGGACAGGTTGTCCAGGTGGTTTTTTCCTGAGGTCACATCTGAGCTGGGCTCACAACTCTGGAGACTGGATGCAGCTATTTAGCCCCAGAGCAGGGACATACTGAGCTGTGATGGTGTTTGATGCCTGTACAATCCAGGAGCAGTTCTAGATCTTCAGGGGTTTTCAGTCCCTCATCGCACTTAGTCCATCACCTCTTGGTCAAGCCTGCCTGAGGAGGGGAGCAGGGAGCACCCATCTGTGGAGTGGTTCCCTGTCTGCTAGGAACTGCTAAGAGACCAGCGACTCAGGAAATCCATCTTTGGACATGGAAACCGCTGCTGGGTAATGCAGTGATGTTTACATGAGAGAGAGAAGGTGATAGACTGTTTTGCATGGACATGTATAGATAGATAGATAAATAGTGGCCACTTTTTCTACTACTGGAGGATCAAATGCATCCCAAATTGGGAAAAATTATTGAAAGACCAACGCATTAAGTTTGCTATTTCAATTAAATATATTAGAGTATTAATGTACAGGGCAAATTTAAGAACCTAAATCTGACTTCCAATTTTAACTCTTTATGACTTTTACTATCTATTTAATCAAATAAGTAGGGACAGTCAGATTTTTTTTATTTCCTTTTTGTTAGTAAATATTGGCTTTTCATACAAGTCCCTCAAATCCTCAAATTGGATTTGGCAACAGAGAACCAAACATTTTCTGCTGAAAACAGCCGAAAACTGGAAAAGTCTAAGCAACTCCCCCCCCACCCTTCACAAAAGGAAAATAATGGCCTTTGGCTAGATTAGATAGATAGATAGATAGATTTAACTGAAAACCAATTTCTTCTTTTAAAACAGTTTAACAAGTACATTTTTCACCAGCTGTATTTGGAAATTATTTTTCAGGCAGGATAGGAAGCAGTAATATTGTCCAATGATACCATAATTTCAAATACCATCATCCTGTCCTATCCATTTTTATTTCTGTGTCAATGACATAGCAGCAGGATGGCAGAACTTAGTAAACAGCAGAATTGACAGCCCAGGAAATATGGGCTGTACCTAACAGGCATACTAGCACTTTAATAATAATAGGAGATATACCAATCTCCTAGAACTGGAAGAGACCTTGAAAGGTCACTGAGTCCAGCCCCCTTGCCTTTACTAGCAGGACCAATTTTTGCCCCAGATCCCTAAGTGGACCCCTTAAGGATTGAATTCACATCCCTGAGTTTAGCAGGCTAATGCTCAAACGACTGAGCTATCCCTCCCTCACTACTTTGAAACTCAGAGTGGAGATTCAGTCAAGAGGTTGCAGCCTATCTGTCTGGACCCTGCCCAAGGACATTAAGGGCACATCTACACTGCAGCTAGGAATGTGCTTCCCAACTCAGGTAGGCAGATTTCACTAGCTATGCTGTAAAAATAACAGAGTAAATGCCGGCAGCACAGGGAATGGCTTAGTCTAGCCACCTCATAAGAACGGTCATACTGGGTCAGACCAAAGGTCCATTTAGCCCAGTATCCTGTCTTCCAACAGTGGCCAGTGCCAGGTGCCCCAGAGGGAATGAACAGAACAGGTTACTATCAAGTGATCCATGCCCTGTCACCCATTCCCACTTCTGGCAAACAAAGGCTAAGGACATCATCCCTGTCCATCTTGGCTAATAGCCATTGATGGACCTATCCTCCATGAATTTATCTAATTCTTTTTGAACCTCAGTACAAACCCGACTGAACTCCATGGTTACATAGACAGATGGAGCCTGAGCAGCTGACTAGGTTACCTCAGGGCTACATGGGTAAGTTTTCTACAGTAACTTCAGCAGAGCTACCCCATGTCTGTTTACTGGAGCTGGGAAGATGCTCCCCGCTGCAGCATTGACAGACCCCAGGAGGTCAATGGGACAGGAATCCAGACCTCCTGGTCTACCACCACATCCTGTGTGCAACACTGCTGCCAGCTGAGCACGAAGGCTGTAAATGAGTGCACTGAGCATGCATATGAGAAGACACAACCCATCTTCCACAGAGTTCATAAAAGACCAGGCAGACAAAGGGAAGGAGGGAGGGAGGGAGGAAGGGGAAACAGAGGCTCGGGGAGGAGAAGTGACCAGCCCAAGATCACACAGCAAGCCACTGGCAGAGATAAGAACACAACCTCCCTAGGCAATTTATTCCAGTATTGGTTGCTTATTAGAGAGCCAAGGTGGGTGAGGTAGTCTGTGTGGTTTGAAGGTTTGTCTCTCTCATAAAGAGAAGTTGGTCCAATAACTGATGTTGCTTCACTTAACTTGTCTCTCTAGCCATCTCATTGTCAGAGGTGAGGAGCACTCATTGCTCCTAGTCAATGGAAGGATGGGAGGAGTGCTGTGCACATTTCACAGTAGATGATGAGGTATTATTCAGAAGGCAATAATGGTAATTCCCTCTGACTCTCTTATCCTGACCATGGCCCTTCTCCTTCCCTCCACAGCTATCAGACAACGTATTGAGGAAGAAAATGTTCAGCCGAACTACTGTGACAGAGTTCCTTCTCCTGGGATTCTCTGACATTTGGAAGCTGCAGAATTTGCACTTTGTGGTGTTTCTAATGATTTATCTGTCACGCCTGATGGGGAATCTTCTCATCATGACAGCCATAGCCCTCAACTGCCATCTTCACACGTCCATGTACTTCTTCCTGGTCAATCTGTCCATCCTTGACCTTGGATTCATCTCCATCACCATCTCCAAATCCATGGCCAATTCCCTCATGAACACCAGGGTGATTGCTTATTCTGGATGTGTCACTCAAGTCATTCTCTTCATGTTCCTTGGTTCAGCTGATCTCGGCATCCTGACTGCCATGGCGTACGACTGATATGTCGCCATCTGTCAACCACTGCACTATGAGAGAGTGATGAACAGGAGAGCTTGTGTCCAAATGGCAGCCAGTGTCTGGATCAGTGGTATTCTTTACTCTGCCCTGCACACTGGAAACACATTTGCATTATCCTTATGTGGAGGAAACAGGGTGGATCAGTTCTTCTGCGACATACCCCAGCTACTCAAGCTTGCTTGCTCTGACTCAGACCTCAGTGAAACTGGGGTTATTGTCTTTAGTGCATGCTTAGCTTTAAGCTGTTTTGTTTTAATAATTGTGTCATATGTTCAGATCTTCAGATCAGTGCTAAGAATCCCCACTGAGCAGGGCCAGCAAAAAGTCTTCTCCACCTGCTTGCCTCACATCCTTGTCTGTTAGTATGTTTCCACTGGCATCATTGCCTATCTGAAACCCAACTCCAGGTCCACATCACATCTGGATCTCATGGTGGGTGTTTTCTATTCCATGGTACCTCCAGTGCTGAATCCAATCATCTACAGCATGAGGAACAAGGAGATCAAAGTTGCCCTGAGGAAATTGATTGGATAGAGGTGATTCATAATAAATAAAATGCCAATTTTTCCCTTTTGTTCTTTAAGTTCCTTCTCTGTTTCCTTAGAAATAAACTGTTAAAATAAATAAATACATGTCATCTACTGAGGGTGTCCATTTTTCATCTCTTTGATGAGGTTTTGTGAACAAGCTGAACATTTTCTTTCCACAGTGATAAAGGGGTGCAGATGAGATATCTGCATGGTTGATGTCCTGCTGAAATAATTTTACAAATACATATGGGATATTAACATCACTGGTTTAATACTGATCAGGCTCTGGCCCAAAGACACTAGGCTAAGTTCAGTAGTGACATAAACATTGGTTTAAGTCAGGGGTCGGCAACCTTTCAGAAGTGGTGTGCCAAGTCTTCATTTATTCACTCTAATTTAAGATTTCGCATGCCAGTAATACATTTTAATGTTTTTTAGGTCTCTCTCTACAAGTCTATATATAATATAACAAACTAGTGTTGTATTGTAAAATAAACAAGGTTTTCAAAATGTTTAAGAAGCTTCATTTAAAATTAAATTAAAATGTTGATCTTAAGCCATCGGCCCACTCAGCCTACTGCTGGTCTGGGGTTCTGTTCACGTAGGCCGGCAGTGGGCTGAGTGGGGCCTGCGGCTGGGATTCCAGCTGGGAAGGGTCTGGCAGCCAGAACCCCGGACCGGCAGTGGGCTGTGCGGGGCCAGCAGCAGGCACCCCACACTGCCTGTGGGCTGAGTGGCTCAGCCCACAGCCGCTCAGGGGGTCAATCCTCCGGCTCCTGCCAGCCGGGATCCCGGCTGCTGCATCTGCTCAGCCCACTGCCGGTCTGAGGTCCCGGCCCTGCCCACATACAGTGGGTACCTAACTTCTCCCTGGTTCTGGCCCATTCTCTTCCTCTCTCTGCTCTAAGCTGAGGATGGGAGTGCACTGAGCACAGGGCTGGGGGTGAAGGGTCTTGCCAAGAACTAGAACAAAGGAGGGGCTCAGGGTTGGGGCAGGAGGTTTGGATGTGGGGGCACTACCTGGGCAGCTCCCATTTGATGTGAGGGATGCAGGTGGGAACGTGACTCCTGTTTGGTGCTCAGGGTGGGGGTGGGGATGTGTGGGGTGCATGGGATGTTGGGGGGCTGGGGATATGGAGGGTGCAAGAGTCAGGGCAGAGGGCTAGGGGCATGTGAGGGGGTACAGGTGTCAGGATAGGGGGGCTGGGTATGTGTGGGGGCACCAGAGTCAGTGCTGGGGTCATGGGGTGGTGGTGAAGGAATCAACAGAGGGCCAGGTGGTACAGGGGTCAGGGCAAGGGCCTGGGGGGAGCATGGGGGTGCAGGGCTCAGGGCAGAGGACTGGGTGTGGGGGGGGGGTCTGGGCTTAGGGCAGAGGGCTGGATGACTGCCTCCCCCAAACTCCCAACTACTCTTGTCCCCACTACACCTTCCTGGGACCCCACCCCCTATCTAAGCCTCCCTGCCCCTTGTCCCCTGAGTGCCCCCCTAGCCTCTACCTGTCCCCTGACTGCCCCAACTCTAATCCACATCCCCGCTCCAAGACAGACGCCCTGGACTCCCATGCCTATCTAACTGCTCCCTACCCCTGACAGGACCCCCAGAACTCTGGACCCATCAACCCCCCCCCCCGCTCCCTGCCTGCCCCAACCCCTCTCCACACCCTTGCCTCCTGACAGCCCCACTAGAACTCCTGACTCATCCAACTCCCCTAGCTCCTTGTCCCCTGACAAACCCCTCCAGAGACCCCCCCACCCTAATTGCTCCCCCAGGACCCTCCTTGATCCCTGTCCCCTGACTGCCCTGACCTCTATCCACCCCCCAAACAGACCCCGGGACTCCCATGCCCCATCCACACCCCCCCCGCCCCCTGACTGCCCCCTCCAGAGACCCCTGCCCCTAACCACCCTCCCGGGATCTCACCCCCCCATCCAACCCACCCTGCTCCCTGTCCCTTGACTTCCCCCATCCCTTACCCCACCCCGCCCCCCTGCCCCCTTACCATGAGGCTCCCCGCTCATCTGGAGCCCTGCCGCCGCCCCTCGCGCAGCCCAGCCCCGCCTCTCAGAGTGCTGTGCGAGCGGCAGCAGGGCTCTGGATGAGTGGGGAGCGTCTTTACCTCTCCACGGAGCCAAATGCTGCCCCGCGGGAGCGCGCAGCCCCAGCCCCCAGAGCCCTGCACACGCGGTGGCAGGGCTCTGGGGGAAGGCAGAGGAGGGGCCAGCGGCTTGCTGCGCTAGGCCGGCGCTCCGGCCCGGGACCGCAGACCCCGGGGATTGCCGCGTCGGCAGCATTTTTAATACCACGCGGGGGTCCCAGCAGGCAGCCTTATGCAGAGCCGGCTCTAGCCATTTCGCCACCCCAAGCACAGCGGCAAGCCGCGGGGGGCGCTCTGCAGCTCCTCAGAGCCGCGGGACCAGCAGACCCTACTCAGGCACGCCTGCAGGAGGTCCACAGGAGCCATTTGCCGCCCTCCTGGCAACCAGCAGAGCGCCCCCCCGTGGTATGCCGCCCCAAGCACGCACTTGGCGCGCTGGGGCCTGCTGGCCCTGGCTGCTTGCCATTAAAAATTGGCTTGTGTGCCATCTTTGGCACCCGTGCCATAGTTTGCCGACCCATTATTTAAGAAGTGTTGTTGAAGCCATGTTAGTCCCAGGATACACTGCTCTGCAGCCAAAATGCTTCTGAAATAAATGTAGTCCAGCTGTACTAATTCTGGGTCACTGAGAATGAAAATGATGCTTAAAATTATTGATTGGCTCTAGTTTTCAAGATATGCTATTGGGTCAGTATATACGACCCTTGACTTGGGAATGGTGGAGGATAAGTGAGTTATAAAGGGAAGGGATCTCAATTTAAACCAGAAATGACTAAAATACATCTTTGACTGGATCTATGAATAAATCTATGACTGGGTTTGGACAGTACTTGCTTTTGAGGCAAAACAATGAATGATGCAATCTGAAGCTGGTATTGCATCATACATGATATGAATTGCATCATGTTATTCCTAGAAGTCATGGATGATGCAATCATAACGAAGCTTACATCACTCCGCAGAACAAATTGCCCTATATCAGCTCTAGATGTCACTCAGTGTCGTGCTCTCTTCTTTGTCAGTGTTTGATTTTGCAAAGGGACACATTTCTGTTTAGCCAAAGTGAGCAGAGATCCCTTGTACTTGTGTGAAGAGTGCAGATAACTTCTGCTATGTTTGTGGTGAAGTGACTTTTGCATCACAAAAGCGCAATATAACCACTATGGTTAAGAAAGCCTATCACCTTTATTTTGGCTGCAAAATTGGAGATCAGGACAAGAAGTGGGCCCCACACATATGCTGCAACACTTGCACAACTTACTGCAGAGTCAGTTTCATGTCCCTTCACAGGGCCAAGCGCAATCCCAGGTCCTCCTCGTGGAACTCAGTGGATTTGTAGCCAGGATACATTGGGCCCATGCTGTTGAGCTGTTTTCTATTCACTCCTCTGCTAATTACCACTGGGGATAACCACAGCTCGATGGCCCTCATGGGAATTTTCTATGGAGTTCCCCATTCAGTCTGTTTTTTTAATTGCTTTGGTTGCTTTCAACACCTGAATCCCTTGGCTCTTGGTACACCTTTGAACACCATGTATAAGCTTAATGTTGTGGAAGAGACTGGGATAGATTGTGCCCTATGCCCATTTGAAGGGACATGAGGTCTCAGTTCACACCCCATTTCCATGTGAATGCTACAGACATCTCACAGCAGGATTGCCCTGGATGGCTCAGGAGATTAGAGATGAAGCAGCTGTTTTCACCTCTAACTCACCTGTTCAAACCCAACCCCAGTGAGTACTGGCCCAGTGTTCTCCCTCTCTGACATCTGAAGAAAGATTGACTTTGTGTCTCAACTCCTTGGACTCTTAATAACAGCACACCCCAGATAGCTCCTCCATCCAAGCTGCAACCAGCTGGCTCTCATTAGCAGCCTCAGCAGAAACCAAGGACGCACTCCGACCAGAAGAGACCATCTCAAAAGTGGAAGAGAGTAGTTCAGTCTCTCAGTTCCTGACACTTCATGGTTTCTCCATGGACACTGTGATAGCCATAAAATGTGACAATTGTTGCCACTCAAACACTTGGTGGGTTATGTAGGGATGAGTTCAAAGCTGATGCATATGATCCATCATTTTCTTATGATATAGTAATATATAGAGATATATCTATCTCATAAATCTCAGTGGGACCCTGAAAGGTCATTGAGTCCAGGCCCCTGTCTTCACTAGCAGAACCAAGAACTGATTTTGCCCTAGATCCTTAAGTGGCCCCCTCAAGGATTAAGCTCATAAACCTGGTGTCATAAACAGATAGTTAAGGGTTAATAAAACAGAAATGCTTCATGTCGCTTTTGCCTGTAAAGGGTTAAGAAGTTCAGTGAGCCTGGCTGTCACCTGACCAGAGGACCAATCAGGGGACTGGATACTTTCAATTCTTGAGGGAGGGAAGGTTTTGTGTGTGCTATTAGTTTTTGGTTGTTGTTCACTCTGGGGGCTCAGAGGGACCAGACGTGCAACCAGGTTTCTCTCTAATCTCTCTGATACAGTCTCTTATATGTCCAGACTAGTAAGTACTAGGTAGATAAGGTGAGTTAGGCTTATGTTCGTTTTCTTTATTTGCAAATGTGTATTTGGCTGGAAGGAGTTCAAGTTTGTATTTTGCTGAAAGGATTTTAATTTGTACTTGTATACTTAGGCTGGGAGGGTATTCCCAGTGCCTATAGCTGAAAGACCCTGTAACATATTTCATCCTAAATTTACAAAGATAATTTTTACTGTTTTTTCTTTCTTTAATTAAAAGCTTTTCTTGTTTAAGAACCTGATTGTTTTTTTATAGTGGTGAGACCCCAGGGGACTGGGTCTGGATCCACCAGGGAATTGGTGGGGAGAAAGGCGGAAAGGGGGAGAGAAAGGTTAATTTTCTCTCAGTGTTAGGATTACTTTCTCTCTCAGGAAGAGTCTGGGAGGAGGAGAGAGAAGAAGGGGAGAAGGTGAATTTTCCTCTCTGTTTTAAGATTCAAGGAATTTGAATCACAGTGATCTTCCAGGGTAACCAAGGGAGGGGAAGCCATGGGAGAGGCAATGGTGAGAGAAAGGGTTTACTTTCCTTGTGTCAAGATCCAGAGGGACTGGATCTTGGGGGTCCCCAGGCAAGGTTTTGGGGGAACCACAGTGTACCAGGCATTGGAATTCCTGGTTGGTGGCAGTGCTACAAGTACTAAGCTGCTAATTGAGCTTAGAGGAATTTATGCTGGTACCTCATCTTTTGGACGCTAAGGTTCAGAGTGAGGAATTATACCATGACACCTGGGTTTAGCAGGCCAATGCTCAAACCACTGAGCATCCCTCCCCCGAAGCCTTGTCATATGGAGGATTCTTCAATGGCTGTATTTGCTGTCATGTTACTTTTAAAAGAATTTGCAATAATTATTTGGTGACACATTTTCAAATGTTGCTTTTATTATTCTGAAAGAACTCCATATTTAAACACAAAAGCTACATATTTAGACAGGGATTTCAAAGGAATCTAAGGCAATTTAATCACTAGATAAGAATTCATAAGAACTTGATTCAGGCCCAGGCTGTCATAGGTATTTAGGTGCCTAACTCCTATGGGCCTCGGGTCCTTGTTTCTCCATTGACATATTTAGTGACTTTGGGAAATAACCAGTACTTGGTGCTTCACAGGAAGGCCAGAAATCACTTTGCCAGTGGTGGACATGGGATGTAATTTTCTTCTTATGCCCATAGGCAGTTAGGCACCAAATTAAATGGCCAAATTTTCTAAAAATACACACAATACACTGGGTGTTGAATAAAGCTGTTCATGAAATGATTGGTTTATTTGCTTGTTTGTCAAAATTTTTCTTGGGAAATATTTTGAGGTTTCTTCCAAAAAACCTAAGGACAAAATTAATTAATTAACCAAATGTAACCCTTCTACCCCTCTGAGTTGGCAGCAACAAAGGCCAGGTTCAGTATCCAGAGGTTCTGTTTCAATAACGCAATGCAAAACCGGCTGGAGCCCCCACCCAGTGACCTGGAACAATTACATACCACTCTAGGAGGCAATACTTCCCCTCTCTCAAGCACAGAGTCTGGGTGTAGCAAAATGCTTTTAATAAAGGAGGGAAACAATGTGGCATTATGTTGAGGAAACATCACAAACAGGATTCATAACATAAAGCATGAGCAAAAGACCACCAAGTAAGTTTGGCAGTGTCCTTTTCCTTTTAGGGTCTTAAGTTCAATCACCCCAAAGTCCAACAACCCAAAAGTCTCTGTCCCTGGTCAGTGCCGCCCCAGAGTTCAAAAGTTTATCTGCAGAGTTTTACACCCTCAGCCTCGGTGGAAATGGGGGAGGGCACACAGGGTGTTAAGAGGCACCTTATGTGGTCTGAGGCCGACTGCCCCGCCTCTCTGTGGAGTTCTGCTGCAGCTTTCACCAGGACCAGCTCCACTTCACCAGCTATGCCGCTCCTCCAGCCGACCCGTGAGCCACTCCAGCCGTCCCCGCAAACCACTCTGCTCAGCTCTGCTCACTGTTCCATGGGCTGCTCCAACCATGTTACAAACTGCTCCGCTCTGCCAGCCACTTAGTGATAGATCTTCAGGCTCCCCCACTGGTTAACACAGCACTCAGTAAGTTTAGCTCTTTCAGTGATTTCAGCTCTTAGTGATTTCAGCTTGTAGTAGGGGAGCTCCAGTGCTGGTGCACCATTGGCCCAAAGTGAATTCAGCTCAGCAGCCTCTAGATGGACTCCTAATGGAATCAAAATTAGCTCTGCTCTTCAACAGTGGAGACAGGAGGAGGCACAATTGGTGTTCCAGGCCCTCAAAAGGCACACATACCATACCATACCAAACCACTTGCAACTCCTCCCAGCTTGGTATCATCCGCAAACTTTATAAGTGTACTCGCTAGGCAATAATCTAAATCGTTGATGAAGATACTGAAAGAACTGGATCCAGAACTGATCCCTGCAGGACCTCACTCTTTGTGACCTTCCACCATGATCTGCTCAATATTTTTGTCTTGTTAAAATATGAGTAGCTACACAACATAAAGTTACAACATTTCATTGTATAATGTTGCTGGAAATATATTACAATTTGGGGGCGCACCCACATACCAATTTTTGAAAGACAGCAAGACTAGCCAGGATGGTGTGAATGGATCATTACCTGCTTAGACATCCATTTTTTGGCGGGGGAAGATGTGAACAAGAAATTTACATTTCATCACGGGGACCATTGAAGCCTCATGTCCACCATGACTCAGCAAGGATGTTTCTAGTACAAGAATTTGAACTATAAAGAGGGGGAGCAAAACACTTACCCCCACTCCTCCTCCCATCTCTCTGCTCATGACATCAATGAATATCTGAAGGACACAGAAATAAGGGGGAAAAGTTCTGGACTGAAAAGAGACCCAGGCTGTGAAATTTACTGCAGCATATGGTGGGAGAAATGCCTTTGCTTTGAACTCTGCTAGGTCGTTAAGTTAGCCATTAGTTTACATTTTGTCTTTCCCTTCCTTTGTAACCAATTCTGAATTTTATGTTTCATTGCATGTAGCCACTTAAAACCTTTCCTTTCTTACTGTAGTTAATAAACTTATTCTCTGGTTTTATCCAACAGATATGTTTGGGTTAAAGTGTATGGGAAAAACCATTTGGCACAATAAGGGTGATGCCTATAATTTCCCTTTGATGAAATGACGAACTTTAGATGAACTTGCATCATCCAGTAGTGTGTTGGGAAGTATAAGACATCCATTTCTGGGGGAAGGTCTGGGACTGAGAGTCTGGGGGAGTTCTGCTGCATTGTAATTCATGAGTGGTTAGCTAGTAGCACTCAATACTATATACCTGGGTGCAAATGGCATGCTGGAGGCTGTGTATTTACTGACCAGGAGTAGCTGTTTTTACAGTAGAGCAGTGTAAGAGGCACCCCAGCTTGGAAAAAAGAGGAGATACAGGTGTTTAGCAGTCCAGATAGTGCCCTAAGTAATGTCACACTAAGCAAACCCTCCCCATCTCTCCAGGCCTCCCCACCTCCAAACACGCTTGGAACAAAGAAACAAATAAAAGCATCAAAGAACTCCAAAAATATAAATTAAAAAAAAAGAGAAACAAAGAAATAAAAAAATCCACAAAGAACAAAAGTGTTGATACTTTCATCAGAGCTTTTATCCTGTAAAACAAGAAGAGCCCGAGACTCCACTAGCGACTTTGCCATTGCTACTCATTTTATGTGCAAGGTTCTTAAATGGATGTTATATCAATTATATTAGACCAGTAAAAACCAGCAGGATCTAATTAAAGGGGACAAGACAATGATGCCACATTTATTATGATAACAATTTGATTTATGAGTAATAACTAATATCTTAATTCTTATACACACACATTATACCTAATACCTATACACACACACACACACACACACACACACACACACACACACACACACACACACACAAGACATCCATCAGATGTTCTGCAGCTGCTGCATAGTTACCAGTCCTGAAGATAGATTAAGTTCATAGCTTGATTTTGTAGCTTGGGTTCATAGCTTGTGGCGGCTAACTGGCCAGGAAAGCCAGGCACAAGGACAAGCTAGATCTCTGTTGGACAGGCACTGATGTCCTTCCATGTTGGCAGCAGAATGTTATCCAGAGTCTCTCATCTCACCCTTCTTTTTTATAGGCTTTTAGTTTGGATTCAAAGTCTATAGGTCTTGCTGTGTCACGCTGCCTCTGGGTTTGGATTGATCACCCATCAATTGCAGATGTGACTTTCAGCCTTGAACTTGGCTTTGATCTTCCTTCTGTTGTTCTGTTGTCCTTTTCTTTTTAGGGTGAATGCTTCTTACTTTGTTTAGAGCTGTTGTCTAGGTCTTCAGCCATTGGCATTTGAACTTTATCTCATCAGGACAGGCTGGGGCTGGAGGTTGATTCCGTCATCCACACATACCTCATTCACACATCTAAACTAAACTAATAAGATTACAGCAGGGTTTGCAAAAATGAAGGTTGGAGGAAGCTTTTACAAAATGGAGTGAGTGTTTTAAAATGGGGTTTGAATTACAATATGGAACAGAAGTTATAGTGTAGGCAAGTGTAGTGTGGATGGTGAACAGAAGTTACATTAATAAATTAAAAACAATTTCATTTATCAGTTCTACATGGATAGATAGATAGATTCTGGATCTCATTTACATTGGTTTAAACCTGAGGTCAGTCTTATTTTTCTTGAGTTATGTTTGTCTGGTTTATTACATGTTCAAATACCCAATTCTGCACCAATTCTGCATAAAGATGTTGCATGGTATATTCACATAGAGGTGATAACGTCATCAGCTGATTATATTTATAAGGAAAGTCAGAATGAAATTGCTATCAATGGAGAAATATGGACATATTATTCTTGCTGAATAACCCCCAACCTATTGGTTTACTCAATGAACCTTTCACTTCCCTGTTTCCCACGCTGTAGATGATCGGATTCATCATTGGTGGCACCACAGAATAGAGAACACCCACCGTGAGATCCAGACCTAACCCTGAGCTGGAGGTCGGTTTCAGGTACGCAATAGTCCCAGTAAAAATAAACAAGGAGACCACAGTAAGTTGAGGAAGGCAAGTGGAGAAGGCTTTATGCCGGCCCTGCTCAGAGGGGATTCTTAGCACTGTTTGAAGATCTGAATATATGACACAATTGTGAAAACAAAGCAGCTTAAAGCTAAGCATGCACTGAAGACAATAGCCCCAGTTTCACTGTGGTCTGAATCAGAGCAGGTGAGCTTGAGAAGCTGGGGGATTTCACAGAAAAACTGATCCACAACATTCTCTCCACATAAAGATATCACAAATGTGCTCCCAGTGTGCAGGGCAGAGTAAAGAATACCACTGATCCAGGCACTGGCTGCCATTAGGACACAAGCTCTCCTGTTCATCACTCTCTCATAGTGAAGTGGTTGGCAGATGGCGATGTGTCGGTCATACGCCATGACAGTCAATAATGCATAATCCGCCGAAATAAAGACGATAAGCAGAAAGAATTGTGTGACGCATCCGGAATAAGAAATGTACCTGGTGTTCATGAGAGAACTGGTCATAGATTTGGGGATGGTGACAGAGATGGAGCTGAGGTCTAGGATGGACAGGTACACCAGGAAGAAGTACATGAGGGTGTGAAGATGATGGTCAAGTGCTATGGTTGTGATGATGAGAAGATTCCCCACCAGGACCACAAGGTAAATCACCAGGAACACCACAAAGTGTAAAATCTGCAGCTCCCGAACATCAGAGACTCCCAGGAGAAGGAACTCAGTCACAGTGGTTTGATTGGATATTCTCTTCATCAGTACATTGTGTGATGCCTGGGGAGGGAATGAGAAAGGTTATGGTCAGGATTGGAATGACAGAGAGAATGGCCCTGATTCCCCTTCCCCTAATATCTCATTGTATGAATGTCAAAGTTGCCCAGCACTCATCACTTACAATGACTTGGTGATGTTAGTGCTCCTCACCTCTAACAGTCACTCAATCATGTTATCACAGTTGTGTAAATTGGATCAGCTCCTTTAAAGTTAACAGAGCTTCATCACTTTATCCCATCTGAGGAATAGGCCCATGGTGTGGACTGATAAATGCAGTATGATGGATGGAACAAAGTACATCCAAAATCCAATTCCGGTCAGGTTGGATCCCCTATTGCTACAAATAGAAGGCTCATCACTTGAGCATTATTTAAAATAGTACAACTCCAATACCACCTGATTGCCACTTTCCCTGGAAATATGACAAGAACTCACCCAGCATTCTGTGGGTGTAGACCTTCCATATTGATTTTATCCCAAAACCACACAGCTGTCTGCTACGTGGGTACACACTGATTTATGGCACCCAGTCCCAGCTGCACCCGCACTCCATATTGCAAACAAGGAATACAGACCGTACTTATAGGACGGGGGGCACTATCCTGAGAAGCAGTGACTGAAAACAATTTGGGGGTCATGATGGATAATCAGCTAGACATGAAATCTCAGTGTGACCAATAGCTAGTGAGATCTAGGGTGCATAAACGGGAATCTTGAATATGAGTAGAGAGGTTATTTTACCTCTGTATTTGGGACTAGTGTGACCACTGCTGAAATATGGTGTCCAGTTCTGGCGCTCAAAATTCAAGAAAGATGTTGATAAATTGGAGACGGTTCAGAGAAAAGCCACAAGAAAGAATAAATGATTAGAAAACATGATTTGTAGGGAAATCCTCAAAGAGCTCAGTCTATTTAGCCTAAGAAAGGGAAGATTAAGGGGTGACTTGAGGGCAGTCTATAACTACTTAGAGGGGGAACAAATATTTAATATGAGCTCTTCAATCTAGCAGAGAAATGTCTAATATGATCCAATAACTGTATTTGAAGCTAGACAAATTCAGATTGGAAATAAAACATATTTTTTTAACAGTGAGAGTGATTAACCGTTGGAACAATTTACAGGGATTGTGGTGAATTCTTCATCACTGGCACTTTTCAAACCAAGATTGGGTCTTTTTCCAGCAGATCTGCTCTAGGAATTATTTTGGGGAAGTTTGTTGGCCTCCAATAAACAGGAAGACAGACTAGATGATCACACTAATCCCTTCTGGCCATGGACTCTGTGAATCTCTGAATATCTATGTAATGATGGACTAGTAGCATTGCTCAGTTACTTGTACATTGTGTTGTTTCCTGCTGTGACTTTAGATTTGTGCTATGTGATTCAGTGGCAGTCAGAGGACACCTTTTTTTTCTTGGCTGTGGCACTGACCTGCTGTGTGATACAGTACCAGTCACTTCCCTTTTCTGTGCTTCAGTTTACCCTCCCTTTCTCTGCCTTCTCTACTTGACTGTAAACTCTTAGGGGGATGGGCTGTGTGTTAGCACATGTATGGTCAGTGCACCCATTTACAGCACCTGTGCTCAGCGTTGTACGCTGGACACATTGCTGAACTGGGAGGTTGGTGTTCTGGTTCTATTGACTCCCTCTGTGGCCATGAGTTCTGTCCAGGTAGACGGGCTTTGGCTGTTTGGTACAACTCTAACCATATTTAAAGAGGCTAGTGTGTATGACACATATTCGGTGACCTGTCAGCTATTTCGGTTACTACGCTGTACTTTCCTTTGAAAGAGAAATGAAGAGAGATCATAGAGTCATAGGGTTGGAAGGGACCTCAGAAGGTCATCTAGTCCAATCCCCTGCTCAAAGCAGGATCAATCCCCAGACAGATTTTTACCTCAGTTCCCTAAATGGCCCCCTCAAGTATTGAGCTCACAACCCTGGGTTTAGCAGGCCAAAGCTCAAACCACTGAGTTATCCCTCCCCACCACTGCCAGAGAATGAATGGGGCTTTTAATTATATATTATTAAACAACATTAACTTTTCTTTCCCTTGTTTAAAGTTTAAGGTTTCTTATAAATGTTCATATCTTAATGGAAAATATGGGATTTTATCAAAACAATATTTTCCTTTAAGAATGCATTAGCCTTCCTAGCAAATTTATGACGTTTTGTTGGAAAACTGAAATCTCAGAAAACAGCCTTGCTAGGTTTTCTTCCTGAAATTTTCACTTTTAAGATGAAAGTTTTCAGATGCCAAACACTGAAGGAAAATGAGTTTTGGTTTGTTGATGAAAAATTTTAATTATTTTTAAGGAGAATTTTTTATTTTATTCTTTTAATTAATTATTTTCTCCCCAGCCTCAGATGAGTAAATTGGTAGGAAAATATAAATCACAGCTGAGTGTAATTCTCATTACTGTTCTTAAACTACCCCTGGATGTTAACCTTCAGACAACTTAAATTGAATGAGAAAACTTACTGTGGATTTGAGGATATTTTCCTAATATGTGATGGATTCAGTCCAACGCCAGGATTCAGTAGTCATTATCTATCTGTCTGTCTGACTATATAGTAATAACTACAAGCAAAGGCACAACTTTCTAAGAGTCCTTTCATCCCTCACTCTAAGACTGTATTTGATTCCAATCCGTTGCTCTCAGCAGTTGAGCTGTGCACAGCGGATTTTGACCCTCACTGGCTTTCAAGGACCTATGCTGAGGGAAAGTGATTTATCCATGTGTATTTTACTCCCTGGAGCCCTGCACACCTCAGCAGTAGAGACCCACAGGGAAAAGTTCACAGATTCATAGATTTGAAATCAAAAAAGTGATGTTATGATCCTGTAGTCAACCTCATGTCTAGCACAGAAGACAGAAGAACGGCCATTCTGGTTGAGGCCAATGGTAAATCTAGACCAGTACCTTGTCTTCCAAGAGTGGCCAATGCCAGATGCTTCAGAGGGAATGAACAGAACAGAGGAACAATTGAGTGATCCTTCCCCCATCATCCACTCCCTGCTTCTGGCAAACAGAAGTATACTGATACCTAGAACATAGGGTTGCATCCCAGACTGTCTTGCCTAATAGCCATTGATTGGCCTATCTTCCATGAATTAATCTAATTCTCTTATGAATCCCATTGTAGTTTTGGCCTTCACAACATTCCCTGGCAATGAGTTCCACAGTTTGACTCTGTGTTGTTTGAAGAAGTACCTGCTGCCTATTAATTTCATTGGGTGACCAAAGTTATGTTATGTGACAAGTAAATAATATTTCTTTATTCATTTCTCCACACCTTTCATGATTTTACAGACCTCTATTACATCCCCTCTTAATCAACTCTTTTCCAAACTGAGAAGTCTCAGTCTTACTAACGTATCATCGTACGGAAGCCATTTCATTTCCCTAATCATTTTTGTTGCCCTTCTCTGTACCTTTTCCAATTCTAAGATATCTTTTTTGAGATGGGGTGACCTCTGCACCCAGTATTCAAGATGTTGAGTATACAATAGATTTATATAGAGGCAATATGATATTTTCTGTCTTATTATCTATTACTTTCTTAATGACTCCCAACATTCCATTAGCTTTTTTGACTGCAGCTGCACATTGAGAAGATGTTTTCAGAGAACTATTCACAATGACTTTAAGATCTTTCTTGAGTGGCAACAGCTATTTTTAGATCCCATCATTTTATATGTACAGTTGGGGTTATGTTTACAAATGTGCACTACTTTAAATATATCAATATTGAATTTCATCTGCCATTGTGTTGCCCAGTCACCCAGTTTTGTGGGATCCCTTTGTCACTCATCATAGTCTGCTTTGGATTTAACTATCTTGAGTAGTTCTGTATCATCTGCAAATTTTCCCACCTCACAATTAACCCTCCACCTTCTTTTTGAGAGAATAGGTAAGCCACAGTTCACTTCCTCAATGTTAACAGACTTGGGCTGCAGCTTCATAAGACTATTCCATTGTCAATGAGCCACCACTGCTTTGCTCAGGGTGCCTCAGAAGATTCCAGTTGTCCAGGTGTCTAAATTAAGATATCAGAGGAAAGACACTGTAACTTCTTATTTTCTGGTGAAGCTTCACTTCTTGAGATGTTACTGTTAAGTGGCCAAGAGGTTGCTCTGAGTGGTGATGAATGAATGTTAGTAATTACTTAGCAATAGAGCATAGCATTGGGCCAAACAAAACTTGTAAGATGAACTGGCCAAACTGTGGGATTTCTGGTTTGTGGGAATGTTGCAAACTCTAAAAAGAATTTGTTTCAGAAATACCGACTGTGACAGATTGTACTCTTATTTTCACATTTTTTACAAATGTAAATTTTCTACAAAGTATGCCTCATGAGGTATCATTTGAAAACTCATAACCTGCTGAGCATGATTGTACTACTAAAATATGTATGGTAACATTATATGTAAAATTATAAGATTCTACTGTATTACATGTTCCAAGTTTAGAAAAACAGTTTCAGATCAGTTCCCCAGAAACAAAGGGCTAACCAACAGCTCAGTCATGTGTCACAAAATCCAGTTGGCTCTCACCTAGGTAAGCAGCCAGAAAGATGGGTATAAGTGAGAAATTTACATATTGGCAATGGAAAAAGCTGGTGTCCTGTGTAAACAGACTGGTTGTTGCCTGAACCCCAGCTGGAGATAAACCTCAAACTGGAGGGAATAGTATAAGCATAGAAAACAAACAATACAGATCCCCTCTCTGTCCTTCTTTCTCTGAGCTCATGGCATCAAAAACACCTAAAAAAACACTGAACAGGGGGAGGAGTCCTGGCTCAGAGACTTCCAGCCAGTAAAAGGCTGAAAAGAGCATGTGTTGAGAAAAAAACCTTTGTTTTGAATGTATTAACCTTGCCAAATTAGATATTCATTTGCATTTTATCTTTTATTTCCTTTGTATTCAAATCTGACTTTTTTGCCTCTTTACTTGTAATCACTTAAAATCCATCTTTATGTAATTAATAAAATTGTTTAATTGTTTTATCTAAACCCATGTGTTTGGAATGAAGTGTTTGGTAACCTCCAACTGAGATAACATGGCTCATGTTTATCATTTTCCATTGATGAAATAATAGACTTTTTATGGACCTGCATAGTTCTTGTGAGTTCCGGGCAGTACAAGACACACATCTCTAGGAACAAGTCTGGGACTGGGAGTTTTCTGGCATCATCCTGTAAGGTAATTCATGAGTGACTCATCACAGCATTTATATAATTAAGATATTGCATGTTAGAGGCTTTGTGTGAACTGGCCAGCAGTGGTTGTTCTCATACCAACAGTGGTTGTTTGCCCCCACCCTGAGGCCCCGTTGCCTGCCACTTGCACCCCTTTACTCTCTTCCTCAATGCCCCCCCGCCTGTTCTCACCTCTTCATCCCCTCCCTCTCAAGAGCCCCCCACCTGCTACTTGTGCCTCTTCAACCTTTCCAAGCCCCTCACCCTGCTGCTCGCATCTCTTCACCCTCTCCATTGTGACCTATGCCTGCTGTTCATGCTTCTTCATCCCAGGTGGCCAGTGGGGAGAAGGCTCTCAGGGGCAAGATGCAGAGCAGGCGAGGGAAAAGGAGCAGTGTGGGTGGGCCATGGTGGAAAAGAACAAGCAGGAGCAGGGTCCAGGGGCAGAGCTCAGGCAGGGCTATGGCCCAGATGCTCTTTTGGCAGCAGCACTCCAAATGCAGCAGGTCAACGCACCTTCAAAGAGAGGTGCACAGCATCCTGTTTGGAGAGGCTTAGCCTGCCCTGGCCTTTTATACCCACCACCTATGTGAAGGTGCTCCTCTGCATTAGCATGGGTCTAATTGAGACGGTAATCTGATCCTTACATAGAATCATAGAAATTTAGAACTGGAAGGGACCTCAATATATTGTCTAGCCAAGACCTCTGCACCAAGGGATGGCTACGTATTATTTAGACAATCCCTGACAGGTCTTCATCTAACCTGTTCTTAAAAAGTGACCAGTATTGAAGTAGTTTTTCTCAGGGTACTTGGGTGGCCTGTTCTATGCTGCAATCTACTTCTCTGCTGGAGTGTCCATGTTTGGTGAAGCTGGCACTAAGTGTGTTAAGGTGTGTATCCTAGACTTTCTCCTAGGAGAAAATTCTGTGGCAGCTGAGTACCTGGCTGTAGACAACAGACTTCTTGTTGTGCTGGAGTGCTTAGTAGATCTATGAAGTTAAATCTGTAGAGTTCTCTGTAGGATCCCATTGCTGATGGTGGTTTCCAGGAAGTTGATGCTGGTATGGGAATATTCTAGAGAATGGTTGCTGAAGTTGTGGTGGAAATCTATGAAGAAGTTTATATTGTCTGTCCAGGGGATGAAAATACCATCAATGAATCTCAGGAATATTGTTGGTTTCGGCATGAAATATTTGCAGAAAATCTTTGGTGAATAATGATGAATAATAAATGGTTTGAAGGAAATAATCATCTGGACTTTTACAGTCAATAACAGAAAAAGAAGCACAATAATTTGCAAGGGTTATCTATCTATCTATCTATCTATCTATCTATCTATCTATCTATCTATCTATCTATCTATCTATCTATCTATCTAATCATATGATGATTCCCTGAATGGATATGTAAAAAAGTATGCACAACCATGGTAATCAAAGTAATTAAATTAATAAACAATAATAATTAATAACAAATAATTAATAATAGCCAAATTCTGTCATCCAGGGCACATTTAGTAACCTTTGGATAGTTATATGGATGAAAGACTATTGGCCAAATCTGGATCCTTTTGAAATTAAAAGTGAAATCCCACTTCGTCATAGTTACAGGGCTAGCTGCACCTCTGACCCCTTCTCTGCTTTCTTTGAGTGTACCTGACCCTCTCTTAGGGGGAACTATGTTATTCACCAACTCTTAAATTGGACCCTGGGGTATAGCATCTTGTGCACCAACTATGATTTCCCAGCAGGGTCAATTGAATTCAGTACCTGCTGTTATTCCCCCTGGAGCTGTGACCAGTACTAATTTGAGTGACCAGAAAACATTTCTCTAAACAAAGTATAATAATTTATTTATCACAGCAGGAACAAAGCATAACATAAGAAAAAATACTACATAGCAACTCCTCCCTTGACACAACAAAAACTGAAATTGGATCCATGTTTGTCCTCATTATACAGAGTCAGGTAGGCCTGCCTTTAGGAATGTCACCATTCCTCAGCGGGTCACAGCTAACAAAGTCAAATTCAGGACAAATTGCTGAAACATAGGCCAGATTCCTACAAACTGGTGGCTATTCTATCATTAGATTATACCAAGCGAGTAACAAAAGTGAACCTCTGTCTCACCACATTGGTTAACAAGAAGCCAAAAATGCAGTCTTCTTAGTCATCCCAGCCCATGGCTCACTACCCAGACACTGGAGTATAGGATGGATGAATACTGAAAACCAATGTCATCAGATATAGGGTCCTTCCAGTCTCAAGGGATCAGCCACTTAGCCAGGTCAATATATAACTAAGTTCTTAGCCAATAATCACACTGATACCAATCCTTTAGTAACTAAAAATGTAAATGTTTATTAATAAAAGATGAAAAAGGGAATTATTAATGGTTAATAGATCATGTACATTCAACTGGTCTTTCAGCATTCAGAGATCAGGATCATAGCAGTGATTAAATAAATTATTAGCTTGCAAATGTCTCTCTGGAATCATCCAAACATATTAGGGGGTCATCAGTTCTTGTTCCAAGCTTGCTTGGTAAAAATCCAGTCCATAGAAATGAAGCAGAAAATGAAGACAAAATGAAGATGGCTTAGGGATCCTTTATATCCTCTGTCATGCAGAAGAAATTTTACTATCTCAAAGAAAATTCACAGCCTCTGTTTGTAGAAAGCGATTGTTTCAAGATGGAGTCCAGGGTCACATGAGCATATCACATGTCCTTACATGCTTTGAGGACTCACAGGTGCATCCATTGCACATATTCTTGCTGAGGTGTCCACAGGAAGGCTTACTGGGGGGAATGAGTTTCTTCTATAATCCATTGTGAGAGCTAAGTGTCCTCGATGAGCCACCAACAGAATAATATCACAGTCAAGGGAGAACTATGGACTTTATATTCATGGTGAATAATCTCCCTGCTATTAGTCTCCTCAGGGCAGCTTGGATCTCCTTGTTCCTCATGCTGTAGATGATCGGATTCATCATTGGAGGCACCATGGAGTAGAGAACAGCCACCATGAGATCTCGGCCTGTTGTTGAGCTGTAGGTGGGCTTCAGGTAGGCAACAGTAAGAGTCCAAAGGAGCAAGGAAACCACGAAGAGGTGAGGGAGGCAGGTGGAGAAGGCTTTATGCCGGCCCTGCTCAGAGGGGATTCTCAGCACCGTGGTGAAGATCTGAACATACGACACAATTATAAAAACAAAACAGCTTAAAGATAAACAAGCACTAAAGACCCAGATTCTCTGAGATATGTCTCAGAGCAAGTGAGCTTGAGTAGCTGGGGGATTTCACAGAAGAACTGATCCACCACGTTCCCTTCACAGAAGGTTAATGTAAATGTGGTCCCAGTGTGTAGTGCAGAGTTGAGAATACTACTGAGCCATGCACTGGCTGCCATTCGGACACAAGCTCTTCTGTTCATTATAGTCTCATAATGAAGAGGTTGGCAGATGGCGACATATCTATCGTATGCCATGACAGTGAGGAAGCTGAGCTCAGCTACAGCAAACAAGGGAAAGAGAAAGATTTGGGTGAGGCACCCAGAATAAGAAATTGACCTGGAGTTGGTTAGTGAATTGACCATGGATTTAGGAATGGGGACAGAGATGTAGCAGAGGTCTATGAAGGATAAGTTGAGGAGGAAGAAGTATATGGGGCTGTGAAGATGATGGTCAAGGGCTACAACTGTGATGATGAGAATATTCCCCATCAGGGTTGCCAGATAAAGAACTAGAAACACCACAAAGTGTAACAGCTGCAGCTCCCGAACACCAGAGAATCCCAAGAGAAGAAACTCAGTCACTGAAGTTTGGTTGCTCATTTTCCTTCTCAGTACACTGTGTCCTGCCTGTAGAGGGAAGGGCAAGGACAATGGTCAGAATTAGAGTAACAGATAGAATGACTCTGATTCTCCTCTTAATAGTATCTCAAGAATATCAAAGGAGCACAGCACTCTTCACTTCCATTGACTAGAAGTCATGAGGGCTCCTCACCTCCGACAATTGGAGCACTTCTCCGGTGTGTGATCACACTAGTGTAAGGTGACCAGGCAACAAATGTGAAAAATTGGGATGAGGTGGGGGATACTAGGAGCCTATATAAGAAAAAGACCCCAAACTCAGGACATCTGGTCACCCTACACTGATGTAAATTTGATTAGCTCCCTTAAAGTCAATGGGACTGTGTCTGTTTACACCATGAGAGGTGTGCACGAATCACAGCTACTATTTCCTTCTGATTTACCAACGTGGCTCTGAGAGCACAACTTATCTCTTACATCCCCCAAGATCTGCCTAGGACTGATCCCGAGAATGCTTCAGTGAAACTTGAACAGTTTCTACACGTTTTACTGTCTGCTGGCTTAATTCAGTCACTTCCTGCTCCAGCCTCTTTCTTTCTATTTCACTGTTACGCTCTTGCTTTTGCATTGCCATGATCTGAGCCTGGCGGGTGTTTGACTTAGGGTAATTGGTTTTTTTTTTAGTTAGTATCCTTTTTATTTTATTTTTACCCTATTCTTTTCTAGTTCCTTTACTTTTGTTGTTAATTGATTTATATTTTTTATGTATTACTATTGCTACTATCCACTTACAGAGATGCAAGAATGCTCCAGGACTGTTAAAGCTCCAAGGCTTTGACCATGTACCTGTATAGAATTAGTCAAACTGTTTCCCAAAATCATTTCCAGATGTTCCCTTTCCTTCTAACATAATTCCTCAACTAGGCCGCCAGCCTGGTACCTTAAGTCCCAGTAATAAAATATCTTCATAAATTGACTCCCAGACCACAATATGGGGAAATTTCAAGCTGCTACCCTAGCCCGCATGTTCCTCTCTTGCACAGCATAGGTAACCATTGTACCTCTCCACCACTCCTGGCGACTGTCTCACCAAATCTGTTCCCCATGGTTTTCAGAACCGAAAGCTGTAGTCACTTAACTGTTTTTTTTTAGGTGGTTTCAGGAATAAATTAATGGAGGGCGGGGCACAGCTCATAATGAATAATTGTCATAAGCAGAAGTGTTTTTACCTAAAAGTACTTTTCTATTACATGATAAGCACACACATACTCTGTTGCAGTAGGTTTAGAGCATTTTTAAACTTTTATATTTACTTCAAGTTAAGCAATGATTTTGTGGGATCAGCAGCCAGACTTCCAGGAAGATGGAGAACACCTTCTCTCTAGCTGCTGAAAAACTTAATTGTTAGATCCTTCCCACCCCCTCCCTGCCCCAGAAAGCTTCCTTGCATTGCTCCAAAGCACACTTTTTAACTCAACTTTTTTTTTAAACAAAGCACCAAACTTATAATAGCATCTAGCAATGTTCCTAGCCACAGCCAATAACCATTCATTACTTTTATTAGTAAAGCATTTTTAATTATAACAATAAAACTGACAAATCAAAAGCCCCTACAAGCAAAGTTATCCAAACATTCCTTCTATTTTTATAAAACCTAACTCCCCTACCCCAACCTCCCATTTTAACAGCAAAAAAGCGAACATACAACTAGTTAGCCTTGTCTGTAAGGGCCTAAAATTATTCTAGCTATATAATATGTACATTTTCACTAGCAATAACTAAACATACAAAGTAATGAACTACGGTACTGTCAAATCCTGGGGTAACAACTTGATAAAATTCAGTATGAAAGATGTAGTAAAGTACAAGCCATGATAAACTGTCCTAGCCGAGAAGGTCCTTCTACTGCAACAAACAGCAGGCTTCAAAGTTGGGCATGAAACTAAAATGCCAACATTGCCTGATTCCCACTTTCCAGGGAAATACAACCATGAATCCACCCATTGTCCTAAATGGCAGCTCAACTGTGATGATTCCTCCTCAATCTCTTTATAAAAATGGCCTGCTTCCTGATTACAAAATGATTTATGGCATCAAATCCCAGCTGTGCTTCCATCTCTGTGCAATGAGACACTTGCTGTCTGCTGTGTTGTATTTTTCACCTGCTTCTTTATGTCTGTGCTGTGCAGGTCAGTGGCTGTCAGCAGGCCTGGGTTCCACCACAGACCTTCTGTGTGACCTTAGGCCAGTCACTTACCCTCCCTGTGCCTTTGTTTCCCCTCCCTCCCTTTCTCTGCTGTGTCTACCAGGGCTGTGACTCACTCAGCATATGTTCTTTGCACCTATTGACAGCATTGTTGTTTAACTGGCAGCAATGTGGGATGCTGTTCAAGCAGGAAGACTGGGATCTAGTCTCATTGAACTCCCTTATGTTCTTAGGCAGGGTCATAATAGATGGGCTTTGGCTTCAACTCTCTGTGCATCGATTTGTATATAATGGAAATATACCTAGCTCCTAGAACTGGAAGGGACCCTGAAGGATCATCAAGTCCAGCCCCAGGCCTTCACTAGCAGGACCAAGTACTGATTTTGGCACATGTTCCTAAGTGGCCCCCTCAAGGGCTGAACTCTCAACTCTGGGTTTAGCAGGCTAATGCACAGATCCCTCCTCCCCTATGTGCTAGTAAGCTTAAAACATTCTGGGAGTTACCAGCTTTATTGCTTACTCAATATTATCATGCTACAACTATCCCTTTGAAACAGAAATAAACATGGTTGCAGTAGAGTCACGGAGTTCAAAATTGTGGCATTATTGGACAATATTATTGTGCTCCATGATAGTTTCCAGCTAGAGGTGCTCAGATATTTTCTGCTTGAATTATTTCAAAGGCAAATTGGGTTTTGGTATATTATTTTCTTTGAAAAACTGAAAACATTTGTATTGTTATTTCAGCTGAAAACATTCCGTTTTCAGCATTTTTAGCTGAAATTGTTCAGTTCTCACATGCTAGAAACAATCTCGCATGCCAGAAATTTTCACAATTTCAATGAAAAGTCATTTTTTTCTGCTGAAAAGAAAATAAGCCTTGACTGGCCCTAGATGTTTCACTGAATTGATTATAAAAGTCTTAAAGAGTTCCAAATGTATTTCATGTTTATATTATTCAATTTACTGTTACATTAATACCCGGACATATTTAATTGAAGTATCAGACTTACTGGGGCAGTCTTTGCAGAAATTTCCCCATGCATTTGGTACTCCACAGTCAGGATTCTTTGGTCCTTAGTGCTCTCTCTCTCCCAGGCCCTCATCACTGTATTATCCAGCAGCTGTTTCCATGTTCCCTTGCTAGATTTCCTGCGTTGCTGGGTGTCTCGGCAGTTCCAAGCAGACAGGGATCCACTCCACAGATGGACTGTCCCTGCTTCACTCCCACGGCAGGCTTGGCTGAGAGGAGATGAACTAAATAGGGTCATGGACTAGAAGCCCCTCCCAGTTCTAGAGTTGATCCTGTGCAGATTTCAGACATTGGCACAGACAAGGGTATCCCTGCTCTGGAGCTAAATAGCTGAGTCTGGTCTCCAGGGCTGTGAGCCCAGCTCTGATCTCACCAGAGGAATCCAAAGCTCAGGGTGCCGGGGCTGTTTGAAGAGGCACCCAGATTTAAACAGTGAAAACTAAGGGCCAGGTACTGAGCTAGTATAAATTGATTTCAGAATAGCTAGGGCTCTTTTTGCCAACTGGGGTTCTGGCTCTTTGATTTTAATGGAGCTCTGGCCAATTTTCGCCAGCTGAGAAACTGGCCCATTACACATTTTAAATCCATGTTCTTTGTGTGTGAATTGAAACCAAAGATGAGAGAGAAGTTCCAAACCTGTCTGCATGTTTTTAGTTCTTAATTAAGAGAGTGGAAATTTTAATGGTTAAGGAGTAATTCTTTCCCTCTACAGACTGAAGTCTGGAGTTCAGTGTTGCTACATTTCTTTCTTTCTTTCTGTCTTTCTTTCTTTTGTCCCAATGGAAGTTGAAAATCCAAAGTTCTGTTCCTAGTTGGAATGACTCTCTCTGTAATCATTATAAGTTCCACTCTTGTAATGAATCCCACGGGACAAAGAGCTAAGAAAGTGCTGACTGGTTAGGAACTTTTGTCTCCTCTTCCATTTCAATTCACAGGCAAAGAAAGTGGATTTGAAATTATGTAAGAGACCAGATGCCCAGCTGATGTAAATCTGCCAGAGAACCACTGAAATCAATAGGCTGTATTCCCAATGGCTATACATCAGCCATTTGTCATTGAAGTATGGGTCAGATCCCCAACTGGCGTAAATCAGACATAGTGCCACTGAAATCAAAAGGCCAGATACTTAGTGAGCAAAAATATCCCTACCTGCTCTGAAGTCAACAGAACTGTGTCACTTTACACCAGCTCATGATCTGGCCCTTAGTTTTTAGTGTTAGCCCCCGGGTACATCCTAATGACCAACTTTGAACACCGATGGCAGCCTCAGTTGTTGGCTCCTCTGGTGGATGCATCGCAAGACCTTTGCGCCTCCCCCCCCAAAAAAAATCTTTGCACCCCCTAGAAGTAGTTACATGGGGTTAATGAAAGAACAGGCTCTTCCAGGTCAACTGAGGTTCTGGTGCCACTGGGCTCTGAGCTATTGTCGGTCACATGTCTGTGCTAGAAATACTTAGGGACACCCTGTAAATTCCTAGGGACACCCTTTGAGCTGCAGCCCTGGCTTGTGTATGTCTTTGCAGGGATGCTGCCATCGTGTGAGATCCAGGGCAGGCCGTGTTCCCCCTCTTTGGGGATAGGGTTAACTAGGACAGGTTGTCAGAGTGATGTACTCCAGAGGTGAGATCAGAGCTGGCCTTACAGCCCCGGAGAGCAGATTCAGCTATGCACATGTAGAAAATGATGGGATTGAGTCCATTCTCCTAAAATTAAATGTTTATCTTTCTCCTTTGAATCTGTGTTTCTTTATAAATATGATCAACTGATGTTATTATTCGCTCCATGAGAATATAGCACACAATCTGCTTATGAACACTGGGGTATTTACTGGCAAATATCTAGACAAACATCACTTCAGTCAATGTAGTTAACAGAGGCTTACATTAATGTAAAAAGTTAAATCTCTCTCTCTCTCTTTCATAATTCATAATCAAACTGAAACCTGTCTGCCACAGTGAGAGTATGTGAATGATCATATTTATATTCCTAATCAATCATACACTGTACTTTTATTTACTATATGCATACTGTACGCAGCCATGCACAAAGATAGCACTCCAGTAATTATTATTACTATCAGTGTCAGCAGCTGGTAAATTCAGAAATCCTGGACTAGGCAGAGCTCCTCACTGCCAACAATCAAAGCGCTGGTCATGTGCATTATCACACTAGTGCAAATTGGACTGGCTGTTACAGGTCAATGGGACTGCTTCACTTTATGCCATCAGAGGATCTGGCCAAGCTGTCACTTGCTTGTCACAACTGTCTCTCTTGCTGCAAGCAACAGGCTCACAACTTGGGCATGAAACTAAAGAACTCAAATGCCAGCACAGACTGATTCTCATTTGCCAGGGAAATGGCCCATTCACTCACACAGCATCCATAGGGGCAGTTTGTCTGTGATGATTCCACCTTAACACCATATAGACGACCTGCTGCCCAGTTACAAATTGAGTTATGGCACCAGATCTCACCTCTGTATTTCCATCTGTGTGTACTGATGGGCTAGGAACACCACAGTTACTGCTGTGTTATATCATATCACTCTGTGATTTTGTGTCTGGGTTGTGTGCGTCAGTGGCCATTCGGAGACTTGGATTCTGTTCTTCACTCTGCCACTGATTGGCAGTGTGACCTTGAGCCAGTCATGTCCCCTCCCCCCCCCTGCTTCAGTTTAGAGAGAGAGCTAGAGAGGACAGCTAAGCCTTTCTATGAAAAATTGCTTAATATCAAGCCCAATGTGGGGGAGGGGATGTCAGATGAAATTGTCCAGTATTCAACATGTTAGCTGAAAATATTTGTTTCTCAGTTAGCAAAAAAATCCCACAAAAATTGGGGATTTTTGGAACATCTATAAAAAGTCAAAATTTTCTGCTGAAAATAAAAATCTGACAGGCTGTAGATGTTTGACTTAAGAGCAAAAGTCTGTAACAGTTCCAATTACAATTTGTATTTCTGTTACTAAATATGCCTTTGTATAGATATGCTATAGTAATAGAGTAAAATATTAAACTGAAAGAGTAAAATTTACTGTGTTGGTTTTGTAGAATTTTTCCTACTTTCTGATGCATTTAATCCTCCAGTGCTAGGATTCATTGGTCAGTATCTGTCTGTCACTCATCACTGAATTATCCAGCAGCTGTTGCCAGGTACCTTTGCTGGATGTCCTGAATTGCTGGGCCTCTCTGCAGTTCATAGGAGACAGAGATTCACTCCATGGATGGGTGCTCCCTGCTCCCCTCCATGGGCAGCTTTGGCTGAGAGACAAAGGACTAAGTGGTATCAAGGATTGAACCCCTCCACCAGTTCTTGAGCTGTTCCTGGCTGCTGAAGGACTCAAACAAGGTCACAGCCCAGGACTTCCCTGTTCTGGGGCTAAATAGCTGAATCTGGCCTCCAGGGATGTGAGCCCCACCCTGATATCAGCTCAAGAGGAAACCACCATGACACCCTGCTCTACCTGATCCTAACCCCACAGAGGGGAACAATACCTAACCTGGTTCTCACATGATGACAGAATCCCTAGAAAGACTCTTCGCTAAAAAAAAAAACACACCAAAGGCTGAGGTCCAAAGCGTTTCCCAAGGTGTTTGCAGAATGAAATACATATTTGTCGCACAGATGTGTGAGGTACAATGGCTCAGAGCCTAGTGGCACCAAAACCCCAGCTGGCCTGGAATAGCCTGTTCCTTCAAAACTGTCATATAATTACCTCTGGGAGAGCAGGGATTTTGGTTTTCTCCTATATTGCACCAGCAGCACTTGGGATGCAGCTACCAAAAGAACCCATAGCTCAGGCTGCCATGGCTGCTTCATGTTGGTGACTAAGAAATACCCAGAGGCAAAGATTGAACACTTAGGGCAGGGACGGGCAAATTTTTTGGCTCGAGAGCCACTTCTGGAAATAGAAATTGTATGGCAGGCCATGAATGCTCACAAAATTGGGCTTGGGGTACAGGAGGGGGTGAGGGCTCCGGCTGGGGGTGCAGACTCTGAGGTGGGGCTGAGGATGAGTAGTTTGCGGTGGAGGAGGGTGCTCTGGGCAGGGTCCAAGTGGTTTGGAGGGTGGAAGGGGGATCAGGGCTGGGACAGGGGGTTGGGGCATGGGAAGAGGCTCAGGGCTGCAGGCTTCAGGCTGTGCTTACCTCAAGTGGCTCCCGGAAACAGCGTCATGTTCCAACCTCTGCTCCTATGCGGAGGCACAGCCAGGGGGCTCTGCATGCTTCCCCGTCCACAGACACCTCACCTACTGCTCCCATTGGACTTATAGAGGGTGCCACTGAAGCACATAAGAACTGGAGGGGGCTCATGCCGTGGCTTCCAGAAGCTGCGTGGAGCACCACCCCAACACTGTTCCCCAGCTGGAGTGCCGCAGAGCTGAAGCGGGGCAAGCCCCAGACCCTACTCCCCAGCAGGAGCTCAAGGGCTAGTTTAAAACAGCTGGCTGGCTGGCCAGTTTGCCCATCCCTGACTTAGAGCAGTGCCCTGAGTAGGTGTAAATTGATACAGTTTGTGATGAAGTGGGGTTTTATTCACCTTGCTATGTTGCATGTTAGTCTTACTGCTCTATACTAATACTGTGTGTACCTCAGTTTCCCTGTGTGGTGCACCAATGCCAAGGTGGTGAGAACTGGATGTGTGACTTTTGCCTAGGCCCTCAGGGCAGCTGAGGCTGCTCAGCGGTCTGCATGTAGGTGATGGCCAGTGCCCTTCATAACCTGAATACCAGGAGTGGGAAGTGACCAGGAAGTAACATTGCCCGGGAAGCATGACAAAGACTGGAGGAGAAGCAACGGGAATGTCAGAGGCCAGGCAAGGGCATCTGGGGCAGACTGCAGTGGAGGACTGGAAAGGAGGGGGTCCAGGACTTCTGGTCCAGTGTCTCCCCAGACGTACTTTGCTGAAAGTCACTGACTTTTGTGCAGCCAATCTCTGTTCTACACTATGTACTGGTCTACAAGTAAACCTTTCTGCTTCACAACACTGGCTGAGAGTCACGTCTGATTGTGGAATTGGGCTGCAGGGTCCTCTGGCTTCCCCCACCAAGGGGAAGTGTGCAGAGTGAACAGGGATGTCGATTGCCAAACAGGAAGGCTTAAGCCACCGAGGTTTTTTTGCCCTGGACAGCGTGCCCTGAGGGGAGTTAGCTACCCAGAGTCCTGTCTGGTTTCATGTAGAGCAGGTCCAGAATATCAGACCTTGACTCCGTCACACAGGTTCATTGACTAGCTAGGGCTAGTTACGCCAGCTAAGGGTCTGGCCCTCTGATTTCAATTGAGCTATGGCCGATTTACATGAGTTGGAGATCTGGTCCATTACACAGTTTTGAATCCATATTGTTTTCCCCCAATCACCTGGCTATTTTTTGTGAGCTTGCACACAGGATTGGGAGCTGCCAATGAGTTAGGTGGTGGACTCCTAATCTTCCCCCTGTTCGTCCATCATGCTAGGGCTCAGACATTTTGAGGCCTTCAGTGACACGCCATTCTCTCTCCATGCCAGTGGTGAGCTCTGTCTCTCTAGCCCACCCATCCATGTGGCATGGCATCTATTCTATCTCAGCAGCATGACACACACAGAGACCAGCATCTCAGGTGCTGAAGAATGCCAGAAAGAATAGCAAACAGTTCCCCCTCTACCACACAGTGGGACTACAGAATCTGCAGCACTCAGTGAGTCAAATGCAGCCCTGCCATAAGAGGCCAATTCACGTGAGAGCTGTATTTGTGCTGCTATTCACGCGACCCACAGCTCCAACTGTAGAGGCCCCTCTAACGTACTCAGGTCGTGAAATTCTGCAGCTGTGACAGCAATATTTTTATTATTTATTTTGTTAAACTGATAAAAGAACACATACCACAAGGTTATTCACATATGATCCCGTTTTATCTCAGGTGGTACGTGGAATTCAGCAAGAGCGGGTAGGGATAGCAATGTCATCTCAATTTCTCTCTCTGGCATGAGCTTGTCAGGACATCCCTCAGCATTAGTATAAATATGGTCTGGGATACTAGGAAATGGTGGGGGGCTGGCATGATCGTGAAGCTCGCTCCAGGAACTTTTTTCTGTTCTTTTTGTTTTTAAAAAGTGAATGATGGGTGGAATAGCCCATCCCCTCCTTATTGTGTCCACCAATTACACCTAATATTTGACACTCCCATTTTGTTTCATTAACTTCTCTCTCCACATCATCTGTTTTTAACAAATAGAATTTTAACAGTTCTTGGATACTGTCAATGTGGCCTTTATAGTAGAAACTAATCCCATTTCTCTTTCTGGTTTTCTTGCACCTTTTCCCATTAACATTGGTTAATAGAAATTATGGTGACATTTTATGAATTTCCCCAGAACTTTTCACAACTGATCTTACCATCCCGATACATTTGTAGTCCCAGTTATTACAAGAAGTCTCTGGATCATATCTTTTTGCGAGTAAATTTCTGGAGGAAGGATGGCCTTTGTTTTTTTTTGTCCTGTGTGATAGAGTGCAATAGGATGGTATCAGTTCATGAGCTCTGTGGGGTACTAAGTGGGTCTGTCTGCACTCCATCTGCCATGTACCAGCTGACTCTGTCTCATGGGGCTTGGGCTAAGGGGCGTTTAATTGTGGTGTAGACATTCAAGTCTGGGCTGGAGCCTTGGGTCTAGGACCCAGAATGGTGGGAGGGTCCCAGAGTTTGGGCTGCAGCCTGAACTTGAACTTCTATACTGCAATTAAACAACTCCTTAGCCCAAAGTCTGCAAACCTTAGTCAGCTAGCCTGGGTCTGCCACAGGTGTCTAGTTGCAAAGTAGACATAGCCCAAGTGGAAATATTGCCATAGTGACTGCACAAGTGTGCACTTGCCCAAGGGCAATCTATTGTGCTACTTTCAAAAGAGATGCCCTGCTCAGAACAGGTGTTCCAGACGTCACTGAAGGATTTTCATTCAAAGCCATCAAGACTGCAGTCTGGAGACATCAACTATGTTTGTCTTTCAACTACTACTGCAACCTCTGCAAGAATATGGGCAATGGATGCACCTGTGAGTCATCAAAGCATGTAAGGACATGTGATATGTTCATGTGACCCTGGACTCCATCTTGAAACATAAACTTTCTGTAAACAAAGGCTGTGAACTTTCTTTGAGACAGTAAAATTTCTTGCGCATGACAGAGGATATGAAAAGACCCCTGAGCCATCTCCATTTTATCTTCATTTTCTGCTTCATTTCCTGCTTCATTTCTATGGACTGGATTTTTACCAAGCAAACTGTTGATCCCCTTATATGTTTGGGTGATTCCAGAGAGACATTTGCAGTCTAATAACTTATTTAATTACTACTATTATCCTGATCTTTGAATGCTGAAAGACCACTTGAATGTATATGATCTATTAACCATTAATAATTCTCTTTTTCATCTTTTATTAATAAACATTTAGATTTTAGTTACTAGAGGATTGGTATCAGAGTGATTATTGGCTAAGATCTAAGTTATATATTGACTTGCCTCAGTGGCTGATCTCTTGGGACTGAAAGGACCCTATATCTGATAAAATTGGTTTTCAGTAACCACTCATCCTTATACTCTTGTGTTTGGGTGGTGAACCAAGGGATGGGATGCCTAAGGAGACTGCATTTTTGGCTTCTTGTTAACCAATGTGGTGAGACAGAGGTTCACTTTTCTTACTCGCTTGGTATAATCTAATGGTAGAATAGCCACCAGTTTGCAGGAGTCTGGCCTATGTCTCAGCAGTTTGTCCTGAATTTGACTTTGTCAGCTATGACCTGCTAAGGAATGGTGACATACCTAAAGACAGTCCTACCTGACTCTCTATAATGAGGACAAATATGGATCCTATTTCAGTTTTTGTTGTGATGGAGGAGGAGTTGCTATGTAATATTTTCTCTTATGTTATCTTTTGTTCCTGCTGTGTTAATTAAATTACTATTTTTTTTTAGACAAAGCTCTCTGGTCACTCAACTAAATACCGGTCACAGTTCCAGAGGGAATAACAGCAGGCACCAAATCCAATTGACCCTGCTAGGAAATCACAGTTGGTGCATAAGTGTTTATACCCCAGGACCCAATTTAAGCATTGGTGAATAACATAGCTCCCCCTAAAAAAGGGTCAGGCACAAGGCTGCAACATGATGGGTGCACCCAAAGAAACCAGAGGTGTCAGAGGTGCAGTTAGCCCTTTAACTATGATAGGATGGACTTTTACCTTTTACTTCAAAGTGATCCAGATTTGGCCAATGATCTTTCATCCATACAACTATCCTAAGGTGACAAAACATGCCCTGGCCACATAATTTATCATTAATATTATTATTTAATTTATTTGATTACCATGTTTGTACATACTTTTTTACTCAACTCTTCAGGGAATCAGCATTAGACAGATCGCTAGATCTAGATAGATAGATAAATAATCCTTGCAAATTATTGTACTTCTTTTTCTGTTCTTGACTGTAAAGATCCAGATAATTATTCAGTATTATTCATTAAAGAATTTCTGCAAATATTTTGTACTGAAACCAACAATATACCTGAGATACATTGGTGGTTGTCATAAACAGACAGTAAAGGATTAAGAAGTTGACCTAGCCTAGCTGACACCTGGCCAGAGGAACCAATGGATGGACAAGATGTTTCAAGAAGAAGAAGAGAGGTTCTTCCTTTGTTCTATTCATTAAGTTCTGTGCTGAAGTGAAAAGATCCAGGAATCAACCAGGGTAGTGAGTATTACAGAAGGAATGAATTAGCTTATGTTTATTTCCTTTTGTGACTTTAGTTAATTACCCTCCAGCTGTGCCCAGCTGGAAACCTATTCTAACAAAGCCCTGTTAGAAAAATCTTGTTTCTTTCTTACTTTGAGTTCAGTTACAGTAACAAAGGAATTTACAAGCTGTTTTTTTTCTTTCTACTTCCAGAGAATAGCTAAGGTAGACCAGGGGGGAAAATGTCAGACAAGAGGGAAAAAAAACTATGCAAAAGGAAATAGAATTAACCAGTTTATAGGCTGAGGAAAACCAGAAAGACACAGCTAAATGCAGTTCAGCGCACTGGTGAGTGTCAGAAGGCCTTTAACCAGCTTAAGGCAACACTCATGTCTGACTGTGTGCTAAGGGCCCCAGACTTTGACAAACCATTCCTAGTAACCACAGATGTGTCTGTAACCCCTTTGGGGTTTAGACAGCATGGCCCCTTTAAATCTTTCTCCCAAGGGGAGGGGGAGAGTAAGAAAAATGGAGGGAAACTCAGGGGTCGGACTGGAGCTCCAGGAAGAGGGAGAAGCAGTCGGCAGGCCCTGGAGAAAGAAGCAGGAAGAACCTTCCTGAGGCCTGAGGAGGACAGGCCCACTCGGGGACAGCCCAGTACAGGAGCAGGAGGAGCCCTGTGCCAGGGGGAATCGCCCGAGAAGGACAGGTCGGAGCTGGACCCAGGATCATGACTGCCCAGAGCTGCGTGGGGCTGTGAGTACTGGGGCTGGTGACTGTATTGGGAACAAGGAAGGAGGTTGTAGCTAGTTAAGTGGGGAGGTGGTCGCTCTATGTGGCTTTGCAGAGAGCGGCAGAAGAGGGCACTGGAGGGGTTTGCAGGGGAAAGTTGACTGGCGCCAAAGATGACCAGGAGCACCCATGACTCACTATCGGACTGGAACTTTACTCAGGCCTCCTGAACTCTGTGTGCAGACACATTGCTCAGTGTCTGCCTTCCAGACTGTGCTACCACTGGGCCTGTGGGGCCTTGGTTTGAATGCAGCCCTGTTTTACAGCTCCTCTTATATTTCCCCTTGTTGTATTTCTCCTCTCATCCCTCTGTAAATCAATACTTCCCTTTGTTATATCCATTGAACTTCTCCTGTGGGTGTGTGTGTTCACTCGGGGGGGGGAGGGGTTGGAACAGGTGCCCCTGGGGTGGAAAGGATTTCTCCTGCTGCATTCCTGCGCTTGCTGTCTCTTGGCCAGAGCTACCTGCAGAGCAGACTCCATCTTGGCCACGAGAGATCTAAAATTACATGTCCCAGCATGGCATGGGAGCAGTTTTAATGCAGGAAGGACCAGATCAAGAATTCCATCCTGTTGAGTTTCTCAGCAAGAAACTGTCTGAGAGGGAAAGCCACTGGTCAATCAGCAAAAGAGAATGCTACGCAATTGTGTACGCACTGGAAAAGCTATGCCCAAACGTTTGGGGATGGCATTCCCAGCTACAAACTGACCATGCTGCACTAAAGTGGCTTCATATCACCAAGGGAAATAACAAAAAACTTCTTCGGTGGAGCTTAACTCTCAAGTTTTTGATTTTGAAATTCAACACATTTCAGGAGCTTCTAACAAAGTGGCTGATGTAGTCTCCCATGAAAGTTTCCCAGAATGAACTGGTTGAAATCATTCTTGAAATGTGAAAAATCTTGTTAGTATTTACATAATCAGTAGTATAGGTAAAGGTGCATGTTTTTTATTAATCTATTTATTCTAAAGTTCTCGGAAGAAAATCACAGCCAGGGTGGTCCAGCACTGTCTATGATTTGGGGGGCGGGGGGAGGCCATGTCATAAACAGACAGTACAGGGTTAAGAAGTTCACCTAGCCTAGCTGACACCTGACCAGAGGAACCAATGAATGGACAAGATGTTTCGAGGAAGGAGAGAAGTTCTTCCTTTGTTCTATTCATTAAGTTCTGTGCTGAAGTGAAAAGATCCAGGAATCAACCAGGGTAGTGAGTATTACAGAAGGAATGAATTAGCTTATGTTTATTTCCTTTTGTGACTTTGTCCTTTTGAATTAGAGGAATAATCAAATTGGGTTTTCTTTTGTGTAACTAATGTTTTTTTCCCAGGGAACATCCTCCGTGTTTTAAATCTGTTGTCTGTGAGAGTAGCTTGCATTCTAAACTCTCAGAGGTATTTCTTTTAACATTTTTCCTTAATTAAAAGTTTTCTTTTTAAGAACCTTATTAATTTTTCCTTGTTTTAAGATCTAAGGGGTTTGGATTGGTTTTCACCAGGAAATTGGTGGAGAAGTCTCTCAAGATTACCCAGGGAAGGGTTACACTATCTGGGAGGGAGAGATTTTGGGGGGGAAGACAGAGTTTCCCAAATGACTCATAAACAGCTGTTTTAAATGATCTTGGTGGTGGCAGCAACCAGATCTAAGCTGGTAATTAAGCTTAGGGCTTCTCATCAGGGCCGATGCAGCGATTAGGCAAACTAGGCAGCCGCCTAGGGCGCCAAGGTTTGAGGGTGCTGAAAAACGGTGCCCAAAATGTCTGGGATGCCCACCCGGCACTGCAGCTTTAATCAGCTCTGGCCAGCCGGGAAGTGATGTCATTCCTCCTTCGGCCACCGGGGGCGCTGTGCTGCTCTCTGCTGCTCTGGCTCTGCCACAGGGCCCCGCCCCTGCTCAGCCCCATCCCACCCCCACTCCCATGAGCTCTGCAGCAGGGGGAAGTGGAGAGATGCGGCCCCAGCCGCGCCGCCGAGGAGTGCTGGGGGTGGTTCCCCCCTGCCCTCCAAGCCAGCCCCGCCCCCCCAGAGGCCTGCCCCTCCATGGAAGCCTGGGGCTCCTCCCAAGAACCCTACCCCCATGGAGGCCGAAGACACCATGCCCTACACCCCCTGCCCTGTCTCCAGCCAGCCCCTGCCACATACCCTGACCTACCTCCAGCCAGCCCCACACCCCCTGCCCTGTTTGCAGCCAGCCCCTCACCCCTTTGTGTCCAGCCACCCCCTGCCACTCCCCCATGTCCAAAACCAGCCAGCCCCACACCCTATCAGGTTATTCATTTCTTTTCATTAAATATGTAGACTAAATAATGAAATTAATAAATGTTCAAGCTGAATGTGTATTAATTCTAATGAACAATGCCATATTTTGCAGTATTCATTTTTGAAATTTTATAATCAATGCTCTGGGGGAAGGGATGGGGGTGGAGGGCGCAAGGTGGAAGTTTCCCCTAGGGCGCAAAATATCCTTGCACCAGTCCTGCTTCTCATGTAGGTCCCCACATCTGTAATCTAAAGTTCAGAGTAGGGATGAAACCTATGACAATGATATTTTCATACTTTGGGCAAACAATCCAAACTTCTTCACAGATTTCTACCACAACTTCAGCAACCACCACCTATCATCAAATGTTCTCTAGAGTACTCCCACACCCACATCAACTTCCTGGACACCACAATCAGCAATGGGATCCTAGAGACAACTCTACACATTTAACTTCACAGATCCACTAAGCACCCCAGCACACCAAGAAGTCTGTTATCTGTAGCTTAGGAGAAAGTCTGGGGTACACACCTTAACATACTTAATGCCAGCTTCACCAAACATGGACACTCCAGCAGAGAAGCAGATCATAGCATGGACAGGCCACCCAACTACCCTGAGAGAACCTACTTTAGCACTGGTCCCTTGCACAGCATTCACAACCTAAATGCTGTGGCAGGGCCTGGGAATAGATTGTATCCCAATAAGGCATCTTTAAAGAGCAGGACAGTTTCTTGGTTTCGCCCCCACAGGACAGCTGAAGAGTTGAGATCTTAGTTCATAACCCATTTCCATGTGAATGCTACTGACATCTCAGAGCAGGATGCTGTTGGGATTCCCCCAAGACCTCTTCCACTCAGTGCCCCAGGAACTTAGTTTGACTCCAGTCTCATCACTCAGGTTCCTTTATCCAGCAAAGCTACACTGAGTTGATCAGCCTAAGCATGGGGATGGGTATAGGGCCTACCACACCTCCAAAGTTACATAGCAAACCTCTTCCTTTACATACATTTACACATTGCATTGCATGTTCTATACATTATATCACACATAAGGGGATCAGACTGACATTTTGTAGGAACCAATCCCTGTACAGCATGCTCTGTCCATGTACAAGTTGCATTTTACTTCATCTTACATTCCAGACTTGGTTTATTTCTTCTTATTTTGCCCAGTGTAGATGGTTCCCTGGGTATCCCATCATTACCTTAGTTAGAACAGACATTCTGTCTCTTAGCTTACTGACCCATTTATCTCCCTATTACTGTCTCCCAAGAAATGAGGCCTCACCTATGTCCATTTACTCATGTCAAACTGGGTTTACAGATAGGACAGACTGGCTCTGGAGATAAGAAATGAAACAGCTGTTTTCACCTCTAGGCCGCGTGTTTTAACCCAGCTCCAGGGAGCAGTAATCTCGTATTCTGATCTTTCTGGAGACATTGGATTTGTATCCTTGGAGATGTCATGACAACACCCAACAAACATCCCATCCATCAAAACAGGAACCAGATGACACCTTCTGAGCCGCCTCAGCAGAGAAAAAGGACAAATCCTGACCTGAAGAGACCATCTCAGACATGGGAGTGGGTAGTTCAGGATCCCAGTCCCATTGATTTCGCAGCCTCACCATGTTGTTATAAAGAGAAGGGTGCTAAATCATTCTTCTTATCCACCGGGACAGGACAAGAAGTAAGGGGCTTATTTTGCAAGAAGGGAGATTTAGTTTAGAAATTAAGAAAATAATCTGACTTGTTGGAGTGGTTAAACACTGAAACAAATTCCCTAAGGAGGTTGTGGAATCTCTGTCATTGGAAATTTTTAATAAAAGTTTAGATGAACATCTGTCAGCGATGGTCTAAATAATATGTAGTCCTGCCTTAGTGCAAAGGTCTTGGCTAGATGGCCTGTTGAGATCCCTTCCAGTCCCACGTTTCTATGATTCTATGTAAGGATTAGATTATCATCTCAATTAGACCCACGCCAGTACAGAGGAGCACCTTCACATAGGAAGCAGGTATAAGCAACCTGGGCAGGCTAAGCCTCTCCAAACAGGATGTGGTGCATTTCCCAGTGGAGGTACGCTGACCTGCCGCATTTGGAGCACTGTCACCTAAAAAGCATCTGGGAGATAATCCTGCCCATGCTGTGCCCCAGGGCCCCCTCCTTTTTATCCTTTTCCTCCATGGCCCACCTGTTTTTCTCCTCATCCCACCCCTGCTCTACCTCTTCCCCCTGAGGACCCCCTCATCGGCCACTCAGAGTGAAGAGGCATGATCAGCACGCAGGGGGTCTCAGTGGAGTGGGTGAAGAGGTGCAATTAGCAGGGTGGGGGGGAGGCTTGGGATGGGTCAAAGAGGCATGAGTGGAAGGTGGGAGGGCCTTTGGAGAGGGGATATAGAGGTGGGAAGGAGGGCCTCAGGGTCGGGGCAAACACCACTGTTGCTGTGAGAACAACCACTGCTGGCTAGTTCAGACAAAGCCTCTAACATGCAAAATCTGAATTATATGAATGCTCTGACCAGTCACTCATGAATTACCTTACCGGACAACGACACCAGCAAGCTCCCAGTCCCAGACTTATTCTCAAAAATGTGTGTCTTGTACTGCCCAGAACCCTTCTGGACTATGGAGGTTTCATCAATGGAAAATGACATACACAGACCATGTTATCTCAGTTGGAGGTTCCCAAACACATGGGTTTAGATAAAACAAATTTAACAAGTTTATTAACTACATAAAGATGGAGTTTAAGTGATTATAAATAATGAGGCAAAAAAGTCAGAATTGGTTACAAAGAAAATAAAAGATAAAATGCAAATGAATATCTAATTTAGCAAGGTAAATACATTCAAAACAAAGGTGGTTTTTTTGCAACTCATGCTCTTTTCAGCCTTTTACTGGCTGGAAGTCTCCGAGCCAGGACTCATCCCCCAGTTCAGTGTTTTTGAGGTGTTTTTGATGTCATGAGCAGAGAGAAAGGAAGGACGGAGGAGGGATCTATGTTGTTTGTTATGTATTCTTATACTATTCCCTGCAGTTTGAGGATTATCTCCAGCTGAGGTTCAGGCAACTGCCAATCTGTTTACACAGGACCCCAGCTGTTTCCATTGCCAATATGTACATTTCTCAATTATACCCTTGTTTCTGCCAAAGTACAGCTGCTTACCTAGGTGACAGACAACTGGATTTTGTGACATGTGGCTGAGCTGTTGGTTAGCACTTTCTTTCTGGGGAACCAATCTGAAGCTGTTTTTTTCTAAACTTGGAACATACAGTAGAATCTTATAATTTTACATATAATGCTACCATACATATTTTATCAATATAATAATGTCCAGCTGGTTGTGAATTTTCAAGTAATACCTCACAAGACATACTTGGTAGAACATTTACTTTTGTAAAAAGGGTGAACATAAGAGTACCGTTTGTCACAGTATTTCTGAAACAAACTCTTTTCAGAGTTTTCAATATTCTCACAAACCAGAAATCCTACTGTTTGGTCAGCTTGACTTACAAGTTTTATTTGGTCTAATGCTATGCCATATTGCTCAATAAATACTGACATTCATTCATCACCAATCAGATCAACCTCCTGGCCACTTAACAGTAACATTTCAAGAACTGAGGCCTCACCAGAAAACAGCAAGGTACAGTGTCTTTCCTCTCATATCTTAATTTAGACACCTGGACAACTGGAATCGTCTGAGAAACCTGAGCAGAGCAGTGATGGCTCATTGACAGTGGAATAGTTTTATGAAGCTGTAGCCCAAGTCTGTTAACATTCAGGAAGTGAACTGTGGTCTACCTATTCTCTCAAAAAGGGGGTGGGGGACTAACAATGAGGTGGAAAAATTTGCAGATGATACAAAACTACTCAAGAGAGTTAAATCCAAAGCACAGTGTGATGAGTGACAAAGGGATCTCACGGAAGTGGGTGACTGGGCAACACAATGGCAGATGAAATTCAATATTGATATATATAAAGTAATGCACATTGGAAAACATAACCCCAACTATACATATAAAATGATGGGGTCTAAATTAGCTGTTGAGACTCAAGTCATTGTGGATAGTTCTCTGAAAACATCTTCTCAATGTGCAGCTGCAGTCAAAAAAGTGAACAGAATGTTGGGAATAATTAAGAAAGAGATAGATAATAAGACAGAAAATATCATATTGCTGCTAAATAAATTATTATATGCTCACATCTTGAATACTTGGTACAGATGCAGTCACCCTATCTCAAAAAAGATATCTTAGATGTAAGCAGAGTCAGGATGTGCTCTACCCTGACATCTGGTGGTGAATTATGGCAAGTATGGAAAATAATTTAGGGGGCTGATTTTGTTTGCATAGCCACATCCACTCCGCCTAGCATGAGCCCACGGCAACCAAAAATGATCACTTTGACAGCCATGGGATCCCCAATTTCTTGGTTATTGGGATAGGAGGAATAAAGTGTTGTTACCCTGATTATGTGAATGAAAGACTATGAGACTGTTTTATGACAGAGAGTCCCACCATAACCTAAGTAGCACTCACTAGACAAGGAACATCGGTTCCAAAACCCAGTCAATTGAGAGAGGCTGAGGACAGGTATATGTACCTGATGGTATAGGTTCCTTTTGAGGGCCTGCACACCAACTGCACCTCTCTCTCTCCCCCTCTTCCTCCCCACTGTTGAATAGCAGAGCTAATTTTGATTCCATTAGGAGTCTAGCTAGAGGCTGCTGAGCTGAATTCACTTTGGCCCAATGGTGCACCAGCACTGGGGCTCCCCTACTACAAGCTGAACTCACTAAGAGCTGAAACCAATAAAAGAGCTAAATTACTGACCTGAGAACACTGAGTGCTGTGTTAACTAGTGGGGAAGCCTGAAGCTATATTGCTAAGCGGCTGGCAGAGCAGTTTGTAGGATGGTTGGAGCGGTGAGCGGAGCACAGCAGAGTGGAGCTGAGCAGGTTGCAGGTACAGCTGGAGTGATTCATTGGACGGCTGACGGAATGAAGCAGCTTGTGGGACAGCTGGAGTGGCCCACAGAACAGCGAGTGGAGCAGAGCGGAGCAGTTTGCAGGAACAGCTGGAGGAGTGGAGCCGTTCGTGATGAAGGCTGCAGCAGAACACCACAGAGAGGCAGGGTGGTCGGCCTCGGCCCATGTAAGGTGCCCTTTGACACCATGTGTGCCCCCCCCAATTCCACCCAGGCTGGGGGGGTAAAACTCTGCAGATAAACTTTTGAACTCCTAGATGCCACTGATCAGGGACAGAGACTTTTGGGTTGTTGGACTTTGGGGTGATTGGACTTAAAACCCTGAGGGGAAAAGGACATTGCCAAGCTTACTTGGAGGTGGCTTTTTTGCCCATCATTTGTGTTATGAATCCTGTTTGTGGTGTTTCCCCAACATAATGCTGCATTGTTTCCCTCCTTTATTAAAAGGATTTTGCTACACTCAGACTCTGTGCTTGTGAGAGTGGAAGTATTGCCTCCTAGAGATGCCCAGGGGGGTGGTATGTAATTATCCCAGGTCACTGGGTGGGGGCTCGAGCCGGATTTGCATTGCGTTATTGAAACGGAACCCTTGGATACTGAACCTGGCCCTGTTGCTGCCAACTCAGAGAGGCAGAAGGGTTACATAGAATTGGAAAAAGGTACAGAGAAGGGCAACAAAAATGACTAAGAGTATGGAACAACTTTCATATGAGTAGAAATTAAAAAGACTGGGCCTTTCAAGTTTTGAAAAGAGGTGGTTAAGAGGGGATGTAATAGAAATCTGTTAAATCATGAAAGGTGTGAAGAAGTGAATAAAGAAATATTATTTACTCCTTCACATAACATAACACTGGTCACCCAATGAAATTAATAGAAAGCAGGTACATTTTCACGCAACACACAGTCAACCTGTGGAACTCATTGGCAGGGGATGTTGTGAAGACCAAGATTATAATGGGATTCATAAAAGAATTAGATAAAATTCATGGAAGATAGGTCCATAAATGGCTATTATGCAAGACAATCTGGGATGCAACCCCATGTTCTAGGTATCAGTATACTTCAGTTTGCCAGAAGCAGGGAGTGGATGACGGGATGTATCACTCAATGATTGCCCTGTTCTGTTCATTCCGTCTGAAGCATCTGACACTGACCACTTTTGGAAGACAGGATACTGGTCTAGATTGACTGTTGGCCTCAACCAATGTGACTGTTCTTCTGTTCTTATTTGCTATGCAGGAGGTTGACTACAGGATCATAACATCCCTTTTTTGCTTTCAGATCTATGAATCTGTGAACTTTTCCCAGTGGATCTCTGCTGCTGAGCTGTGCAGGGCTCTAGCGAGTAAAATACACATGGATAAATCACCTTCCCTCAGCACAGGTCCTTAAAAGCCAGTGAGGGTCAAAGCCAGCTGTGCACAGCTCGTCTGCTGAGAGCAACGGATTGGACTCAAATACAGTCTTAGAGTGAAGAATGAGAGGACTCTTAGAAAGTTGTGTCTTTGGCTTGTAGATACTACTTGATAGTCAGACAGACAGACAGATAATGACTACAAAATCCTGGTGCTGGACTGAAAGAGCAACACAGTAAGTTTTCTCATTCAATTTAATTTGTCCGAAAGATAACATCCAGGGGTAGTTTAAGAACAGTAATAGGAATTACACTCAGATGTGCTTTATATATTCCTACCAATTTACTCATCTATGACTGGTTAGAAATAATTTAAAAAATAAATAAAAATTCCCCCTACAAATAATTAAAGCTTTTCATCAACAAACCAAAACCCATTTTTCTTCAGTGTTTGACACCTGAAAACTTTCATCTTAAAAGTTCAAATTTCAAGCAGAAAACCTAACAAGGTTTTTTTCTGAGTTTTCAGTTTTCCAACAAAACATCACAAATTTTTGAGGAAAGCTAATGCATTCTGAAGGGGAAATATTGTTTTGATAAAATCCCATATTTTCCATTAAGATATGAAAATTCCCAAGAAACTTTAAACTTTAAGAAGGGAAGGAAAAGTTAATGTTGTTTAATAATATATGATTAGAAAACCCATTCATTCTCTGGCATCTCTGTTTATTTCTCTTTCAAAGGAAGGAACACCAAAGTAACCAACATAGCTGATAGGTCACAGAATATGTGTCATACACACTAGCCCCTTTAAAAACTGGGTTAGAGTTGTACCAAGCATCCAAAGACTGTCTACTGGGGCACAACCCATGGCCACAGAGGGGGTCAACAGAATCAGAATACCTCCTGCTTCAGCAGTGTGTCCAGCATACAAAACGGCTGCCAGCTGAGCACAAATACTGTAAATGGGTGCACTGATCATACACGTGCTAAGACACAGCCCATCCCCCAAAGAGCTTACAGTCAAGCAGAGAGGGCAGAGAAAGGGAGGCTAAACTGAAGCACAGAAAGGGGAAGAGACTGGTACCGTATCACACAGCAGATCAGTGCCAGAGCCAAGAAAAAAAAGGTGTCCTCTGACTGCCACTGAATCACATAGCACAGATCTAAAGTCACAGCTGGAAACAATGAAACATGCAAGTAACTGAGCAATGCTACTAGTCCATTGTTACACAGATATTCAGAGATTCACAGAGTCTGTGGCCAGAAGGGATTAGTGTGATCATCTAGTCTGGCCTCCTGTATATTGGAGGCCAGCAAACTTCCTCAAAATAATTCCTAGAGCAGATCTGTTAGAAAAAGACCCAATCTTGGTTTGAAAAGTGCCAGTGATGGAGAATTCACCACAATCCCTGTAAATTGTTCCAATGGTTAATCACACTCACTGTTAAAAAAATTATGTTTTATTTCCAGTCTGAATTTGTCTAGTTTCATGTTAGACCTTCCTCTGCTAGATTGAAGAGTTCATATTAAATATTTGTTCCCTCCTCTAGGTAGTTACAGACTGCCCTCAAGTCACCTCTTAATCTTCCCTTTCTTAGGCTAAATAGACTGAGCTATTTGAGGGTCTCCCTACAAATCATGTTTTCTAATCATTGAATCTTTCTTGTGGCTTTTCTCTGAACCGTCTTCAATTTATCAACATCTTTCTTGAATTTTGAGCACCAGAAGTGGACATCATATTTTAGCAATGGTCACACCAGTCCCTAATACAGAAGTAAAATAACCTCTCTACTCATATTCAAGATTTCCCTGTTTATGCACCCCAGATTTCACTAGCTATTGGTCACACTGGGAGCTCATCTTTAGCTGATTATCCATCATGACCCCCAAATTGTTTTCAGTCACTGTTTTGCAGGATAGTGTCCCCCATCCTATAAGTATGGTTTGTATTCTTTATTTGCAATATGGAATGTGGGTGCAGCTAGGATTGGGTGCCATAAATCTAGGTAGCAGACAACTGTGTGGTGTTAGGGTGGAATCAGTATAGATCTACCCCCCCAGAATGCTGGGTGAGTCCTTGTCATATTTCCCGGAAAAGAGGGAATCAGGTGGAGTTAGTGTTGTAGTATTTTTAGTGTAATGCTCAAGAGGTGAGCCTTCTATTTGTAGCAATAGGGGATCCAACTTGGCCAGAAATGGATTTTGGATGTACTTTGTTCCATCCTTCATACTGCATTTATAAAGCCACACCATGGGCCTATTTCTCCTATGGGGTAAAGTGATGAAGCTCTGTTGACTTTAAAGGAGCTGATCCAACTTACACAACCATGATAACACAATTGAGTGATTGTCAGAGGTGAGGAGCACTAACATCACCAAGTCATTGAAGGTGATGAGCGCTGGGCAGCTTTGACATTCATACCATGAGGAAGGGGAATAAAGGCCATTCTCTCTGTTACTTTAACCCTGACCATAAACTTTCTCATTCCTTCCCTAGGCATCACACAATGTACTGAGGAAGAAAATGTCCAATCAAAACACTGTGACTGAGTTCCTTCTCCTGGGATTCTCTGACATTTGGGAGCTGCAGATTTTACACTTTCTGGTGTTCCTGGTGATTTACCTTGTGGCTCTGGTGGGAAATCTTCTCATCATCACAGCCATAGCACTTGACCATCATCTTCACACCCCCATGTACTTCTTCCTGGTGAACCTGTCAATCCTAGACCTCGGCTCCATCTCTGTCACCATCCCCAAATCCATGGCCAATTCCCTCATGAACACCAGGTCGATTTCTTATTCTGGATGTGTCACACAAGTCTTTCTCTTTATCTTCTTTATTTCAGCAGATTATGCCTTATTGACTGTCATGGCACATGACCGACATATCGCCATCTGCCAACCACTGCACTATGAGAGAGTCATGAACAGGATGGCATGTGTCCAAATGGCAGCAGTGTGTGGATCAGTGGTATTCTTTACTCTGCTCTGCACACTGGGAGCACATTTGTGCTATCTTTCTGTGGAGGCAACATGGTGGATCAGTTCTTCTGTGAAATCCCCCAGTTCCTCAAGCTTGCCTGCTCTGATTCAGACCTCAATGAAACTGGGGCTGTTGTCTTCAGTGCATGCTTACCCTTAAGCTGCTTTGTTTTCATAATTGTATCATATGTTCAGATCTTCAAAGCAGTGCTAAGAATCCCCTCTGAGCAGTGCCGGCGTAAGGCCTTCTCCACCTGCCTTCCTCACCTCACTGTGGTCTCTTTGTTAATTTGCACTAGCATCTTTGCCTACCTGATACCCACGTCCAGCTCAGCATCAAGTCTAGATCTCTTGGTCGGTGTTCTCTACTCCGTGGTGCCTCCAGTGATGAATCCAATCATCTACAGCATGAGAAACAGGGAAGTGAAACGTTCATTGAGTAAACTGATAGGCTGGAGGTTATTCAGCAAGAATAAAATGTCCATATTTCTCCTTTGATTACAATTTCATTTTGAGTTTCCTTATAAATATAATCGGCTGATGACAATATTGCCTCCATGTGAACATACCATGCAACATCTTTATGCAAAATTGAGTATTTACACGTGTAAAAATCCAGACAAACATAACTCAAGACAAATAAGACTTAATTTAGGTTTAGAGTAATGTAAATGAAATCCAGACTCTCTCTCTCTCTCTTTCTTTCTCTCTCTCTCTCTCTCTCATCAACCTTGCACATAAAATGAGCAACCATAGCAAAGTCGCTAGTGGGGTCTCTGGCTCTTCTTATTTTTTAGGATAAAAACTCTGATCGAAGTATCAATGCATTTGTTCATTTTGGATTTTTTTGTTTGTTTGTCCGTTCTTTAATTTGTATTTTTGGAGTTGTTTGATACTTTTATTTGTTTCTTTGTTGCAGTTATGTTTGAGGTGGGAAGGCATGGAGAGATGGTTACTCAAGGCACCATCTGAACTGCTAAACAGCCATCTAACCCCCCTTGTAGACAGTATTATGTTGACGGGAACCACATTTTCTGTCAGCATAGCTACTGTCCCTTAGGAAAGTGGATTAACTACTGTCAGTGTAAAAGCTTCTTCACTTAACCACTATAGGGGTACAGCTGCATCAGGGCACCTATGCCGATGCAGAGTTTTAAGTGTAGACTTGCATTTAGGTACCTGTTAGAGGATGTGGCTTAGCACATACCTATCTGGTCGGTATTTCCCATAGATTAGTTAGGTACCTCCCTACAAAGCATACTGGCTTCACTGGATCCCATTCTTCAGTGTCTGTCTCTCCCTGTTCATTGTACAGGGAGCTTGGGCACCTAACTCAGGGTTTGCAAATACCAGTGATTTTCTAAGTGCCCAAAGGTTAAGTGCTGAGATGTTCAGGGTTGCAATACAAAATGGCCAACTTTCTAAATGTATCTGAGTGCCTTGTGGGATTTTCAAAAGCTGCTAGGTGCACAACATTCATGAAAACTATGAATTTTAGGTACTTCAGTCCTTTTGAAAGTCCTTTTTGGCATCCAAAAACCTTTGAAAATGTGGCACCCAAGTCCTTTTGTGAATCTATCCCTGAGTGTCTGAAATCCCCTAAGAGGCTTTACACATATAAGCTTGGACAATTAGAGAGAGATCCAAAATGTTCCCAATATTGAGGGCTTTGGAAACTTCAGCTGAGTGTTACCAATGGGTCCTTCCTTCCTTGACCTGCTCCTCACAAACAAGGAAGAATTTGTAGAGGAAACAAGAAAGCATAGGAGCCTGGGAGTCAGTTACCATGAGATAGTCAAGTGCAGGATCTTGACACAAGGAAGAAAGGAGAGCAGCAGGGTATGGACCCTGAACTTCAGAAGTGCAGACTTTGACTCCTGCAGGGAACTGATGGGCAAGATTCCAAGGGGGAATAACATGAGGGGGAATGGAATCAAGGAGAGGTGGTTGTATTTTAAATATTCCTTATTGATGTTGCAGGAACAAATCATCCTGATGTGTAGAAAGAATTGTAAATATGGCAGACAACCAGCTTGGCTTAACAGTGAAATCCTTGCTGATCTTAAACACAAAAAAAGAAGCTTACAAGAAGTGGAAGCTTGGACAAATGACCAGGGAGGAGATAAAAATATTGCTCAGGCATACAGGAGTGAAATTAGGAAGACCACATTACACTTGGAGTTACAGCTAGCAAGGGATGTCAAGAGTAACAAGAAGGGTTTCTTCAGGTATGTTAGCAACAAGAAGAAGGTCAGGGAAAGTGTGGGCCCCTTACTGAACAGGGGAGGCAACCTAATGAGAGAGGATGTGGAAAAAGCTAATGTACTCAATGATTTTTTTTTGCCTCTGTCTTCACGAACAAGGTCAGCTCCCAGACTACTCCACTGGGCAGCACAATATGGAGAGGAGGTGACTAGCACTCTGTGGAGAAAGAAAATATTCAGGATCATTTAAAAAATTGGATGAGCATAAGTCCCTGGGGCTGGATGCTCTGGATCCGTGGGTGCTAAAGGACTTGGTGGATGTGATTGTAAAGCCATTGGTCATTATCTTTGAAAACTCATGGCAATCGTGGGAGGTCTTGGATGACTGGAAAAAGGCTACTGTATTGCCCGTCTTTAAAAAGGGGAAGAAGGAGGATCCGGGGAACTACAGACCAGTCAGCCTCACCTCAGTCCCTGGAAAAATCATGGAGCACATCCTCAAGGAATCAAGCACTTAGAGGAGAAGAATGTGATCAGGAACAGTCAGCATGGATTCACCAAGGGGAAGTCATGCCTGACTAACCTAATTGCCTTCTTTGAAGAAATAAATGGCTCTGTGGATCAGTGAATAGCAATGGATGTGTTATTTCTTGAATTTAGCAAAGCTTTTGATATGGTCTGCCACAGTATTCTTGCCAGCAAGTTAAAGAAATCCTTGTCAGAGCTCACAGTCTGGAGCAAAAGTCCATTGTATTGCCCCACATTGTGTAGCACCCACATCCCCTTCTTTCTGCTCTAATTGCACAGGATTCTGCAGTCAGTTATAGTTCTCTCCACAGGGCCAAACTCATCCCTGGTGCATCTACATGAAATCAGTGAATTTGTATCCAGGATACATTAGGCCAATTCTGTTAAGCTATTCTCTACTCACTCGCCTGCTTATGCTTGCGGGAGATAATCACATCTCTGTGGCCCTCATTGGCATTTCATAGAGGATTCCCCTCTTGGTCCAATAGTCTGATTGCTTTAGTTGCTATCAATAGCTGAACTCCTGGGCTAATGTTATGTCCTTCGCACAGCAGGCAGCACCTAAATGCAGTGGCAGGGCCAGGAACTTGATTGTTTCCCAATAAGACATCTTTAGAGAACAGGACAATTCCTGGCCTTAGGGTCCCTGGACTTTTGAAAGGAAATGAGGTCTCAATTCATACCCCATTTCCATGTGAATGCTACAGACTGTGCAGAGTACTATGGCATGGGATAGCTCAGGAGATAAGAGATGAAATCCCTGCTTTCATCTCCAAATCTTCTGTTCAAATCCAAAGGCAATGTCTCTGTGTCCTTCCCTCTTCTGATCTCTGTGAAGAGGGAAGATTTGTGTCTCAACTCCTTGGACATATCATGACAGAATCCACCAACAGCCCATTCATCCAGACTGGGTCCAATTGATACTCGGTTAGCAACCTCAGCAGAGACAAAGAGACCATCTCAGAAGTGGGAGGGGGTAATTCAATCTCTCAGTCCCAGTCACTTCATGTTCTATCCATGGAGACTGTGATAGCCATCAAAATGGACAATTGTTGCCAGCCAAACATTGGGATATGTTATGTAGGGATGAGTTCAAAGCTGGTGCATACAATAAAAGAGTGAGCTGTGTGATAACTTCAAGTCATTTTAGGTCTCCATCAATGTTTGTATGTGATGTCTTTGTTATTATTAAGACAATATTTGAAATAATTATTTGGAGCCACATTTGCAAATGTTTCTTTTATTCTCCACCCCCAAATTACACCATATTGGCACATGCAAATGACATATTTAGGCTGGAATGTCTATGGAGTCTAAGGTAGTGCACTAGAAAGAAATTTAGAAGAACTCGATGCAGTCCCAGGTCCTCAAAGGTTTTTAGCACTTAACTCCCATGGGTCTTGGCTTATTGATTTGCCAATGGCATATGTAGTGACTTTGGGCAATAGGCAATACTTAATGCACCACAGGAAGACTAGAAGTCACCTGATCCATTCACAACCTATACAATTTGTGTCCCTAATCCAGCAATCAACTTCAACACTTTTCACTCACCCCGACAAGGTTATTCCTCATCTATTCACCATAACACTCTCGCACCTCAACTAATAAGTCCAGTCATGCTACCTCTTCTATCCATCACTTCATGGAAAATTTGCAAGAATGAGTATGCCTCAGGCCACATCCTGAAGGTCAAGAGATTTGGGCTGTAGCATGAGAAGGCAACTCTAGTGTCAATGAACCACCACCTATTTTCTCAAGTGTCTCAGCAAATAATAATAAACTGGAGTACAATGAGCATCACTACTGAAATATATAGCACAGCATTGCACGAAAGGAATTTGAGTTTTAAATTCATAATTATTGTGTGTTTGGACAAGAAGCTACTATTGTGATGGTACCTCCCATAAGGCTTTATGGAAATACGCTTAGAATGTCTTTTATGCTACATATGCCATGTGACATATCTCAAAGGTTATCATCTACTGACTGTATTAATCCTATTAGTATGCATGTATCATTTTTATATTCAGGTTATGAATGTTATGAATATTGGCTATGTAGTGGCTTGATTTCTAAATAACCTTAGTAGAGCATTTGGTCAGTTCCTGGAGAAAGGAATGTTGAAATTAAATATCTAATGGAGAATCACATAAAGGACATGGATCTTGAAATTCTCCAATCCACTTAAGAAGTCTACTTGAGGACCTTCAAACTAGCATGTAAACAATGGATGCTACCTGTAAAAACTGTGAGTCATGCATGGACATGTGACTTGCCCGGGTGACTCCTAAACTCCATCTTGCAGCTGGACTTTGCATAGGGGCGAGGAGGGGGGTCTCCACCCACAAGAGAAAGTCTATTTAAACTCTCAGGAGACCCCCTCCGTATTGTCTTCAGCTGGCTTAAGAGAGAGCGTCCCCCATACAACCCCCCCCCCCCGCAATGATACTTGGAAGAAACTGGAACAAAGGGCAGTGACTGCAAGAGGTGTAAGTGATTGCTGGACCCAGCCTAAAAGATTAGTCTGTAAAAGGGAGAATTCTGGAACTAGTGAGGATCTTATCTGTATTCAGTTTGATTAGACATAGATTTGCGCATTTTAAATTATTTTGCTTGATGACTTACTTTGTTCTGTCTGTTACTACAGGGAATCTTAAATCCTACTTTCTGTATTTAATAAATTCAGAATATATATTAATACCTGGGGGAGCAAACAATTGTGCATATCTCTCTATCATGGGTATAGAGGGCGAACAATTTAGGAGTTTATCCTGTAAAAGCTTTATACAGGGTATAATGGACTTATATGGGTTTAGACCCATTTGGGAGTTGGGTGTCTGAGTGTTAAAGACAGGAACACTTCTGTTAGCTGCTTTCAGGTAATCCTGCAGCTTTGGGGCAAGTAATTCAGACTCTGGGTCTTTGTTGGCGCAGACGGGAGTGTCTGGGGCCCTGAGTTGGCAAGGAAGGCTGGGGTAGAAGTAGTCTTGGCAGATCGGGTGGCAGCTTCCAAGGGGGGTTCTGTGATCCAACCCATCAGAGCTATTATTTAGACCAACTGAGTAGCTTTGTTTTTAAGAAAACTCATTTTATCCAATAAGACAAAGAAACAGAGCATATTATAATGTATTAATTTAAAAGGCTCAAAGCTGAAAGGTACTGCATGTAATGAAGTTCTTGTAAAAGAGTAATGGAGTAAGAAACATTAAGAGCAATAACAACAAATGATAAATAGTCACAGGAAAATCATGAGTTAGACATCAGCGGTCATAGACATAAAAAGAGGCATGATAATTTGGCATTGATTTTTCACGATCTATCTATCTATCTATCTATCTATCTATCTATCTATCTATCTATCTATCTATCTATCTATCTATCTATCTATCTATCTAACTACATGATCTTATTTTATCTATTGTATATGTAGTACACACAACTAGGCACAAACATGGTTTAATAAATATTAATTAATAATAATTACAGCAAGCAGCTTCGGACATCTAGACACATTTAGATACTTGTGTGGATGAAAGACGAATGGTTACATAAAAAGCTACATGTTGAAGTGAATGGCTATATCCCAATTGTAATGATTAAAAGATTAGCTCAATCTCTTCTCCCTGCTCTGGTCTCTAACTTCAAATCTTCTGGTCTAAGCTTTGTGCCTATCCCTGTCTTAGGGTGGAATCATGTCATTCCCCATCTCTCAAACTGGGTCCCAACCGTGATTTCTCCAACTGTGTTTGGTACCTGCAGTTCTTCCCACAGGAGCTGTGACAAATAGTAAGTTGAGTGACTAGATGTCTTCACCATGCAAAATGTGATTTATTTACAACAATAGGAACAAAGCATAACATAGAAAATATGAGCACTTCCAGATGGATCACTACAGTAGTTTGGTAGAATCAAAATTTTGCCTTACTATTCAGACTTAGTTTGTTTTTAGGAACCATTTTAAAACCTTTCTCTTCCAAATATCTTTCCACCATAGGAAAAACAATACAGTATTTATTTATTTTAATAAATTTAAATAAATAGCAATAATACATAGTTATATAAGGCTCTGGGTGCCCTAACACCTCACACATGACACAATAAAATCCCATCAGCATTAAAATAATCACTTGAACAGACACCGGCAGAATCTTTTTTTCAATTCTTTGTTAATGGGGAAAGCAAAACGTCAAATCTCTCAGAAAACTCCATCAAGGTGATTCTCACATTGACACCTTGAATAGATGACAAAATAAATGGATACCACCATTTAGTCAGACATACTCCACCCTCCCAAGCTTCTCCCTCCCCCAGAAAAGCCACCTGAAACAAAGAAACAAGTCAACGAATGAATCAACAAAATCAAACAAAATGAAAAAGAAACAAGGAAACACACAAGCCAAAACTCTCAGATCCCAGGCTATAGGTGACAGTAGCCCTGTAAATCCCTATGACAGATAGGTAGGTGCATATGTAGATAGACTCTGATCTTGTGCACACTGGTGTAATCTTATTCTAACTCATCTGACTTCAGTGAAGCTAGCCCAGATTTCATGATTTCATCAACAGATTGCACCCAATGCTCTCAAAGAGACAATTTTGTCATCAGTTGATTATATCCACAAAGAAACTCAGAATGAAATCACAATCAAGTTGCAGGGATGGACATTTTAACTCTTTGAGAATAACCTCCACACAATCAGTTTCTTCAATGCAGCTTTAATCTCTTTGTTCCTCATGCTGTAGATGATTGGATTCATCACTGGAGGCACTAGGGAATAGAGAACACCCACCACAAGGTCCAGACCTGATGATGAGCTGGAGGTGAGTTTCAGGTAGGCCAAGGTGCCAGGGAAAACCATGAAAGAGATCACGGTGAGGTGAGGAAGGCAGGTGGAGAAGGCTTTATGCCGGCCCTGCTCAGAGGGGATTCTCAGCACAGTTTTGAAGATCTGAACATAAGACACAATTATACAAACAAAGCAGTTTAACAATAAAAAGATACCTACTGCAATACCCCCAACTTCACTGAGGTACGAATCCGAGCAGGTGAGCTTGAGTAGTTGGGGGATTTCACAGAAGAACTGGTTGATGTCATCGGACTGACAAAAGGGTAACCTGAAGGTGTTGCCAGTGTGCAGGGCAGAGTAAACAATACTAGTAATCCAGGCACTTGCTGCCATTTGGACACAAGCTCTCCTGTTCATCACTCTCTCATAGTGCAGTGGTTGGCAGATTGCAACATATCGGTCGTATGCCATGATGGTGAGTAGGGCAAGATCAGTTGCAGTGAAGAGGATAAAGAGAAAGACTTGGGTGACACACCCAGGATAAGAAATCACCCTGGTGTTCATGAGGGAATTGGCCATGGACTTGGGGATAGTAACGGAGATGGAGCCAAAGTCTAGAAAGGACAGATTCACCAGAAAGAAGTACATGGGGGTTTGAAGATGGGGGTTGAGGGCTACGGCTGTGATGATGAGAAGATTCCCCATCAGGGCAGCCAGGTGAATCAGCAGGAACACCACAAAGTGCAAAATCTGCAGCTCCCGATCATCAGAGAATCCCAGGAGAAGGAACTCGGTCAGGGTGGTTTGGTTCGACATTTTCTTTCTCAGTTCATTGTCTGATGGCTGTGGAGGGAAGGACAAAGACAGTGGGGGAATTTCAGTGACAGAGGGAGTGGCCCTGATTTCCCGCAGAAATATGAAGTGAGTGTCAACAATGCACAGCATTCATCACTGCTATTAACTAGGACTAGTGGTGACTTATCACATGAATGTAAATTGGCACAGCTCCTTGAAGTCAATGAAGCTGCATCAGTTTGCACCATGTGAAGATCCAGCTCATGGTGTAGTTTAATAAAATGCTGTGTGAAGGATGGAGCAAAGTACAATCCCAGTGCAACAATTCTAGCCAAGATGGATCCCCTATTGCTACAAACAGCAAACTCTGGATTTGGGCAACACTGCCTGATATCCTCTTTTTGTGAAAATAGGAGATAGACTTGGCATTGTGTATGACAGCTCGCCTGTAATGATTTCACTTCAACAGTACGTAGACGGCCGGCTGCCTACAAACATATTGATTTATGACCCCAAATCCTGACTCCATTTCCATCTCTGTGTACCAATAGGCTAGCAGCATCGCTCCGTTACCTCTCTGCTGTGTCATTTGGCTCTGTCGCTTTATGGGTGTGTGGATCAGTGGTCATCAGGAATCTTGGGTTCTGTTCTTGGCTCTGCCAGTGACCTAGTCTGTGGCCTTGGGTCAGTCACTTCCCCTCCCTGTGCCTCTCTTTCCCCTCCATCAATTTCTCTGTCTTGTCTCCTTGGACTGTGAGTTCTGTGGAGGATGAGCTGTGTCTTATTATATGTATGTTCACTGCCCCCATTTACAGCATTTCTGTTTAGTGGGCAGCACTGTGGGGCAGCGCATATGGCGATAGAGCAGACTATCTCAGTTCTAATTCCATTGAGATGCTCTATGTCTTTGGGCAGAGATAAGAGAGACAGGCTTTGGCTGGGGACATCAATTAACTGTTCTCTGTCTAAGGCGCTAGTATGTTTAATACCTATGATTTTGTCTGCCAGCTTTGCTGTTTACTAAGTTTTGCCATTCAACAAGTGTCTCTTTGAAACAGAAATAAACACAGTTGCAATAGAGTTACAGGGTTCAAACTGTATAATGATTGGACTATATCAGTGTTTCTACCTCTCTTGAAATCTACATGTTCAATCTGGTGTATTCAGACATTTTCAGTTTAAATTATTTCAAAGGAAAACTTGATTTTAAACTGAGACATACTCCAAGGTAGTCTCTGCTATTCTTGAAAAACAACCTATGTACTGGAAAAGTCAAAACATTTTTATTTTAAATTCAGTGACTATATTTCAGTTTTAACCAGTTTACCTGAAATTGTCTGGTTCTCAAAGAACAAAAAGAAAAAAAATTTTGGTTTTCACAGTTTCACAATTCCACTGCCCTCCTCTATGTCCTTGGGTAGAGACAGGCTTTGGCTGGGGGCTTCAGCTGTCTGTGCCTAAATCTAAAGGTGCCTGCATGTATAACACATATTCTGTGGGTATCAGCTTTTCTCTTTACACAGTTTTACCATTATGTAAGTAACAGTATGAAACAGCAATTAAACCTAATTCCAATAGAGTGAATGGGTTTGTAATTGTGGTGTTATTTGAGAATGTTAATGTTATCATTCAGGCTTAATTATAGATTTCTAATCTGGGCTAAATTTTCAGTCTGTTTCCAATCCATTTAAATTATTCCAAAGGAAAACTGGATTTTCAATTAAAAACATTTTCCTGCAAAGTCTTTGCTATCCATAAAAAACAACATATGTATTGGCAAAATCAAAACTTTTTTTCCAGATTTCTGCAGTTTTTAACAGCAATTGTTTGGTTCTCGATACACAAAAGTAAAAAAAGTTTTGATTTCCACAATTTCAATAAAAACTGAGCTCTAGATGTTTATTAAATGATTGTAAAAGACTTACAGTTTCAGTGAAATCATAGTTCTATTATTATATTTTCTCCAGTATATTAAAACCCAAATCTATTAACTGAAATAGCAAACTTACAGTGTTGGTCTTTGTGGAATGTTTCCCAGCCTGAGAAGCATTTGATAGTCCACTGCCAGGATTCTCATTCGTTGTCTGTTTCTATATCACTCAATAATGCCCCCACCGATGTGTTATCCAACAGCTATTTCCCTGCCCCGTCACCATATTCCCTCAGAGGTTGGGTCTCTGCAGTTCCAGACAAACAGAGACCCACTCCACAGATGACCACTCCCTGCTCCTATCTTGGGTCAGGCTTGGTTGAGAAGTGAAGGACTAAATAGGATGGAGATTGATAGCCCCTCCCAACTTTATAGCTGATCCTGAGTTATGTGGGATTCAGATATGATCACAGCCCAGGATGTACCTATCCTGGTGTTAAATAGCTGAATCTACTCCCTAGAGATGTAAGCCCAGCTCTCATCTCGTCTTGGGAAGAAACCACCCTGATAACCAACCCTAACCAAACCTAACTCCCCATAGGAGGAAACGGCCCACCCTGAATCTCATATGATGGCAGCATCCCTGGAAGGTCTCTTGGCCAGGAACAAGGCAGGGATGAATGACAAGTGGCATTTCACGGAGACTGCAGAATAAAATATGTATTTGAAGCACAGACATGTGACCTACAATAGCTCAGATCCCAGTGGCACCAGAGCCACAGCTGGCCTGGAATAGCCTGTTCCTCGAATAACGCCACATAAGCAGCTCTTGGACAGCAGAGATGTTTTTCTCTGCATTTCATTAGCAGTTCTTGAGATGCAGCCACCACAATAAGCCACAGCTCAGGTTGCCCTGGCTGTTTGATGTTTCTCACTAAGAAGCAGCCAGAGGCAAACACTAAAAGCTCCCAGCTACATCCTAAAATGTTATTAATTGACACATTTCCATTGAGTTTTGAATAGTTAGGACTATTTACGCCAAGTGGAGATGTCACCCTTTGATTTCCACAGAGCTACTTTGATTTACACTAGCTGGGGATGAGATGCCGATGAACTATGTAGTTTTCAACAGCTGAATTAGGCCTCATTAACTCCAATGGAGCTACTAGGAATTTACACCAGCTGGTGATCTGGCCCATTCTTCAGTTTCAAATACATATTTTTTGCCTGTGACTCTGAAGAGAAGACAGAAATTCCTAACCATTCTGCATGTTCTTAACTCTTTGCCCCATGGAATTCAATTAAAGAATGGAACTTTCAAGGGCTAAGGAGCATTTCTTTCCCACTGGGGAGTGAACTTTTGAGGAATTCAGTGTTGCTTTGATTTTCTGTATCTGACTTTCAATTTCTATTTGGATGAATGAACCCACATTCATTCATTCATTCTTTCTTTCTTTCTTTCTTTCTTTCTTTCTCAACAATTATATGGTTTCTTTCTGCAGACATCACTAAAATAAAAGACTCATTATGCTGAAGGTGCAATGCAATATGACATCTTAAAAATGTTTATTTCACACTGATTGTAGGTATGACAGAGAGACTGACCAATGACAAAAGGGTCAGATCCTCATCTGGTGTAAATCAATTGTAGCTCCATTTGCATTAAGGAGTCAAAGCCACACACCACCCCCACACAAACCTTGGGTAAATCTGCCATAATGTAGTCTGGATTCTGTAAATTAGCATAGTGATATGGAGCTATTCTAGTGGACGTGACTTCAGTATCTGTACCATGATGCCTGGTATTATGTTTGTTCCAGTATACAAGGTTCTCATTGCTTAGAACCTCTGTTCCATTGTAATAAACATAAAATATTCTAAAATCTCTAGATTATAGTTCACAGACAGATATCTGTGAGATGTGCTCCCTGCTGCTAAATATATAGACACTAGGTCTGGGGCCCCAAGGTAAAATGACAGTGATGGTGAGAGATCAGAGACTGGGATATGCCCGGTATGAGAAACACAGCCAGAGGAATGACCTACTCTGGCTTGTGGAGGGCCACCTTAGAGGCACCCCCAGAGAGAGTGGGGAGAAATGATGCCGTATTTGTAAAAAACTGGGTTCTATCTCCCCAAATTGTCCCATCTTTCCACCAATGTTGAGAGCAACCTAGAGCAGTAGCCTTCCCCTCAACCTTATGTATTTATCTTTGTGACTGGTTCAGGGTCTCTGCACATTCAGGCAGATGTAGCTATATCAGTCAAACCCAAAGCAGTTTCCCTTCTCAGAGCTATTGTCTCAAACTTTCCTGTAGATTCTGGGAGGTGGATTCATATAGTCCAACCCTCATCTCAAAGCAAGAGAAAACCCCAGGCACATTTTTACCCCAGTCCCCTAAGTGATCCTTTCAAGGATTGAGCTCACAACTGTGCAGTTAGTAGGCAAATATTCAAACCACTGAACTATCCCCTCAACCTTTAGCTCTCTTTATCTGGTGGTGATTTTCAGGAAAGGAGTGTATTCCTTACAGCCCAATAACACCTTATTTCAATGTGACTAGTTTCAACTGTGAGGATGTGACCGTACCTTTCCAACTTATGGCTGCTTCTGCTGCTTAGTCAAAGGCCTTAGCCTAAGAACCAGGTCTCATACTATCCTAATGAGTGAAGGCCCATACACAGGTGGACTGTGATTTTGATCCTTTCTTTTATACCCCTTAACTAGCTAAGTAATAAAAATAAGCCCAAATTCTTAAAATATATGCCTTTACAGACAGGCCTGAATATCTATATCCTAACAGGAACTAAATTGGCAGTGTCAAGTTCTGCATTGGTTCCCTTCATCCTCCAGGGACTTCTTCTGTAACTTTGGGCAAATCATTTAGTCTCTTTCTTCCTCAGTTCCCTTTCTGTATAAGAGGGACAATGACATTTGTCTATTACAGCAGGGTGTTGTGAGGACTTAGGGTTGTGCAGTGCTCAGATACTCTGTTATGGAGGCTGTATACATACATAAAATTGAATGAATGAAAATCTTGTTCAACAATTCTATCTCACAGAGCAGAGGTGGGCAAACTATGGCCTGCAGGCCACATCTGGCCTTCGAGATCGTCCTGCGTGGCCCTTGAGCTCTGAGCTGGAGAGGCTAGCCCCCAGCCCCTCCTCCGCTGTTCCCCCTCCCTCATAGTCAGGAAACAAGGATCAGAGTGGGTTGGATGTGGGGGGTTCTGAGTGGAGCAATCAGGGAGAGAGAAGTCAGAGGGGGTGTGGGCCAGACTGCTTGGGAAGGCACAGGTTTCCCTACCCAGCCCTCCACACTGTTTCAAATCCCCAATGCGGCACTTGGACCAAAAAGTTTGCCCAGCCCTGTCATAAAGACTATAATTAGGTTCTTTCATGTGGATCTTCTCTTGAAATTAAATAAATATAATTTCAGATTGAAGGTTTAGAATCTCAAAGCTGCCTAAGGGATTAAACATGCCTAAATCCCATGAAAATTTGATCATCTAGGTACCTAAGAAAGCTTGGAAGTATTTAGAAAAGCAAAACACACAGCGACCTCCAGCATAAATCTGTTAGAAGTTTGCGTTCCTCCTTGAGCACAGGAACCTTCCCATTAACCTTTTGATGGTGTTTTTCAACTCAGTGTTCCTCAGGGTGAAGATCATTGGGTTCAGTCTTGGTGTGACCACTGTGTACAGCACAGACACTGCCTTGTCCACTGTGAATTTCTGGAAAGGCTAGTCATAGACGAAGTCACAGGGCCTGTGCAGACTAGTTTGATGACTTGGGGGACATTGCATTAGAAACTGTCTAGTGTTTTGGGTCCACAGAAGGACAGTTGGATGATCAGAGCAAGCTCGACAATGGAATGGACAAAGCCACCCAGCCATGCTCCTGCCACCAGCCCCATGCACATACTTCTGTTCATGATAGACAGGTAGTGCAATGGCTTATAGACGGCCACATACTAATCAGCTGCCATCACTACTGGGAAGATCACAGTGCCGCCAATGAAGTGGAAGAAGAACATCTGGGTCAGACACCCATTGAATGAGATGGTTTTGTGCTGGTACAGGAGGTCCAATGGCATCTTGGGGGCAGTTATCTTGGCATGTAGTCCCATAGATTGGGAGAAGACCAGAAAGAGGAAGTTCTAGAGTTCACTGCTCTGAGAGATGCCTCCCAAAATAAATTCTGTCATAGGGCGGGGGAGATTCTCCTGCTCCATTTAGGGTCCTTGAACTATACCTGCAGGGAGGCCATTTATAAGAATGATGAACTCCTTGAAGTTCTTGCTGTTAAGTTACTGGTAACCACTCACAACCTTAACAAAGTTTTTGTTTTGTGCATTATTTTGCTTAGGAATTCCCTTTCTGATTGGGAAAGCACACACACACACACACACAAAATAGCAGTGTAATTGCAGTGGAAAAGGGTAGATGGTTAATTAGGTACCTAGGTCCCCTTATTTGTGGTGGCTCACATGCTAGATGAGTGTATGAACTACTGGGCTGTAGCGTCCCAGGCCCATTGTCTTTCATATTGGCAATTCATAGTGATTCTTAGTATTTTTGGCAGAAAGTTGGTGAGAATGATTCTATAGCCTGGTGGTTAAGGTAGTCATGGGGATTCTCAAAATAAAATCCTTGCTCCAGTCTATCTTTTAAGTATTTACACAAAATAGAAAAGCTTTAAGAGTGGAGATTGAGTAAACCCCAGACCCCAATATCCCAAAACTCAGGGTATGCTCCTCTCTTACATAAGACCTAAATTCAAACCCTTTCTCTGTATTAGGCAAAAAAGGAAATCAAATCCAGTTGTCCCACCTCACAGGTAAGTCTACGAACCACTAAGCTTCTGCTTATAACAAAGGCACCACCTCCTCGAAATGTTTGGAAATTTTTGATCCAGCAACAACTTCTGAAAAATATGTTCACTTGCTTTTTTATATTACTATTCTTCAATTACTGGTAACAACTGTCAATCTTAACTCCAGCTTGGCAAACTTTTTGTTTCTTGTTGTCATTTTTTCCTTTAGGGAATTCCCTTCTTTCCCCCATCACTGTGAAGTGACTGTGAGCATTTCCATTCTTTCAAATATTAGGTTTCTTTTTAAGTTCAGTCTTAACACTGAATTTCCCTGAAGCTCTATGCCCCGTTATCCACCATGACTTCCATCTGTCAATGACTTTCTTCTCCCTTTCCAGAGGAAATAATGCTGGGACTTACTGAAGAGCCAGATTGTTAAAGTTATTTAGGTGCCTTGTGGGATTTTCAAAAGAGCCTAGATGTCTAATATACAACACAATCTTTGTGTTTTAGGGACCCAGAGTGGGATTCACAAAGGTATTTACATGCATTTTGAAAAGTAGCTAATGGTCAAGTTTTAAAAAGTACTTAGGCATCGAAAAAAGCAGATAGGTGCCTAGCGGAACCTTCAGAAACACCTAAGCATGTTAGACATCTAATTCTTGTTGAAATCAATGGAAGTTTAGGCATTTTTGAAAATCCCGCTAAGGCCCTATCGGCATCTTTAGGTGCATAAATACTTTTGAATTTTTTAAAATCCCACTTTTTATCTGATGGAAGAGACTTAGAGCCAGGGACTGATCCCAGACCCAACTCCATGAAATAGTGCTAAGGTTTGACACATATTGCCTAGTTTTTCAAAGCAGCCTAAGGGTGTCAGATACCCACTCCTTTGAAAATCCAGGGCTAAACCCAGCAGTGCTGAGAACAAGCCATGTAGACCATGAACCTTTAATGAGAATTAGGTTCCTAAGGATATATCTGCACTGCAGCTTGGAGCAAGCTGGCATATTAACATTATCAGTGTGGATGTTGCAGTGCAGGATCTCAAGCCCATCTGACTCTCCTGGGTCTGAGCTTGGGTGGCTAATGTTAGGAGATGGGATCTGGGCTTTTAAATCATGAAGATAGCTTGGAACAATGTACCCTTAGGCTGAGGTATATTGGGCTTCCAGACTACGATTTCCAAAGATGTTTAGAGGAGTCAGGCACCCAATTCTCAGTACAAGCACCTGAATATTGAAATCCACCAGGGAGCATAAATCTTAGTCAATAGGAGCCAGATCTGTAAAGATATTTAGGTTCCAAATGATGCAGACCGGCACTTAGTGGGGTTTCAAAAGCACCTCTGCACCCAAACACTGAAAGCTATGGGAGTCAGGCACTTATGAATTCTCCACTAGAATCCTATGTGCATCTTTGGGTGTCTAAATATCTTTAAAAATCTGACCCTAATTCCTAAGAGGCACAAAACATTTCAGTAACTGAGGATGCATATGCATATGTGTATTTGCACAATTGTCCCATGTCAAACAAATGCTGGCAAACAAGCACAGCCAGGTGGAGGCAACTGGGCTCCACATCTCCTGCTGAAGAATGTAGAGAGGGAAAGGGTGTGACTCTCTATGCAGGCCGACATTACATGGAGGATTCTTATTATCAGCTTCTATCCCCTGACTCCACTGGTCTTGGTGAGTTTATGGTCTGCAGCCATTGCACAGATCTGGGAAGCAAATTCCCATTCCCATCCCCCCACGGGAACCATCCCTGCCCCAAAGCAGCAGATATTTCATTGCTTTGGTTAAAGTCTTCTACTTAGTGGGGAAGGGTGGCTCAATGGTTAGAGCACTAGGCTGGGACTTGGCAAACCAGCATTCAGTTCCTTGCTTCTCCATTTGCATCCTGTGTTTGACTGGCCTGGTATTGTGTTACTCTGCCCCATTTCCCTGTTGAACACTGTCCCTCCAAACAGCACCTGTCACTAGCCAGTGGAAGTTGTGCCTGGCCCACTGGCTACTGCAAGAGGGGACATTTCCATTGGTGTCCATGCCACTGCATGGAAATTAGCTTGACCCAGAGCACTGAGCAAGACATCAGGAATGTTGCTAAGGGCCCACAATGTGCTGGGTCAGTTAGCATCATCCCTATCCACTCAGCAGATAAGGAAGGATGATTGAGTCCTTAGGATAGCAGCCTGCCACTGCAGAGATGCAGGTTTCATCCCCTGTGCTGTCACACACTCCCTGACACGAGTCACTTACAGCATATTTTTAAAGGTGTTCTGGCTTCTTAAGGCAGCTGAGCACTTCTGAAAATCCCACTGGGCACCTGTCTACATTTCTGAGGTCTGACCACCTTTGGAAGCCTGACCCTTAGCCTCTCTGTGCCTCAGTTTCCCATCCCAGTGGGGATAATGCTACTTCCTTACCTCATTGGATTGCATTAATATAACTACTTGAAATATCTTGAGATGCTCATGTACTGCAGCCATTGGGCTGCTAGAAATACTTTAAATATATGATTACAAATACAAAGGCTGAGATTTTCATGGCTCTCTAGGGGACTGGGATGCTAAATTCCCTGTAAAATGAATGGGGGTTGAAGTTCACCTCCTTGAGCTGGCTTTGAAAATCTCAGCCAAGTAACGGTGAGTCTGACCTGGAGAGGAAACCTCCTTGTTTCTGTCCATTTATAGCCATCCCTGTGCCTAAGCACATTGCTAATACCCCCAGGCTGAATCCTAGTGTCTGAGAATGTTTTCATCAATATTTTAAAATGTATGATTAAAAATTGCAACAAATAAAGTTTGAAATCTCTGAAATTTTAATGAAACTGCACTTAGGTTCCTCGGCCAGCTCCAAAGCTAAAATATGATTTGCAGAAGCCAGATCTAAATGGCCAGATTTTTTTCTGCACTCTTCAGTCTAACAGATATCATGAGCCAATGGCTAGACGTTGAAGCTAGACACACTCAGACTGGAAATAAGACACATATTTTTCAAAGTGAGCACAATTAAGTACTGGAACAATTTACCCAAGGTCATGGTGGATTCTCTATCACTGGAATTATTTTGAGGACATTCTCTGACCTGTGTTGTACAAGAGGTCAGGCTAAATGACCACTATGATCCCTTCTGGACTTGGAATCTATGGGCTCTACGAATTTATGGGGAGATGTATGGGTTAGGTAATTTATATTTTGTAAGAATGCTATACATAGAAATGCTCTGGAAGCATCAACGGTCAAATTTTTAAATGTCTTTGAGTGCCTAAAGATGCAGATAGATACCTATTGGGATTTTCAAAGGCACTGAGATGCCCAACTCCTATTGATTTCAATGGGTGTTAGACACCTACATTATTTTGAAAATGCCACTAGGTACCTATCTGTAAGTATAAGTGTCCAAGTACCTTTGGAAATCAGGTCATAAGCGTTAAACCCTACTCAAAATATTATATCCTTATCTGAGCATTTCTCCCCTCTCCATAACACAAATGCATAGAAGCTGGTCAGAACTTCTAAATAAATGTATTTTCATCAAAATATGCTGCTGTTTCAGTGAAGTGGAGATGCTTGCCAGAGATGGATTGATTCAATTAGGTTTCTGATGGGAAGACTTCTGAGTTCCAGGGCTCTCAGATCGCTTTTGAGGATAGATAGATAGATAGATAGATAGATAGATAGATAGAAGAAACTGAAAACCTGACCTTTTTACTCCAATACCAGAAAGTTCAGCCAATTCCATTTCATGAAAATGTTCCAAGTGTTGTGGTTTTGTTCCATTGCAGAAGAAAAACAAATTTTGAAACTTTGAAACTTGTCACAAAACAGAATTGTCATAGAACAGTTTCAAATTCTTGGTATTGCAGTTAACATTTTCCATAGTTTATGTCTAAATTCTCAACCCTTCACTCTGCCATGTCTGTGATCTCAGGGCCAGCTGACTTTAAGCAATGAAGAATGCCACTGGGAAGTCACATCTCAGAGTTGTTCACCTCTCTCATGGTGAAGAAAACACATCTAGGTTCAAAGAAGTATCAGCCCCAGAAATCTCATTATATTATTTCTGACCTTTCCACTAACACTGGTATAAGATGAAACAGCTCTGAAATCCCTCGAGTTTCACTAGACAAGACCAATAAAAATTCTACATTGGGGATTTGGGCATTAGGCACCTGGCATTTTGCTTCCAAGGGAGATTATTGAGAAATATATGAAGTTTTCAGATTTGGGATTTACATATTGCAAGTGTTTTCCACATGTGTGGAGTTGGCTGAGCTTTGAGTTGCTGGAAAGTATGTGAGACTCAGGGAAAATTTGGACATTTGATTGGCTTTTGAGTCACAAAAAATCCCAGGACTCTTGAGTTTAGATTGCTATGTCACTTAGGTGTTTGTTTAAAAACTGTATAGATGGAAATATAGAATCATAAAAGATTAGGGTTGGAAGACACCTCAGGAGGTCCAATCCCCTGCACAAAACAGGACCAATCCCAACTAAATCATCCCAGCCAGGGTTTTCTCAAGCCAGGACTTGAAAAAATCTAAAGATGGAGATACCCTCACCTCTCTAGGTAAACCATTCCACCCTCTTAGTTATAACGTTTTTCCTAATATCCATCCTAGACCTGCCCCCACTCCAACTTGAGACCATTGTTTCTTGTTCTAACATCTGCCAACACTGAGAACAGCCTATCTCCATCCAGTGCCGGCTCCAGCTTTTCTTCCGCCCCAAGCAGCAAAGAAAAAAAAAAAAAGAAGAACTCAATCGAGCTGCCGCCGAACTGCTGTAAAAGAGGAAGAAAGAGAGTGAAGGACCTGCCACTGAATTGTCGCCGCTCTGATGCGGGCCGATTGAGCTGCCGCTGAAGTGCTGCCATTGCCGATCTGAATGTGCCTCCCCAACAACGGATACGCTACTGAGCCTTTCTATTGGCCGCCCCAGGAACCTGCTTCCTTCGCTGCTGCCTGGAGCCAGCCCTGTCTCCATTCTCTTTGAAACCCCCTTCAGGTAGTTGAAGGATGCTATCAAATCCCCTCTCACTTTTCTCTTCTGCAGACTAAATAATGCCAGTTCCTTCAGCCTCTCCTCATAAGTCATGTGCCTCAGCCCCCTAATCATTTTTGTTGCCCTCCACTGGTGTCTCCAATTTGTCCACATCCCTTCTGTAGTAGGGGGACCAAAACTGGATGCAGTGTTCCAGATGTGGCATCAATAGTGCTGAATACAAGGAAATGATCACTTCCCTCTATCTGCTGGCAATGCTCCTAATCATGCAGCCCAATATGCCCTTAGGCTTCTTGGCAACAAGGCCACACTTTTGACTCATATCCAGTTTCTCATTCACTGTAATTTCCAAGTCCTTTTCTGCAGAACTGCCATTTATCCAGTCCATCCCAGCCTGCAGCTGTGCATGATATTCTTCCATCCTATGTGCAAGATTTCACTTGTCTTTGTTGAGCCTTATCAGATTTCTTTTGGCTCAAGCCTCCAATTTGTCTAGATCACTCTGGACCCTATTCCTACACTCCAGAATATCTACCTCTCCCTCCAGTTTAGTGTCATTCACAAACTTGCTGAGGATGCAGTTCATCCATCATCCAGATTATTAATGAAGATATTGAATTAAACCAGCCCCTGCGGCACTCTTGCTTGATACCAGCTGTCAACTAGACATCGAGCCACTGATCACTACCTGTTGAGCCCAACGATGTAGTCAGCTTTCTGTTTACTTTATAGTCCATTCATGCAATCTATACTTCTTTAACTTGTTGGCAAGAATACTTTGGGAGACCATATCAAAAGCTTCGCTAAAGTTAAGGTATATCACTTCCATGGCTTTTCCCATATCCACAAAGCCAGTTATCTCATCATAGAAGGTAATCATGTTGGTCAGGCATGAATTGCCCTTGGTGAATCCATGTTGACTCTTTCTGATCACCTTCTTCTCCTGCAATTGCTTCAAAATTGATTCCTTTAGGACCTGCTTCATGATTTTTCCAGGGACTGAGATGAGGCTGACTGATCTGTAGATCCCTGGATTCTCCTTCTTTCCTTTTTAAAAAAAAATTGGACACTATATTTGCCTTTTTCCAATTGTCCGGGATTTCCCCTGATCACCATGAGTTTGCAAAGATAAGAGATTAGGAGTGAAGGCTCCTGATATTTTCTCCTGGCTCCAGGAGTGGAGTGGGGTTTTAGCAAGAGAAGTCCATGAATCCAGATTCCTGGGCTATATCCCCAAATCTGGGAGGAGAGTAGTGTATGAGGAGTTAGAAACAGGTGTGGAGGAAGCTGGATTCATAGATTTCACAAAATTAAAGGCCAAAAAGAACAATTAGATCATCTAGTCTGACCTCCTGTATATCACAGGCCATTAAATTTCACCCAGGTAGCCCTGTACTGACCCAGTGACTTGAGTTTGGCTAAAGAAGCGTGAGGGAGCCCAACTTCACCCTATTCCGGAGGAAGTTAGCAAGCTGTCCTAGGCTCAGGCTGGAGGGAGGATGATTAAAAAGAGAAAGCCTGCCACAGAAAGGGATGGCAACTGGGGGAAGATGGCTGTGCCTTGGAGACAGCAGGGTACAGGGGTAGATCAGCAAAGAGAGAGAGAGAGAGAGAGAGAGTTGTGGCACCTGCTGCCCCAAAACTGCCTGAACATGATATAGAATGAGGGTTACAAAAAGTGGGGAGATCTAAGGGTGGACTCTAATCCTGATCAGGACACTAAAAAACCTACAGAAAAGCTGGGTCTGGAAGAGGTGAACAAAAGACCAAGCTCTCTATTTCCTTTCTTTGTTTTGATTTTCCCTATCCTTGGGAAGGGAGGATAGAACCTGTTTTTGTTTGGAGAGACTCTAGTATGCCCGGAGCAGGGGAAGGACTTGATTGAGTGCTAGAGAAGGGAAGGATCCCATACCATCTTCTGGTGGAGATTCAAGGGCTCCCATCCACCATAGCATCTTCTAGGAAGGCATCCAGTCTGGATTTGAAGGCATCAAGAGATGAAGAACTCACCACTTCCCTTGGTAGCTTCTTCCAGTGGTGAATGAAAAAAAAATTGTGTCTAATTTGCATTTGTCTGGCTTGAGCTTCCAGCCATTGGTGGTTGTTCTGCCTTTCTTCTCTAGATCAAAGAGCTCTTTAGCACCTTCATTCCTCACTGAATCATATTGCATTTGGTTGTGTTAAAACACATTTTGTTTGAATATGCCCCACTTCCCAAGCAATCCAGATCACTCTATGTCACCACCCTGTCCTCATCATCCTGTATCAGTTCTCTAGTCTTTGGTCATCTGCAAGTTATGTCGGAAGCTATATATCTACTTCAGATCATTGATGAAAATGTTGAATGGCATCGGTACCGCAGAACCTCTCTAGAAATACCTCTGTTAGGTGATGAGTCCTCCGTTAGGATATAGATATTCAGGCCTGTCTGCAAAGGCCTATACTTGAAGACTTTACGTGTATTCTTGTCACTTGGCTAGTTATAGAGGTATAAAAGAAAGAATAAAAAATCACTGTCTGTGTAGTGGCCTTCTCTTACTGTGACAGTCTGAGGCCTGGTTCTTTAGCAGCCATAAATTTGGAAATGTATGGTCAAGTCCTCACATTCCAAACTAGTCATATTAAAATAAGGCAATCTGGGACTGTTAGGAAAGTGATTTGATCTATCACCTCCAGAAAAAGGGAAGAGCCTAGAAGATGTAAAAGGAAACTTAGCTTGATCGCATCCTGTCTGGCAAGAACTCACTTATCAATAGACAGCTGGAGAACTCTTATGTCTGTATAGATGTAGTTGTGAAATCCTTACTTCTGTATTGTTTTGTATGTCTATTTGCATGGTCTTTATCTGGTTCTGTGATTGTTTCTGTCTGCTGTATAATTAATTTTGCTAGGTGTAAACTAATTAAGGTGGTGGGATATAATTGGTTAGCTAGTCATGTTACAATACGTAAGGATTGGTTAGGTAAATTTTAGTAGAATGATTGTTTAAGGCATAGCTGGAAATATTACTACATAAATTAGGGGCAAACAGGAAGTAAGTTGGGATTCGAAAAATAAGGAAAAGGAACTTGAATTTAAGCTTCCTGGAAGTTCACCCCAATAAACATCAAATGGTTTGCACCTTCGGACTTCGGGTATTGTTGCTCTTTGTTTATGCGAGAAGGACTTTTTAAAAAAATCAGTCTGTTCACTAGTTCTTAATCTGATTAATATGTGCTGTGCTAAATTTGTATCAGAAAATCATGTGGTACTAAGCCAATACCTTACAAAAGTCTAAGGGTTAGATCAACAAAGGCGGTTAGGAGCTCAGATCTACTTTCGATGCCTGAATCCAATATTTAGATACTTAAAATCCCTGCTTAGCTTTCAGAATTGTGCACTAGCCCCTAGACTATACAGTCATTCTGTCTCTTCTTCTGGCATAACATTTAAGTAAAATACTTAAATATTTTATATAGCATAGAATAGCTTCCAGAGTAGAAACTGAAAGAAACATATCTCAATATGCCCTATAGACTAAGTTGGTTAGGACAGTCACCTAGCAGGTGGGTGACCTGGATTCAAGTTGTTGCTCTGAATGAGGCTGGGGGGAGGTTTAAATTGGGGTGTTGAGTGTGGTTGGCGACTGTTTAAAACACTGGGCGATTGGGCAAGATGACAAACCCTTTCGTTTTCTGCAAGAAGTTCCTTACCTACATTAGACGTCTGAGTTCAGGAGAGTGAACATAAGAACATAATGTAAGAATGTCCATACCAGGTCAGACCAAAGATCCATATAGCTCAGTGTCCTGTCTCCCACCAGTGGCCAGATGCTTCAAAGGGAATGAACAGAACCTGGCAATTATTCAGTGATTCATCCTTTGTTGTTCCATCATAGCATCTAGCACCAGAGGTTTAGGGACACCCAGAGCATGGGATTGTGACGCCGGTGATCTTGGCTAATGACCAGTCATGGAACTGTCCTCCATGAACTTATTTAAGTCTTTGCTTGAGCTAGTTATATTTTTAGCCTTCACAACATCCCCTGGCAATGAGTTCCATAGGCTGACTGTGCATTGTGTGAAGTACTTCTTTTTGTTTGTTTGTTTTTTAACCTGCTGCCTATTAATTAATTAATTAACCAATTAATTAATTAACCAATTAACCTAGTTCTTGCTTTATGTGAAGAGATAAATAACACTTTCCTATTCATTTTCTCTATGTCATTCATGATTTTATAGACTGCTAGCCTAGCACTCCTTACTCATCTCTTTTCTCTCCTCATATGGAAGCTGTTCAATCCCTTTTATCATTTTATTGTGTCTGCACCTTTTCCAATTCTAATATACATATTTTTGGATGGAATAACTAGAACTGTCTGCAGTATTCAAGTTGTAGGCGTACAAGGAAGTTATATGTTGGAATTATGATATTTACTGTTTTAGTATCTATCCCTTTTCCTATGATTCATAACATTCTGCTAGATATTTTGACTCTGGCTGCAGATTGAGCAGATGTTTTCAGAGGACTATTCACAGAATCACAGAATCACAGGATATCAGGGTTGGAAGGGACCTCAGGAAGTCATCTAGTCCAACCCCCTGCTCAAAGCAGGACCAATCCTCAACTAAATCATCCAAGCTAAGGCTTCGTCAAGCCTGACCTTAAAAACCTTCAAGGAAGGAGATTCCACCACCTCCCTAGGTAACCCATTGCAGTGCTTCACCACCTTCCTAGTGAAAAAGTTTTTCCTAATTTTCAACCTAACCATCTCCCACTGCAATTTGAGGCCATTACTTCTTGTTCTGTCATCTCCTACCACTGAGAACAGTCTAGTTCCATCCTCTTTGAGCCCCCTTTCAGGTAGTTGAAAGCAGCTATCAAATCCCCCCTCATTTTTCTCTTCTGCAGACTAAACAAGCCCAGTTCCCTTAGCTTCTCCTCATAAGTCATGTGCTCCAACCCCCTAATCATTTTTTGTTGCCCTCCAGAGGACTCTTTCCAATTTATCCACATCCTTCTTGTAGTGTGGGGTCCAAAACTGGACACAGTACTACAGATGAGGCCTCACCAATGTCGAATAGAGGGGAATGATCACATCCCTCGATCTGCTGGCAATGTCCCTAATTATACAGCCCAATATGCCGTTAGCCTTCTTGGCAACAAGGGCACAATGTTGACTCATATCCAGCTTCTCGTCCACTGTAACCCGTAGATCCTTTTCTGCAGAACTGCTTCCTAGCCATTCAGTCTCTAGTCTGTAACAGTAAATGGGATTCTTCTGTCCTAAGTGCAGGACTCTGCACTTGTCCTTGTTGAACCTCATCAGGTTTCTTTTGGCCCAATTCTTTAATTTGTCTAGGTCCCTCTGTATCCTATCCCTACCCTCCAGCATATCTACACTCCACCAAGTTTAGTGTCATCTGAAAACTTGGTGAGAGTGCGATGCATCCCATCAACCAGATCGTTAATGAAGATATTGAACAAGACTGGTCCCAGGAACAACCCTTGGGGCGCTCTGCTTGAAACTGGCTGCCAACTAGACATGGAGCTGTTGATCACTACCTGTTGAGACCGATGATCTAGCCAGCTTTCTATCCACCTTGTAGTCCATTCATCCAGCCCATAATTCTTTAACTTGCTGGCAAGAATACTGTGGGAGACCCATCAAAAGCTTTGCTAAATCAAGGAAAAACACATCCATTGCTTTCCCCTCATCCACAGACCCAGTTATCTCTTCATTAAGGCACGTAGGTTAGTCAGGCATGACTTGCCCTTGCTGAATCCGTGCTGATTGTTCCTGATCACGTTCCTCTCCTCCAAGTGCTTCAGAACTGATTTCTTGAGGACCTGCTCCATGATTTTTCCATGGACTGAGGTGAGGCTGACTGGCTTGTAGTTCCCTGGATCCTCCTTCTTCCCTTTTTTTTAAAGATGGGCACTCCATTAGCCTTTTTCCTGTCATGTGAGACCTCCCCCGTTCGCCATGAGTTTTCAAAGATAAGGGACAATGGCTCTGCAATCACATCCGCCAACCCCTTTAGCACACTTGGATGCAGCGCATCTGGCCCCATGGATTTGTGCTCGTCCAGTTTTTCTAAATAGTCCTGAACTGCTTCTTTCTCCATAGATGCCTGGTCACCTTCTCCCCCATAATGTGCTGCTCAGTGCAGTAGTCTGGGAGCTGACCTTGTTTGTGAAGATAGAGGCAAAAAAATCGTTGAGTACATTAGCTTTTTCCACATCCTCTGCCACTAGGTTGCCTCCCTCATTCAGTAAGGGGCTCACAGTTTCCTTGACTTTCTTCTTGTTACTAACATACCTGAAGAAACTCATCTTGTTACTCTTAACATCTCTTGCTAGCTGCAACTCCAAGTGTGATTTGGCCTTCCTGATTTCACTCCTGCATGCCTGAGCAATATTTTTATACTCCTCCCTGGTCATTTATCCAATCTTCCACTTCTTTTTTAAGTGGTTGTCATAGTATAAATCCCAATTCTGAACCTTAGCTTCCAAAATATGGGTACTAGCATGAATTCCCCTAAGCTTAATTACCAGCTTAGATCCTGTAGTGCTGCCACCAATCAGGACTTAGAGTAGAGTGCCTAATAAACTCTGGTCTCCCTCAAAACCTTCCCTGGGGACCCCCAAGACCCAAATTCCTTGAGTCTCACAACAAAGGGGAATAAACCATTTCCCTTCCCCCTCCTCCCCTCCAGGTGTTCCCTCCCTGGGCTCCTGGAGAGATATACAGATTCAAGCTCCGTGAATCTAAACAAAGGGATTCCCCCTTCCCCTTTCTTCCTCCCAGATCTTTCCCACCCTGGGTACACTAGGAGATCACCGTGATTCAAACTCCTTGAATCACAACACAGAGAAATCAGGTGGGTTCCTCCCCCTTTCTCTGCCCCTCCCTTCTCCTTCCCTGTTAAGTACAGACTCAATTCCCTTGAGCCTCAACAAGGGGAAAAATCAGACAGGTCTTAAAAGCAAAACTTTTAATAAAAAAAAATAATTGTAAATTGAAGATGAAATATTACAGGGTCTGTCAGCTTATAGAAACTGGAGAAAAAAGCCTCCTCCAGCAGAAATACAATTTAAAATACTTTTAGCCAAATACACATTAGACCCCTACCAGCCAGATACACATTTGCAAATAAAGCAAAAATAATCAAAAAGACTAAACCGCCTTTCTATCTTTTTAACTTAATAAATTGGAATAGAAGATTAGAGAGCCTGTAGGTACGTGTGGTCACTCTCAGAGCCCAGAGAGAACAAAGCAAAACCCAAAAAACACAAACAAAGGCATCCCTCCACCGAGATTCAAAAGTATCTTGTCTCCTGATTGGTCCCCTGGTCACGTGTTTGGTTCCCTGTTTGTTAACCCTTTACAGGTTAAAAGAGACATTAACCCTTAACTATCTGTTTATGACACGCCCCCCAAATCGCAAACAGTGGGGAACCTCACTGGCGGTGATTTCTTCCTAGAACTTTAGAATAAACAGATTAGTACAACACATGCACCTTTACATATACTACTAAGTATGTAAACTACAAGACTTTCTACATTTTAAGGACAAATTTTAACCAATGGATTCTGGGAAACTTTCACGAGAGAATGCATTAGCTACTTTGTTAGAAGCTCCTGAAATGTGTTGAATTTTAAAATCAAAATCTTAGAGAGCTAAACTGCATTGAAGCAGTTTTTTTGTTGTTTCCCTTGGCAGTATGAAGCTACTTTAGTGCAGCATGGTTGGTTTATAGCTGGAACCACCGTCCCCAAACGTATTGGTGTAGCTTTTCCAAGGCGTACACAATGACGCAGCATTCCTTTTCACTGACTTTCCCTCTCACGAGAAACACGACAGGATGGAAGTTGTGATCTGTTGCTTCCTGCATGAGAACTGCTCCTATACCATGCTCAGATGCATCCATGGTTACTAGGAATGGCCTGTCAAAGTCCGGGGCCCTGAGCACAGGGTCAGACATGAGTGTTGCCTTAAGTTGGGTAAAGGCCTTTTAACACTCATCAGTGCACTTAACTGCATTTGGCTGGGTCTTTTTGGTCAGGTCGGTCAGTGGGGCAGCGATTTGGCTGTAGTGTGGTACAAATCGCCTATAATACCCGGCCAAACCTAAGAAGGATTGGACCTGTTTCTTTGACTTTGGGACAGGTCACTTTTGGATAGCATCCACCTTGACCTGTAGGGAGTTTATGGTTCCTCGACCCACCTGGTGTCCCAGGTAAGTCACTCTGTTTTGGCCTTTTTGACACTTTTTGGCCTTAACAGTTAGTCCTGCCTGCCTGATGCGCTCAAAGACTTTTTCCAGGTGTTCTAGGAGTTCGGGCCAGAAGTCAGAAAAAATGGCCACATCATCGAGGTAGGCAACTGCATATTCTCGCAATCCTGCTAGTAGGCCATCTACCAGCCTTTGGAAGGTGGTGGGTGCATTTCGCAGCCCAAAAGGAAGTACATTAAATTCATACACCCCCGCATGAGTGATGAATGCTGACCTTTCCTTGGCAGGTTCATCTAGTGGTACTTGCCAGTACCCCTTGGTTAAGTCTATTGTAGATATGAATTGGGCACGTCCCAACTTTTCCAATAGCTCTTTGGTGCGTGGCGTTGGATAGTTGTTTGGACGAGTTACCACATTTAACTTATGGCAGTCCATGCAAAAGCGTATTTCCCCATCTGGTTTGGGTACCAGAACCACTGGAGATGCCCCTGCACTGGTAGATGAGCGGATTATACCCATCTGTAGCATGTTTTGGATCTCCTGTTGTATAGCAGTTTGGGCATGAGGAGACAACCGGTAGGGTGGGGTTCTAATTGGGTGAGCATTATCTGTGTCAATGGAGTGGTATGCCTGTTCTGTCCGTCCTGTGGTGGCTGAGAACAATGGGATGAAGCTAGTGCACAGCTCCTTGATTTGTCGCCGCTGCAGATGTTCCAGGGTTGTGGAGAGGTTCACCTCGTCCATGCCACTGTCACTTTTTCCTTCGTAGTAGACACCTTCAGGCCACTCAGCGTCATCTTCTCCCTGGGCTGTAAACTGACAAACCTGTAAGTCTCTGGAATAAAAGGGCTTGAGAAAATTAACATGGTACAGTCTGGGCTTTAGGGAGGAATTGGGAAATGCTATGAGGTAGTTAACAGCTCCCAGTCACTCTTGGACTGTGAATGGCCCTTCCCATGATGCTTCCATCTTATGGGCCTGTTGCGCCTTCAAGACCATAACCTGGTCTCCTACCTTGAAGGAATGCTCTCTAGTATGTTTACCATACCAGGCCTTTTTTTGTTTTTGAGCATCCTTTAGGTTTTCTTTAGCAAGGGCTAAAGAGTGTCGGAGGGTGTTTTGTAGGTTGCGTAAATCCCTCCCATTGCTGCTTCAGCAACTGTAATAGCTCCTTAACCTTGTGGCCATACACAAGCTCAAACGGTGAAAACCCTAAACTGGGATGTGGTACAGCCCTGTAGGCAAAAAGCAATTGTTGCAACACTAGGTCCCAGTCATTGGACTGTTCATTGACAAATTTACGTATCCGCCCACTCTCAAAATTTCCCTTCGCTCCAAGAGTATTAGAGAGGCATCTTGGCCTGGGGATCTTTGGTGTGAGGGTGGTGTAATGAACTGCACTCAGCTGGGGTTCTTTGGGCAGTTGGCCTTTATATGTCCCAGTTCATTACATTTAAAGCATCGCCCAGCTGACTGGTCACTGGGCCGAGGTGGGTTACTGGAGACTGGTAAGGCAGGAGAATAGGGTGTCTGTGGCTTCCCTCGGGTTGTAGGTGGGGTCTTGGGTTGCCCTCATTTATAGGGTTTATTGTCAGTGTGCCCCTGGGGTATTCGTTCCCCTTGACAGTAGCTTTTTTCTTTTTTGCCACTTCCATCCATTTGGCTCCAATCTCCCCTGCCTCGGTTACCATTTTGAGTTTCCCATTTAGGATGTACCTCTCTGTTTCCTCAGGAACACCATCTAAGAGCTGCTCCATTTGTATCAGGAGGTGCAGCTCATCCATATTGTTAATCTTTTAATCTTTGTCCCTGATATCCAGGCCTCATAATTCTTTGCAATGTGGTAGGCGTGTCGGGGGAATGACACATCTGGTTTCCATTTTAGAGCTGTGAACCGCCGACGAGTATGCTCAGGTGTTATTCCCATTCTGTATCTGGTCTTGGTTTGAAAAAGTTTATAATCTTTCATGTTCTCCTTAGGCATTTCAGCCACCACCTCTGCTAAAGGTCCACTAAGCTGTGGCCTCAGTTCTATCATGTACTAGTCTTCAGAGATGTTGTACCCAAGGCAGGCTCTTTCAAAATATTCCAAGAAGGCCTCAGTGTCATCACCTGCCTTGTAGATGGGAAATTTCTTGGGATGTGGAACAGTAACTGGTGAAGGGTTGTTAGGGTTGACTGGAGCATGCTGCCTAGCCTGCGCTAATTCCAGGGCCTGCCGGTGGGCCTCCCTCTGGAGTTCCAACTCTTTCTCTTTTATTTCCAGCTCTCTCCTGTGGGCAGCCTCTCTTTCTCTTTTTTCAACTCCATCTCTTGTAGTTTTTTTTCCATGTCTCGCCTGTGGTCTGCATCTTTGATTTGTTTCTCTGCATTCAGTTTTGCCCTGGAAGTCATGTTTCCTGCTTTTTTGGTGTTGGGGCACCCTCTGCTGGTTCACTGCCTGAACTACTGCTTCTTTGTTGCCTCCTTGGGTTTGCCTAGCAGCAGTGCCTTTTTTAATTTCTTCTACCTAATTTTTCGCATTTAAATTAAAACAAAAGAAAACCCTTTGGTATGCAAATGTGTTCTGCTGGTGTCTGTTGCTGACCACTTATGCCTGCTTTGTTTAACAAACGACTCTTGTTAAACCTTAATCTCTCTGCCTTCAGTGTACTCAAAAAGAAGAGAGAAAGAAAAAAAACCTGCAGACTTGCTTTTAAAATCCCCCTTTTCTCTGCTTATAACCAGCTAGCAGAGAAAAAAGAAAAATAATAATCTTACTGGCTTTTGGATTCTTATCCCAACTCTGCACATCATGTCATAGTATAATTCCCAATTCTGAACCTTAGCGTCCAAAATATGGGTACTAGCATGAATTCCCCTAAGCTTAATTACTGGCTTAGAACTCTGGTCTCCCCCAAAACCTCCGCTGGGGACCCCCAAGACCCAAATTCCTTGAGTCTCACAACAAAGGGGAATAAACTATTTCCCTTCCCCCTCCTCCCCTCCAGGTGTTCCCTCCCTGGGCTCCTGGAGAGATATACAGATTCAAGCTCCGTGAATCTAAACAAAGAGATTCCCTCTTCTCCTTTCTTCCTCCCAGATCTTTCCCACCCTAGGTACACTAGGAGATCACCGTGATTCAAACTCCTTGAATCACAACACAGAGAAATCAGGTGGGTTTCCCCCCCTTTCTCTGCCCCTCCCTTCTCCTTCCCTGTTAAGTACAGACTCAATTCCCTTGAGCCTCAACAAGGGGAAAAATCAGACAGGTCTTAAAAGCAAAACTTTTAATAAAAAAAAATCACTGTAAATTGAAGATGGAATATTACAGGGTCTGTCAGCTTATAGAAACTGGAGAAAAAAGCCTTCTCCAGCAGAAATACAATTTAAAATACTTTTAGCCAAATACACATTAGACCCCTACCAGCCAGATACACATTTGCAAATAAAGCAAAAATAATCAAAAAGACTAAACTGCCTTTCTACCTTTTTTACTTACTAAATTGGAATAGAAGATTAGAGAGCCTGTAGGTACGTGTGGTCACTCTTGGAGCCCAGAGAGAACAAAGCAAAACCCAAAAAACACAAACAAAGGCTTCTCTGCACCGAGATTTGAAAGTATCTTGTCTCCTGATTGGTCCCCTGGTCAGGTGTTTGGTTCCCTGTTTGTTAACCCTTTCCAGGTAAAAGAGACATTAACCTTTAACTATCCATTTATGACAGTGGTAACAGCTAATTTAGTCCCCATCATTTTGTATGTATAGTTGGAATTGTGTTTTTCCAGTGTGCATTACTTTGCACATATCAATACTGAATTTTATCTACAATTTGGTTGTCCAGTCACACAGTTTGTGAGATCCCTTTGTAACTCTTCGCAGTCAGCTTCAAATTGAAGTATCTTGAGTAATTTGGTAACTTTCACAAATTTTGCCTCCTGTTTACAGATCATTTAAGAATATGTTGAGCAATACTGGTCCTAGTGTAGTTTCTTGTAGGACCCTGCTATTTACTTTTCTCCACTGTGAAAACTAACCATTTACTCCTATACTTTGTGTCTTATCATTTAGCCAATTACTGACCCATGATAGCACCTTTCCATGCATCCTGTGACTGCTGAGTTTGCTGAAAAGCATTTGAGGCGGGACTAGGGTGGTCACACACACATTCCCGGAATACTAGAGATCCCTGCACTTCCAGGAACAGCGTTGGGCTCCCCGCTACCAATGTGACCTTATTATGCTGCATGGTGGATGCCATGTTAAAGGAAGTGCTGCCCTGCTTCTGCAGGTTGGGCAACAAATCAGCCAAAAAGAAGACTGTCTGGTATAAAACTGGTCAAGTGGGCCCCAACTCCATCTTCCCTCGCCCGAAGCTTGGCCCATCACTTCCATTCAGATCGGAACCCTTATTACTCCCACTCCATTGAGACCCCTCTCACTCCGAGGTCCCTCTCAACCACTTCAGCCAGCCCCACTGAGATTACCCTGTTTAGTTTGGTGAAAATTGGAAAGGCCTGATTTTAGTGGCCAGCTTTTACAGTTTTCCAATCTTTACCATCATCCATTGAGTTCTGACCAGAGTGGGCCAGGAGCTGGCCATAGAGGGGACCCGGCCCAGCTGGGTGAACAGCTTGGCCTAGAGAAGCAAGGAAGTATGTGACATTCTAGTTAATTAATGATAATGATTAATGAGGTACTAGCAGAGTATGGGGCCCACACAATGGGAACCAGACAGGATTTTGCTCTTCCTCTGGCTTGGTAAAAGAGAAACACATTATCCCCCAGCAACATGAGGTCTAAACTTGGCCCGTGGACTCCATGTGCATAGCACACCTCAAATGCAGTCAGCTCTGGGGTGGGGCAACTGGGTAATGACTCCACAGTGGCACCACATGAGGAAAGCTCACCCAGCACTGAGAATGAGCAAGCTCTGAGGCGAGGGAGCAGCCACAAAGTGACACCACATGGGGATGGCTAACCCAGCACTGATGTGTGGGGGGGTGAGTGTCCTAGCTTCAGGGAATGGACCTTGTTCAATGGGTGGACAGAGAGAGGGATCCCAGCACCTCTTAGAGAACACAGCACTGCCTTAGTATTGCCAACCATTGGCTGGGATTTACCATGTGTCCAAGGGGCTGCTGTGGTGGCTTTCAATGTGGCCTCATCTTGACACCTTACCTGTTGTGTTTGAGGGGGTGAGCTCTGTGTGTGTGTTTGATGGGGGTGGGGTTAGAAGACTAGGGGGCACTGAGGGGAAGAAGGAGGGGTCTCCCTGGCCCTCTTGTGGGTGTCCACAGATCATTCAGGGTTCAAATCCAGATCTCGCTACTCCCACCCACTCCAGAGACCAAGTCCCAGAGAGCCAGTGGCTCACAGAGCAGACATCAGCCACTCTCTTCTTCACAAAATCACAAAACAATGCCACACTGGGATGGCTTACCCGGCGCTGAGGGGTGTGTGTGTGTGTGTGTGTGTGTGTCCCTGCTTCTGGGAATGGGGCCTGAGTAGTGGGTGGAGAGAGCAAGACAACCCAGCACCTCCTGGAAGACAAAGCACTGCCTGAGTACTGCCAACCCCTGGCTGGGATTAGCCAAGTGCCTAGGGGGCTGGCACTGCAGGCTTTCAATGTGGCCTTATCTTGACACCCACCGTGTTTTGTTTGAGAGGGTGAGCTGTGTGTGTGGGGTGGGAGGGCAGAAGGCTGGGGGATGAGAGGCAGGGACATCTCCCTGGCACTGTTCTGGGTGTCCACATATCGTTCAGGGATCAAATCCAGATCTGGCAGTTCCTACACACCCCAGAGACGAAGTCCCAGGGACCCAGTGGCTCAGAGAGCAGATATCAGGCCTCTCTCACTCAGCTCCCTTCACAGAGGAGGCAGAAAGAAGAGGCTACTGAGATCTCACATCCAGCTTCCTTCTTGCTTTGATTTGTCCCTGGCTGCTGCATTGTTCTGCCATCTGCCCCTCACAGCTCCAACCACTAACCCGACCAGGCACAAAGTCAGCCTAGCAATTAGTAGAAGGTTTCTAACCATCTGAAGGAGGAGGTTCGGCAGCAGCCCCACAGAGGAGTTTTGGGGGCACACAACTTTGTTCGTTTCAACACAGAGGTAGAGAAATGTATGAGTGTGATTGCATGATGGAGCTGCTTGTGATGGTGGAGACAGGGCTGAGCAGCCCATGGGCTCACTTCCAGTTAATGTCCTGTGTTCCGAAAGCTCATGCTTAAGGTTTCATCTGGCCACCAGCAGGTGTCAGGAAGGGATCCCCCCGACCAATATATTGTGAGAGGGTTTATTTTATTTTGTTTTACTCCCCTTCCTCTGTAGCTCCTGGCAATGACCACAGCTGGAGATTGGGGCCTGGGGGCGGGGCCAGGCTCTGAAGTGGCACAGAGCATTGTCTGTCTCTCTCGAGTGGTTGGCTGGCTGATTCTTGCTCACATGCCCGGGCTCTCACTGATCAGCATATGTGGGGTGGGGAAGGATTTTTCCCTCAGTTCAGATGAGCAGTCACTTTGTCATGGAAGGGGCAGGGGGTCGCCTTCCTTTGCAGCGTGTGGGTGCGGTCACTCACCAGCACTATCTGGATGGGTCTCATTTAACCATTTCCCTGCCACAGCTGAGGTCTCAGGCACTGGTGCATCTTAGTCCCACCTGCTCTGCCTATAGCAAATAATAATCTAGGCCCTAAAGGTGCTAATTCTGTGTTCTCATTTCAGGTGCTCTCGGTGGCCTGTGCTATATGGGGGGAAGGAATAGGTGACTGGGTGGTCCCTTCTGGCTGCCCCCAGAGCCCAGAACTTCCTGACTTCCTGCCCTAATGTTCAGTGGTGGAGCCAGGTGGAGGGAAGTGGGGACCGGAAAAACAAAGGCGCCACCTGCTTCAGTGCTTTTACTGACGGAGCAGCGCTCCGGGTCTTCAGTGGCACCTCAGCAGCGTGACCTTCACTCGCTCCACTGGTCTTCGGCAGCATTTTGGTGATGAAGCTTCAGTGCCGCCTCCTGCATAGCACAGACCCCGAGGGCTGCCCTGTCAGTAAAAGTGTCTCAGTGGGTGGCACCTTTTTTTCTTTCATTCTCAGGTGAGTAAAATTAAAAAGGTGCCACTTGTGCTTGGTGGGGGAGCGGCTGCTGCCCTGCTTCCCCCCTAGCTATGCTACTGCCAATGTTTTATCCCTCTGGCACCAGTTCCCTATCAGAGCTGGGAACAGAACCCATTAGTCCTGATTCTCAGCCTCACCCACACTGACCACTACACCTGACTATCCTTCTTCCATGGAGCTCTGCTGATTTACACTAGCTGGGGATCTGGGACATTGTTTTTTCCACTAACACCCATTCAGTTCCAATGACTAATTGACATGGTGGAGAAAGGTACTCGAATTTCAGTTCTAATCCCTTCACCTCTTCAATGCAGGTGTTAGTGCTTCCAGGAAACATCTCCCAGTCCTCCCTGTAATATCCTAAGAAAACCAGGGAAGACCACATCCATTTCAGCCTCACCCAGTGTAATTTGCACTGTGAATTTAAACTGATATAGTTAAATGAATGCCAAAAGGGATGTGGATGTTCTTAATTCTGTTGAAACCTGATTATTCTGGTTTAGTTTAAATTAATTAAGAATAGGTTTAAACTACACTGAAATCAGCTTCTTTGTGACCAAGGTGTGTCCACACAGTAGTGTAACTACATCAGTTTAAAAGCCAATTCAAGTTATATGAATTGCTAAGGCTTAAAATTATTGATAGCATCCAGTAAACATTATTGTACTGGCCAATAGCTCTTCAGCAAAGAGCAGATTTTCATTTTAGACTGATAGGCAGACAACTAGATAAACAAAAAAGTAAGTGTGAGAATAGATAGGCAGTTAGATAGACAGATATGTCTCAGTTTAAAAGAAATAGAAAAGTGCTTTAAAACATTTTGGATGGATTGTTTTTCTCTTTCTTTCCTAAAGTAGTAAGAAAAAAACAAAATACAGTTCCTTTGTAAACCTCCTTCCAGTGATATTCTGATCTGTTGTATATTCTCTGCTCTAAGATAATCAGATCAGATACTTCTCTGGGTTTCTCCGGGTCCCAGAATTGACACAGGATATTTTACATCAAATTTGGAAATACATAAAAATATATTTATTGATTTAACACTTCCCATTTATCTATTTTAATTTTACCAATCTAATCTACGAATTAATAAAATACATATTTACCACTTTAATATTTGACTTTAACCTGGGAATTAGCATAATATAGTGTTCATAACCCAATATTTCAACAAATTCTGGAAATTTGTCCTATACAGAATTATTAACTCAATATTTTAATCGGTTCTGCAGGTTAAAAAAATGAGAACCATAAATGTAATATTTTAACCAAATCTAAAAACGTATGCAGTTTTCAGTTTTTGTTTTTTTCATAAAAACTAGACATTTATATACATATTAGCTTAAAATTATAACCATTTATAGTACCATTTATCATTAATACAATTTTAAGTACCATCTGTGAAGTACCATTTATCATTAATACAATTTTAATAACATCTGGAAAATAGTACAAAATATACTTACTAACGTAATATTTAATCAAATCTAGAGAAAAGTAATGTTTAATTCTTAATTTACTATTTTAATGAAAATAAGAATATATCATTACTAAATATGTTAATGATAATAGGAATTCTTGTCAGAGGTGTTGTCAGATGCTACCAGTGTGGTGCTCTGCTCTCTCCAGTGTTGGTATCACTCGGCTGTGTGCATGTGTTTCGTCTGTGTGCTGTCCCAGCTCTTCAAAGATAGCTGCCACAGCAGACCCGAAGAGAACCCCCAATGACCACAGAGTCTAGTAAGGTATGAAGGCACTTCGGCCAGGTTTATTGCCGTACTGGACACAATAATAGTTCCCTGTAGACTTCTTAGTCTAATTCAGGGCATACTACGAGTATGTGCCCCTGGTCAATGGACTCGGCTCAATCAGTGGCGGGACTTTCCACTGCCCCCTCAGCCGGACAAAGACATCGCCCCAGGGATGCATTCTTATACACAGCTACAAACAAGTTACACATCACTCCTGACGTATTGAGGTGCAACCCCTCTACTTAGCAAGGTACAACCCCTCTACGTAGTAAGTGCCGCCTCTCACCTTGTACATGTTGGTTAGAACAAAACAACTCTATCCATCATATTACCCTTTTGGCCCTGTCATTGGGATGGATCAGCCTGTTCCTTGTTATCTGTGTGGAATGTGCAAGTATGTGAATGTTCTGATTTCTAGTGTTCAGTACCTTTTAGGTACGTATCTTCTTGCAGTATCAGCCCTTTCCTTGCCAGCTTCTGTGAGCAGAGCCTGCCTCTGGCTCACAGCTTAACTTTGCTTTATGTTAGCAAAGTCTTGACCATTACTTTAGTTCAGGTCTCAGGCCTCATACCGGGCCTCTGATACCAATGTTTATGTCTCAGGGTCTCCTCTTACTACACCATTTATCATTAATACAATTCTAATAACATCTGGAAAGTAGTACAAAATATACTTACTAACATAATATTTAATCAAATCTAGACAAAAGTAATGTATAATTCTTAATTTACTATTTTAATGAAAATAAGTCTATATCATTATTAAATATGTTAATGATAATAGGAATTCTTATCCAATATAATTATTAATGCAACACGTTTAATAAATATGGAAATCATCACAATATATACTTATTAATGTAAGATTTCAATCAAAAATCTATAAATTAACATAGTATGTAAATATTAATTTAACGTGTGAAATGAATCTGGAAAACAATAATATATGGACTTACTATTAATGAGAAATGAATACAATATCTACTTCTTAATTTATTATATTAGTTAAAATGGTAATTCATGATATACATAATTATTCATTTGTTATTTAAATGGGAAGTAGAAATTGATAACATATATTGGTATAAAATTATTTTAAATATACGAATTGAAATCTTAGGTAGTTATTTATTTTTAATCAAAATTTTGAATACTTTTCATTTTAATCAAATTAATATAGCATGCTGTTGTTAATTTTACAGTCTGAGTCTCAAAATTAATATAAACTGTAACTCTTAATTTACCAATTTAATCTATTTTGGAAAATATAATGTGTAAAATGCTTGGGGCACAGACATTTTTTTTAAATATACACTAATATAAACCATAAATACTATAATTCTCATTTGACTCTATACATTCATTTCAAGCACAATAATAATTTGTAGAGTTTAATCATATTGATACATTCATATAGATTTTTATATATTTGATCTAGATTTTCCTTCAGCAGAGCCTTTTGGGCCAATCCATGATTAATGTCATCCTTGGAGCTGTCCAAGGAATTTTTAAAGGTCCTCTCGAATCAGTTCTGTGCCACTCATTAGCTAGACGGGGGGAAGGTTTGGGGTACATTTGCCTAAGGTGCTTTACTGGTTTAGGATTCCAATCCTATTTACCAAAGGGATTTAGGACCAGACACTCAAGTGGATTTAGGTGCCCAAATGTGAAGCCCCAGCCCAGTCAATTCCTTGTTAGTCTTGAAGAATAGGGAGGAGGGGACATTAAAGCAGCTCATTCTGCTTCTGTGGCATCATCCACTGTTTTGACCATCACAGATGGGGTTTGTGAGCCTAGCCAGGTCCATAGGAGCTGATCAAGCTATGGAAGCAGGAGCAAGAGTCCATTGGTCAGGCAGAACAGCTGGCTCAATACCTCAGTGCAGGATCTTTATCCAGTGCAGAGGGTTTCCAAAGGCAGAATAAACCCAGCTCAGTGTCAGATCCCAGGCAAAATTTGAAATATGATATGCAGGAAAGAGAGAGAGAAAGTGGTTGTGATTGTGTGTGTGCTAGATCCTACTACTGTAACCATTAGACCCCTCTCCCCTCCCAGCATTCTGGGTAGAACCTGTGAATCCTCTTGATTGTTTCCTTTCATCTCCAGGGCCCCCTGATACATCCAGCCAACGACACTATCCCAGTGACCAAGTTCATCCTGCTGGGTTTCACCTCCATAGACTGGGAGAGCCGCACTTTCCTCTGTGCCCTTCTCTCCTCCGCCTACACTGGGACACTAGCAGGCAACCTGTGCATTGTGTGGACCGTGCTGCGGGACTCCTGCCTCCAACGCTTGCCCATGTACATCCTGCTGGGGAACTTCTCCTGGCTGGAGATCTCCTACCACGGTGCCAAAGATGCTCTCTGATCTGGTGTCCCCTGGCCTTTCCATCTCCTTCCCTGCCTGCTTTATGCAGTTCTATTCCTTCTTGTCCATGGGGGCTACCAAGTGCCTCTTCCTTGCTGCCATGGCCTTGGATAGGTACCTGGCCATCTGCCACCCCCTGTGCTACCCCGTTCTCATGTCCCCACACAGCTGCTGGGTGCTGGTCTCCTCCTGCTGGCTTATCGGCTTCCTGTGGGTCATAGTGCCTGTCACTCTCATCTCCCAACTCTCCTTCTGTGGCACCAACACCCTGGATCATTTTGTCTGTGACCCAGCCCCATTGCTGGCTGCCTCCTACACCCCAGCTCCCCAGGCTGAACATTCCGGCTATGCCCTGAGCTCCCTCATAATCTTTGCCACCATCCTCTTCATCCTGGCATCCTATGGGCTAGTCACCAGAGCTGTGCTGAGTCTGCCAGCTGGGGCTGGGCGGCACAAGGCCTTCTCCACCTGCTCCTCACACCTGGCTGTTGTGGGCCTGTTCTACGGCTCTGGCATGGTCAACTATGTCAGCCCGGCAGCCTCGGGGGCCAGTGGGAAGGTGGTGACTCTCTTCTACACAGTGGGGACCCCCCTGCTCAACCAGCTGATCTACAGCCTGAGGAACAAGGAGATGAAGCAGGTCTCTTAAGAGGACCCTGCTAGGGGAGCAGTAGGGGTTCTGCTCTGTCCGCACTCTGCAGGGACTGGCTGGTCAGAGGGGTGGGCAATGGGATATGGGGACTTTTCCTTCTGGGGGCTCAGACCCCAATGAAGCAGGGGGAGCACACACATCATTTTGCATTACCTCTAGATCGTACTATAAAATTTCCCATTTGACAATGTACTCAGAACACAACTGAGAACTGGAGGAGAGGGCGGAAGTGTGTGTGTGTGTGTGTGTATGTGTCTTTGCTGGAGGAAATATGCCCTGCTCAATGTGTGTGTGTGTGTGTGTGTGTGTGTGTGTGTGTGTGTGTGTGGAAGACAGGAGACTGAAATGAATGTGTGTGCAGGGAGGCTGGCTTGTATATCTGTCTAGTGATATTTGAATACAGTTATCGGATAAATTTGTCACCACACTTAGATCCCAAATGTTTTTAATATTATTTCCAACTTTTGGTAAAAAGCTACTGTTAAATAAGTTTCTATTACAAGAAAAGATTGACCAGTTCTGTTTATAATTTTTTTTTAATGTCAGGATTAGTGGAAAAGGCAACCAAAGAGAATTCTAGTTTAAACTTTATGGACAAAAATAGAACTAGAAATGTTGTATAAAAGAATTAACTCTAATTATCTGTGAAAGTAAAGAATGGATTTTATTAAATCACACTGCTTACTAATCAGATGAGAAACATTAATATTCAACAACTGTGTATAAGGAGAAAAGAATAACCATGTAATATAAAATCCATATTGCTAATTTGGAACATTCTATAATAATATTATGGTATTTAGAAAATTACTTATGATACATAAAATATTCTTCTTTTAAAAGATTTTCCTGAAAAGACTTTGATTTCTCTGATTTTTTTTCCCTTTTGAAATTATTCATAGATTTTTAGCAAAAATTATCAAACTCAGATCCTCAGCTGATTGAAGACTTTCAGGGAGTGACGTCAAATTTCATTAGCTATGGATCTGGCCCACATAGCCTATGGAACTATGCTGATTTACACTACCTGGGATTCTTGTCCATTGACTCCAATGGAGTTGCATTTATTTAAACCAGCTGGGGATTTTGCTTATTGACTGCAATAGACCTATGAACATTTACATGGGCTAGGGATCTTGCTTTCTAAGCTCAGGCAGCTAGGCTGATTTACACCAGCTGGCCCCAGAGACCTCATTGATGATTCAGGCCCTTGGCTCTGACTTATTTCTGAACACAATTTTTCATGATTGACCAGCATTTGATCTCTTTTTCACATGACAGGTATATATATCCCCTCTATGACATACTGAGATCTGGTATCTAATAGCAATGACCCTTCAAGAATAAATCATGTCTTTTTTTTTCCCCCTGGCATCAGCATTCTATTCATCAGTCTCTGATAATGGCCTTTTTTATCTCAGTGTTTCTCAGCGTGTAAATCATCAGGTTTAGCATGGGAGTGACTTGAGTGTACAGAACTGAGACCATCTTGCCATGGGGAGTTTCTTGAAGGGCTGAGCATAGACAACAATGTTTTGGAATGAAAATTAAGCTCACAATGATGATCTGGGCTCCACAGGTGGTCAAAGCCTTAGGATTTCCTTCTGTGACATATGTCTTTATCTTGACTGAGATGACAGTGTACAAAGTGAATAGAATGATGAAGACTATGATGGGGAGCAGCCCACCATTGGAGACCATCAGTATTTCGATCAAGTAAGTATTGTTGCAGGCCAGTTTGATGACTTGAGGGACATCACAATAGAAATTGTCTAGGACATTAGGACCACAGAATGGTAACTGGAGTATCAGTTCAATCTGTACAGTAGAATGAGCAAATCCACCTATCCATGCCGTTGTCACCAGCCCCGCCGCACACATCCTGGTTCATGAGAGTCAAGTATCGCAGTGGTTTATAGATGGCCATATACCTATCCACAGCCATAATCACAAGTCAAAACATTGTTGCAGCACTGATTAAGTAGAAGAAGAGCATCTGGAGCAGGCAGTCATTGAATGAGCTGATATTGCATTGAGAGAGGAGACCTGATAGCAGTTTTGGGGCATTAACTGAGGAGTCGTTGACATCTAGATAATACTTAGTCCTACTATGAGTGCTTTTTTTTTTCCAGTCAAAAAATGTTGATTCCAACAAATCCCCTTTTATGAGACAGATTTTTTTTTTTTTGCAGATGAATGTCAACCACTGCTAATAAACTCGTGTATAGCAAGTGTGAGTAGTGGTGCAGGGATCATTTGGGAAAATCAGAGAGGGAGAGCATAGCTGTGTCACTATTCAGAGTTATTCAAGGTGTCCAGACTGAATCACTACTACCTTCTTACAGCATGAGACAGGCTTGTACCCAGCAGGTTAAACCTTCCCCAAACACCAAACACAAGCTCTCCACTTTGAGTTCCACATGTGCAACTTTGTCATCATGCAAACTAACTGTTTATACATCCCACTTTGTCACAGTTGAGTGCCCAGTCCCCTCTCTTCTGGACACCTGCGTTGCACATCAATTCCCTGCCTCTGCGGAAGTCACACACCCCAGCTCAATGGTTTCATTGCAATTCCACGCTCTTCTTGCCACAAAGCACTTAGCCCTGTCTGTGATGAAGTGGAAATTTTCTTAATTTTTTTTATGAATTTAGTGTGGGCCTCAGTTTCCTCTGTGCATTGCACAAATATCTAGGTAGTAGGACAAGGTTGTGTGATGGTGGCAGAGACCCTTAGAGGGTAGGTGTGACTGCCGTCTATTTCCCTGGACTCAGACAATGGCCGGAAACTCTGTATCCCGGCAATTGATGGCCTGGGCCCACCCTGCAAGAGCCAGCCAGAGGAGTTGGAGAATGAAGAGAGATGTGGAGGTCAGGTGACCAGTTTACCCAGGAAACAGCACAAAGGATGCAGGAGGAGCAACTGAGAGTAACTGACGGGGGCTTCAGTGACCTCATTATGTTTGTATTTTGGCATGATAGGCTGTCCTCTTCACACCCTGCTGTCAGTGACCTCTGTGCAGACCAATCTGTCACATCCTGGAGCGCAATCCAGACTAGTGAGGAGATGTTTCACCACCTGCCCTGTTAACCTGGGTGCCTTAATTGCTCTGTTGTTGTGATTCTCTTCTCTGGGCACCAGCAGCCAGTGTAGAACTTGCTGGAGGTCAAGGTATGGCTATTATATGAACCGAAGTAAGTGGTGAACCAAAGAATGCCTCGCTAGAATAGTAACCACTAACATTCTTAGGAAGATGGTACAGGAAAACACAGACCCCCTGTCAGATAAGGAGGAATGACAGGATAATGGAAGAAGATGTTTTGTTCAACCTATCCAGTACAAGGTACAAGTATGGTAACTAATAACGTCTGGAGTGTAATACATAAATTGTTTGTCTCAATGTATAAAAGGAGAGTTCTAAATGAATTGACAATGGCATATCAATATTCCTTAACTTCAGGGTACAAGACATCACTATATCAGACACACACAGTGTGCACAGAGGTAATAAAACACAGTTTCCATCCTACAACCTTTGTATATGCAAAAAACCCTCATGGTCCTCAGATTGCCCCCTTTCCTCAGTGGAAGTAGAGTTATAGGAAGGGCAGCTTTGTATTGGCCATGGGGACAACACTATGTGATGGGCAAACATGTGCTAGTGAACCTATAGCTTGGTATGCAGGTTACTGATATTGTGCTTTGTTGACAATAAACCTGGTTGACCTTTCATCACCAGATTGAGCCTGTGGTCTTTCTTTATGATTAACGTTGAGGTCTGCTGAATCAGCCAGCTACATTGGTGCAGCTAACACTGGCTCTTGGGAACAACAGAAGAGTTACCCAGGGAAAGCCGTGCACAGAACAGCAGGCTGCAGACAAGTATTCAGGTCACATCCCACATGTCTGTGCATCCCTGGATCAGCCACTGTGACTCCAGAAGCCTGCTAGCAACACCCTAGTCACACTCCCTTGTCTCCACGAGCCTTGGTGGCTACTCACAAGGTGACCCCAACACACTTCAACTCCTGACTTTTCCCCAAACTATGTGCCCTGAAGTATCCAGGCCTCTCCTGCAACATTCAGAGAAATAATAAAGTTTGTTTCCTCCTTTAAAGAAGAAAAAAAAACACTGCAGGTTATTAACTTAGCTGGGGTAAATACATGCTTTCCTGCAAACACAGCACTGAGACTAACAGGGCTGCTACACTGAAACCTGAGCACTGAGACTGTTTATTGTAAAAATAAAACAAATTTATTAACAAAGAGACATAGGTTAAGTGATGCCCAACAAAACCTATTAAAAGCAGAGATGATTCAAAGCAAGTAAAAGTGAAAACACACACCTAAAAGCCTAAAACTCAATCTAGCAAGGTATAAGCTTTGTTCAAGAAGCTGTTTTCCTCATTTGGTTATTTATTTGGCTGTCCAACACACACATACACACCTCTTTCCCCCTCTATCGTTAGCTATCATCAAAATTACAAGGAGGAAAAATTTAACAAAATAAACTAAAGTACCATTTGTGAGATAAAAATACATAATGTGTATGAACATATTTGTGTGTAGGACTTAAGAGTGTGGGAGAGAGAGTTAATTCTTTGGGATAGATGTTCATTTGTCAGTGAGGATGTGTGTGCAAAGTTTGTTTGGAGGTGTTATAGAGAATGAGATGTGGGGTATGTACAATGGATATCTGTGGAGAAGGTTCAGTGTGTTGAGAGGTGTAAGATGGAGATTGCTGAAGAGTGTGTGTGTGTGCGCACGCTTTTGTGTGTGTGTGTGAGAGAGAGAGAAAGTGGTGAGGTATATGTGGGGTTGGAATATGTTGTAAGATGAACTTCTTAGTGGGAGGGTGTGAATTTCAAAGAGAAGCGGGACATCTTTGTGTGTGAGCTTAGGGTCTTTGTTGGGCTAGTGTGTAGCATCTGAAGATGTGGGTGTCCAATGTGTGGGTGTAGCTGCAAGAGATGGGGTTATAAATGGGGCATGGGGTGCTTTTGACAGGGGATGGCATGATTATATATATGAGGTGACTATATGTGTGTGCATATGGGGCACAGGTATGTGTTGGCTCAAGTTATGTCGGGGTGCTGGGGCTGTGAGGGGAGAGTTGAGGTGGGTGGAAGGTTTGCAATGTTAATATGTGGGAATGTAGCTGTTGGGTATGTGTTTACTCATATTCAGGTTTGGATGTGTGTGGGGGTGTTGGCTGGAGGTGTGTGTTGGATATCTGTGGAGCGTTAGGGATGCTGGGATATCTGACACAGAGTTATGTGGGTGTTTAGGTACTTGAGACGTGTGTGGATGTATATGTGTTTGTTTGTATGCTTGGTTATGGAGTACAGAGAGGGAGTTGGTGTGATCTGAATGAGAGTTAGGAACCTCACCCGCTTAGGAATGTTTGAAAATCCCACTAGGAACCTATCTGCATCTGTAGGCATTTAAATACCTGTGATAATCTGGCCCTGTTAACCAGATGTCAGGGGCACTCTCTGTCCCCAATTCCCGACTCTGATTTCCCCAAAATCAATAGGGTCTTGCCCAGTGGTGCCTAGAACAATCCATGAAAATGCTGATCTGGGCATTCAGACACTGCCATTTTGCAGAGAAACAGAGAAATACCATCAAGTTGAGTTTAACCAATAAACCACTTAACAGACTTATTTTCTTCCAAAAAAGTGTGCTTCACAATGGTGAATAAGGCCTGTTACCTTGTTCCATGTCACACAAGGGATCAGGAGCAGAGCAAGTAATAGACTCCATGAATCCTGAATCTGAGCCTCTGCTAATATGACATACTCCTCTCCCATAGCCAAGTGTACCACCCAGGAGTCCTAAATCCCATCCATCACCTGCTTTAACCCACTAGATCACTAGACCACACTCCTCTGAAAGAGCCAGAGATAAAACCCAGAGTCCTGACTTCCTGCCCCCCACCTTTCAGTCTAATCCATTAAACCCCACAATTCTCCAAGATCTGAGAATAGAACTCAGAAGTCCTGACCTCCCCCACACAGGTATTTCTTTCTCTAACCGCAATGCAGAAATGGGAAGAGCACCCTACTATCAATTGCTGACCAATAGCTTCCATCATTATTTAAAGCTTTGGCCTTGGTGGATAGGACAGTCTAACATTGGTCATCCACAATCCCCCTCCTTTTCACTTAACTATCCCAGTCAATGAGTCCAACGTTCTTCCAATTCAGCCTTCTTCTGCCGCACAGCACTCTCCTCAGTGCCTCCTTCACTTCCTTGTTCCTCAGATTGTAGATGACAGGGTTGAGGAGCGGGGTGACTACACAGTAGAAGACAGAGACTACCTTGTCTGCCTGGAAGGTGTAGCGCACTGTGGGCCAGACATACATGAATGTGACAGTGCTGTAGAAAATGGTGACCACGATGAGGTGGGAGGCGCAGGTGGAAAAGGCCCATTGTCTGCCAATGGTGGAGGGCGTCCTGCAGATGGTGGAGATGATGAAGCAATAGGACACCATAGTGAGCAGGAAGGAGCAGAGGATGATGACCCAGGTGAAGGTGAAGAATATCATCTCGCTGACTGAGGTGTCTGTGCATGAGTGGTTCAGCACTGGTGCCAGGTTGCAGAAGAAGTAGTTGATCTTGTTGGGGTCGCAGAAGAAGAACTGAGTGGTAGAGATGGTGAGAGGCAAATTGCCAATGAAACCACTCACCCAAGAGCCAACAGCCAGCCGGGTGCAGACCTTTTTGTTCATCAGAGTGCTGTAGTGCAGCGGGTAGCAGATGGCAATGTAGCGATCATAAGCCATCACACCCAGAAACATGCACTCTGTGGTTCCCAAGCAGCAGAAGGCATAGAATTGGATGATGCAGCCCGACACAGATATGGTGGTCCTCTCCACCATGAAGCTGGACAGCATCTTGGGCACGGTGACTGTGGTGTACCAGATCTCCATAAAAGAGAAGTTGCTCAGGAAGAAGTACATGGGTGTGTAAAGGGGGTTGTCCTTCCACGCGGTGGCGATGATGGTGGCATTGACCGTTATAGTCAAAGCAGAAGGAAGAAGGAAGAAGGTAAAGAAAAGAAAGGCCTGCCATCTTTGTAGGCTATTGAACCCTAAGAGGATGAATTCAGCAACAGCATTCTGGTTTCTGGCATCCATCCTTCACTGTGTTTAGAATTGGAGAAGGATTAAGAAGAATATGAAATAATAATAATAATAATGGTGAAATATAATGTAAATGTTACTGATCTGAAAGATTTTAAATGAAGTTTCCATTGTGGAAAGAGGACAAACTGAGGGTCTCTCGGTCGCTCTCTCTTTTTGTATTATGTCCATCATAGATTCCAAGATTTTAAGGCCACAAATAATCATTCTGATCTTTTAGTTTGACCTCCTTTACAGCATAGGTCATAGAACTTCCCCAAAATTATTCCTAGAACATACTTTTTTTTTAGAAAAAAAAGCATCCAATCTTAATTTTAAAATGGTCAGTAGTGGAGAATCCACCCCAGCACTTAGAAAATTGTACCAATGGTTAATTACTCTCATTGTTAAAAAAAATCCCTTATTTACAGTCTGAATTTCTCTAGCTTCAACTTCTGGCCATTGAATCATGCTATACTTTTCCCTCCTAGATTGAATAGGCCATTAAATATTTTTTTTCTGTGTACATGCTTATAGACTGCATTCAAGTCATCCCTTAACTTTCTCTTTTTTAAGCTAAACAGATTGAGTTCCTTGAGTATATCACTATAAGGCAGGCTTTCTTACCATTTAATTGTTGTGTATTTTCTCTGAAATCTCTCCAATTTATCATCTTCCTTCTTAAACTGTGAGCATTACAAATTGATGCAGCAGCGGTTGCCTCAGTGCCAAATACAGAAGTAAAATTGTTTCTCTATTCGTACTCAATATTCCCATTTATGCAGAGAATAATTCTCAGAATGCCATTGTCTGTTACAGCTATCCCCTATTCCATTTTGTTTCTTACAGCTGTCCTCAGACTCCATTTTGTTTTCTGTTCTCCTGTGGCCACCCTTCCCTGGCTGTTAAGTTGTTTACCAGGGCCACTGCCTTTCTCAAAGGGAGGGCCCCTTAAGTTGTTTAACAAGAGCCATTGCCCTTCTCAAAGGGATGGCCACTTGTGCTGCGTGCTAAGTGGGACCACTGCCCTGTTCAAAGGGTTAGTCCTGTTATCACCTCGTTGAGCCTGGGCTTGGTGTAGGGTAGGTAATGTCCAGAGCTGCAAGACCTAATGTGTTTTTAAGATCCTGGGCATGAGTCATAGGCCTCATGTGCTCTTGAGTCACCTATTGCACAGGACTATGTCCAGGCATGTCTCTGGGCTTACCTTCAGTTTTTTCCCTGTGCCCCCTCCCCTGTGACAGAGGGAGCCTATCAGGATTACTGGCGGGAAACTGCCCAAGTTTGCCTTTAAAACCAGACATTTTTGAAACACACCTCAGAAAGGTTCCTGCATTGTTGCCTGGTCTGATCAGCCAGGGGTTCTGGGGGGTCCTTTCTCCACTCTCATTTTATTTTTGAGTGTACCCCCGTTTTTTGAATGCCCCCCCACGAAGAATGAATTGCTACCTGAGAGATCTCCTGATTATTGAGACTGTACCGAGCCCTCCTTGCCTCTTCTGAAGTTGCTACTGCTTCTGCCTTTGCTGCTGCCTTGGGGACTGGTAAGAATTCCTCTGTAAAATTTTCTATACTTTTATTTTATTATTTTAGCTGCTGGCTCTGTTTCCCCAGCACACAGACTCAAGCTAAACCTCGGTCTGTGTCTTAAAACCGCTCTTAAACTCCGCGGCACTTTGCTGCTAAAAATAAGTTTGTGCCGCTGCTAAGCTCTGCTCCTGTGGGCTTTGCCTCGGGGCTCCCTGCTTCCAGTTGTATCCCTTGGCTTCAGCCACCATCCCTTGGCTTCCTTGGGAGCTGTATCCTGGGCACATACCACTCTGCCCTCTGTAACCTCATCATAGCATAAGGTGCACCATAGGTCTTGTTTTTTTTAGTTTAATAAATCATAGTTTGTTAAGATTGTAGAGCTTGTAAGTTTCAACTGCCTTGTTATAGTTAACTGTTTTGTTGCTCCGTATATTTGCTTGTTATAGCTTTGCTTAGAATTGTGGTATTTGTTGTTTTGCCTAGTCATTGGTTAAGATAGATAAGGTTTTTTGCTGCTTAAATACGCCTTCCTGCTGTCCCGATCTCTCCCTGAACTTTCCCGTGTGTGTTTTTCCCCCGCTCCAATCTCCCCCTCTGTGGGCTCCTCCGTGTCTCCCTGTTATAACCCTTTGCTGCTTTTCCCCCGCATCTGCACTCTCTCCGAACTTCCCAGCTCCTTGCTGCTCCCCCCCCCCGCGTCTGCATCACCCTCTGAACTTCCCAAACCCCTTGCTGCTTCTCCTCCTGTGAAACTTCCCAAAACCTTTGCTGTTTTTTTACCTTTGTTTTTGGTGTCCGCTTGTTGCTTAAACCTCTCTCTAGCCCTTCTTTACACTTCTCTGCTGCCCCTCCCCTACCGAAGATCACCATCACACTGCTCCGTTGTCCTTACCTTGCAGGGCTTCAGAGTCTCTCGCTGCTTCCAGCCGCTCGTCTGCATACCACTAATCACTCACTCCACCCCCTCCTGTTTCTTGACCCAGCCTTTATTTTGATATTGTATTGTTGTACTGTAACTCACATTTTACTTGTAATTATAACACCCCATTGGTTGCCTCCACTGTTCTGATATACTTTGTATTTACATTGATGCCACTGTGTTACATTGTGTATCTAGCTATTAACTCATATGGAAGCTACCATTTTATCTTGCATTTCTTTTGGGTACGCTTTACATTTCCACACTGTATCTAGAGTTGCTTATTGACTGTACTGTATCCCATTGTGCTGAACCCCACTTGCTGTAGCCCACTATTAGAACTCCGTACACTGTTCAATCAGAAGAACCCCCCCCATCGTTGTCTATTGTAAACACCCTATACACCCCATCCCATCGTATTTCATTATTAAATTCCCACCACTTCCTTTTTTTCCCCTTGAATAAAGAAATTAATTGGAACCCCAGCTGTGTGGTAATTGCTCCCCAAGATCCCATATACCTGCAGGCAGGGACACCTATTAGCTCGTTTTCAGAGGATTATCCACCATGATCCCCAAATCTTTTTCACAGTCACTGCTTCACAGTCACTGCTTCCCAGGATAGAGTCTCTCATCTTGTAACTGTGGCTGACATTCTTTGTTCCTAGATGTATATGTTAATATTTAGCGATATTGTTTGATTGTCCCCAGTTTACCAAGTTATCCAGATCATTCTGTATCAGTGACCTGTCCTCTTCATTATTTACCACTCCCTCAACTTTTGTGTCATCTGCAAACTTGATCAGTGATAATTTTATGTTTTATTCACAAGATTATTGATAAAGATGTTAAAGAGTGTAGGGCCAAGAACTAATCCCTGCAGGACCTCACAAGAAACACGCTCTATCACTGGAGAATGAAATTCTCCATGTCTCATTTCAATATGGTCCAAAATGGTTTGAGTTTCCCTGCATATAGGCATATATAAACAAATAAAGTATGCACCACCCTCTAACGGGTTCCCCCGGGGTGCCACCTGGAACTGGGGTTCCACTGAGCCCTCTGACCCACCAGTCTGGGCTCCTTCTCACACTGTGCTGCTGTAACAAGCTGAAAAGCACTCCAAGCTTGTACTTTCACCAGCATTCACACAGATAGGGATACATGCAGCTGCAGTTACATATAGCCTTTCTAACCATCAGCCTCCCAGCCTAGGACATCAGAGCAGCACTGTCCTGCCTTGGTCAAAATCTGGCCAGTATGTGGTTTTAACACCCGATCTGCCTCTCCCTCAATGAGTACCATGCACACTTCTGGCAATCAAGGTGAGATTTTTCCCAGACACCTTAGTCAAACTCACACCTCACAGAGTCTTCCAGGTTCTATTCCAAGAGCTGGAGCATGTCGGGGTCACCAGTGTCGTCAGATGTTTGGCTCTGCGTGTGCATTCTTTTTGTGCTGTCCCAGCTCTACACAGACAGCTGGCTCAGCAGACCTCAATCAAACTCCCTAATGACCGCAAGACTTGGGTAAGTAGGGAAGGCACCTGGCCAGGTTTATTGTTGACAAAGCACAGTAATAGCACGTGGCAGACTCGATGAGGATACTAAGACATGTGTGCATGTGACAATGGACGCAGCTCAGTCAGTGGCAGGTCTTTCCACGGCCCCCTAGGATGGACAAAGGGTTAAGGAGAGGTATTCCAACATCTATAGACTGAAGCAAACAACCTAGGATAAACTTCTTATGTACCACTGTACGTGTTTCATGACATGTTTGTTACCTCCCCTTGTACTTTCCTCCTGATGTTTCAGACAAAATATCACTATTCATTACTTTTGTCAAACCATTTTATTATGTGCTACATTGGAGTGTTCTTCTGTTGGCTTGCTGGAATGTGTTTGCATATTCATTGTTTTAGCAATGCTAGCAGCACTGGTGTTGAATTTGTGTACTGGATACTGGCTTGCAGGTAAGCATTTGCTTTTAACAGTGTCTTATTGTTTCTCATAAAATAACTTGCATTGACTTTGGTTCAAGCCTTACGCCTTTCCCCAGACCCATGCTTCAGGCTCTTTCTTTCTACTACACACATTTTCTGGGGTAATCATTGTGCTTGTGTGCATTTTCTCAATAAACCATTAACATTGTTTGGTCTTTTTACTGTTGTCCCTGGAAGGCTACTTGTGGGTGTTTTCAACCTCACATTTCAGTAACACATACATAGCCAAAATTCATATCTTCACATATGACGATAGCACATACAATCCAATGAGATATTAATGTCTAGCAGATCAAGACTTTTAGAATGATTCATTACAAGGCATACTTTGTACAAAATATATCCTAATTATATGACAGTGGCAAAGAAGGGTGTCACACATCCTACTTCTTCTAGGACACAGGTTTTATTTAATGAACATTACACAACATAATTTGGGGTGAAAGAAAAGCCATTATATACAATTGTAATTCCAATTACAATTTATTTTGTCCATAATTTAAATTAAGATAAGGGAAGGGAATAAATATTTTTGACCCTAGTGATAATAATAACAATGCTTCTCACTTGCATAGCACATTTCTTCTAAAGATCTCAAAGTACTTCTGGTCTGTAGAACTGATTCCAGGTCATCTAACTACTCATTCACTGCTCTTCCCATTATTCCACATTGCCTGCACAAAAAGATATCCTTACTACAGTGTGCCATATTCTTAGCCCTAAGGTTCTGAAGAAATACTCCCAACTCTGATAAAAATTCCCCTTTTCTGATTACACTCAAAATTTTCAGAACATCTCATACAATTTTATGGCAAAGCCTGTCTCCCTTATTAGGTGTGTTCCACAGAAGAATCAAATATTTAAGACTGGCTACTCTACTGTGAAGAATTATCAATTGGTCAGTTGCAGCTACATTTAGAGACTGCATCTCACTCTATGAACAAAGAAGGCATTTGTGGTCCTCTGAGCCAAGGCAGGTCAGATATCCCAGAGAGAAACTCATGAAGATTATGGTTCATCTCTTCAGCTGACGGAGGTATTCAGAGCTACACTAGCCTAAGATCTGGGTCAAGCTTCCTCAGTTCAGTATATCTGATTGTAGAATCAGTTTCCAAAGGAGATTAAGCTAATCAGGTCACGTTATAAGGTACTTCTTTAGAAAGGCTTCTCACCATAACCAGAATGTCATTTACCACCTTTAACCTAAAAAGAGAACTTTTCCCAAAGAGACTTTTAACTGAAGAAGGGACAAGAGCCCAGGATTATAGAAGAGTTTGGTAACTGAATCTGTTTAGCCAGGGAGGTGGTCTGATGCAACATGAATGAAAAAACAGCAGGCAGAGAGAACATAGAAAAATACCTCATATATATTAGATCAATTCCAGTGGTTCAGGATCTTTGGTCCTTTCAGAAGATTCAGTGTTGTCCTGATCTGCAACCTTTCTTTTTATGATAAGTTCTTTAACACTTTCCAGGAAGAACTAGCATTTTAACTGATGGGTTTGGGGTAATTATGAGAGCACTTGTGTGCATCTATTGGGCTCTGTCCCAGCTCAGGGATGAGAAGAGCTTGTTATGGAGGCTCAAAAGTGTTGGTACCAAATTGTAATTTTAACCAGTTTTGAGCAGACATATGAAGGCAGTGATGTTTTCTGGCTAATGCACAAGTATAGTAGTCAATGGATGATTTCTTCTGGAGATTATTCCATAGACTACCAAAGGAAGCTTTTGATGGATTAAAATTCCTTGATTCTACCCTGGTAAAATGTTAAGAACATGAGTACAGCCATATTGGATCAGAACAAAGGTCCATTTAGCTCTGTATCCTGTCTTATGACAGTGGTAAATGCCAGGTGCTTCAGAGGGAATGAACAGAATAGGTAATCATCATGTGATCCACCATTCCTTGTCGCCCATTCCCAACTCCTGGCGAATAGAGGCCAGGAACACTCTCCTTGCTCATCCTGGCTAATAAACATTGATGGACCTATCTTCCAAGGAACTTATCCATTTCTTTTTTTGAATCCTGTTACTGTCTTGGTCTTCAAAACATCCTCTGGAAAAGAGTTCCACAGTTTGACCGTGCGTTGTATGAAGAAATACTTCCCTTTGTTTGTTTTAAAACCTGTTGCTTATTAATTTCATTTAGTGATCCCTAGTCCTTGTGTTATAAGAAGGAGTAAATAACACTTCCTTATTTAATTTCTCCACATCAATCATGATTTTATAGACCTGGATCATATCCCTCTGTAGACGAGCAGACTCACCCCTGCGGCACCTCCTACTGGTGACTTCTGGGAATTAGCTCATTCCAGCTCCAGAGCGCCCTCTGCAGGCCAGTGATCCACTGCCTCTTGGCCTCCGAGGTCCTCCCAGGACCTGGTGCCCCTTTATCTTTGGTGCTGCCCCCTGGCAATAACCCCTTTCTCTCAGAATCTCCTCTCCCCAGGGAACTCCTGCCCACTATCCCCACCTCACCTCAGTATCAGCTACTGCCAGTCATCATCTATCCCTCATGCCTTGGGGCAGACTGCAGTCTCAGCCACTCATCACTGGCAAGATTGGGTTTGGACCTGCTGCCTTTGCCTACCCCTGGGCTGCCTTCTGCAACTCCCAGTACCTGTTGGCCTTATGCTAGGCCACAACCTGGGGCTTTCCAGGCTGGAGCGCCCCAGCTCCTCTGCCTTTCCCCAGCCCTGGTCCACTCAGGTACCCTGTCTCTAGCTTCCTACAGCCAGGCCCTTCTCACTCTACAAACCGAGAGAGACTCTTGAGCTCCTGGCTCACAGCCTCTTTATACAAGCCAGGTATGGCCTGATTGGGGCATGGCCCAACTGCAGTTACTGCCCAATCAGCCCAGTTTAGCAGCTCCCAGCCACAACCTTCCCCCAGGGCTGTTTTAAGCCCTTCAGGGCAGGAGCAGGGTAACCACCTTGCTACACCCCCCCCCTTACTCGTCTCTTTTCCAAGATGGAAAGAACCACTCTTATTATCTCTCCTCACATAGAAGCTGTTCCATATCCCTAATATTTTTTATTGCTCTTTTCCAATCTGTCTTTTTTGAGACAGTGCAACCAGATCTCCACACAGAATTCAAGATGTGGGCATACCCTGGAATCATATAGAAGCAGTACGATATTTTTTATCTTACGACCTTTCCATTTTCTAATGTTTCCCAGCATTCTGTCAGCTTTTTAAATTGCCTCTGTACATTGAGTGGATGTTTTCAGAGAACTTATCCACAATGACTCCAATATCACTTTCCTCAGTGGTAACAGCTAATTTAAATCTAATATATTTGTATGTATAGATGGGATTATTTGTTCCAGTGTGCATTACTTTGCATGTATCAATACCAAATTTCATCTGCCATTTTGTTGCCCAATCACTCAGTTTTGTGAGGTCCTTTGTAACTCTTCTCAGTCTGCTTTGGAGATAACTATCTTGAGTAGTTTTGTATCTGCAAATTTTGCCATTTCACTGTTTACCCATTTTCCCAGACATTTTATGAATATGTTGAATATTACTGGTCTCAGTACAGACTCCTGGACGACACCATTATTTACCTTTCTCCATTCTCAGAACTGACCATTTGTTCCTACCCTTTGTTTCCTCTCTTTTAACTAGTAACTGATGAGAGGACCTTCCCTCTTACCCCATGACAACTTATTTTGTTCATGAGCTATTGGTGAAGGATTTTATCAAAGGCTTTATGAAAATCTAAGCATACTCTATCCATCGGATCACCCTTGTCCACATGCTTGTTGACACCCTCAAAGCAGGACTGGCCTTTGGGGTGGGCTGTATGCCCCCTCCCCCTCCCTCCAAGGCAGCCTGCCCAAGGAGGCACTGTGCACAGGATTTGGATTCCCATCTGACCAGCTACTGAGAGTCATCTGGGCGGATGGAGGCACTATGGCAGGCAGACATTGGAGAAGCAGCCTGGGGGTGAGGGAGAAACCCAAGCTGCAAGAAGCAGTTGGACAACCAGCCCTCAGAGCCAGGTGACTCCTCCAGAGCCCCTCCTCTGTCCTGCTCCATGTGTGCAGCTGTTTCTGTTCCTGTCCCCCAATCCCACCATCCCTGTTGGTTCATCTCTGGAGTTACTCTTGGCCACTCCGGACTGGGAGTGTCCTCCTGTCTGCTCTGAGGGGGGGAGGGGGTGATGGTGGGGTGTCCTCCTCCCCCACACCTATATACCCTATCTCCACTGAGCTGGAGTGACAGGATGGGGGAGGGGGTTCTGTGTGTGCTGCTGCCCTCTGGGTCCAGAGCTGCTGGCAGTTGCTTGTGTCTGAACATGCCTAGCTCAGGCTCCTTGACCCTGAGTGCTTTCTTAAAGAGAGAGCGCACTGACTCATTCAGGCACACGCACAGTCCCCTCAACACACACACACACACACACACACACACACACACACACACACACACACACACACACACACACCCTCACACAGTCCCCCCCAACACACACAGCAGGGCTCACTGAATCCAGGTCACTTTTCCACTTGGGCTGTTGTTGGGGCTGAATGCAAGTTACCTTGGCCTGTTATTACAGGATGGCCTGGGTGGAGCTAGTAGTGCACTGGCTTTGACCGGCCAGGCTGGCTTGCAGCCACTGCGACTGGATACATTGAAGAGATAAGACAAGCCTGAGAGTGTTAAGTGTGGGAATAGAAAGCAGTAGTGTTTCCTGCCAGAGCCTGCTTGTGGATGTATACGCCCCCCTGAGAAAGAGATGATGATAAGAATGAGTATGAGAATTTCTATGGACGAGCAGTCTAACCTGCGGTCCTTGGCCTTGTAGTGCCCAGGAACTCTCCATGCTGGAGCAGCACCTGCTACGAACACTCGTGGACAAGGTTGGAGGCTCTGGGACTGTTCGTAGGAGAAGGGGCCTAAGCATTGATTCTTGCTTGCCTGTTTGGTTGCCGCAAATCACGTATTTAGTAACGCATGAAGGCTGGAAAGCTTATTATGCTTTGGCAATAAAACCAGTTGTACTTATACGCCTGGTGTGGCTTCACTGAGTGTATCCGAGCTCCTTCTTTGGTGCAACAGATGTGCTTAGGCATCAGGAGCTGCTGCTCTCCTGCCTGCCCCTTACACAGCCCACAGGGAAAGTGACCTGGATGTAGGAAGCCCTGACATTGCTCCTTGATCCCCTCCTCACAGCCCCATAGAGCTGCGGGGTGCAGAGGAGCAGCAGTTCCGCAGGGAAGCAAGCAGCAAAGCCAGCTGCTTTGTGCATCCAGGTCAATTTCCTCACATGGATGCAGGAGGGGGATGCAGGGGTTAGGGGCAAGGGAGGCACTGTGCAGGGGTTGGGACATAGGATGGTGCAGGTATTAGGGCGTAGAAGGGGTCAGGGATTGGTAGTGAAAGGGGTTTACGGATTAGGAGTGCAGGAGGGGGAGCAGGCATTAGAGATGAAGGAGGCACAGTGCAGAGGTTAGGGGAGACAAATAACTTTATTTTGTGAGAACTAAGAAGTCCTATTGCTGCCCAAGAGTTTCCTCAGAGCCCCCTTGACTTCTCTGTTCCTCAGACTGTATATGATTGGGTTGAACATTGGAGTAATGACCGTATAGAGCAAGGAAATTGCTCGGTTGGTGTCCACAGAACCACTGAAACCGGGCCTCATGTAGGTGATAAAGCAGCTGCCAAAGAACAAGGTGACTGTGATGAGGTGCGAGGAGCAGGTGGAGAAAGCTTTGTGTCTCCCCTCAGCTGAGCGCATCTTCAGGATGGTGGAGAGGATGCAGATGTAGGAGGTGATGATCAGGACAAAGGGGAATATTATAAACACTACAGTGAGCACGGTGTTGATAACATCATTCAGGGACATGTCTGTACGTGCCAGCTTAAGCACTGGAATAACATCACAAAAAAAGTGCTCAATTTTATTTGACCCATGGAAGGATAACATGAATATAGTGACCGTTTGCTCAAATGCCACCACATTGCCTGCAATCCACACCACAGATGCCAATCTAATGGTGACTTTTCTGCTCATGATGACCGAGTAACGCATGGAGTTGCATATGGCGACATATCGGTCATAGGACATTATAGCCAGCAGGCAGCACTCCGAGCTGCCAAAGAGGAGGAAGAAATACATCTGGGTTGCACAGCCAAGGAAGAGATGGTTTGACGCTCTGACAGGAGGTTGGACAAGGTCTTGGGGATGATGACCGAGGTGTAGCAGATCTCCAGGACTGACAAGTTCCTGAGGAAGAAATACATGGGGCTTTGGAGCATTAGGTCAGTCACTGTGACAGCAACGATGAGGCTATTTCCTATCAGGATGATGAGGTAGATGAGTAAGACCGGGATAAAGAGAAAGAGCTGCAGATGCTGGAGGTCCGAGAAGCCCAGAAAGATACACTCAGTCACTGTACTTAAGTTTCCTTCCATATCTCTGCCCTGATGAGATTACATATGGATTCCAACACCTCAGGGGCTAGGATGGCATAAGTAGATAGAGTCACTGTTACAGGCTCAGTCACATCCCTCTCCCCTTACATCTCTCTGAGTGCCCCCAAATCAAGTGTTTGGCATCTTCACCTTACTTGGCTCTGGGTGGAATCCTGTCACCCTTCCATTCTTAGACAAGAACACGGACACACAGCTCCATGTACCGACCCCTTATCACCCTGCAGGGTTTGGTTTTGACCACCTGTGTCTCCTCTCTTTGGGAAGTTTGGAACAAAGCATTGGAGAAAAAAAAGGATTATAAAACAGCAAGTAGCCTGGACACAGATTTAGTCTCATCCATTCCTTTGCATCTCTACATGGAAAGACAGAGCAGGGTTACCTTATCCTAGCTAGCCCAGATCCTCCTGTGTATCTGTGCAACTCTGAACCTGGTTCTCAGACAGACTCACTCTGTTCAAACTGGACTGGGTGCTCCCCACAAATGTGAGCTATAAACCATTATAGCTACTCTCTCTGATGTTGTTTCCGAATGAAACTTAAGTGTAAGCTGCTAAGTCATTGTTAGCCAGGGTCTCCTCTCTCTGCCCCTAGATGGGCAGGCTGAATCTGCTACCAGTTTGCTACCTAAGGCCTTGTCTACAGCTAAAATGTAGTTCAATTTAGGTACACATAAAGCTTAACTATATTGCTCAGGGGTGTGAACAATTCACACCACTGGGAGAATAGTTAAGCCATCTTCAACTCCAGTATAGATGCTGCTGGGCCAGTGGAGGAATTCTTCTGTCATCCTAGTGACTATCTCTCAAGAGGGTGGTTTAACTACAACAGAAGAAAACCCCTTTCTGTCTCTGTGGCCAATATCAGCACTACAGCAGTGTAGCTGCAGCACTGTAGCTGTGCTCTTGTAATCTGAGACTAACTGATCCAGGTACAATATTAATAATTATTACAGAGCACCCAAATATTTGTCACAGCTTCCCTACCTACCTCAATCTTATTCCATTAATGACAATGAGATATTACGCTGCTGAGGTACAAAACAATGGTGAGAAATGGATTTTAAAACAACAAACAGTGTAGAGACACAGTTTGTCTCGTCTACTATTATATTTCACTATGAGATAATTTAGATTGGCTTTCCTCTTAAACTACCAGGACACAACTAGACTAAATTTATTTTCTCCTAAACTCTGAAGTCTGGGTTAGATGAGAGACAATCCTGTAGATTCAAGCATGACAGATGTCTTTGAAAGTCATAGCCTTAATAGACAGAGTTGATAGGATGATAAGAGTCATTCCTTCAGATTAGTTAGCTTGGTAGAGATACATGATGCACAATACCTTTGAGAAGACAGAGAGAAAGAGAGGTGAGGGACCATTCTGCAGATTAGACAGATAAGAGTAAATTAGAGGGAATGATTAGATGAGAAGGAAAAAGAGACAGAAAGACAGAGAGAGAGATTGCTCATTTGTCCTTTCAATTCTGGAGATCATTTAGCTGAGAACTGCTTGGGATGATGCACATGTGGCTGCAACAATAAAGAAGGAAAACACCACAATCTGTCTCATAAACCTTCCCAGCGTGGCAAATCCACTGTTTCTGAAAGTCACTTACCTCTGGAAGAGAAGCTTGTCTGCTAGTGACCCTCAGAGGAAGGTCCTTTTTGTACTGTGCAGTGACCATTGGGATTAAATCTGCAGGGTTCTGTCTGACTCTGAGCACCCTGGACAATTAGCAATTACATTTCTGTTTTTTAAGTGCACTGAAAAATGAAATTGTTTCTGCAATACAGAACTGTCTTTAAACTTCAGAGATGGGCTGACCCAGATTACAATCTCACTTGCACTTGTTGATTAAGGTCAAGAATATGAGTTTACTATGCATTGTGCAAACACTGACAGAAATCAACTTTATTGAGATGTGTATGTTGCAATAACATCCTGATCCCTTGGAGATTGTACAATTTATCTCAGCTTCTCAATAATAAGTTCCTGTAGGGCATGGAATAGGGGTGTAATAATTTCATCTTGAAATTTCCAAATGAATACAATTGGTCTCTAGGCAAAAAGGTTACAGAAATAGCTATCAGTGATGACAAGAGATTGGTGGAGCTGGGAGTCATGTCATTCTACTCTGTGATGGGACATGGTCTCCACTTCACCACAATTGCACCATCTCTCTGGGCACTAATTGCCCCACCATTCTGGCACTCTCAGAATAAATCTTAGAATGCCCGGGACCCCTTTCATCCCTAGAGGACAGAGTTCAGGCACATTGGCAAGGTGTGCATGCAAGGAAAATTCACAACCACTTTCAGGTTGTAGCTGATCTGTTGTAAGCCAAGGACAGCATTCTTCTGGGATGTCAGCTCTTCACACCATGAATTTCTAGGTCTCCAGTTCAGATCTATCCCATGGCAGGAGTTACTCCAGTTCATTACACTTACATGGCTGCTTCTGGGTCTTATATGTAATGAGTTTAGTGGGTCTCAGTCGAGCTCCCTGTGGACAAGTGTCCACAGGGGTGTTCCTAGACTTGCTGCGAGCAACTGACACCCTAGGCGAACCATGCAATGAGAGCCTCCAAACCCCAAGGGCAAATGTAGGCTCAGGTTTTTGATAAACTGAGAAACATTTTGCCCCTTTTTTTCCTTTTAATGTTTTTTAAATGTTTTATTTATTTATTTTTTAAACAGAGGCTTAAATATTTACTTTGTCTGTCCCTCTGTCCAACCAATGTTTTTGAGACCAGATAAAATAGAGACACAAAATTTTCAGAATAGATTTGTACAGGACACGTAGATGATATTTCAGTCCAATTTCAAATAAAAATACATTAAAAATGTTAATTATTTCTTACTATTACAAATCCAATACCATCCATTACGTTATCCTGTTTAAACTGCCGCTACCACCACATCCAATATAGAAAGAAATAAGAAAACTGTTCAAAGAACTTTAACCTGTATTTACAAAACACTGAATAAAAAACACTGTGCTCTTAAAACATGACTTTTCTTGCTTTAAGTTTTGAAAATTCAGTAACTAGTTCTTTTAGACCCAGTTTTCCAGCTATTTCATACTCTATTGACATTGTGGCAAGTCCAACAAGTCTCTCTTGCACTATTGTTGAACTCAGATATGTTTTTTTTATCAATTTTAGCTTTGAGAAGCTACATTCTCCACTAGCTAAGGAAACTGGCAAAGTTAAAAGAATACATAGAGCTATAAAAGTGTTTGGAAAACTGTCTGTGAGTTTATTTTCACAAACAAACTTCAGTACTTCTTCAGGAGTGGAATGTTTCTTAAGTCGTCTTGAAAAAGCCGGAAGCTCACTACAGAAATCTGTAGCATCAATGTCTTTTGAATTTTCATGAGTCAATGCTGAATCCAGTGTTATACAAAATTTTCTTATCTGTTTTACTGTTTTCTTTTGCAAGCTGTGGATATCATATAGAAAGCCAAATAGTGACTCTAGCTGCTGCATCTGTTGAAAATTTTTGCAACCAAGTGAATAGCAGTATCAAGGACTGTGAAGCAGAAAGTCACTTTGAACCTTCGTTTTGGGTTCTGAATGGGTGTGTCTCATCCTTCATGTGAAAACTGCTGTTTCCTTTGCCGAATGCAAACTGGTTCTGGTTCAAATTCGGCCAGAAAGTCTATTTCTTCAGCAAGCTCGAGAATCTCCCAGTGTTCTTTCAAATCCTTCATCACTTCTGAATTCCTCCAGAAGAGTTTTAGTTTGCTTCAGTTTTTGAATAGCAAAATGTATGTTTAAGTTATTTTCCTTAAGCTGCTTACTAGTGAGGTTAATCTTGAAAAAGATATTATACCGCAAAATGAGTGAAGTCACAAATGTGAACTTGGAAAGGCCATTAGCAAGAGCTTCTGCATCTGAGTGTGCCACATTGCCAGATGATCCAGTAAAGGTAGTATTATCATCAGGAATTTCAGTTATGACATCATAAATGTTTCCAAGTTCACAGCAAAGAGGCTTCAAAGCGTCAGTGAGACTCTCCCATCTTGTCTGACTAAGTGGTTTTATAGTTAGAGAACTCACACGGTGAGTCAGAATCTTCCAGTGGTGTGTTAAGTCTGAGAAATACACATAAACAGCTTGCACCATGTCAAAGAAACTGCTTGCTTCCAAACAGGATCTAGCAGCAGCAGCAGAGGAAGTGCAAGGAACGAAAAAGGCCCTAGGATTGATTTCCATCATTCTCCTTTGCACACCATTGTCTTCACTCTTCATATTATTCCCATTATCATAGGCTTGGCCACTTAAGTTTTCGACAGATAATGACATAGTTTCAAGCTCTTGTAGAATAGTTTCAGTCATAAATGCTCCAGCCATCAACTTCAGTGGTATGAAACCCCCCAAAATGTTCCTTTATGAGCACTTAAACATTATCTTTATCTGCAGACTTTTCCATATCCACAAAATGAATGATCATCATTTGTTCAACATGACTCACATCTGGTGTACAGGTGACTATTATTGAAAAGTATTTTGCAGAATCGACAGCTTCTACAAATTTCTATTTAATGGCATTTGCTAGGATTTGAATCAGTTTATTCTGTATATTGTTTCCTAAGTAATGAACCTGTGTTTCATGATCAGTTGATAACATTTATGTAGATGCTTCTTCATGACTGAATCAAACAAAGGTAGGTATTTAACAAATATTAAAATGTTTCCATTACCTGGAGTGCATAATTTTTCATTTCTACCACAGCCGCGGAATGCTAACTTTTGCTCACTGAGAACTCTCACTGAAGCAATCAGAGGCACTAATATTTGTTGCCAATATTCTTCTTTGTCCCTGATCACACGTACATTTTCTTCATTGATAGATTTTCTTTTTTTTCAATCATAATTCAAGTTCTTTCCAATTTTGAAAGCATTTCACATGTTCTGTACTTTTCATGTGAAGAGAGAATTGAAGATATGTTTTTCCAGTGCTTCGAATCATTTTCAGTCAGAGATGTACCAATTGCTTGATTTTTAAAATTTGTAGCGAAAGCAAAACACAGAGTCCTTTGATAATAAATATTGTAACCAGTTTTGATGAATTTCTTTCCCATTAGTGAGTTTCCTCTTGTAATACTGACCAGATAATTTTCTTTTATTTGAAATTCAATAACGGTAAGTTCAAAGTAGAACACTTAATGAAAATTCAAATGCACAACCACAAAATTGGGAAAACTAGCTAAGTGATGGTACTGCTGAAAAGAATCTTGGGTTTATAGTGGATCACAAATTGAATATGAGTCAGCAATGCGATACATTTTTAAAAAAAAGGCTAATATCATTCTGGGGTTTATTAACATGAGAGGCATTTATTAGAAATGGGAGGTAATTCAGCAATGGTGAGACCCCAGTTGGAGTACTGTGTCCAGTTCTGCGTGTCACATTTCAGAAAAGATGTGGATACATTGGAGAGTTCAGAGGAAAGCAACAAAATATGAAAAAAAAAAAAAGTTTTAGAAAACCTGTCTCATGAGGAAAAGTTTAAAAATCTGGTCATGTTTAGTCTTGAGAAAAGAAAGACTGGGGGTGGTGGAAGAGGTGTGTCTGAAACCAATCTTTAAATATGTTGAGGGGTGTTATTGAAGAAGATGGTGAACAATTGTTCTTCATAGCCACTGAAGGTAGGACAAGAAGGAGCAGGTTTAATCTGCAGCAAAGGAGGTTTAGGTTAGAAGTTAGGAAAAGCTTTCTAACTCTCAGGGAAGTTAAGCTCTGGAAGAGGCTTCCAAGAGAGGTTGTGGGATTCCCATCACTGGAGGATTCTAAGAACAGGTTGAACAAAGGGATGGCCTGAATATTCCTTCCAGACCTACATTTCTAATACTCTTAGCTTCCTTTCAAAAGCCTGATGTTACCTGTGCTGTTCCAGAAGCAGATCAGGGCCCTACTGCGACTTATAGAGTCCCATTCTGGCATCTAGTTCCCTTCATGCTTCCTGAAGGGACTAATTAGCACCAACTCTGTGGCTGTCCCAGATAACTTAACCCTCCAAACGAGTTTATCTCTGCTGTTTAGCATTTTGGTGTCTCCATTGTGCTCACCACAAAATTGGCCAGAATTTCAATGTTCCCTGCATCAGCAGGACCTCTCTGAACACAGATGATGATTCAGGGCCCTTCTTGGAACCCCCTCTAGTTTGTCTATGTCATTCCGGTAAGACAGTATGCAGCCTTGTTACAGATAAGAAATGGAGGCAGATAAAATATTAATTTACTTGCCCAAGCCCCCACAGTGATGGAGCAGGGAATCGATCTCTTCTGAAAGCAAACCTAATGCATTACCCACTAGCCTATTTTAAGTTTTACCATGTTGAAGGAAGGAATGATGTATCATTTTAGGTTTCCTGCAAAATTGTTATCCTGCCCGCATTTTGGAGCTTTATCACACATTGCATCCTTTGTTTAGACTTGGAGAAATACAAGATATGCTATTGGATTAAGCAATTGATGGATCTATGCCATATACCAGTAAAAGCTTTGGGGGGAGGATAGCTCAGTGGTTTTAGCATTGGCTTGCTAAACCAAGAATTGTAAGCTCAACCCTTGAGAGTGCCACTTAGGGATCTGGGGCTGAATGAGTACTTGGTCCTGCTAGTGAAGGCTGGGGGCTGGATTTGATGACCTTTCAGGGTCCCTTGCAACTCTATGAGATAGGTATATATCCATTTATTATTAAGTTGCATGTGTGTGAGTGTTTAAATTGCTCCATGACTTAGCAGAATTTCCTGATCAGGACTGTAAAAACATGTTTTGCACTTCACTGCTTTCAACAATACAGAACTCTTTAATGTAACAGTGTAATTATCACACCAATCCTTTCAAATGCATCTGATAGCTGTATTTATCATAGAATATCAGAATTAGAATGAACTCAGGAAGTTATCGAGTCCAACTCCCTGCTCAAAGCAGGACCCACTCCCAGACAGATTTTTGCCCCAGATCCCTTAATGCCCCTATCAAGGTTCCTTCCCCACTCTGAACTCTAGGGTACAGATGTTGGGACCGTCATGAGAACCGCTAAGCTTACTTACCATTTTAGATTTGGTTTAACTGCTACTACCCAAATTATTTATGAGTCATAACTCTGGCTACCTTCCCTCCGCACCTGAATATCTCCCTCCCAAGTACTATAATCCTTCCCTGAGTAGCCTTGAGAGACTTCTCCACCAATTTCCTGGTGAACACCGATCCTGACCTGGTGAACACTTCTGTGAGCAGTGCCCTTCAACACCCTATTTCTGTTTAAATGATTGCTCATGAAAGCCTCAGCACACACACAAACATTATGAACAAAAGCAAAAATGTCTTCTTCCTGTTACAACCATTATCTTCCCCAGGATTCCCAATTGATGATTCCGTCTTTCATCTTGAAACAATGGACAGTAAGCTGTTCAGAATAGTGCTATTTCCTTTTGAATAGTCTTTATGTAACTACAGATGACACTGCACAAATAGAACATTAATACCTAGTTCTTGTAAGAACATAAGAACAGCCATATATGGTCAGACCAAAGGTCCATCTAGCTCAGTGTCCTAGCTTCCTACAGTGGCTAATGCCTGGTGCCCCAGAGAGAATGAACAGAATCGATAATCATAATGTGATCCATCCCCTGTCGCCCATTCCCAACTTCTGGCACACAGGCTAGGACACCATCCCTTCCCATTCTGGCTAATAGTGGATCTACCCTCCATGAATTTATCTAGTCCTTTTCTTTTAATCCTGTTATAGTCTTGGCCTTCACAACATCATCTGGCAAAGAATTCCACAGGTTGACTTATATAGCATTTGTCATCAATAGCTCACAAAGCACTTTGAAAAGGAAGTCAGCATCCTCACCTCCATTTTACAAATTAGGAAACTAGGATACAGAGAGATGTAGGGCTGGATTTTTGAAGGCATTTAGGCACCTAAATGCTTATAAAATCTTTCCTAAAAACACCCAGCAGTACTAGGACTAAAACATATGTTTCCTGCAGCCCCCTTCAGTTTTCTATCCATTATGCTTCATTGTTAGCAATTTTAAAATGTTAGTTAAAACATTTCAACTCAGGTGGCTACACTTAGGCACTGGAAACCATAGGTAGGTATCACAGTAATCGGTCTGAACTTCAGAGATGCTAAACCCTCCCAGATTCAGACAGATGTCAATGGGAGCTCTTCACGCTGCTCATCTCTGACAAGCAGGCTATTCATTTAGATTGACGGTGTATTGATTTCATAGGGGAAATTTTTTTTTATTCAGAATTTTCCTTTTGTTCAATAGAAATCCAACAGTCCTCAAAATAAATAAATAAATAGTTTAAAAAACACTAAAATGATATTTTTTTCCAGCTTTTAAAATACAAAATGACAAAAAATTACAATGTTGCTTTTTTTGTTAAACTATTTAGTTTTCAGATTTCTAAAACCAAACATTTCTCAAGGGGTGGGGTTCTTTAATTACAAATAATAACAATAAACAAAACAGAAAACAAAGCGAATAAATCTTTGCAAAATTTCCTATGAAAAACAAGTGACATTTTTTGGCCAGGACTAACTATTATCATTCTTGCTGATGATAGCAATTTGGTAACTGCCTTGCTTTTCAGTTGTTGAAGACTACAGATTTTCTAGGAGCAAGATCTATATGGTGCTATTGACATCAACAGCAGAACTCCCATTGTCTGAACCAGAACAAGGATCTGCCATGGTTCAAACAAACCAGCCTCATTGTACCTTCTTCAGCAAATGGGCTTGATTCTACACTGCCTTGCATCTTGTGATCCGTGCCTATATAAAATGTATGTAAGACACAACCACATTGGAATGCTAACATTTTTCACCTACTTTGTGCTGAGTTATGCCCAAGTATATATTCTGATTCAAGACAAAGAAGAACCAATTTTTCAGATCTTCAGTTCCAGGGAACAGCACAGATACACACCATCAGAGGAGCCCGTTCAATTTATTTACCAAATTACTTGTTTCTGAAAATGTTTACTTACCAAAAGAGTCAATCTTCTCTTTGTGATTTCTCTTCACTTTTGCTAGACTTGGTATCACAGTTCCATACTGCAAAACATGAAGGTTAGTCAAAACAAAGGCTAGAGTGTGATAAGTCTCTTGTGTTTTCATTACTTTGTCTATGCCACGGTGAATCAGATACACATGCAGCCTTGCCACCTAACTCAGGACATGATCAAAAGTTTGATGAAATAAGTGGAAAGGCAACATAGTTTGTTCTTTCTTGGCTGTGCTACTCATGTGTAATAACCTTTACACTGCTGTGTGATTGTACAAGACACTTTGTTTATATTGTAGGCTTGCTAGTCTTATGTCTTTAGTATTCCGGAAAATTAGGGCTTGTATTATACAAATTGATTCTATCTATCTATCTATCTATCTATCTATCTATCTATCTATCTATCTATCTATCTATCTATCTATCTATCTATCTCTCTATCTATTCTTATTCAAACCCATCTCTCTCTTTCTCTGTGCAATATCTCACGTTCACTTTCTCCCTCCTTTTCTTTCCCCCTGTCTCACCAATACAGTAAGTAAAAACACTAGGTATTCCTTACCCTGAAAAATCAGTTACTACATGGGAGTGGATCTAATTTATATATAGTTTACATCACTGCCCCTCTCCTGTTGCAAAGAAATACCTTTTATTCTCTGATGCTAGGACCAAGAGTTAATTATTTCTGAAGAGCCTAAACATGTTCTGGTATCTCTGGGACATGTATCACCTGTTTAACATGCTAACAGTGTGCTGGATCAGTAATGAATGGATAATTTACGATGCATAATATGACAGATTTAGAAAGATCTGTACACTTTGACCTATTTTGTTTATTGATTCATCTATGCTCAGATAATGTAAATCACTGCAGCCCCAGTGAAGTCAATGACACCGCACTGGTCATACCAGATGAATAACTGACCCATTATTTCAATTGAATAATATATATTATGACAGTGAATCTGTTCTGGGGAGTGGACAGTGAATGTTAGATTTGGCTTCTTTCTGTTTTGCATAGATACTATCTGCCTCCCTCCCTTTCAGCATAGAAACAGAGCTCCTCACTCTCATTACTATAGTTATCCTCAGCACACCTCTGAAAGGTAGGGCATTGCTATCATCCCAATTTACAGATGGGGAACTGAGGAACACAGAGACTAAATGACTTGCTGTAGGTCACATAGGAAGAATATGGTAGAGTAGCAATTTGCGCTCAAGTCTCCTAAGTCATAAACCAGAACCTGAACCTCTGGATCACCCTTCTGTGGGATGTTGCCCCAGTACATTCCAGTTACTAATAATGTGAATAATGTTCTTGTCACCTTGTAAAGAAAATCATCTAGATCCAGATTGAGATCTTAAAACTACCATGTGTCAAGGCTTAAACCAATCTGCAGATGTGGGGGATTGATCATTACATAATGTCCCATTGCAGGTGCTTTTACACCTTCCTCAGCTGCTGACCACTGCTGGAGACAGGACAGTGAATTACAGAGTGCACCCAGCATGGCACTAACTTCCTTGCTGTCTGCTGCTTGGGAGCTGGCTTTTGTCACTCACTGATGGGTTGGAAGTGTGGAGAGAATTTCTGTTCAGATTTGAGTCCAGGCTGCTCCTGGCTGGCCGAGGCCAGAAGGAAAGTGATTGTGTGAAAGTCGGTAGTGTGAAAGTTTGGCTAAGGCTCCATTAAGCGGGGACGTGGTGTGGGCCCAGAATGTCGGCCTTGGCTCTCTAAGAACAACTTGCCCCACAGTAGCAGGACTCTGGGGAAGACTATTTGCACACCAACACCTACAAAATCTCCACCAAGCAGTGGACCTAACCAGATCAGCCACACCATCACCGGTTCATTCACCTGCACATCCACCAATGTAATATATGCCATCAATGCCCCTCTGCTATGTACATCGGCCAAACTGGACTGTCTCTACAGAAAAGGATAAATGGACACAAATCAGATATTAGGAATGACAATATACAAAAACCTGTAGGAGAGCACTTCAACCTCCCTGGCCACACTACAGCAGATCTTATGGTGGCCACCCTGCAGCAAAAAAACTTCAGGACCAGACTTCAAAGAGAAACTACTGAGCTCAAGTTCATCTGCTCAGGATTAAACAAAGACTGTGAATGGCTTGCCAACTACAAAAACAATTTCTCCTCCCTTGGTTTTCACACCTCAACTGCTAGAACAGGGCCTCATCCTTCCTGATTGAACTAACCTCTTTATCTCTAGCTTGCTTGCATATGTATACCTGCCCTGGAAATTTCCACTACATGCATCTGACGAAGTGGGTATTCACTCACGAAAGCTCATGCTCCAAAACGCCTGTTAGTCTATAAGGTGCGACAGGATTCTTTGCTGCTTTTACAGATCCAGACTAACACGGCTACCCCTCTGATACAGGTTTGTTAAGGTACTGAGGCACTTAGTGGTGTATCCAAAAGCCTCTAGATGCTTAGCACCAATTGATTTCACGACAAAGTCTCTAGCAGGGGGGTGAGGGATGAATGTGGCACACACAGTGGCCTCAGCATAGGAGATTGTGACCCCAGAACCCATCATTGCCACCTGGTAAGGGGGTTTCAAGAATCTCCTGACTCTGATATGTATATTCTGGATCACCAAGGAATGTCAAGTGAGAGATGTGAAGCCAACAGGGAAGAGGCCAAAGGGAAAACAAGAAAAGAGGGTGACACTGCCTATGAATACAAACAATGATCTTTGGGAATATGAGGAGAAGATGGAGGGGAAACCCCCTTTTTCTTGCATATAGGAAGCAAGCAGATAATGTGTTTACTTTCATGAAAAAGGGATCACAACCAAGCTTCTTGAACCACTGCAAAGGGTGTTTTGAGTGGGATACACTTTTGTAGACACAAGATTAGCCCATTAAGTTTAGCCTTCAGAATGCATGGTATGATTTTGTTTCATATGTAAGCTTTTTCCCCCATTATATTGACCTATTATCTCTTGAATCTTTGGTAATAAAGATATCCTTGTTTTCAATGGAGAAGAATTCCATGCACTGCTACAGGTTGTGGATTGACTGGATAAGTGGCAGTTCTGCAGAAAAGGGCCTGGAGATTACAGTGGACAAGAAGCTGGATATGAGTCAGCAGTATCCCCTTGTTGCCAAGAAGGCTAACGACATATTGGGCTGTGTTAGTACAGTAACTCCTTGCTTAACATTGTAGTTCTGTTCCTGAAAAATGTGACTTTAGGCAAAATGATGTTAAGTGAATCCAATTTCCCCATAAGTATTAATGTAAATGAGGGGCATAGGTTCCAGGGAAATTATTTTCACCAGACAAAATACTATATATTGTATTGATATACACACCTGCTGCTAACTTGTAAAGCAAAGTGAGGCCTAGCATTGCCAAGAAAAGAGAATGTTTGGGTGGATGACTGGTGATAGTGTCAGGGAACTGATACCCAGAGAAGCAGAGACTAGTCTCCCTCTGGCTAGAGGTGTGGTGTATGTGTGTTTTGGGGGGGTAACATAGTGACTCACAATCCTGTGTATGCCAAGAATCATCACATGTGTGTTGGGTGGGGCAGGAAATCAGGAACCTTGGTATGAGAGGAAGAGGACATGGGGCCACAGAGAGCCCCTGAAATAAGGGGAAGAATGTGTAATCATGGTATTCGGAGACGGGGAAGAAAGAGGGAATTCAGTGCTCTTGGCCTGAGGCATAAGAGGGTAATGGTGATGGACATAGATCCTCTTGCATGGGAGGACAATAAGGGACAATGTTGTGGGAACAGAAGAGAATGAGAGGGATCATGGGGAGAAAGAAGGTCACACAGGAACCTCTGGCTTGGGGGTAAAAATTGGGGAACCTGGATTGTGGGGAGGAAGAACAAACAGAATTATTGACAAAAGTCCATGGTTGTTGCAGGTAATCCTTGAAATAGAGGGGGATAGGAGAGTGACACACATAAAGCTCATGAGAGTGGCAGGTAAGTTGCAAAGGAGGGCTACTAGGGTGATCCAAGGAATCGAAAATCTACTTTATGAGAGAACACTCAAAGAGTTTGGTTTGTTTAGCCAAACCAAACGAAGGCTGAGGGGAGATATGATTGTTCTGTATAAACACATAACAGGGATAAATATCAGAGAGGGAGAGGAATTATTTAAATTAAGCATCAATGTGGACACAAGAATAAATGGATATAAACAGGCCATCAACAAGCCTAGGCTTGAAATTAGACAAAGGTTTCTAACCATCAGAGGAGTGAAGTTCTGGGAGAGCGTTCCACAAGGAGCAGTGGGGGCAAAAAAACAACTTGTTTCAAGAATGAGATTGATAAGTTAATGGAGGGGATGGTAAGAGAGGACTGTCTTTAATCATTCTTGTGGCTCTTCTTTGTAACCTTCCAGTTTATCAAACATCCTTCTTGAATAGTGGACAGCAGAACTGATTGGACATAAGAACATAAAAACTACCATAAGGATCAGACCAATGATCCATGTAACCTAGGATTCTGTCTCCAACAGTGGCCAGTTCCACAGCTTCAGGAAAAGTGTACAGAACAAGACTACTGTGAAGAGATTCATCCCTGTCTTTCCTTCCTGGCTTCTGTCAGTGAGAGTTTAAGGTTACCACAAGCATGAGTTTACATCCCTTGACCATCTTGTCTAATAAGCATTGATAGACCCACAGTACAACCCTCCATTATCCAGCTCTCCATATTAACTGAACAACCAGTGCACACAGGTCCAGAAGTGGGCAATATCGCCTGTGTCTGCTGGATAGTGCTGCGGTCTAGGGGTTCTGCAACAATTTTTATAGTGCGGGTGCTGAGAGCCATTGAACCAAACTGTAAACCCTGTATAGGATGGAAATCACTTCAAGACAGGAGGTGCAACAGCACCCTCATCACCCCTATTTCCAACATCTATTTTTTATGATCCAGTCTGGCCCGGTCCCAATTAGATCAGAAAAACAGGGTGATGTTATATTTTCTATAAACTTAACTTGTTCTTTTTTTGTCCACGGTTACACTTTTGGCCATCACAAAATCCTTTGACAATGAAATCCATGGGTTGATTATATGCTGTATCAAAAATATTTTCTCTTGTTTGTATTAAATGTGTTGTATATTAATTTCATTTGGTGACTTGTATTTTTTGTATTGTGGGAAATAGTAAACAACATTTCACTATCCTCTTTTTCCACATCATTCATAACTTTATAGATCTCTATCATCTCGCCTTTAATTGTCTTTTCCTAAAACAAGCTACCCTAATCTTTTCAGTTTCTCTTGATATGGAAGCCATTCCATACCATTGATTATCTTTATTTCGCTTTTCCAAACCTTCTCCAGTTCCACTATGTCTTTTCTGACATGGGGTGACCAGAACTGGACAAAATATTCCGGCAGCAGTTGCACCAGTGCCAAACACAGAAGTAAAATAATCTTTATACTCCTTCTCAAAATTCCCCTGATTATGCTAGCCACAAACAAATAAGATATTTGGCCACAGTGTCACACTGGGACTTCATGTTCAGATGATTATCCACCATGATACCCAAATCTTTTGGGGGGGGGGGTCTAATAGAATAGAGTTAGAATCTAGTCCACAATTTTACATATAATACAGATAAGTTTTTCACAACCTCCTACAAAATGAAGAAGTCTGTCCCTCATTAATTACCTCACCTTTTCTGAATGTGAACACTGAAGACTCAGTTATCGACATCCTTCAATAAACACTTTTATGTTACATGAGCAACATATGCTTTTTTCAACATATTCACCATGGCTCTTTTCACCTCCTTGTTTTTCAGGCTGTAGATGATGAGGTTTAACATGGGGGTCAAGATGCTGTACTGGATGGACATCAGCATATCCAGACCCTTGGAGGAGACTGAGCTGGGTCTCACATATTGAAAGGAACCTGTCCCAAAGTATAAAATGACAATGAGAAGGTGGGAGCTGCAGGTGGAGAAGGCTTTACGCCTGCCCTCCATGGAATGTATTCTCAAGATGGTGGCAATTATGTGAATGTAGGAAACCAGTGTGAGCAAGAAGGAGCCGGATCCAAATATTGCAATGGAGGAAAGGAGCACTACTTCATTGCTGAAGGTCTCAGTGCAGGACAAGACCAAGAGTGAAGGGAGCTCACAGGTGAAATGCAATTTTAGCAGAGGAATAGTATTTACCAGAACATCTATAAATCCAATGATCCATGCACCCATCACTAGCTGTTGGCAGAGTCGTTTCTTCATTGTTTCCATATAATGCAGTGGGTCATATATGGCAGCATATCGGTCATAAGCTATAGCTGCAAGAGTGAAAATTTCAGCATCAAATGACAAAATAATAAAGAACATTTGGGTAATGCAGCCATTGGCAGAAATGGTTTTCTTCTCTGCTAGGAAGTTTTCCAGCATTTTGGGGACAATGGTGGAGGAATAGCAGATGTCATCATAGGATCAATGGGACAGAAAGAAGTGCATGGGAGATTGAAAATGAGGATCAACCTTTATCACCAACATGATAAGCATGTTCCCCAGTAAGGTTATTACATAAATAACTAAAAATATGAAGAAGAGGAAAACCTGGAGCTGTGGGTCACTGGAAATTCCTAAGAGAATAAATTTGGCCACAGTGGTTTGATTCTCCATTATTCTTCAGCAAAACAGTGTTCTGTGAGAACAGAAAAAAAAAGAAGAAACAGTAATACAAACCTAATTTATATACATAGAAATGCAGTGAGTAGATAAACTCTAATAAATAGGTAATTGAGACACAGAGACAGACGGACCCGAGAAAGGCAGAAGGTATTTTGACTGTTTTATTTATCTGATATGAGTCCAATTTCCAAAGTAAAGTTCTCAACATATCAATAGAGGAAAAATAGGGGAATAATGAACTTCTTAAGCAGAAAGCTGAAAGTTGATAGATTGAGCTTTTCATTTGCCTGTAGTGTGAGATAGATAGATAGATAGATAGATAGATAATGTATGGATGTATATGAACAGATAAATAAATCTTTACTACAGCTGTTTAATTAACTGGGAAGAGATCACAAATTTGTGAACATTTTCAAATGCTTTTCAGTACATTAATTTTCAAAAGTCTGGGAGTCTGAGTCTATAAGAATATATTTAAAATTTTTCCCATAGAAATTCTGTATCAGATTTTTCATTTGTCATCTTCTCTTAGAAACAAAAAAGGATTTTTTTTTGTTTCAAAGGACCCCATATATCTAGGATGATCAATGAAAATTGACACTGCAAAAGAAAGCATAAACTAACAAAACTACCAAACAAAGAGAATTGCAAAATCCTAAAGAGAGAAGAAAAAGAAGAAGAAATGTAAAAGAAAAATTCAATAAATAATCACAAAATCAAGAACTGTAAAAATGGAATTTCAAAACAAAACAAAAAAAACCAAATTTCTCAATTTTCTGGAAGCTTACATTTTCAAAATAAGAAATACTTTCAATGGGAGTTTGTACAGATAATTTGTCTTTCAAAAATGTAAAGAATATATAGGCTAACAGGGATAAAATAAAAAAAACATGAACAAACAAACAAAACCTCACCCAATTTCTATACACAGATCCGACGAAGTGGGTATTCACCCACGAAAGCTCATGCTCCAAAACGTCTGTTAGTCTATAATGTGGCACAGGATTCTTTGCTGCTTTTACAAATCCAGACTGACACAGCTACCCCTCTGATACTATACAGAGATCCAAGGTTATGTGAATTTTTAACTCTTCTCCTCCAGCATACCTATTTATGTGGGTGTAGGTAATACAAATCATTTGTTTACGACTTGAAACTGTTTAAATATGTTCTTGTTGCCTCTGGGACAAGGTCCCTGGTGTTTCTCATGCTGGCACTTTTCTCATTCAGTAGTCAATCAAAGCTTTATGGCCCGTAAGTTAGGAAGCATTAAATGAAGTTATATGACTTGCCTTATATTTGATATATTTGTTTAGAAAATGAGTCCTATTCCCAGTATAGTTCCACTGAAGGGAATAGACCAGAATACCAGTAGTGTAAACAGATGCAACTCTACTGAAATCAACTGAGGCTAAATCCTCAGTTGGTGTAAATCCTTGTAGATCCATTGAAGTCAATGCTTATCATGGCTCTAATGAATTAAACAGCTCATCCTTACGCAAGCTGAAGACCTCACCCTATAATTGCAATGTTTATTAAATATAGAGGTTGTGATTTTTAAAGTGACCAAAGGGATTTAGACATACAACTCTCATTAAAATTCATTGGAATTTTAGTTCTAACTCCTATAGGGTTCCTATTAAAACTCCTAGTCGAAGAACCAGTTTTTTAAAGGTATTTAGGCCCCTAATGGATTATCAGAAACATGTAGGTTCTTAACTTCTATTGCAATCAATGCATTTTAGATACTTAGGTGCTTTTGTACTTCTCTCTAGGTGCCTAAATATCTTTGAAAATCTGGCCTTAAGCATCAAATGAAAATGAAATCTCTCTTAAATGCTGAAAATTGAACATCACAATGGGCTACAGACCAAGTATTAGTCACTAAAATTATTCATGTGTCTTTAACACTTTGTTTGTTTGTTTGTTTGTTTGTTTGTTTGTTTGTTTGTTTGTTTGTTTGTTTGTTTGTTTGATAATAATTAAACACAGGTCACAGGACCCAATTTGGTGCTAATATTTGTGGCTTCATTTATCTAGAACCCACATTTCAAGGGTAAAAGTTAGACACAGCTTGATACCCTGTTCACAGTTCTGCACTGATCTGAATTATGGGTCCCTTACTCCTACTGTGTAGTAGTTAGTCACGACCCTGAAGTTACGAAGGCTCATCTATGTTAGTAAGGGGTTTTCAACCATCATTAAGAAAATGCATACACATAAGGGGGAAAATTAAAGTGTGCAAGTCAATCATAATAGTTGAGTGCTCTCCAATACTCTAACATTTTTCCCCACGGAATTTCCAAAGAGGGAGTGTGAGTATAGACATACACACGCACAAACATATGAGAAAAGTACATGTTTTCAATATTGGTATAGAAGGGTACAACTTGCTCAGGAAGGACAGGAAGGGAAAAAAGGGAGGAGGTGTTGCATTGTATATCAATGATATATACACTTGCACTGAGGTTGAGATAGAAATAGGACACAGATTGGTTGAAAGTCTCTGGGTGAGGATAAAAGCCCTAAAAACAAAGATGTTGCTATGGTAAGTGCTTATTTTAGATCATCTGAAGAGGAAGAAGAAATGGATGAAATCTTTTCTAAACAACTAACAAAATCATCCAAAGCACAGGACTTGGTGGTGATGGGGACTTCAAATACCCAGACATCTGTTGGGAAAATAATACAGCAGGACACAGATTGGAGGCAATGTTCTTTATTTCAGAAGATGGAAAAAGCCAGTAGGGGAGAAGCTGTTCTAGGTTTGATGTTGACAATTAGAGAGCAACTGGCTGAGAATTTGGAAGTGGAAGGCAGCTTGGGTGAAAGTGGTAATTAAATGATAAGAGTTCAGGATTCCAAGGAATGTAGGCAGGAAAACAGCAGAATACAGTTAATGGATTTCAAGAAGGTAGACTTTTGCAAACTCAGGGAATTTGTAGGTAATATCCTATGGGAAGCAAGTCTAAAAGGGGAAACAGTTCAAAAGAATTGGTAGTTTTTTAAAGAGGCATTATTAAGGACACATGAGCAAACCATCCCACTGCATAGGAAATATAGGAAGTATGGCAAGAGACCGCTCTAGCTTAACCAGGAGATGTTCAGTGATCTGAAACTCAGAAAAGAGTCCTATAAAAAGTGAAAACTAGGTCAAATTACAAAAAATTAATATAAAAAAAACAACACAATCATGTAGGGACAATATTAGAAAGGCCAAGGCACAAACCACTCAGAGGGCAAATCATATTTCTTCTTTTTTTTTTTTTTACTTTGGTAATATAAACGCATGACATAGAATGTGTGTGTGTGTATACATCACAACACAATTTCTTCCTGGAGAGAGGAAAGAAGAAATATATGACATATGCTAGTCATGTCACTTAGTATCTTTCTACATGCTACTGTGATGAGGGCTGCATGAGAACTTGAATAGAATAGAGTAGAATAGAATAGAATAGAATTCAGGTGTATATGAGCACAAATCACAAGGCCTTGGAGAATCAGATTCTCTGTGTTCATATCACCAAGTGATTCAGTTTGGGTCATATCACAAGAACGTTTGGATTGGAAGGGTCATTAAAATGGGATTGTCAAAGAAAACTAAGGTAGCTAGAAGCTCAGCTCCCATTGACTTGGAAAATTCCAGTCTCATCCATCTTTTGTCAAAGGGAACTTACAATAGTTGATAAAGGCGTTATCTAAAGCCCAATGAAGTCTTTACATTTTCTTTTAGGGATTCAGGATCAGGTCATAAACAAAGGAGCCAGAAATACTTGCTGAATTAGTAATTTGGAACTAGTGGCTGATGTGATAAATTTTACCTGCTTGTCCATAACTTTCAAATAAAAATGTGTATTGTGACAGTGTCAGGAGAGATGGCTACAAGAGAGTGGTCAAAGGTAGATACATTAGCTCCAGGTTAAGCCGGTCCCTTTTCCTTGGGTAAGATAACAGGGACTATTCCAGAACACTTGGGAACTTTCTAGAACTAATTAAGGCAGGCAGGCTAATTAGGACACCTGTAACCAGCTGGGAAGTTACTAGAATTAATTAGGGTTGATCAGGACACCTGGTTTAAAAAAACTCTCACTCCAGTTAGTGAGTTGAGTGTAAGGAGCCGGGAGTGAGAGGACATGCTGCTGGAGGACTGAGGAATACAAGCATTAATAGACATCAGGAGGAAGATCCAGTGGTGATGACAAAGAAGGTGATGGGAAGGGGCCATGGGGAAGTAGCCCAGGGGATTGTAGCTGTCTTATAGCTGTTCCAGAAGGCACTCTAGACAGCTGCAGTCCACAGAGCCCTGGACTGGAACCTAGGGTAGAGAGTGGGCCTGGGTTCCCCACTAACAACTCCCAATTCCTGGTCCAACACAAGAAGATCTCTGAGGCTAGCAAAATCTGCCAATAAGCACAGGACCTACCAAGGTAGACGAGGCACTTTATCACAGTATTCATTGTTCAAAGATAAATCATGAACAATTTGATTGGACTGTACACTGTACACTTTGTTGCATATGTCTGCCGAATTGTACACACAATGAGAGAATAGAAGAATAAGCTTCTGTCTATTTTATGTCTAGGCCGCAGGAGGGGGCACCAGAAAGCTACTGCTGCTGGCAGCACCAAATGAACACATTGTGGGCCTGATTTTCCTTCTGCTTGCACCAGTGGAAATCAGGCTTTGACAGTTTTCAGTTTTCAACAAAATCCATAGGCTTCTGCCCACTGATGCTGAGAACATGCCTGGAAAATTTGGAATTGATCATATGTGATTTTCAAAAGTTATCACATTTCAGACAGTCTGACAGATGAGAAATGCCATGGAGTTAACTATAAGGCCTTGCTTCAATCATTCTGTAAGATGCATGTTACCTAACACCTAGAATAAGTTTTTTTCCCAGTAAAAATACTCTAAATTTCACGTTCAAAATTTCTCTGCCATGAACATTCGCCAAGACTTGTTTCAAATTTACTTTTTGGTAGAAAATATCTGCTAGTGAGAGATCTAGTTCAGTTATTTCTCCTGTTCTTATTGGATAGCATTTTCAAAGAAATCTAAGGATGTGTCTACACTACAAAATTAGGTTGAATTTATGGAAGTTGGTTTTTTAGAAATCATTTTTATACAGTTGATTATGTGTCCCCAGACAAAGTGCTCTAAGTGCGTCCACAGTACCGAGGCTAGCGTCAACTTCCGGAGCGTTGTGCTATGGGTAGCTTTGCGTAGCTATCCCACAGTTCCCGCAGCCTCCGCTGCCCATTGGAATTCTGGGTTGAGATACCAGTATTGATGGGGCAAAAACAGTGTCACAGGTGGTTTGGGTACATGTTGTCAGGCCCTCCTCTCCATCCCTCCCTGAAAGCAACGGCAGACAATGGTTTCGTGCCTTTTTTCATGGATTACCTGAGCAAATCCCATACCACATCAGGCATGGAGCCCGCTCAGCTCACCATCACCGTACCTCTCCTGTGTGCTGGCAGATTTGGGACTGCATTACTACACAGCAGCAGCTCATTACCTTTTGGCAGCAGACGGTGCATTATGATTGGTAGCAATCATCATCGTATTCCTGGGTGCTCTTTTAGCCGACCTCGGTGAGGACGGTCAGAGGCACCTGGGCAGACATGAGAGTGACTCAGCCAGATCATTCCCATCTTCTGCCGAGCACCCAGGAAATTATGATGGCTAGCACTCGTACTGCACCATCTTCTGACGAGCAGCAAGGAGAAGACAATGGCTAGCGATAGTAATGCAGCATCTTCTGCCAAGCACCCAGGAGATGACGATGGCTAGCAGTCATACTGCACTATCTTCTGCCAGCCTAAGATGTAAAAGATAGATGGAGCAAAACAAGAAATTGACTCTATTTGTTTTGTGAAATCAGCGTCCTGCTAAACTCAGGGTTTTGAGTTCAATTCTTGAGGAGGCCATTCTGTGTGACAATTGTTTGTGCTTCTCCTTGAAATAAAGCCACCTCTTTTGTTGATTTTAATTCCCTGTAAGCCATGTCGTCAGTTGCCCCTCCCTCCGTCAGAGCAACAGCAGACAATTGTTTCATGCAAAACCAGGCAAGGAGTCAACAGTAGCGTGGTGACGAGAGGGACATGGTCATAGACTTCTCACAAAGTACAGGCCGGGCAATGTGCCCTGGCAATGTGCATATCATGCTGATGAGCTCTGCATGAGCTCTGCAAACACACTGGCCAAACAGGAAATGAAATTCAAAAGTTCACAGGCCTTTTCCTGTCTACCTGACCAGTGCATGTGAGTTGAGAGTGCTGTCCAGAGCGGTCACAATGGAGCACTCTGGGATAGCTCCCAGAGGCCAATGCCGTCAAATTCCGTCCATGCTATCCCAAATTTGACCTGGCAAGGCCGATTTCAGTGCTAATCCCCTTGTCTGAGGTGGAATAAAGAAATTGATTTAAAAAACCCTTTAAGTAAAAAAAGAAAGGGCTTCGTTGTGTGGAAGGGTCCAGGGTTAAATCAAGGTAACGCTGCTAAATTCGAGCTAAAGTCATAGCGTAGACCAGGGCCAAGACACCTCTGGGCTCAAAATCCTACCACCTAATACCTTTCTAAATTCCAACCATTAGCCTTACCACAATTCATGCACGGTTGACCTTATATTTATTGTTATTATTTGGATTGTTGATTTGGTTTTTCAGATGAGGCTAGGGGAAATAAGTGCTAAACTTAAACTGAATTTCACTGGGATCTGGGCACCTAGTGACACATTTCTAAAGGTGCTTTGCTGCCTACATCAGAACTAGGAATCTAGATACTTTTGAAAACCTACTATGAAATATTAGCTCCAAGTCCTTTATGGTCCTTTGAAAAGTCCAGTCAGTATCATTTTCTTTTAATATTTGTAGGCCTGATAGCATCCAGAGTCCCGATCATATTTGGGGTCAGTTTGATCTAGGTGTTGAAAATCTATGAAGATAAACGTGGTCATGGCAATTGTACATAAACAGATTGGCAGTAAATTTATCACAAATATCTTGTAGAATTTTTTTTTTAGTTCAAACTGCAAAATTCACAAAATGTCTCATACTCTAGCTGTTCTATCACCCATTTTTCCCCAACAAGCTTTACATAAAACTGGAGGCAATGAGGCAATGGGCAGAAAACAATCTACTCATTCACTTTTATGTAATTTCTCTCCAATTAAACTAATAGGATGGAAATATGAGGTTCGTAGACCGTGTCCCAAAAGAAACAAACATACTCCAAATAATTGGTTGGGAGCATTTGTCTCAGCTAGATCTGCCCCCTTGTTCAGATGTGAGATATAAATACAAATTAGAACCATTTCCACTAAAATATCTTAATGTCTTTTCAGGGAAACGAGTTTCTTAGATAGATAGAATGTATATCTGTGATAGAATTTGTTTCTTCATCTCTCATTCAACATTTCAGAATACTGAAGGACAAACATTAACATTTCACTTCCTGTTGTTAACAGGTGAGTTTCTTTTATGTTTTGGATCTATTTATTGTTTTACATTCCTTTTGCCTGGCAGTTAGCATAATCTTGAGAATCCTTAAATCCATAATTGTTCCGCTCATGACCTGGCAGATCTTCAGTGCAGTCATTAAGAACAAAGAAGCCCATCTGTGTTGATAAAGTGTATTCAACAGAAGGTTAAACGTTTATCCAACTTGTAAAGGACTAGCTATCTATCGATCTAGCTATTTCTTTCTTGCTCACCTCCTCAGGCAGGATGAGATTTCACAAAGTGCTCAAAGGTCAGATTTGTAAAGGTATGTAGGTTCCTAGTGAAATTTTCAAAAGTTACCTAGGCACCCAAAGTTATAGGTACCTAGATGCTTTCAAAAATCTCACTTGGCATCTATATATCTTTAAAAGTCTGGCCCTAAGTTACTTAGGAGTACAAATCCCATCAAAATTTCAAAATGCCACCCTCCAATGAATTAGTGATCTAATCTGCAGCCACTCATCCATAGTTACATATCCAGGATTCTTTTAAAACCTCATTTAAGGTACGATGGTTTATTTCCATTCACCTAATCCCCAGCATAGCTCCTTCACATATCCCATCACTGTAACCTTTCTTGTGGGACTCTACCTTTATATATCATGAGGTTTTATTTTAAATCTTGCTTGTCTGAAAGGCATAGTGGTCTTGTGAATCAGGTATTAGACTGTGAGCCAGAAGACCTGATTCTTATTCCCTGCACTGTGCTTCGTGGTAGTGATTTACCCTTAAACTCTGCCTCTCCCTTTGTCGTCAGTATAGACTGCAAGGAATTCAGGGCATGGATTGTCTCTCACTCAGTGTATGTATAGTGCCTGACACCACGGGACCCTGAGCTCATTTGTGGCCATTAGATGTTAGGGAAAAAATAATGGCAAATGTCACTTGCTCCTTCATTTCCAGGCAGAATGGTGAAGCAGTATTGGCCCAGAGACTTGAAGCTATAGCTGGCAACAGAATTATGGGGGGTTCCAGTTCTATCAGTGGATAAAGAGAGTGAAATTCCTATTCTGATGTGTCCAAGCGAATCAACAAAGTCTTTGATTCAAGTTCTAAAACATAAAATAAAAGTCTCTATGTTCTTCAACTTGTACATTTTCAGGTTTGAAAATAAATACCTTTATGTATTTAGACTCTATCTGATAAACCAGGCACATTCCCGATAATAATAATAATAAGAACAATAATAAGAAAAACAACAAGGAGTCGGTCACAACTTAAAGACTAACAGATTTCTTTGGGCATAAACTTTCCTGGGTAAAAATCCCACTTCTTCAGATGCATAGAGTGAAAATTACAGATGCAGGCATTATTATACTGACACATGAAGAGATGGGAGTGGAGAACCCATGTTGACAGGGCCAATTCAATCAGTGTGGATGTAGTCCACTCCCAATAATTGATGAGGAGTGGACTACATCCACATCAATGCCATTAGAGGGAAAGCAGCAAAGAGTCCTGTGGCACCTTATAGACTAACAGATATATTGGAGCGTGAGCTTTTATGGATGAAAACCTACTTCGTCAGATACATGTAGTGGAAATTTCCAGAGGCAGGTATAGGCAGGAAAGGGAAAGTTGCTTTTGTAGCCAGCCAGTCACTCCCAGTCCATATTCAAGCCCAACATAATGGTGTTAAATTTGCAAATGAATTTTAGTTCTGCAGTTTCTCGTTGAAGTCTGTTTTTAAAGTTTTTTTTTTGTTCAAATATGGCTACTTTTAAATCTGTCATAGAATGTCCAGGGACATTGAAATGTCCTTCCTCTGGCTTTTGTATGTTACCATTCCTGATGTCAGATTTGTGTCCATTTATCCTTTTATGTAGAGACTGTCCAGTTTGGCCAATGCATATGGCAGAGGGGCATTGCTGACACATGATGGCATATATCATGTTAACAGATGTGCAAGTGAATGAGCCCCTGATGGTGTGGCTGATGTGGTTGGTTCCTATGATGGTGTCGCTAGAGTAAATATTGGGACAATGTAGGCAATGAGGTTTGTTACAGGAATTGGTTCCTGGGTTAGTGTTTCTGTGGTGTGGTGTGTAGTTGCTGGTGAGTATCTGCTTCAGGTCAGAGAGCTGTCTGTAAGTGAGGACTGGTCTGCCTCCCAGGGTCTGTGAGAGTGAGGAATCATTTTCCAGGATAGGTTGTAAATCATTGATGATGTGCTGGAGAGGTTTTACCTGGTGGCTGTATGTGATGTCCAGTGGTGATCTGTTATTTTTCTTGTTGGGCCTGTCCTGTAGTAGGTGACTTCTGGGTACCCATCTCACTCTGTTAACCTGTTTCCTCACTTCCTCAGGTGAGTAATGTAGTTTTAAGAATACTTGATAAAGATCTTGTAGTGTTTGTCTCTGTCAGAGGGATTGAAGCAAATTCAGTTGTATCTTAGTGTTTGGCTGTAGACAATGGATCATGTAATGTGTCCTAGATGGAAGATAGAGGCATGTAGGTAAGGATAGCAGTCAGTAGGTTTCTGGTATAGGGTGGTGTTTATGTGACCATCACTTAGTGTTCAGAAAGTGGATCTCTTGTGTGGACTGGTCCAGGCTGAGGTTGATGGTGGGGTGGAAAATGTTGAAATCCAGGTGGAATTCTTCAAGGACCTTCTTCCCGTGGCTCCATATGATGAAGATGTCATCAATGTAACGCAAGTAGAGGAGGGGCGGCTAGGAGATGAGAGCTGAGGAAGCATTGTTCTTAGTCAGCCATAAAAATGTTGGCATACTGTGGGGTCATACGGGTACTCATAGCAGTGCCACTGACGTGAAGGTATAAGTTGTCCCTAACTCTGAAATGGTTGTGGGTGAGGACAAAGTCACAAAGCTCAGACACTAGGTGTGCTGTGGCCTCATCAGGGATACTGTTCTTGACAGCTTGTAGTGCATACTCATGTGGAATATTGGTGTAAAGAGCTTCTACATCCATGGTGGGTAGGATGGAGTTTTCAGGAAGATCACCAATGCATTGTAGTTTCCTCAGGAAGTCAGTGGTGTCTCTAAAATAGCTAGGATTGCTGGTAGCATAGGGCCTGAGGAGAGAGTCCAAATAGCCAGATAATCCTGTTGTAAGAGTGCTAATGCCTGAGATAATGGGACATCCAGGGTTTCCAGGTTTATGGATCTTGGGTAGCAGAATACCCCTGGTCGGGGCTCTAGGGGTGTGTTCATATAGATTTGTTACTGAGCAGATAGTGTAGGGTTTTTTGATACTCCTCAGTGGAATCAGAGGATAGTGGCCTGTACAATGTGGTATTGGAGAGTTGCCTGGCACTCTCCTGTTCATAATCCCACCAGTTCATTATGACTACAGCACCTCCTCTGTCAGTCCCTTTGATTATAATGCCAGAGTTGATTCTGAGGCTGTGAATGGCATGGCTTTCTGTACAGCTGAGGTTATGAAGCAAGTGATGCTGTTTGTTCACAATTTCAGCCTGTGCATGTCTGCAGAAGCATTTTATGTAGAAGTCCAATCTGTCATTTCGACCATCAGGAGAAGTCCATTCAGAATTCTTCTTCTTGTGGTGTTGGTAGGAGAGTTCCTGTGGCTCAGTGCACTGTTCAGTGGAGTGTTGGAAATATTCCTTGAGACAGAGACGATGAAAATAGGCTTCCAGATCACTGCAGACCTGTATCATGTTCATAGGAGTGGTGGGGCAGAAAGATAGTCCCCAAGATAGGACAGACTCTTCCGCCAGGCTAAGTGTGTGGCTGGATAGATTAACAATATTGTTGGGTGAGGTAAAGGTACCATTACTGTAGCCCCCATAGCATGTAGGAGTTTAGATAGTTTGTTGTGCTTTTTCCTCTGTAGAGAAGTGAAGTGTGCATTGTAAATAGCTTGTCTCATTTTTGTAAAGTCCAGCCGCTTGGAAGTTTGTGTGGAAGGTTGGTTTTGTATGAGAGTCTCCAGTTTTGAGAGCTCATTCTTGATCTTTTCCTGTCTGCTGTACAGGATGCTGATCAGGTGGTTTCTCAGTTTCTTTGAAAGTGCATGGCACAGTCTCTCACCATAGTCAGTGTAGTGTGTCGATTGCAATGGATTTTTTACCTTCAGTCCATTTGGTATGATGTCCGTCTGTTTGCACTTGGAGAGGAAGATGATGTCTGTCTGTATCTGAGTGAGTTTTTTGATGAGGTTGATGGATTTCTGCTTCATATGGCTAAATTTAGTGTCTTGCAGAAATAAAATCCATTTGCAAATGTAACACCATTAATTTGGGCTTGAATAGGGACTGGGAGTTGTTGACTCACTACAAAAGTAGCTTTCCCTCTCCTGGCATTCACACCTCCTCATCTATTATTGGGAGTGGACTACATCCATCTTGAATAAAATGGCCCTGTCAACACTGGTTCTCCACTTGTTAGGTATCTCCCTTCTCTTCATGTGTCAGTATAATAATGTCTGCATCTGTAATTTTCACTCCATGCATCTGAAGAAGTGGTTTTTACCCAGGAAAGCTCGTGCCCAAATAAATCTGTTAATCTTTAAGGTGCCATCTGATTCCTTGTTGTTTTTGTGGATACAGACTAACATGGCTACCCCCAATACTTGACACCATGCAAGACACTGAATTTAGCTATATGATAGATAAAAAAAACAGAGCAGTATCTTGAATTGCACCTCAAAGTGTAGATTGTACACAGTATGTGCAAGGACAGATCTTCAGTTGGTGTAAAGCAGCCTGGTTCCATTTATTTCAGTAGAGTTATCGTGATTTACGCCAGGTGAGGAACTGACCCAGTGACATAAGTAGGCTTTTGCTGCGTTACATCAGAAATTCATCTGCCCATGAGTGGTTTACACTGGCAGAACTACCAAGGAGGTGATAAATCCTTCGTTAGCATTGATTTCCAAATGTAATCTCTGGAAAACGCCTTTTGCCAGTCCAGATATAGATAGATAGATAGATAGATAGATAGATAGATAGATAGATAGATAGATAGATAGATAGATAGATAGATAGATAGATAGATAGATAGATAGATAGATAGATAGATAGATAGATAGATAGATGTGTAATCCATTGGCTTCTTCATTGCCAAGAGTTTATGCCCCTATAGCATTCCCATCTAATCATACTACATTTGTTAATCCCTGTTTCTATTTTTACAGCTCACATATTTGAGCAATAAATGTCAATGGAAAATCAAACTGCTCTGAACTATTTTATTCTCTCAGGATTCTCCAGTGATCCACAATTCCAAATTTTCCTCTTCCTAGTGTTTTTAGCTATTTATTTTATTACCTTAGTGGGGAACATGGTGATCATGTTGGTGATAAGGGCTGATCCTTGCCTCAACACGCCCATGTACTTTTGTTTGTTCCATTTATCTCTCTCAGATATCTCATGTTCCTCAACCACAGTCCCTATGATGCTTGTGAATTTCCTAGTAGAGGTGAAAAGAATTTCTGTCAATGGCTGCATTGCCCAGATCTTCTTCAGTCTCATGGCTGGTTGTAATTAAATATTCATTCTGGCAGCAATGGCTCATGATCAATTTGAGTCTATATGTAATCCACTGCATTATATGAGAATTATGAACAAATATGTCTGCAGTTAGCTAGTGATTGGTGCATGGATTGTGGGGTTTATATATGCATTGATAAACACTCTTCCCTTATTAAATGCACATTTCTGTGGGCCCAACAAAATCAACCATTTCAGCTGTGAGCCTCCTCCAGTATTAGACCTATCGTGCACTGACACCTTCACCAATAAACTGTTGCTTCATATCTCTGCAATGTTGGTAGGACTCCTCACATTCTCTGTTAACCTAGTCTACTACATTCACATCATCTCCACCATCCTGAGGATATGCTCTGTGAAGTGCAGGCATAAAGCCTTCTCCACCTGCAGCTCCCACCTGATTGTTGTTGTTTTATTCTACAGCATGGGCTTGTTCAGGTATCTGAGACCCAACTCAGCATCCTCAGAGGTTTTGGACAGACTGTTTTCCATCCAGTACAGCATCTTAATGCCCATGTTAAATCTCATCATCTGAAAAACAGGGAAGTGAAGGCAGCTCTGGGGAAGATATTAGAGAAATTCAGATTTCTCAAGTAACATTAGTCTTGATAATTGAATCTATGACAAAGATCAGTGGAAGAAATGTCAGACAGTGGTTGGCAATGTTCTGACTTCTTGCAATACATAATGATGTAGCAGCAGTGGGGCTTATCTGTAATGACTTATGAATACTGTATGTTGACCTGGTTATTGGAATGCATACTATGCGACTTTTCTGGGTTTACCCAAGGGTGTTCCTGGGAAAGAAGCAGAAAGGCAAAACATTGACCAATTATAAGACTACTTTCAGCAAACACTTAGAGGTTATTGCAGAACAATGGGAGAGCCACTGGATCTCAGGATGCAGGTTCAATATTCTGTTGAGCCCACCAAACTGGATTTGGACTAGCAGGGCCCCCAAACCCCAGGAACTGATAAGACAAAGGAATGCTGCTGGATACAAAGGCACTTTTCCTGTCTCTAAAGAAGTAAATATTCAAGTTTCTACTAATGTGTATGAAGAAAGTGGACCTTCCTAAGCTTCCTTTGGGGGTTGGTGAGGTCATTTGTTGTTTTACAATCCCTTTTCATTTCTCTTATTTTATGTTTATTCCTAATGTTAAGATAAAAAACTACTTTGTTTTAATAAGGTTGTCTGGTCCCTGCATTCTCTCTGTTCATAAGATCCCAAAAGGAAGAACACAAGAATTGAACCCTGTTGGACCTGTTGGGTAAATACTGATAATACACAGAGTGCTGTAGCCCAGGGATTGGTCTAAGAGTCAGAAAGCTGAATGATTCCATCCCAGCAGATGCAAATGCACAAGGCCTGGCTCCTGAAGTAGTGTACTCAAAGAAACCAGAAAGGGGACAGAGCTGAAGCTAGTCATGTAATCATGTAATCATGACACTTCTGATTTGTGCTTACTTTCTTTCTTTCTTTCTTTCTTTCTTTCTTTCTTTCTTTCTTTCTTTCTTTCTTTCTTTCTTTCTTTCTTTCTTTCTTATTTGAACTAGAAGGAAAATGCCATCCTACCCAAAATCTTGTTTCTGGCTCTCAGTCATGTATGGATGTGATAGTCTGTATCCCTATATTCACTTTTTTTATAGATTTTGTAGAAGGCATGCCTTATGAGATATCATTTCAAATTCATAATTTGCAGATCATTATCATCCTGGTAAAATATGTGTGAAAACATTTTATGTAAAGTTGTAATATTCTACTGTATAACATTACTGAGATATGTTCTAAGTTCAGAAAAGCAAGCACAAACCAGTTCCTCAAAGGCAAAAGACAAACTGATGCCTCAGCCTAGTGTCAACAACATTAAATAGACTATCACCTGGTTAAGTGGCCATTCTTAAACAGGAAAAAAGATCTGAGGAGAAATCCACATTTTGATAAATAGACATCTGGAGGTTCCCATCCCCACAGACATTCTGTCTGCTGAAGCTCAGCTGGAGATGATTTCAAAGAAAAAGAGAACTATAAGAAAAGGGAATAGATGCCCCAAAATGCCCTTTCTCTCTGCCCATGGTATTAACAACACCTGAAGGACAAGGAAATTTCCAGCCAGTAAGATCCCTGAAGCATGTGGTGAGAGAGACCTTTGCTTTGAATTCATTTAGCTTGTTAAGTTAGGTGTTAATTGTGTTTTAACTCTTATTTTCATGTAACTGATTCTGACTTTTATGCCTCATTACATGTAATCACTAAAAATCTATCTGTAGTTAATAAATTTGTTCTATGCTTTATCAAATCCAGTATGTGTTTGGATTGAAGTATTTGGGGAACTCCATTTGAGATAAGAAGGTTTGTGCAGATCATTTTCTATTAATGAAATGACAGATTTTACATGTGCTTGTATTGTCCAGGAGGGTGCTGGGCAGTACAAGACGCACATTTCTGGGGGAAAGTCTGGGATTGGGAGTTTGCTTGTTTTGTCCTGCAATGTAATTCATGAGTGGCTGGGTATAGCACTCATGCAGTATAGCTGGGATGCTTGACATGTTGGAGGCTGTGTGTGAGCAGACCATGAGTAGTTGCTCTCAGAGCAAAGCTGTGTAAAAGGCACCCCAGGTTGGAAATTTGAGGGGACACAGCTGTTCCTCAGTCCAGATCGCATTCTGGGTAATGTCACAATGAGATTTACCTAGTATATCATTTTTGCAGTGAGCATAAAGTAAATAAATCACCTACATAATATCACATGGACCTCAAATATCTATAAAGGACATAGTTTTTGAAATGTGCACTCAAGGCCAACAGATATTTTTGTTAAAGGGGAAAGATTAAAATTGGGGAAGGATTAAGATTAGGAGTTCAGTTACCGGAGAAGAATCAGTGAGACTTTCTTTTCTCTCAAATGGGCTGCAATTTAAATGCTTCTGATGACAAAAGTAACGCAGAAATAAAAATAGAGCTGGTCAGACTGGTCTTTTTTCCCATGAAAAATTTCAATTAAAAATGTTTTATTGAAATTTTCGATGAAAAGATTAAACTTTTTTTGCTGAAAAGGCAAAATAAATGAATAAACAAATAAATAAAAATCTTCCTGCAAAATGTGTGGGCTGAAAAAGGAAATATTTCAGTCAAAATACAAAATTATCCAACCAAAAATTAAAATATTTTGGCTGAAAATCCACATGAAATTTTTCATTCTGGTGCCTCATCCTTCAATTATTCTCCAGGGACCAGGCTTTCTTCTCAAACTTCATCTCCCATGATGCACCACATCTTCCCTCATGGAGACTGGAGGAGTTTGCATCATAGGGGTCCCTTGGGGTCCCATATCATGATGCCTCATTGGAGATGTTGTCCAGATGGGGTACCCAGCCTATAAAGAATAATAGTGCCATGAGGAAATGTAACTACAACTACCATGATGTATTATAGCAGGATATCCAAATTGAAATATTTGCATTTTTTTGTTTGTAGGTGTCATAAACGGATAGTTAAGAGTTAATGGAACAGAAGTACTTCATATCTCTTTTGCCTGTAAAGGGTTAACAAGATCAGTAAGCTCTCACCTGACCAGAGGCCCAATCAGGGGACAGGATACTTTCAAATCTTGAGGGAGGGAAGTTTGTGTGTGTGCTGTTAGTTTTTGGTTGTTGTTCACCCTGGGGGCTCAGAGGGACCAGATGTGCCACCAGGTTTCTCTCCAATCACTCCAATACAGGCTCTTATAAGGTCAGAATAGTGAGTACTAGGTAGATAAAGCGAGTTAGGCTTATGTTTGTTTTCTTTATTTGCAAATGTGTATTTTGCTGGGAGGAGTTCAAATGTGTATTTGAGTGGAAGGAGTTCAAATTTATATTTTGCTGAAAGGATTTTAATCTGTACTTGAATACTTAGGCTGGGAGGGTATTCCCAGTGTCTATAGCTGAAAGAGCCTGTACCTATTCCATCTTAAATTTACAAGGATAATTTTCACTGTTTTTTCTCTCTTTAATTAAAAGCTTTTCTTGTTTAAGAACCTGATTGTTTTGTTTTATTCTGGTGAGACCCCAGGGGATGGGGTCTGGATCCACCAGGGAATTGGTGGGGAGAAAGGAGGGAAAGGGGAGAGAAAGGTTAATTTTCTCTCTGTGTCAGGATTATTTTCTCTCTCAGGGAGAATCTGAGAGGGGGAGAGAGAAGGAGGGGGGAAGGTGAATTTTCCTTTCTGTTTCAAGATTCAAGGAGTTTGAATCACAGTGATCTTCCAGGGTAACCCAGGGAGGGGAAGCCTGGGAGAGGCAACGGTGAGGGAAAGGGTTTACTTTCATTGTGGTAAGATCCAGAGGGGTCTGGGTCTTGGAGGTCCCTGGGCAAGGTTTTGGGGGGACCAGAGTGTACCAGGCACTGGAATTCCTGGTTGGTGGCAGCGCTACAGGTTCTAAGCTGGTAATTAGCTTAGAGGAATTCATGCTGGTACCCCGTCTTTTGAACGCTAAGGTTCAGAGTGGGGAATTATACCATGACTGTAGGCCTTTGGTTATTTAACAAAAAGTGAAAATTTCCATGGACAGGAGACATTTTTCATGAACAATTTGTTTTAATTGAAAACTTAATTTTCCACTGAATACAAATGTTAATTAAAAATGTTTCACCAACCCTAGAAGTCTTTAGGAATCTTGGTAGACTCCAAGCCATATGGGGATTTATATGGCTAAAAAACACCAAAAATTTTACCTGGGGTACGATAGGCAGCTGGAGCAATTTGTGGAGCACTGGCATCATCTAATTGCAATGAGATGTCCTACTATGGTGCCAGATAAAGACCACACTACTCACAAGATGCACCTTTTTCAATCTCTCTTCTTGGGAATTGAACTGTGGGGTCAGGGAGGGCAGGAATTAGGACACACTGACTTACATTTTTGTAAAGAGAGTTGAATTTGGCTCCCATGAAAGAATGTAGGTTGTGATTCCAGCACCCTTACTCATGGTTAGTAGATCTCTATTCCACAAACAGTCCCACTGATTCCACAGACCTACTTACGGAGTAAGTAGTTATTCAATATGAGAAAGGATACCATAATTGCGCTTATCCCACCCACACATTGGATGAAATGAGTTTGGACATTGACTTCAGCAGAGCTAGGATTTCAACCACTAACTTTCAAATGCTTAATTAAAAGTAAGTCATTTTTCTGTGTACACAGTGTATAAAATATTTAGATTTCTCTCGAGTTTGTGTCCCCAGCGCTTGTGTCTAATTATAAATGCTACCTATCAATTCTACTAAGTAGTTCATCTGAGTTAAATCACATTTTGTAAAAAAACTAGGAAACATGCATGGCCGGTAACTTAAACTCACTCTCTAATATGCTCACCTGCTCTATAGATTTTTCTCACAAACATATAGTCACCTCCAGAAAACCAGCCTATTTGAAAACTTCCAGCATTTCGTGAAGAAGCTCCAACCACGGCCAAGATTTGACAGATGTCCCCAGCTTAGTGCCAGAAAGGGTGGGTGTCCTTTAAACTGGAGATGATTAAATTTAAACAAGAAGTGAATTTTTGAGTATCAGCCAGACTATTCCACAAACACTCACAAAAATCAGGATTACTCCATTAAAGGTCTGCTAGAAAAGGGACTAATGGCTAGATTCTCATACTGCTTTAGCACCACTGATATCAGTAGAGTGACACTTGATTTACACCAGTGGGGGGGAAGGAAAACTGGCTCACTGATTCCAGTGGAGTTACTCCTGGCTTACACCGGGGTACATGAGGGTAGAATTAAGACTCGGATGAGTGAAAATTGTCAACATCATATCCACCATGTATATTCCATTGTCCAAATGAATATTAAAAGGAAAGTGAATATTTAATTATGTATTTATTTTTGCTCCCTGACCATCTGGATAGTATGTCCCACAGTTAGAATAAATATAGAGACATAGGAGGAAATATGACATATCTGCAACACAAGAACATGTGCCACTTCTAGGTCTCTTATGGGTATGTCTCATCTTCAAAGACCGCTTTAATGGATGGAGCCCAGAACAGGGACATGTCTGGAGCTTTCAAGGTAACCTAGGTCCTCTGACACACAGTTTGGTGCCTTATCCATTAGACAAATTTGACCACTCAATAGCCAGTGATGGAACAGTAGCATTTTGTTTTGTTTCTTATGCATTCAGTGGCCCATAATGAATCTGTGTAGGAAATGTTATAATATCCCAGCTCAGCTGGAACAGATCTGATTCTTCAAGGGGGAGAGCAAACACCTTTGAAAATCCATGCAATAATTTCAGCCAGGAGAAGGCTGTGTTCAGTTTGAAGTCTCCAGTGAGAAGAAAGGAAAATGATGTCTGATTAGCAATTCTACTCATCTGATTATAGGTTCTCCAAGCCCCTCTCCCTCCCCCAAAAGTCCACAAATATGTTGGTGGGGAGAGCTGTTTCAAAAATCCAAATGTAGTTTAATGTTAAATTTTGAAACTTTGAACTTGCTTGATATGGAACAAATTTCCAATTTTATGACATTTTTCACAATATTTTTTCTTGGATGTTTAATAGATCCCTATAGTTCTGAAGGGACCATTAGATCATCTAGTCTGACTTCCTATATATCACAGGTCATTTAATTTCAACTTGTGTTTGGCTAAAGCTCAACCTCTGGAAAGGCATCTACTCTGAATTTGAAGACTCAAGACACCTAGGCTGTGTCTACACTAGAAACATTCCAGTGACATAGTGGACGAGCTGCCGCTGAGCTGCTGTAGTGATGTAGTGTACACGCTTACAAAGCAATGGCAGGGAGTCTTCCATCACTGTAGTGAACTTGCCACTCCGAGAGGCAGTATCTAGGTCTGTGGAAGAATCCTTCTGACCTAGCAGTGTCTATACTGGGATGAATTAACTGCATTCAGGGGCAGATCTAGGCACCAGCTAAACAAACAAGTGCTTGGGGTGGCAAAATACATGGGGTGGCATAATGCTGGGGCTCCAGCTCAAACCTCAAGCAGCATCCTGGACTGGATCCTGACCGCCCTGCAGGGCAGTAAACAGCTTGTTGTTCTGCCACCGGGTTATGGCGGGACAGGGAGCTGGCTAAGTGAGGAGCGTGTCCCTGCCATCCCCCGTGGGCAGCGGCCACCCCAAACCCCTCAGGCAGGAGCCAGAAGCAGGGCCCTGCCCCGGCTGTGGAGGATGGGCCACTCCTCCTCGGCTTGTCCCCGTTGCTGCAAACCAAGGAGAAGTGGCCCAGGAGGAGGGAGAAAACTTGTTCACCTTAGCCTCCAATGATAGAACAAGAAGCAATGGGCTTAAACTGCAGCAAGGGAGATTTAGGTTGGACATTAGGAAAAAGTTCCTAACTGTCAGGGTGGTTAAACACTGGAATAGATTGCCTAGGGAGGTTGTGGAATCTCCATCTCTGGAGATATTTAAGAGTAGGTTAGATAAATGTCTATTAGGGATGGTCTAGACAGTATTTGGTCCTGCCATGAGGGCAGGGGACTGGATTCGATGACCTCTCGAGGTCCCTTCCAGTTCTAGAGTCTGAGTCTGAATCCTCTACAGCCGGGGAAGGGCTGTGCTACAGGCTTCCGCCTGAGGAGAGTGGTGGCAGGAGAGCATGGCCTTGTCCTGGCTGCAGAGGATGGGACACTCCTCCTCAACTTGTCCCTGCCTCTGCCTCCTCCCCCTTTTCCCCTCTGCGCCACCTCCTGTAGGAGGAGGGGAAAGGTACAGTATTGCAATAAGAGAGTGGCATAAAAAATATTGCGTCACAATGTGACACGGTCACTCAAATCACGATTAAGTATGTATACTGTGCTGCTCTATCAGTGCCATTCGCACTAATTTCTGTTTCACATCAGTGCCAATGGTTATAGGGCTCAAATGCCAGGACAAAATGAAAACGACTTTCTATTGCTGCCTACTGGCAACAAAGAGAGAAACAGCAAAAAGAATTCGAAAAGCTATCTCATACTTCAAAAAAGTATTTCAAAAAAGTTGACAATCAAGGAGAAAGCTCTAAGAAATGCATTTAAGGTGATTATTCATCAACTGATGAAGACCAATTGAACCAAAGATTACCTTTATTAACTGATAAAGATGAACAACAATCTACAGAGATTGGAACACTGTAGAATACCTTTAGAAAATATGACAGTCAAGAGTATGAGGACGACATGCAGGTGCACAGCAAAAAATATTGAATTTAAATGATCAAGCTTTTTTCATTCCTTTCCATTCACATTCATTCAATCTGGTTGTCAATGATGCTGCCAAATCATCAAAAGATGCTCTTTCATATTTTAACACAGTGCAGACAATTTACAACTTTTTTAGTGCTCTCACACACTGTTGGGCAGTCTTGAAGAAGCATCTTGAACAAAAACTCACACTTAAACGTCTAAGTCAAACTAGATTGGAAAGCTATTAGACCATTTGATATTCACCAGGAGAGATTTACGATGCACTATTAGAAATAAGCCAGGACTTGTCGTATGTTCCTTCATTTCAACATGAAGCTGAAACATTGGCTCAGAAAATGACAGTTTCAATTTTTATGTTGCATGGTTGTTTGGCATAATATTCTAAATCAAATTAATTTGATCAGCAAAGGTATATGGAATATAACCTTAGACATATCCGAGGCAAAGACAATTTTGAATAAAGTGCTGGAATATTTTAAGAAATACCATTCAGATGAAGGATTTGAAGAAACTTTTAACATTACCAGTAACAGTGGCTTCTGGTGAGTGCAGTTTCTCAAAACTGAAATTATGAAAAAATTATTTGAGGTCCACCATGTCTCAAAATCGTTTTTCAGGACTCGCATTAATTTCAATTGAAAGTGCTATTGCAAAAAAATTTAGATTTCACTGACTTATTAAAAGACTATGCAAGTGTAAAATACAGAAAAATTCAGTTCATATACATTCTTTTAATTTATAAGAAACTGGAAGACAATAACGTTTTTCATTACAGTGTACAGTTGAGCTCAATTTGTTTGAATTGTGTTTTTGTTAAAATTAAATGACTGCACAAGTATAAAAACCAGAAAAATTAAATTAATATAAATTCTTTTAATTTATGAGAAACTGGAAGACACTGAATGTTTTTCATTACAGTGTACAATTGAACTCAAATTCTTTGTGTTTTTGTTAAAATTAAATGTTAAAATTACACTAGTATGAAATTGTTTTATTTCAGTAACTAAAAATTCTCTGTTTTGATTTTTTTTAAAACTTTAAACAGTCAAAACAAAACTGCAAAGTGCAAACATATGTAAGAGGCAAAAAAAAAAGGTATGTGTGTTGGAGGCGGGGAGCCATCGTTTTTTATGCTTGGGGCAGCAAAAAAACTAGAACTGGCCATGACTGTGTTGCACAGGAGTGACATTTTTCACAGCTCTGAGCAATGTAGATAGTTCAACCTAACCCTTTAATGTAGACTAGCTCAAAGAATCCACCATTTCCTTTGATAATTTTTTTAATCTCCAGTGGTTAATCAGCATCTCTGGCCGACACCCTGTTTATACATCCAAAGCTGATATTTATCATGTTTTTTTTACCACAGTATCACACTGGCAGCTCATGTTTGATAGTTTATCCACTATGACCACTATATCCTTTTCAGAGTCATTGCTTTCCATGATATAGTCCTCAGATCTGTAGGTCCAGCCTGCAATCCTTTTTCCAAGATGTATAGCATTACTTTGCCTGTATTAAAACACACATTGTTTGAATTATGTCTATTTTAATTATATTCCTATCTTCTAATTCTTTATCAGTTTAAATCTTTACTGGCCTTTCATTTATTTTGCCCCAGATTTATGTTAGACTAACCAACTTATGGTTGCCTGGCTCAACATAGCCTTTTATTCATAATATGTATTTACAGTATTTGATCATTTTCATTTACCACAGCCCCATTTTTCAGTAAACAAAAAATTCAGTTACAAATCTGATACTATTTTTAATCAAGTTATCTATTAAAATATTGAAACCAGAATCATGGCATCTCTCTCTCTCTCTCTCTCCCTACATTTCCAATAATTTCTAGCTGAGATAGTATTTGAACCACCAAATGTCTAACTTCTGTGATTCTATGCATCTCTCAGGTTTCAAGAATAGTGGAGACATGGAACAGAACAACCAGACTGTGGTGAGAGAATTCATGTTACTGGGATTCACTAGTCAATGGGTGGTGAAGATGTCCCTATTTCTGGTCTTTCTAATCATCTACACCACATCCCTGGTTGCCTAATTCCCTCATTGTTGCATTGACACTGCTGTATCCTCAACTCCACACACCTATGTACTTTTTCCTCTGCAACTTGTCGTGCCTGGAGGTCTTCTACGCTTCGGTCACTGTTCTAAAGATGCTTTCCAATTTCCTGTCCAGGAGACCCAGAATCATTGTGGGTGGCTGCATTGCTCAATATTACTTCTTCTTCTCTCTAGGGGCCACTGAATTCTTCCTTTTGGCCACCATGGCCTATGACCAATAATTGGCCATATGTAATCCATTGCAGTATAGTGGTCTCATGAACCACAGGCTCTCTCTCAACCTGGCCATTGCCTTTTGGGTCTTTGGCTTCCTCTCCCCTTTGCTGCCTACACAGATGATTTCTAAGCTCCCCTTCTGTGGCTCTGACCAGATAGACCATTTCTTTTGTGATGCAGACCCACTCTTCCAGCTCTCTTGCGCTGACACCTATATCCAGCAAGTGGTTGGATACATGCTTACCTCTGTTGTGATCCTGTGCTCCTTCACATTCACCATAGCTTCTTATGTGCACATTGTGGGTGCGCTCCTCAAGATGTCTTCAGGCAAGGAGTGGAAGAACCCCTTCTCCACCTGTGCATCCCACCTCACTGTGGTTTCCATCTATTATGGGACCATTATTTTCATGTACGTCCGGCCACGGGTCAATCAGTCATTCAACCTTGGCAAAATAGTGTCAGTGTTTTACACAGTGGTCACCCCCTTGATAAATCCCATGATTTACAGCCTCAGGAACAGGGAGATGAAAAAGGCTCTGAGAAAAGCCCTAATTACCATAGGGCAGCATTAGGGGGCATTGTGTTGCAGTGAGCAGAGTGGGTGGCTCAGTAGAGTGCGCTTTCCGCTATCCAACAGGTTTGACTCCAATGCTCAGAACAGTATTAAGGGACATTGTACTGCAGTGAGTGGTATGGATGGCTCAGTAAGGAGAGTCCTTCCCCTGGAATAAGTACAGACCTAAATGGCTGTTAGGAGGTGCCATTTTTTTTCAGGTAAACATGTGGTCCTGTCTCCGTTGTCCATTCAAGTTTTCATTGTAATTTTTTGCAAGATGTGAAGCTTTATTCTGGGCATCCTAACCAAATTATAGTATCTGCAATTACATTTCACTGAGAATTTCATTTGCACAAAGTTCATCATGGCTTCACCTTTGACCCTTCTCTGGTCTCTCAGGCTGTACCTCTCTATTTTACAGCCCTCTTGCCATCACCTGTCCTGCAGTGGGATCCTGTGTGTTAGTATATTGGCCTGTTTGTGAGCCTGGGATAGAATTTTGGATTGATTTTTTGATATACTTATCTTATTCTATCACATGTGAACAAAAGGCAAAGACACTGTGTGTGTTGCTTCTGTCCAGCCAGATGGGTTTGTTAGTATAAAGAAAGCAGATAATAACAGTTAAAAGTGTTACAGGGTATGGTGGGAGTGTAATTTTGAGAATACACTGGAAGGTTGCCTGCCTTCACTCTCAAGCCAAAGTCAAACAGCCAGTTAGGAGGGGCAAGAGGGTTGGAATGAGGGAGGCATAAGACACATTAAAAGCCAAAGAAAGGCCTGGCCTTGGCCAGAACACAACATGACTCCTTACCCCTCCTATGGGTTACAAAAGAGGTGGGATGAAGACCCCAGACTCACAACCCTCCAAAATGGAATGACCAAACATCGTAAGAGAAGGGACCAAGGGCATACATTGCAGGTATTATGTCAGCTAAGGTGCAGGGCAGATGAAACACTGGGAAACAGCCTTTTCCAAACACAGTATTGTTGAAGATTTGCTCTAGTTGAGAAAGAATTATTCTGGGGAAGTTCTCTGTACTGCATTGATAACGGGGTCAGACTAGAAGGCCACAGTGGTCCCTTCTGGGCCATGAAATCTATCTATCTATGAATCTTAGGCCTGGTCTATACTAAAAAGTTAAATCAGCTTAACTACATCTTTCAGGTATGTGAAAAATTTCACTCCCTATGCCATGTCGTTAAGACAACCTAGCCCTAGTGTGGACACTGCTAGGTCGAAAGAAGAAACCTTCCATCAACCTGGCTACTGCCTCTTGGAGAGGTGGATTTTCTACAGCAATGGAAAATCCCTTCCATAACTGTAATAAGTGTCTACATGACACAGCTGCAATACTATAGCATTTCTAATGTAGACATATCCAGAATCTCTACAGTAGGAACAAAGCATAACAAGAGAAAATGATGGTAACTCAATAAAAGGCCTGTACACATCCCTAATAGCTAAGGTAGGTCTAACAGGGTTTCTCAAACAGGGATCGCCATTTGCATAGGGAAAGCCCCTGGTGGGCCTGACTGGTGTGTTTACGTGCCCGTCTGCAGGTCCAGCCGATCGAGCCTCACACTAGCCGCGGATCACTGCTCCAGGCCAATGGTAGCTGCTGAAAGCGGTGGCCAGCACATCCCTCAGCCCGTGCCACTTCCAGCAACACTCATTGGCCCAGAGCAGTGATCCGTGGCCAGTAGGAGCCGCAATCGGCCGGACCTGCGGATGGGGCAGATAAACACACCAGCCTGGCCCACCAGGGGCTTTCCCTACAGAAGTGGCAACCCCTGTTTGAGAAACTCTGGTCTAACTTATGTCAGAGCCCTTTTCCCTTGAGGACTGGGGTTCAGTCTGCTCCCAGTTGTTCCTCATTCACACTCCCTTGGCCTTCAGAGACTGTTCCTTTATTCACCCAAAAGATTTTTGCTCCAATTTTTCCATCTTGAATACTTCATGTGTTTAGTCTCCCATCTCCCTTGCCAAAACAAACAAGATCAACCGAAGTAAAACTTCAAAGTGAATTATACCTGTATTGTCCTATAAGTATGGGTAAATGGAGGAGGGTATCTAAAACTTTGCCCCCTTTCTTGCATACATGCAACTAACCCCTGCTTGAATTAACTCCTTGTAATCATATTGTCTGTTGGGTTAGTGTGTAGGTGGATGGTTGGGATTGATGACCTTTGCTATTCAGGAAGTCAGGCCAGATGATGTGGTGGTCCCTTCTGACTCTAAACTCTACGACAATAACTCTCAGAGAAACTGATGGAACAAATAATATTAATAACATATTACAAGTAGCCCCATGTCCTACACAAACTGCATATTAGTTCCTTCCCTGGACCCTTGTGTAGTATTGTTCTGTGCCTGTAGAACTGGTAAAGCAACCTGGGGAGAAATGTATTAGCATAAAAATATTCATTTAACAATACCAGCTATAGCAGAAAATTATCTGGGCAATTGTGTTTTTTTCCTCAGAAGTGGCTACATTTCAGTGGATGGTAAAACAAGTCTCGTATAATATACAGCTCTTCGTACGAATTGCATTATACAAACATAATTCGGTATGAAAATGTAAGAAATTAAATAAAAAGCAAACATAAGCACTGTCAGTTATTATGATTTTCCATCATTCTGTCATGAATAAGATCATTAATGATCATAGTTAAAGCCTAACCCTGAATAGGACAATTATTTGTCCTGGTTCAGATGCTCAGCTGGTGTAACTCAGTGTAGCACCACTGAAATCAGTGGGACAGATTCTGTTGGAGTCAATGCAAACAGCTGACAAAATGTATTCAAAAGTTTGGCCTCTGTGACTCTCACAAGATCACACAAGGATTCTGTGGCAGAGCCAGGAATTTACATGGGACTCCCCAAGTTCCAGCCCAGCTTTTTAAGATAACACCATCCTTCCTGTCTAGTGTGACATCTCTCAAAGCAAACGTATCTGTTGCTTGACATTTAAACTGATACATTAATGTATCAGTCACACTAGCGTTTGCCTAATTAAAGTATGTATATATTTGTATCTATGTCTTTTACAAATTCTGTATTCAGACAGAGCTCAGATTCCCAAGGGTTTCCTCTAATAAACTGGAATAAATGCCAGATCTCCGCTTGTATAGTTAGATCTCAGAAAGCAAGAGCTGCCTGTTGAAGATGCATGCAAAAGCAAAATCTAAGGTGCAGAAAGGTAGGGTATTGCACACACACTCAAGCAAAATCACAAAAAGGAAGAAGAATGTTCAGATGTCATGTCATGGATATTGATGTGGTAGAAGGCCTAAAATAGAAAAGAACAGAAGACACCTTTTGAGTCAACCCTCAGTAGATGTAAATGGATTCATTTCCTTTTACTGCAATAAAGTTATATTCTTTCAGCTTGCCATACATATGAGGGAAAGGGATTGAAATGTAGGATGGAGACCAATTACACCACAAAATCGACAGATTCTATCTATCTATCTAGTTTCTGTTAGTTTCAAAGTTGCCTATCATTCAGTCAAACCTAGATTGATAGTCATTGACCTCCATGGCAGTCTGAAGGCTTTAGGGTGTGTGTTTGTGTGCATTTGTGTTCTATGGTCTCCTTCCATTTCCTCCTGGACCGTTATCCTATCATCATAATTGACATCTTTGGATTTCGGTCAACAATTTGATTTAGTTAAATACTTTACACTCATGTAAATATCATTGAGAAAGACAAAGGTCCTCAGAGGTTGTAGACTTCAGACTTCAGTGGTTGTTTGGAGCCTAAATACTTTGAGGCTCTGGACCAAATTACTCATTTCAGGTTTGGGTTCTGAGGGCTGGCTGGAAAACAATAATTCAGTTTTGTAGTGAAAAAAGCACATTGAGATGAAACCAAGACCCTTCAAAGAGTGTTATGAGAGAAAGAGAGAGAGAGAGACACTGATTCTATAGCTGAATGGTTTCTTTATATCTGTGTGTCTGGGTTTGTTTCTCAGTTTGCAAATGTCTATTTGTGTATATGCTAATTTATGTATTTCTATGTATGTACGTTTCTGAGATATTTATGCACTGAATGGTATGGATAAGTGCCAAGTGAGATTTTCACAAGTGCCTAAATGAGTTAGTCATCTAACTCCCAGAATGTTAATTGGAGTTAGGTGCCTAAATCATTTAGGCACTTTTGTAAATTCCACTCGGCATTGATCTGCAGCTTTTGGCACCTAAATACCATTGTCAGGAAAGTTTTGAATACGATCTGAGTGATGACTTCACAAATCAGATCCAAAACATGTTTATTGGATTGTGGTACCTCACACTGATGCTTATATTAGAAATTGACCTAAAATGCCGAAAGGCTGAACTGTGAATCTCCTTATCACAGGAGTGAGCAGTATTTACATGAGGTCAATGGGTACATTCAGATAAACCAATGCTTCCCAATGTAAATAAATGCAACCTCGCATGGTGTTCCGATCTACAATGGATTCAGAGTTTGAAAGTAACCCTATCTGGGATCTTCATTGTATAGACTGAAGAGCCGAACACAATATTCAGATCATGATATAAATTTCTGGTTAGTCTGACAGTGGTTGGACCTGGGGCCCTGGTCCATCTCTATTTTATATTCATATTCTATTTACTACCCAGTGTTTGCTAGTGTTGAATCACTCCATTGATCTCGCCTCCTCTACCCAGATTAATCACTATGCAGCAATGGAAAAAGCAAACCAAACCACAGTGAAGGAATTCATCTTCCTTGGATTTAGCAGCCTTCAGAATCTCCAAATTCTCCTCTTTGTGTTCATCTTGTCCATTTACATGCTGTCACTCATGGAAAATTTTCTCATCATCATCATTGTCCTGGCAGAACCTCTCCTCCATACTCCCATGTACTTCTTCCTGGGGAAGAACTCCTTTCTAGAGATCTGGTACACATCAATCACTGTGCCCAAACTGCTGGCCAACTTCTTGTCCAGGAGCATCACCATCACAGTAAACGAATGTGTGACTCAGTATTACTTCTTCTTCTCTCTAGGAGCCACTTACTGCTTCCTCCTGGCAGTCATGGCCTTCGACCACTACTTAGCAATCTGCAGCCCACTGCGTTACACTACCATCATGAACCACAGGTTATGCTTCCACCTCTCCACCAGTTCCTGGGTTGGTGGATTCCTCTCCCCACTCTTGCCCACAATTCTAATCTCCCAGCTCTCATTCTATGGCCCTCAGAAAATCAACCACTTCTTCTGCGACTCAGACCCAATTTTCAAACTGTCTTGCTCTGACATTTACATTAAGGAGGCTATTGCATACAGCTGCAACTCTGTGGTCATCCTAAGCTCCTTCTCACTCATCATGTCTTCCTACGTCAACATCATAGCCAACATCGTGAAGCTGACATCTGCCAAAACTCGGAAAAAGACCTTCTCCACTTGTGCCTCTCACCTCACCGTGGTGACCATCTACTATGGGACCATCATCTTCACCTATGTCAGGCCCCCGCACATATATTACTTTGGTTTAGGCAAAAAGGTGTCTGTGTTCTATTGTGTCATTACCCTACTGCTAAACCCTCTGATCTATACTCTAACGAATAAAGATGTGAAAAAAGCCATATGGAAATCTTTTACTAGAATGAGACGGTAATATGGAAGAACCACAGTGCTATCTATGAGAGTGTTAAGTAGAATATGAAATTGGAGTAGATTTTCAAAATTGCCAGAGTGACTTTTAGGATCCCATGGCCAATGTTCACTGATTTTCAGTTGGAGTCATTCTCCTAATTTATTTAAGCATTGTTGGGAATTTACTAATATATTTTCAATTGGATTTGTGTTCCTAAATCACTGATGTTCTTTTGAAAATCCCAACATTTTGTCTTTCAATGAGATAGAAACCATAGTTAGGATTTTGAATGAATCTTAAGAGAACTAACTCCATTAGGCTCCTTTGAAAATTCCAGGCAGAATTTGACTACTATTTGACAAATGTTTGCTGTTTACTTTGTCAGCTATCTCTCACTCTTATTCATGTTGGGTGGGAACTTACTCCAGGAATGGCTCATTGTAACTGAAGGGACTTAGAGATAAGTTGCTATTCATTATGAGTATGTCAGTATATAGATCCAAAGGGATTACCTAGAGACATTCCCCCCATCCTTACTCTAGTAAATGTATGGTTGTAGTCATGTCAAAATCTTTTCTTTCTTCTTCTCTTGCTCTCTCAATCAAAATATAGACACATCTATCTATCTGTCTATCAATCTCTTCAGAAAGTGTTCATTGTTCAGAAGCAAATCAATATTTTGATGGAGAAATAAAATGTCATTATTTTTAATCATCATCATCATGAGGAGCAGCAGCAGCAGCAGCGATACTGAGTGCATAGAGAAGTGGGTTTCATTTATCTCAAAGCAAATTGTTGATGGCAGTTTTGCCAGGCCACTTAGATGAACAAGTTGGATGAAAAGTATTTTCCTCCACATACAGCTCAGAATGTGTTCTAAATAGTAAAATACCCTAATAAGAAACAAATGCATGTGATTCTTGGGCTGATGTCACATGTCAATTCTGCAATGGGTTTAAAATTTGGTCAAGATCATTATGGTCAGGCATCTATCTCTAGCAGTGACAAAGCAAGCAAGCAAGGCTCTACTTACTAGACAACAATGAACTCTACAGCTGACCCTGCAAAATCACTCATGATCCAGCTCTCACTGAAGTCACTTAGCGTAAATTGAACCTGGATCAGGGTCTTTGTGGGAGTATACAAAAGGACATAAATGATTTAGGAGGACAAATGCCATTGGAAGTAGGAAAGATTGTGCCTATTAATGGCATAGAGGCTTAAGAAAAATCTCACCCTATCTCAATTCTCCCATCTGTAAAATAGAGATAATAGCACTTCCCAACCTTACAGGTGGGTTTGGAGAACAAATAGGTTATAGATTGTGAGACACCCACATACAACAATAATACCATAGATAGAAAAGACAGACTTATGTGGTCCATAGACTTTGTGCTGATCCTTTGCAATGTGCTGAAAGTCATACACAGACCTTGTGCTCCACTGCTACAAAGTACAATGATTCACACATTGTTATAGTTAACAATGCGAAGCTGTTGCAAAAAAAAAATTAAATTCAATTGCATTAACCAAGGCATAGCATGCAAGTCATGGGAAGTGATAGCATTGCTCTACTCGGCAATGTTTAAGCCTCACCTGGAGTACTGTGTCCAGTTCTGATCACTACTGTATAGAAGGGAAGTAGATGAACTGGAAAGGGTGCAGAAGCAAGCAACAAAAATGATCAAAGGGATGGAAAGCAAGCTATATGGGTAAAGGCTGAAGGAACTGGGTATGTTTAGTCTGGAAAAGAGGAGGTTAAGGGGGACATGATAGCAGTCTTCAAATACTTGAAAAGCTGCCTTAAAAAAAAGATGGAGAAAAATTGTTCTTTCTTGCCACAGAGAGCAGGACAAGAAGCAATGAGTTCAAATTATAGCATAGCAGGTTTAGCTTAAATCTCAGGAAAAAATTTCTAACTGTAACAACAGGAGGACAATGGAATAACTGCCTATGGAGGCTGTGGAAAAGCCTTCACTGGAGATTTTCAAAAGGAGTCTGGATAGCCATCTCTCTTGGATGGTTTAGACACAACCAATCCCGAATTTTGGCAAGGGGTTATATGAGATGACCTTTGTGGTCCCTTCTAACACTATGGTTCTATGATTCTATTATTCTATATCAAGAACAAAGATATGCTTCAACTGAAATGCTATACAAAATATTTCATCCTCATATACCCTCCTGAGACTGAGGCCATCAGCCTTTACTTCTGCTGTGTAGTTGTATGATGTTGTCAGCAGGGACTGAACCCTGGATTTATGAATCTAAGAACATTATACTCTCTTGACTGAGCTGAAGAATGATCATGTGAGTTGAGAAATAGACTCATACATGTCATATTGCTACAAAAGGGGGACAAAGAACTGCATCAAGCTGATGTGATCTACAGTATTCTTTTCATAGCCCTCGTTTTAATTGGGGTTTTCTTAGCCCTCATTTTAATTGGGGAAACAGTTAAATGAGAAATTTGAAGAATATCATACCTCATCACCCAAAATAGCATGTTTGATGTATTGTTTCAGTGGTTTTCCTACTCAGGGGCCCACAAGTTGGGTGAGCAGGACTGAGGGATGGAGCACATGGCAAGAAGACAGGTATCCTACAGTTACAGCCCACAGCATCTGTACTTGTATTCCGCCTCTGTGGTCCAGCAATGGAACCAACTTTTAGGTTTCTGGCTTCTCAGCTCCTGACTGGAGTTTTTTTCAGGCTGCTATTCCCTGTGTACGCTGTGGCTAGGTCTACACTGCGTGGGGGCGGGGGAAGTCGACCTAAGATATGCAACTTCAGCTATGCTGCCGCTTCTCCATCGACTCCGCTTCCGCCTCTTGTGCACAATTGAGTTCTGGAGTTGACTGCAGAGCAATCGGGAATCTATTTTATAGCATCTACACTAGACATGATAAATTGAACCCCAATAGATCAATCACTACCAGCTGATCCGGCGAGTAGTGTTGATATCCCCTGTGTTATTCACAGAAAGTCCTAAAAGGCTTGTGTCTGCACTCTGCTCTCTCTCCAGAGGCTATAAATAGTGTAATTGCCCATAGTTATAAGTTACCACACAGCAATTTCACATTTATAGCTCAGGTGAAAGCATTATAGAGGAAACATCTTAAAACAATAAAAGATCCTATACACATATCAATGATCTTATCAGAGAACACCCCAGCTAAACCTCAGGGTGAGGTAGGAGTCAGCCCTTGAAAGACCACCCAGGGTTTTTTTTCTGTAGTTACAATTTTAAACAACTTTAACAAGGGGTGAAAATAATATTAAACTCTTACCAGTACAGGGGCCTGGCTCCGGGCCCCAGGAAGGGGTGGGGCTGGGGGTTAGCCTTCCCCAGCCAGCCCATCCATACTGCCTGGCCTACACTGCTCGGGGCTCCCACAGAGATTTAAAATGGCCTGGGGCTCTAGTCGCTGCCGTGGTAGCGGCAGAGGTGGCCATGAGCCTTGGGCCCTTTTAAATCGCAGGTCCCGGTTCAGCTGCCCCTTTTGCCCACCCTGTCAATGGCCTGGCGGGGAAAGAGGGAAGAGGCAATGACGTACAGGCTGGTACCGGCTTCTTACCAGCTTACTTTCATCCCTGGCTTTTGCTCTAAACAAGAACCTGCATGCATAGGTCAGTCTTTCCTTTATACAGCATAGGCCTTTAATCTTCAGATTCTGGGAAGAAGTAATCAGCAGACAGTGCTCCCTTCTTCAGGAAATAAGAACATAAGAACATAAGAACGGCCGTACCGTGTTAGACCAAAGGTCCATCTAGCCAGTATCTGTCTACCAACAGTGGCCAATGCAAGGTGCCCCAGAGGGAATGAAGCTAACAGGTAATGATCAAGTGATCTCTCTCCTACTATCCATCTCCATCCTCTGATGAACAGAGGCTAGGGACACCATTATTTACCCTTCTTGGCAAATAGCCATTTATGGACTTAGCCACCATGAATTTATCCAGTTCTCTTTTAAACATTGTTATAGTCCCAACCTTCACAACCTCCTCAGGTAAGGAGTTCCACAAGTTGACTATGCGCTGTGTGAAGAAGAACTTCCTTTTATTTGTTTTAAACCTGCTACCTATTCATTTCAATTGGTGACCCCTAGTTCTTGTATTATGGGAATAAGTAAATAACTTTTCCTTATCCACTTTCTCCACATCACTTATGGTTTTATATACCTCTATCATATCCCCCCTTAGTCTCCTCTTTTCCAAACTGAAGAGGCCTAGCCTCTTTAATCTTTCCTCATATGGGACCCTCTCCAAACCCCTATTCATTTTAGTTGCCCTTTTCTGAACCTTTCTAGTGATAGAATATCTTTTTTGAGGTGAGGAGACCACATCTGTACACAGTATTCGAGATGTGGGCGTACCATGGATTTATATAAGGGCAATAATATATTCTCAGTCTTATTCTCTATCCCCCAGCTTCAAAAGGCAGGGAGTTTGCACAACTAGAGGAGGAAATTTGCAATCACCTCCCCCTAGAGAAGTGGTTCTCAGACTTTTGTACTGGTGACCTCTTTCACACAGCAAGTATCTGAATGCGACCCCCACCCTTATACGTTATAAGTTTGTTTTATACAGTCAAACCTCACAATAACGTGCCTTGCCATAAAGAGAAATTGCATATAACGCGATCATAAGTTAGCTCCCCTTAAAGGCCTAATACCAGTGGTCCCTGTGGAAGTAGAGAAACAACTGACAGGGATTTGTAGGGGATCTTAATGCAAGACAGTCTCTGTTAGCAAGAGTCAGGCTAGTTGTAACCCCAATAGTGAGAGATTTGTAGAAGTGAGGATTGTGTGAGGCGAGTGGAAAAGAACTGTGTGAGAAGTTGTTTCGACCTTGTGTAGATAACATGTAGATAATATGAAATGGAGACTGGAGTCTCTTAAGTGAGAAAAACAAGATATCAGGATGACCTATGTATAAAGAAAATGGAACTGTTGCTTATTATTGTCTGTAACAAAAGTATAAATGCTTGCTGTAGTTGTTATTCTGTTGAGAGACCTGTCTAGGAAGAGGAGACCCTATATCCTAGTGCACTCTCTTCCTGCTGCAGCTGCTAAATAGAATAAAGTATCTGACTTTGCTGTACCCAACCAAAGAGTAAGAACTAAGTTTTTCTCCAACATCCCCAATACCATAGTGTCCACCGGGACATTGATGTGCCCCTGCCTAGTGTCCAGCAGGGGAGAGAATCTGCGGCCCCACACCTGTCAGGGACAGAGAACTCCGAGGCTGCGGGCGCCAATACTCAGTGTCCTTGGCAAGCGCCAGGCTGCAGCTTCTCTACAAGCTGGAGAGGAGCCGCGGTCCTGCACTTACCAGGGACAGAAAGCACTGGCACCCACAGCCTCGAAGTTCTCTGTCCCTGGCAGGCATGGAACCGCGGCTCCTCTTGAAGCTGGAGAGAAGCCACGGCCTGCACTTGCTGGGGACAGAGAGAACTGACGCCCGCAGTGTCAGAGTTCTCTGCCCCCTACAGGTATGGGGCCGCGGCTTCTCTGTCCTGCTGGGCACTAGGCACTAGGCGGAGCGCATCAATGCACCTCGTTGGGGACCACTGACTTAAACTGACTGGCTTGAAACCCCGCTATACTGCGACCCTGTATTTATTGCAATGGAATTTTTTGGACTTCAAACATTGCGTTGTAGCGGGATTTCACTGTATTTAACACTTTTATAAATTCTGGAGGCAAAGTCTTGTTTGGGGTGGAGGCTGACAGCTCGCGACCCCTACATAATAGCCTCACAACCCCTAAAGGGTCCCAACCCCCAGTTTGAGAACCCCTGCCCTAGAGATTCCCCCGGCAAACCATTTGAAACTGTTTGTTCAAAAATCCATTCTTGCCTGCCCCATTGTTCAGTATTGTCCTTTGAAGTTCATAATACTTCCCAAGGTTCACAATAGACCATCAGCTTTGCCTTTAATGCAATGGATACCAAAGAGATTTAACATAATTTAATCAGGTTTTTCAAGGATAATGCAAGAAATTGCCATATCTATAACACCCACATAGGAACTACACACTATTCTGATTGAGGATCCGAGGCTGCGGGCGCCAATACTCAGTGTCCTTGGCAGGTGCCAGGCTGCAGCTTCTCTACAAGCCAGAGAGGAGCCGCGGCCCTGGGCCTGCCAGGGACAGAGAGCACGGCACCCGCAGCCTCAGAGTTCTCTTTCCCTGGCAGGCATGGGGCTGCAGCTCCTCTTGAAGCTGGAGAGAAGCCGCGGTCCTACACCTGCCAGGGACAGAAAGCACCGACACCCACAGCCTCGAAGTTCTCTGTCCCTGGCAGGCATGGAGCCGTGGCTCCTCTTGAAGCTGGAGAGAAGCCACGGCCCGCAATCACATCTAAGAAGGAAGAGAAGAAGATATAGGCCAAGAGAGACTGTGCCTAGGCTCAGTTACTCACAAACCTCAGACTCCCAGAAGCAGTGAGACCAGACTAGGGTCTTTTTAATTAGAAATATTGAGGGATTTTTAAGAGTAAAGTGAGTCTGGTTAGGGAAATCCTGCTGCTAGGCCTTGCATTCCTACAATTTGTAACCAACAGGTTTAAACTAGAAGCTCAGAGAGACCATGAAACACATTGGATCCACTGGTTGTGTCTACTTGTAGCAGATCGGATGCTAGGCAGGGTGATATGGCACCAAGTTGTAACTTTGTAATGGCTATCATTAAAACTTTGACTTCACTACTTTCAGAGATTGCATGCAGTGACCCCTGTGTAGCTCCATTTAGTCCTCAACTGTTGTAAAAGAGAACAAAATAAATGGAGCTGTGCTGGTTTACAGCATTGACTCTGAAGGGGTTATGTTGATTTATACCTGTTGGGAATCTGGAGCAAAGCTGATTCATGCCAGCTGAAGATCTGTCCCAATGACTTGACAGGAGCAATGGAGACATAAGATGCTATTCAGTGATACCAGAAGTTGGTCTATTAATTGTATTACCAAAGACACTGGAAGTATTTTACCGTGAAAAGCCAGCTCATATAATTTATTGTGCATTAAGGATCATTGACAGTTGAAGAAGCCTGAGAGTAACTCCCAGGCCCTACTGTAGCCAAGGTCAACATTCCTATTGACATCCATTAATGGGGCCAGGATTTCACCCTGAGAGTTTATCCGCTGATTAATATGGAATCAATGTCTCTTGGTAGCACTATGTTTAGAAATATATATATAAATATATATGTGTGTGTGTGTACGTGTATTTCTTGGAAAATGCAGACGAATCTACATTTGGACCTAATATCAAGAGGAATTGTGTCAGCTTAATGTAGAATGTTTATTTGTACTATTTTAGGTGACTCCCATTTACCTTCTCCTTTGGGACCTTGTTTGAGAGTTAAATGTTCACCAGATTCACAAGGGAGCCAAGATCTCCCTACAGAAGGTCACTATATATCAAAGACAATCACCTTCAACAAGTCATATCTCACTAGAATTCCGTTTTTAAATTACTGATTGTTTTATTGCATTTGAAGTTTGAATGAGAGGTAAGAATATTCCTCTTGCTTACTTGATTGATTTCCCTGTTCCTTTCTTTATTTCTTGCTTGCTTTCTCACATAGGCACCAGCTCCCTATGAAATTAAATGAGCATTAAAGGATTAATTCTTTTATACTGTTTGGAAAGTCAAGCAACATTTAATTTACGTGTTGTGTTATACTTTTTGTCATTTGGATAAATGTGCTTTGCAGGAATATACATTACCACAACTATGTTTGTGAATTTTGGATTTAATAGTAGCATACTTAAATGCAATTCTTTAGGATTTAGTTGTAGTCAAGTCCAAAGTCAAGGAATTAAAATGTAACATTGATAGGAAGGAAAGAAAATTCATAACCTATTTTCTATCCCCTCAAAAGTATGCAATCAAATTTGAAATGTAATTCAAAGGGTTTTTTTTGTTTTTGTTTTTACAAAATACTGTACTATGAAATATGCTAAAGTTATCTAATATGATCTCATGATTAGTTAGATTTCTTGGCCCCAAAAGTCTTCTCTGTTTCATCATTTTTACAATTGAGGAACCTTATTGATTTCAAAGAAGATAATCCTGATTTACTCCTGCAGGAATGAGAGTAAAATCAGAAGAAGCAGTATTAAAACTAGACATGTTTGAAGACAATGGAGGGAAAATTTTCTGCGTGTCATATCAGGCTAATACTATTCCAAATAATGAAGCAATATATATACATATATATATATATATATATATATATATATATATATATATATATATATATATATATATATATATATATATATTTACATATATATTTACATATATATATATATATATATATATACACACCTCTACCTCGATGTAACGCTGTCCTCGGGAGTCAAAAAATCTTACCACATTATAGGTGAAACCAAGTTATATCAAACTTGTTTTGATCCACTGGAGTGTGCAGCCGTGCCTCCCTGGAACACTGCTTTACTACATTATATCCGAATTTGTGTTATATCGGGTCGTGTTATATCAGGGTAGAGGTTTAGCTTATCATAAAAATGAAATTTGGGAAGCTCAAATCCCCTCTCGTTTTCACTAATTGTGTACCAGTATCAGAAGGGTAGCTGTGTTAGTCTGGATCTGTAAAAGCATCAAAAGAGTTCTGTGGCACCTTATAGACTAACAGACGTATTGGAGCATGAGCTTTCTTGGGTGAATGCCCAGTTAGTCGGATGTTCCCATGAAAGCTCATGCTCCAATTCCTTTTGTTAGTCTATAAGGTGCCACAGAACTCTTTCCTGTATATCAGTGCATCTCCAGTGAATGGAGAATTAGCCCCCTTGATTGCAATGGGGTTAAACCTGATTTAAGCCTGCGTGAGTTAAAGGGTTATCAAGTCCTTTATTTTTTGCATCTTGATTCCACCTAAATATAAGTATTATTATGTCATGTTTTGGATTATATATATTCTATATATTATATGTACTGTAAATGTCCTATACTGCAATAGATACATTTTGCAAAATTAGTGCAGAGAGTGGAATCTTGGTTACTAATAAGACTTCTGGTCTATGAAAGAAGTTTGAGATCATACTGTGAACTCCTAATTCATGTAGTTTATAAAAATATTCTAACAGACTTCATGTGCCTCTATCTGAGAACATCCAGGATGTTATTTTTTTCCCTTCTACAATCAAATGTCGGGAGAATATAGACTGATTATCTCAGACGGTTTATTGTGCTAATATATTTTAATGTAGCTCAGCTTGTATATATGCTGTGTGAAAGGTCTAGAATATCACAAAGATCTCTCTCTCTCTCTCTCTCTCTCTCTCTCTCTCTCTCTCTCTCTCTCTCTCTCTCTGTCAGTCAGTCTAGTTTCTTCAGTTTCCATGTTGCGAGTTTTTGCAATACCTGACAAAAAATTAAATCTTTATTCCTACAGAAGGAACACTCAAGCAATGGAACCCAGTAACCAAACCAGGGTGACTGAATTCATCATGCAGGGTCTCTTTGACCACCCTCAACACCAATGGCTGATCTTTGGCCTATTCCTTTGTCTTTATATGACTGCCATCATGGGTAATTCATTGATCATTGGGGCTATTGCTATCCACCCACCTCTCCATACTCCCATGTACTTCTTCATTGCCAATTTAGCCCTGGTTGACATTTTGTGCGCTTCCTCAGTCCTACCGAAAATGCTGAAAAACCTGTTGCAGGAGAAGAAAACCATCTCCTTTGATGGCTGCATGGCCCAGCTCTTTGCCTTTACTTTGTCATCAGGGACAGAGCTTGTGCCTCTCACTGCTATGTCATATGACAGGTATGTTGCCATCTGCCACCCCTTACGCTATGTCAATCTCATGAGTAAGGACATTTGCATCAGTTTAGCAGCTGGTGTCTGGGCTGTTGGTACCATCAATTCATTGGTGTATACATTACTCATGCTGCGCCTGGATTTCTGCTGACTCAACCTAATCCAGCATTTCTTCTGTGAGATCCCACCAGTGTTGGCACTGTCTTGCAGCTCCACATATCTCAATGAAATAATGATCTTCATGGCTGACATCTTCTTGGCAATGGTGAACTTCCTGCTGACCACCGTGTCATATAGCTTCATCATCATCGCCATCTTTAAAATCCAGAGCTCCAAAGGGAAGCAGAGAGCCTTCTCCACCTGCTCCTCCCACCTGCTCGTGGTCTCCTTTTACTACTCCACGATCATCTACATCTACATCCGGCCCACTTCAAGTTACTCACTGGATAAAGACAAGATGGTGGCCATAATGTACACTCTAGTCACTCCCACCCTGAACCCTGTGATCTACAGTCTGCGCAATAATGAGATCAAAGTGGCCATAAGGAAAATCCTTCCCTTCAACACAAAATAGCAATTTTTCCAAAGTGAATCTGATTCTCACCTGCCTTGTCCCTTGTAGGCCAGGTCCAAATGTGATGTAAATTTTCATAGAACTAAGGATTTCAATACACATACATTTGCGCTCTGGTACATTCACTATAATGGAAATACAAAAATTTATACCAGCTGAGGATGTGTTTCACTGACTGCAGTAGGGCTAGGCTGAGGATCAGACCTCAATGACATTGGTGGAACTAAGTTGAGTCACACTAGCTGGACTGTGGCACATGGGACACTAGCTGGACTATGGCACACGGGGTACCTACTGGGATTTTCAAAAGCACCTGGGCACCTAAAATTCATTACTTTTAAAGCAATTGAGGTGCCTAGATGTGCTGGGAAAACACTTTAGGTGCCTAAATACCTATCAAAATCTGTCCCTTTTTTGTAGCACATTATTTTGTATGCACTCTTGCTAAATCAGAATATTCTATTCTATTCCATTGTATTCTATTCTATTCCTGAGTCAGTAAGTATGATAACAAAATAAAACTATCTCTTTGTTCATGAATTTCTTTTGAGACATTAAAAACCCAGAATTTTTCAACCACATTTCTATTGAGATCTAGAGGTTAAGCTAGAGTCAAACTGAATTACTGATTGAAGAGTTCTTCCAGAACTACATGAGGTGTTCTGGATAAGGAGAATGGGAAAGGCCATGGAGGGAATCCCCACACAATGTAAGGAAGGAAAATGGCACATAGGGGAGGGAATGACAGCAGGAACTGAGAGTTCAATTCCAGTATTATGTGGTATTTAAGGAGCACCACTGGAGAAGTCAGAGGATGTAATTTCTTTTCTCTCTCTATGGCCAGTTTTGGTCAGGTCATCTTTCAGAATCTCAACAAACAAGGCCTAATGTTATCATGGTGGAGCGATGGCCTCAGGAATTGGTGGGGGTGTCCACCCACCTGCTTCTGATCCCATGGAGTGATTGTAGATAAGTAATATTTCAAATGGCCTCATCCCATCAACATTCACCAATCAGTCTGGTGATTTCAACTGTAAACATTTCCACTCATTTCTAGAATCTTGCTGCTCATTTCCATGGCAATCCCAGAAGTTACCAGGAACCTTAGAGATCACTTATCACAGTTCCGTTCAGTTAAACGAGCCAGGTTGTACCAGTCTATTTGTGTCCCACTTTTTCTGACTTAAAAAAGAAAAGAAAAGAAAAGAAAAGAAAAGAAAAGAAAAGAAAAGAAAAGAAAAGAAAAGAAAAGAAGGAGTTCAACTTTTGTTCATTGCAAAACTTACAGTACATGCCTCTGCACCACAGAACCTGGTTCATTGCTACTTTACACCAATGTGGATCTGGTCCAAATTAATCAGGGTTTGGTGGATTCTCCCTCACTGGCAATTTAAAAATCCAGATTGGATGTTGTTGTTTTTATTTCTAAAATATCTTCTCTAGTTCAAAGAAAAATTAATTCAGGTATGTCCTACGGCCTGTGCCATGCAGGAGGTCAGAGTAGATGATGACAATAGTCCTTCTTATGCGAATGCACTAAATGCTGGCCTAGGGAATATGTTGATGTTGGACTCCCTCAGTCTCTCCTGTTGAAACTCTTCTATTGTGGATAAATATATTTTTAAAAAATTCACTGGAGCATAGGAAGAGGATCCTAGTTCTGTCACATCCTAGGGGCATGCTCTAACCACTAGGATCTAAAGTCATTCTTATACTTGTACGCTCGCTCTCGCTCTTTTTTTTTTGCTGGTCCAATGGCTCTTGAAGTATTTGTCCAAAGTGGAACAGCTTCAGCAGGAGAGATTGAAGGAGCCCCCTCAACATACTATCCCCATGGCTACAGCACTCACCTGAGTGGTGCAGATTCCTGGTCACATCTCCTCAGACAGAGGAGAGACATGAATCAGGGTCTCCCTCATACCAGATAAGTGCCTTCACCACAGAGCTGAAAGTTATGAGGGAGCTCCTTCCCCATGACCTCTAAGAGAAGGCCCACAGCTGAGAATCCCAAGCAGAGGTAGGTGTCTCCCTGTGGCCTGGGTTTAGGTGGTGAAGTCCTAAGAGGGGCTGGGCTTAGTACACAACCCTTTTTTGACATCTCCTATTAGGGAGCTTAGGCATGCAGCCACCTAACATGCCACCTTTTGTGGATCCTATTCTTAGGCATCTATCATACCTGACTCTGGCTTTGTGTATTGCAGTGATTTTCTAGGTGCCCAAAAGATAGGTGTGATGACCCAGAGGGAACACCTACCCTTAAAATGCTCTCCCTTCTGCATAGTTAATCCACCTTCCTTTGAGGTAGTAGCTATGTTGGTGGGAAAAGTTCCCCTGTAGACATAGCACTGTCTACCCAGTAGGTTAGGTCAGTGTAAATACATTGCTCAGGGGTGTGGATTTTTCACACCCATGAATGACATAGTTATACCAATATAGGTCTGTAGTGTAGACCAGACATTAGCGTTGCAATGTCTAAATCCCTTTGTGATTCTAGCCCTTAGTATAAATGGGAATCAAGAGCATTAAATCAGAATTCCCCATTCATTTTCACCTTTTCACACATCGCATACACTTTGCTTTCCTGATTTTATTTTCTTCACACTTACAGTGGTTTGAATCTGAAACAACTGGAAAGAAAGCAATGGACCTGATTGTCCAACAACTTATGCCTTGTGCTGGTGAGCACTTCTGACCTACTCCTGTGTAAAGCTGCTGTAGGTGAGAGGAGAATGTCAGGGACTTTGCACGAAGGTAAATGGCTATACAAGATGCAAATCAGTGGTGAAACATACTCACTGAATGATGGGGACATTCATTTCCAAATGGTCAATCTATAAACATATCTAGACTTGTACTTACCGTGGCTACATCTGCATGAAATATTGTCCGGCCCTTAGCTATTCTAATTCACAATAGCTCCAATGAAACCAATGGGGTTATGAGATTTGCTCCAGTTGAGGATCTTGCTCATTTGACAATGGTGAACCTGTGAATATTCAATGTACCAAGGGATGGAGACTGTAGAGGGATGCTTGGAGATCTCAGCAAAACTGGGTCTCAAATAGACTGGTAAAAACTGGCTTGTTTAAGTGAATGGAACTGTGCTAAATAGTCTCTAGAGCTCCTGGGAAATTTACAGATTGTCTTAGAAATGAGCCAAAAGAGTCTAGAAATGGATGAAAATGTTTACAGATGAAATCACCAGAATGATTGGAGAATTTTGATTGGGTGAGGCTAAGAACGTAAGAATAACCATTCTGGGTCAGACCAAAGGTCTGTCTAGACCAGTATCTTATCTTCTGACAGTGGCCAATGCTAGTTGCTTGGCTGCGCCATCTGGAATATTATTTATCCGGGGGTCACTCCACGGGATTACAGAGGGATGGATGAAGCGCAAGGAGAGAGCTTTATCATTATGGTGTCTAACTCCATCAACACCCAAGACCCTGGCTCCACCATGACCTCTTTAGACCCTTTTTGTCCAGCTTCTGAAAGATGCCTGGACCAAACCTGGGCAGATAGAGGGAACCGACTGACATCACCCCCACCTCCTTGGCTTTGTCTAAATCCCCCAAAACACAAGAAAAGGAGCATCCGATTCCTGCTGTCACTCCCCGATGTGTCATTTTCCTTCCTTGCTTTGTATCTGTTCTTTCTAATCCCTCTCCATTTGTCTTCTATCTCATAAGAGTCTGG